>NC_092723.1:136156046-136843955 GCF_047496885.1 Scyliorhinus torazame | reverse complement strand
TTCCCCGCTCCCTCCCTCCCCCCTCCCTCCCCGCTCCCTCCCCCTCCCTCCCCGCTCCCTCCTCCCTCCTCCCTCCCCCCTCCCCGCTCCCTCCCCGTCCCCTCCCTCACCCCGTCCCCTCCCCGCTCCCCTCCCTCCCCGTTCCCTCCCTCCCCGCTCCCTCCCCATTACCTCCCTCCCTCCCCATTCCCCTCCCTCCCTCCCCATTCCCTCCCTCCCTCCCCCTCCCCGTTCCCCTCCCTCCCGCTCCCTCCCCATTACCTCCCTCCCTCCCCATTCCCTCCCTCCCCTTTCCCTCCCTCCCTCCCTCCATCCCCGTCCCCTCCCTCCCTCCCTCCCCGTCCCCTCCCTCCCTCCCCTCCCCGTCCCCTCCCTCCCCCTCCCCGTCCCCTCCCTCCAACCCTCCCCCTCCCCGCCCCCTCCCTGCTGCCGCCCCGTCCCCTCCCCCTCCCCTCCCCTCCCCGCTCCCTCCCCCGTCCCCTCCCCGTCCCCTCCCTCCCTCCCCCTCCCCGCTCCCTCCCCCTCCCCGTCCCCTCCCCGCTCTCTCCCCCCTCCCCGTCCCCTCCCCGCTCCCTCCCCGTCCCCTCCCTCCCTCCCCTCCTCCCTCCCTCCCCGCTCCCTCCCTGTCCCCTCCTCCCTCCCGTCCCCTCCCTCCCTCCTCCCCCTCCCCTCCCCGCTCCCTCCCCTGTCCCCTCCCTCCCTCCCCCTCCCCGTCCCCTCCCCGCTCCCTCCCCCGTCCCCCTCCCTCCCTCCCTCCCCCGCTACCCCTCCCCGTCCCCCTCCCGCTCCCTCCTCCCCTCCCTCCCGCTCCCTCCCGCCCTCCCTCCTCCCTCCTCCCTCCCTCCCCTCCCCCTCCCCGCTCCCTCCCCGTCCCCTCCCTCCTCCCTCCCTCCCCCTCCCCCTCCCCGCTCCCTCCCCGTCCCCCTCCCTCACCCCGTCCCCTCCCCCTCCCTCCTCCCCCCTCCCTCCCTCCTCCCTCCCTCCCCCCTCCCTCCCTCCCTCCCCGCTCCCTCCCCATTACCTCCCTCCCTCCCGCTCCATCCCCATTACCTCCCTCCTCCCATTCCCTCCCTCCCTCCCCTTTCCCTCCCTCCCTCCCTCCCTCCATCCCCGTTCCCTCCCTCCCTCCCATCCCCGTTCCCTCCCTTCCCGCTCCCTCCCCCATTCCCTCCCTCCCTCCCCATTCCCTCCCTCCCTCCCATTCCCTCCCTCCCTCCCATTCCCTTCCTCCCTCCGTTCCCTCCCACCCTCCCCGCTCCCTCCTCCCCGTTCCCTCCCTCCCTCCCCGCTCCCTCCCTCCCGTTCCCTCCCTCCCTCCCGTCCCCTCCCTCCCTCCCATCCCCTCCCTCCCCGTCCCCTCCCCCTCGTCCCCTCCCTCCCCGCTCCCTCCCTCCCCCTCCCTCCCCGTCGCCTCCCTCCCACCCCGTCCCTCCCCCTCCCTCCCCCCCACCCCGTCCCTCCCCCTCCCTCCCCGCTCCCTCCCTCCCTCCCCGTCCCTCCCTCCCTCCCTCCCTCCCCGTTCCCTCCCTCCCCCTCTCCCTCCCTCCCTCCCTCCCCGTTCCCTCCCTCCCCCTCTCCCTCCCCTCCCCTCTCCCTCCCCTCCCTCCCTCCCTCCCCGTTCCCTCCCTCCCCGCTTCCTCCCTCCCGTTCCCTCCCTCCCTCCCCCCGCTCCCTCCCCATTCCCTCCCTCCCTCCTCACTCCCTCCCTCCCCGTTCCCTCCCTCCCCGCTCCCTCCCTCCCTCCCTCACCCGCTCCCTCCTCCCTCCTCGCTCCCTCCCTCCCTCCTCGCTCCCTCCCTCCCCATCCCTCCCTCCCTCCCTGCTCGCTCCCTCCCTCCCCGTTCCCTCCCTCCCCGGCTCCCTCCCTCCCGTACCCTCCCTCCCTCCCCCGCTCCTCCCTCCCCCTCCCTCCCTCCCCGCTCCCTCCCTCCCCCTCCCTCCCCGCTCCCTTCCTCCCCCCTCCCTCCCCGCTCCCTTCCTCCCCCTCCCTCCCCGCTCCCTCCCCATTCCCCTCCCTCCCCCGTTCCCTCCCTCCCTCCCCGTCCCCTCCCCGCTCCCTCCCCCCGTCCCCTCCCCGCTCCCTCCCCCGTCCCCTCCCTCCCTCCCCCTCCCCTCCCCGCTCCCTCCCCTGTCCCCTCCCTCCCTCCCCCTCCCCTCCCCTCCCCGCTCCCTCCCCCGTCCCCTCCCTCCCTCCCCCTCCCCGCTCCCTCCCCCGTCCCCTCCCTCCCTCCCTCCCCCGCTCCCCCTCCCCGTCCCCTCCCCGCTCCCTCCCTCCCCCTCCCTCCCCGCTCCCTCCCTCCCTCCTCCCTCCCCGTCCCCTCCCTCCCTCCCTCCCCCGCTCCCCCTCCCCGTCCCCTCCCCGCTCCCTCCCTCCTCCCTCCCCGTCCCCTCCCTCCCTCCCTCCCCCGCTCCCCCTCCCCGTCCCCCTCCCCGCTCCCTCCCTCCCCGCTCCCTCCCTCCTCCTCCCTCCTCCCTCCCCCTCCCCGTCCCCTCCCTCACCCCGTCCCCTCCCCGCTCCCTCCCCGTCCCCTCCCTCACCCTGTCCCCTCCCCGCTCCCTCCCTCACTCCCTCCCCGTTCCCTCCCTCCCCGCTCCCTCCCCATTACCTCCCTCCCTCCCCATTCCCTCCCTCCCTCCCCCTCCCCGTTCCCTCCCTCCTCCCTCCCCGTCCCCTCCCTCCCTCCCTCCCCCGCTCCCCCTCCCCGTCCCCTCCCCGCTCCCTCCCTCCCCGCTCCCTCCCTCCCTCCTCCCTCCTCCCTCCCCCTCCCCGTCCCCTCCCTCACCCCGTCCCCTCCCCGCTCCCTCCCCGTCCCCTCCCTCACCCTGTCCCCTCCCCGCTCCCTCCCTCACTCCCTCCCCGTTCCCTCCCTCCCCGCTCCCCTCCCCATTACCTCCCTCCCTCCCCATTCCCTCCCTCCCTCCCCCTCCCCCGTTCCCTCCCTCCCCGCTCCTCCCCATTACCTCCCTCCCTCCCCATTCCCTCCCCATTCCCTCCCTCCCTCCATCCCCGTCCCCTCCCTCCCTCCCTCCCCGTCCCCTCCTCCCTCCCCCTCCCTCCCCCTCCCCGTCCCCTCCCTCCAACCCTCCCCCTCCCCGCCCCCTCCCTGCTGCCGCCCCCGTCCCCTCCCCCTCCCCTCCCCTCCCCGCTCCCTCCCCCGTCCCCTCCCTCCCTCCCCGTCCCCTCCCTCCCTCCCCGTCCCGTCCCCTCCCCGCTCTCTCCCCCTCCCGTCCCCTCCCCGCTCCCTCCCCGTCCCCTCCCTCCCTCCCTCCCTCCCCCCTCCCCTCCCCGCTCCCTCCCCTGTCCCCTCCCTCCCTCCCCGTCCCCTCCCTCCCTCCCTCCCCCTCCCCTCCCCGCTCCCTCCCCTGTCCCCTCCCTCCCTCCCCCCTCCCCGTCCCTCCCCGCTCCCTCCCCCGTCCCCTCCCTCCCCGCTCCGCTCCCTCCCTCCCCCTCCCTCCCCGCTCCCTCCCTCCCTCCTCCCTCCCTCCTCCCTCCTCCCCCTCCCCCTCCCCGCTCCCTCCCCGTCCCCTCCCTCACCCCGTCCCCTCCCCCCTCCCTCCCTCCTCCCCGCTCCCTCCCCATTACCTCCCTCCCTCCCCGCTCCCTCCCCATTACCTCCCTCCCTCCCCATTCCTCCCTCCCTCCCCTTTCCCTCCCTCCCTCCCTCCCTCCATCCCCGTTCCCTCCCTCCCGCCATCCCCGTTCCTCCCTTCCCGCTCCCTCCCCATTCCCTCCCTCCCTCCCCATTCCCTTCCTCCCTCCGTTCCCTCCCACCCTCCCCGCTCCCTCCCTCCCCGTTCCCTCCCTCCCCGTCCCCTCCCTCCCTCCCGTCCCCTCCCTCCCTCCCTCCCCGTTCCCTCCTCCCTCCCGTCCCCTCCCTCCCTCCCGTCCCCTCCCTCCCTCCCTCCCCGTCCCTCCCTCCCTCCCTCCCCGTCCCCTCCCCCTCGTCCCCCTCCCTCCCCGCTCCCTCCCTCCCTCCCCCGTCTCCTCCCTCCCACCCCGTCCCTCCCCCTCCCTCCCCCCACCCCGTCCCTCCCCCTCCCTCCCCGCTCCCCTCCCTCCCTCCCTCCCCCGTCCCCTCCCTCCCTCCCCGTTCCCTCCCTCCCCCCTCTCCCTCCCCTCCCCTCCCTCCCCCTCTCCCTCCCCCTCCCCTCTCCCTCCCCTCCCTCCCTCCCCGTTCCCTCCATCCCCGCTTCCTCCCTCCCGTTCCCTCCCTCCCCGCTTCCTCCCTCCCGTTCCCTCCCTCCCTCCCCCGCTCCCTCCCCATTCCCTCCCTCCCTCCTCACTCCCCTCCCTCCCCGTTCCCTCCCTCGCCCGCTCCCTCCCTCCCTCCCTCACCCGCTCCCTCCCTCCCCCTCCCTCCCTCCTCGCTCCCTCCCTCCCCATCCCTCCCTCCCTCCTGCTCGCTCCCTCCCTCCCCGTTCCCTCCCTCCCCGCTCCCTCCCTCCCGTACCCTCCCTCCCTCCCCCGCTCCCTCCCTCCCCCTCCCTCCCTCCTCGCTCCCTCCCTCCCCGCTCCCTCCCTCCCCCTCCCTCCCCGCTCCCTTCCTCCCCCTCCCTCCCCGCTCCCTTCCTCCCCCTCCCTCCCGCCTCCCTCCCCATTCCCTCCCTCCCCGTTCCCTCCCTCCCTCCATCCCCGTTCCCTCCACCCGTCCCCTCCCACTCCCTCCCCATTCCCTCCCTCCCTCCCCTCCCCATTCCCTCCCTCCCTCCCCATTCCCTTCCTCCCCATTCCCTTCCTCCCTACCTTCCCCGCTCCCTCCCACCCTCCCAGCTCCCCTCCCAGCTCCCTCCCTCCCTGTTCCTTCCCTCCCCCGTCCCCTCCCTCCCTCCCCGTCCCCTCCCCCCTCGTCCCCTCCCTCCCCGCTCCCTCCCTCCCTCCCCCGTCTCCTCCCCTCCCACCCCGTCCCTCCCCCTCCCTCCCCGCTCACATCCCTCCCTCCCCGTCCCCTCCCTCCCCGTTCCCTCCCTCCCCGCTCCCTCCCCTACCGTTCCCTCCTCCCCCGCTCCCTCCCTCCCTCCCCGCTCCCCTCCCCGCTCCCCCCCCCTACCGTTCCCTCCCTCCCTCCCCCCCCCTCTCCCTCCCCATTCCCTCCCTCCCGCCTCGCTCCCTTCCCTCCCTCCTTCCCGTTCCCTCCCTCCCTCCCCTGCTCCCTCCCTCCCCCTCCCTCCCGTTCCCTCCCTCCCCGCTCCCTCCCTCCCCCCCTCCTCGCTCCCTCCCTCCCCCTCCCTTGCTCCCTCCCCGTTCCCTCCCTCCCCGCTCCCTCCCTCCCTCCCCCTCCCTCCCTCCTCGCTCTCCCTCCCTCCCCCCCCCTCCCCCGCTCCCTCCCTCCCCTCCCTCCCCGCTCCCTTCCTCCCCTCCCTCCCCGCTCCCTTCCTCCCCCTCCCTCCCCGCTCCTCCCCATTCCCTCCCTCCCCCCCGTTCCCTCCTCCCCTCCATCCCGTTCCCTCCACCCGTCCCTCCCCACTCCCTCCCCATCCCTCCCTCCCTCCCCTCCCCATTCCCTCCCTCCCTCCCCATTCCCTTCCTCCCCATTCCCTTCCTCCCTACCTTCCCCGCTCCCTCCCACCCTCCCAGCTCCCTCCCAGCTCCCTCCCTCCCTGTTCCTTCCCTCCCCCGTCCCCTCCCTCCCTCCCCGTCCCCTCCCCCTCGTCCCCTCCCTCCCCGCTCCCTCCCTCCCTCCCCCGTCTCTCCTCCCACCCCGTCCCTCCCCTCCCTCCCGCTCACTCCCTCCCTCCCCGTCCCCTCCCTCCCCGTTCCCTCCCTCCCCGCTCCCTCCCTACCGTTCCCTCCCTCCCCCGCTCCCTCCCTCCCTCCCCCGCTCCCTCCCCGCTCCCCCCCTACCGTTCCCTCCTCCCTCCCCCCCCCTCTCCCTCCCCATTCCCTCCTCCCGCCTCGCTCCTTCCCTCCCTCCTTCCCGTTCCCTCCCTCCCTCCCCTGCTCCCTCCCTCCCCCTCCCTCCCCGTTCCCTCCCTCCCCGCTCCCTCCCTCCCCCCCTCCTCGCTCCCTCCCTCCCCCTCCCTGCTCCCTCCCCGTTCCCTCCCTCCCCGCTCCCTCCCTCCCTCCCCGTTCCCCTCCCTCCCCGTTCCTCCCTCCCGCTCCCTTCCTCCCCCTCCCCCCCCCCGCTCCCTCCCTCCCCCCCCATTTCCCTCCCTCCCCATTCCCTCCCTCCCCGCTCCCTACCTCCCCATTCCCTCCCTCCCTCCCCGCCCCCTACCTCCTCCCCGCCCCCTACCTCCCCATTCCCTCCCCTCCCCCCTCCCTCCCCCATTCCCTCCCTCCCTCATTCCCTCCCTCCCCGCTCCCTCCCCTCCCCCCTCCCCATTCCCACCCTCCCCCGCTCCCTCCCTCTCCCTCCCCGCTCCCTCCCTCCCCGCTCCCTCCCCGTTCCCTCCCTCCCTCCCCGTTCCCTCCCCTCCCTCCCCGTCCTCCCTCCCTCCCATTCCCTCCCTCCCCCGCTCCCTCCCTCCCCCGCTCCCTCCCTCCCCGCTTCCTCCCTCCCTCCCCGTTCCCTCCCTCCCCATTCCCTCCCTCCCCCGCTCCCTCCCTCCCCGCTTCCTCCCTCCCTCCCCATTCCCTCCTCCCCCGCTCCTCCCCCCATTCCCTCCCCCCTCCCTCCCTCCCCATTCCCTCCCTCCCCCGCTCCCTCCCCCCCATTCCCTCCCCCTCCCTCCCTCCCCCGCTCCGTCCCTCCCTCCCCCGCTCCCTCCCCCCCTCCAGTTCCCTCCCCCGCTCCCTCCCTCCCATTCCCTCCCTCCCCCCCTCCCCCGCTCCCTCCCCTCCCCTCCCCGTTCCCATTCCCTCCCTCCCTCCCCGTTCCCATTCCCTCCCTCCCCCTCCCCCCCTCCCTGTTCACTCCCCCTCCCCGTTCCCTCCCTCCCCATTTCCCCCCCCCCCGCTCCCCCCCTCACCGCTCCCTCCCTCCCTCCCTGCTCCCTCCCCGCTCCCTCCCTCCCCCGTTCCCTCCCTCCCTGCTCTCTCCCTCCCCATTCCCTCCCTCCCCGCTCCCTCCCCGTTCCCTCCCTCCCTCCCCCGCTTCCTCCCCGTTCCCTCCCTCCCTCCCCCGCTTCCTCCCTCCCTCCCATTCCCTCCCTCCCCCTCCCTCCCCCACCATTCCCCCGCTCCCTCCCCGTTCCCTCCCCCGCTCCTCCCTCCCCGCTCCCTCCCCTCCCCCGCTCCTCCCTCCCTCCCCGTTCCCTCCCCCGTTCCCTCCCTCCCCGTTCCCATTCCTCCCCTCCCTCCCCATTCCCTCCCTCCCCCGCTCTCCCCCTCCCCGTTCCCTCCCTCCCGTTTCTCCCTCCCCCCCCCCCCCCCTCCCCGTTCCCTCCCTCCCCGTTTCCCCCCCCCCCCCGCTCCCTCCCTCCCTGCTCCCTCCCCCCTCCCTCCCTCCCTGCTCTCTCCCTCCCTCCCCCGTTCCCTCCCCCCTTCCCCTCCGTCCCCGCTCCCTCCCGCCCCCTCCCTTGAAGACACAGGATTCTGCAATGTCTATGAGCTCTGACAAGATTCTGGCAATAGTACTGAAGACTTGTGCTCCAGAATCTTGAATACCCTACACAGCCCTGCACTTACCCAGCAATGTGACAAATCGGCCCCATCAGTCTACTGTTAATCATCAGTAAAATGATGAAAGGTGTCATCAAGTGGCACTTGCTTAGCAGTGAACTGCTCACTGACGCTCACTTTGGATTCGTCCAGGGTCACTCATCTCCTCCATGAAGCTACAATTCAGGACTACTTGCATCGCAAACAGGATAAGCAGCAAGTGACACAACCTTGGTTCAAACATGAGTAAAAGAGCTGAATTCCAGAGTTGAGGGGAGAGTGATTGCTCTTGACATTCAAAGCAGCATTTGATGAAGCATCAAGGAGCCCCAGCAAAACTGGAGTCAAGGGAATCAGGGATGGGAAACTCTCCATTGATTGGAGTCATACTACGCACAAAGGATGGTTGTGGTTGTTGGGGTCAATTATCTCAGTTTCAGGACATCACTGCAGAGTTCATCAGGGTAATGTCTGTAGCACCATCGATCACACACGAGGCGAGACGTAAAGAACTTCAATCGAGGCTTTATTGAGGAGACTTGTTCAGACACGTTCCCCAGCAGCTCAGTCCCAGAATGCAGCTGCGGGGATTAAACCCAGGTTCTTATACCCCTATCTGGGTGGAGCCCAGTAGGTGGAGGATCCAATCGGGATCCAGCATCTGTCCTCCAATAGCTCCTCGGCATTCCTGGTGTACCGTATTACCCCTAATACATACCACCACATTCTCCCCTTGTTAAACAAGAACCCCGGCCGGGTGGTAGGGGTTTACAGGGGTCGGTACCATTAACCATTGAACTATATACAATCATGCCGCTTTTACTGGGCCACCGAATTATTCACATTTTACCCGATTTGCAGCGTTAACTATTTACAACAATGCCGCTTTACTGAGCCACTGAATTATATACATCTTAAGTCGATTCGATGAGTCGAGATGGTGCTCTGGTCACCCTTTCCGATCGTCTCAGCCCGGGTGGTGGTGATGGTGGTGCTGGCTCGGGTCCGGTCGACTCTGGGAGCATCGCGCTGTCCCTTTCTGTTTCCTTACTCCTGGACGGGCCTGGGAGGAGGACCGATCCCCCCAGGAAGGAGGTGCTGTGGGGTGCACCGGCGGGAGTGAGGGGGTGGTGATTGGTGTTGGGGGTGTGTGGGGAGCTCCGGCGGGAGTGAGGGGGTGGTGATTGGTGTTGGGTGGGGGTGGGGAGCTCCGGCGGGCGGCAGGTCCCGCAGAGAGACCGTGTCCTGTCGGCCGTCTGGGTACGCCACGTAGGCGTACTGCGGGTTTGCGTGGAGTAGATATACCTTTTCCACCAGTGGGTCTGATTTGTGCGCCCGCACATGTTTCCGGAGCAGGATGGGTCCCGGGCCGCCAGCCAGGTCGGAAGTGACGTTCCAGAAGCGGACCTCCTAGAGAAGACAAGGAGGCGCTCGTGAGGCGTTTGGTTAGTGGTGGTGCACAGCAGGGACCGGATAGAATGAAGGGCATCCGGGAGGACTTCCTGCCAGCAGGAAGTTGGGAGACTCCTAGACCGTAGGGCCAGAAGGACGGTCTTCCAGACCGTTCCGTTCTCCCTCTCTACCTGTCTGTTCCCCCGGGGGTTGTAGCTGGTCGTCCTGCTCGGTGCTATGCCCTTGCTGAGCAGGAATTGACGCAGCTCGTCACTCATGAAGGAGGACCCCCTGTCGCTATGGATGTAGGCGGGGAAACCGAACAGGGTAAAGACGGTGCCGAGGTCTTTAATGACTGTGGCCGCGGTCATGTCGGGGCAGGGGATGGCGAAGGGGAAGCGGGGGTATTCGTCAACGACATTAAGAAAGTACGTGTTGCGATCGGTGGAGGGGAGGGGGCCTTTGAAATCCAAACTGAGGCGTTCAAAGGGACGGGAAGCCTTTATCAGGTGCGCGCTATCTGGCCTGGAAAAATGCGGTTTGCATTCTGCGCAGATTTGGCAGTTCCTGGTGACTATTCGGACGTCCTCGACGGAGTAAGGGAGGTTGCGAGCCTTTATGAAGTGGTAGAAACAAGTGACCCCCGGGTGGCAGAGGTCCTCGTGGAGGGCTTGGAGACGGTCCACTTGTGCGTTGGCACAAGTGCCGCGAGATAGGGCATCGGACGGCTCGTTCAGCTTTCCGGGACGGTACAAGATCTCGTAGTTGTAGGTGGAGAGTTCTATCCTCCACCGCAAGATCTTGATTTTTATCTTGCCCCGCTGTGCATTATCGAACATGAAGGCTACCGACCGTTGGTCAGTGAGGAGAGTGAATCTCCTACCGGCTAGGCAATGCCTCCAATGTCGCACAGCTTCCACTATGGCTTGGGCCTCCTTTTCTACTGAGGAGTGGCGAATTTCCGAAGCGTGTAGGGTCCGGGAGAAAAAGGCCATGGGTCTGCCCGCTTGGTTGAGCGTGGCCGCCAGAGCTACGTCGGACGCGTCGCTTTCGACTTGGAAGGGGAGGGACTCGTCGATGGCGCGCATCGTGGCCTTTGCGATATCCGCTTTGATGCGGCTGGAGGCCTGGCGGGCCTCTGTCGACAGGGGAAAAGTAGTGGACTGGATTAGTGGGCGGGCCTTGTCTGCGTACTGGGGGACCCACTGGGCGTAGTAAGAAAAGAAGCCCAGGCAGCGTTTCAGGGCTTTGGCACAGTGGGGGAGAGGGAACTCCATGAGGGGGCGCATGCGTTCGGGGTCGGGGCCTATCACTCCATTACGCACTAAGTAGCCCAGGATGGCTAAACGGTCGGTGCTAAACACGCATTTTTCCTCGTTGTAGGTGAGGTTGAGGGCGTTAGCGGTCTGGAGGAATTTGCGGAGGTTGGCGTCGTGGTCCTGCTGGTCGTGGCCGCAGATGGTGACGTTGTCGAGGTACGGGAACGTGGCCCGTAAACCGTGCTGGTCGACCATTCGGTCCATCTCTCGTTGGAAGACCGAGACTCCGTTCGTGACGCCGAATGGAACCCTTAAGAAGTGGTATAGCCGCCCGTTTGCTTCGAAGGCAGTGTACTTGCGGTCACCGGGGCGAATGGGGAGCTGGTGGTAGGCGGACTTAAGGTCCACGGTGGAGAAGACCTTGTACTGTGCAATCCGATTGACCATGTCGGATATGCGGGGAAGAGGGTACGCATCTAGCTGCGTGTACCTGTTGATGGTCTGACTGTAGTCTATGACCATCCTTTGCTTCTCCCCTGTCTTCACTACTACCACCTGGGCTCTCCAGGGACTATTGCTGGCCTGGATTATGCCTTCCTTCAGCAGCCGCTGGACTTCGGACCTGATAAACGTCCGGTCCTGGGCGCTGTACCGTCTGCTCCTAGTGGCGACGGGTTTGCAATCCGGGGTGAGGTTCGCAAACAGGGAGGGCGGTTCGACCTTGAGTGTCGCGAGGCCGCAGCTAGTCAGTGGGGGTATAGGGCCGCCAAATTTGAATGTTAAGCTCTGGAGGTTGCATTGGAAGTCCAAACCCAGGAGGGTGGGAGCGCAGAGGTGGGGAAGGATGTACAGCCGGTAATTTTTGAACTCTCTCCCCTGCACCGTTAGGTTTGTGATGCAGAACCCTTTGATTTCAACGGAGTGGGACCCCGCCGCCAGGAAAAATTTTTGGGTGCTTGGCCGTATTACAAAGGAACAGCGTCTTACCGTGTCCGGGTGAATAAAACTCTCCGTGCTCCCCGAGTCGATCAAACACGGCGTTTCATGGCCGTTCACCAGCACCTTTGTCGTTGTCGTCTGGAGCATCCGGGGCTGCGACTGGTCGAGGGTCACCGATGTCAAACGTGGTTGGTGTATCAGACCCTTGTCGTCAGGCAGTGTGGAGCCGTCCACGCCGGGGTCCTTGCCTGTCAGCCAAGATGGCAGCGTCCATGGATCGCACGCGGTTGGGGGTGGACAAAATGGCCGCTCCCATGAGTCGCACGTGGCTGAGGATGGACAAAATGGCCACTCCCATGGGTCGCACGCGGCCGGGGGTGGACAAAATGGCCGCTCCCATGGATCGCACGCGGCCTGTGGGTAGGAAGATGGCGGCGCCCGTCCCCCCCTCGTGGTGTCCGGGGTCCAAAATGGCGGTGCCCGTTGGCCACCCGTGGGTCGCTGGGGGGGGTGGAGCCCATGGTCCCATTTGTTCCCCGGAGATAGCGGCGACCCCACGGGACTGGCACACCGCTGCATAGTGCCCCTTTTTACCGCAGCTTCTGCAGGTGGCTGACCGGGCCGGGCAGCGCTGGCGGGGGTGTTTTGACTGTCCGCAAAAGTAGCAGCGGGGGCCCCCCGGGTGGTTTGGGATTCTGGCTGCGCACGCTTGCGGAGGGGTTGCCGGGGGTCGGTCGCGGCGGGGGTCCACGGAGCCCAAGGGGCTGCAGCGCGGTCGGGGGCATAGGCGCGGGCGTTTTGGGAGGCCACGTCGTGGGAGGCTGCAAGGGCCCGTACCTCGGTGAGTCCGAGAGAGTCTTTCTCTAAAAGTCTCTGGCGAATTTGCGACGATGCCAAACCTGCTACGTAAGCGTCTCTGATCAGGAGGTCCGTATGTTCGTTCGCCGTAACCGCTGGGCAGTTGCAGTTTCGTCCCAGGATCGTTAGAGCGTTGAAGAAATCGTCTAGCGATTCCCCGGTGATTTGTCGTCTTGTCGCGAGCTGGTAGCGTGCGTAGACCTGGTTGACGGGCTTAATGTAGATCTCCTTCAGCAAGTTGATCGCCTCTGGGAATTCTTCCGCGCCCTCGATGAGTGAGTAAATTTCGGGACTCACCCTGGAATGCAGGACCTGCATCTTCTGGTCTTCTGTTGGTCTGCCGGGGGCTGTTCGGAGGTATCCCTCAAAGCACGCCAGCCAGTGCTTAAACGCCGATGTTGCGTTTGCTGCGTGGGGGCTGATTCGCAGGCACTCCAGGGTGATCAGAGCTCCATATTCCTTTTTAAGTCTGCTCAATAAATTGTAGCACCATCGATCACACACGAGGCAAGACGTAAAGAACTTCAATCGAGGCTTTATTGAGCAGACTTGTTCAGACACGTTCCCCCAGCAGCTCAGTTCCAGAATGCAGCTGCGGGGATTAAACCCAGGTTCTTATACCCCTCCTATCTGGGTGGAGCCCAGTAGGCGGAGGATACAATCGGGATCCAGCATCTGTCCTCCAATAGCTCCTCGGCATTCCTGGTGTACTGTATTACCCCTGATACATACCACCACAGTGTCGTAGGCCCAAACATCTTCAGCTGCTTCATCAATGGCCTTCCTGCCATCATAAAATCAGAAGTGGGGATGTTTGCTGATGATTGCATGGTGTTCAGCACCATTTGCAACTCCTCAGACAGTGAAGCAGCCATGTGCAAATGCTTGGATGTGGACAGTACCCAGGCTCAGGCTGACAAATGGCAAGTAACATTCACGCCACACAACTGCCAAACAATGACCATCTCCAACAAGAGTGAACCTAACCATTGTTCCTTGACATTCAAAAGCATTTCCATAGCTGCATCCCACACTATCAACATCCTGGGGTTACCATTGACCAGAAACTGAACTGGACTAGCCATATAGATACTGTGACTACAAGAGCAGGTCAGAGGCTAGGTATCATGCAGCGAGTAACTCACCACCTGACTCCCCAAGTCTCTCTACAATCTATTAAGTAAAAGTCAGGAGTGTAATGGAATACTGTACACTTGCCTGGATGAGTGCAGATCCACCAACACTCAAGATATCGACACTATCCAGAACCAAGCAGCCTGCTTGATTGGTTCCCTCATCCACAAACATTCACCTCTATGGCCAAAAAGGAAAACTTTTTCCAATGTACCTGGGTCTTGGAACACCAGGCTCAGGGAGACACAAGAGTCCAGAAGGTAATCCGGTTTGAAGCAAGAAAACGCTGCAGAACCTGGTGCACGACATTGTTCCAAATGGGCCATTTGAAGAAATGCTTTCGCAGATTGCTGATGCTTTTGTTGCTGATGTGGTGAATGCTGCATGTAACTGGTTCGTCACCACTGGTTAAACACGCTGGATGTCACGGATGTTCAACTGCACCAGTGCCAGTGGAATATGTGGATGCCAGGATCTAGTTCAGGTGAGACTGGACCATGTGGGAGGGCCTGCACAGCTGCAGCTCCTGGATGGAGAATGGCACTGATACGTGGAACGAGTAACACATTGATGGACAGATCATTTCTACGGCAAAGTTCTGGACATAACACATTCTCAGGCTTTTCCTCCGTTTCTGTTGAGGAGGGGTGATACCGTGTGTTTGATTTTCTTGTGAAAATGAGCTGATAGAGCTTTGTATTGGTACCAATATGGAATGGTGATGTTTCCTAGTTGTTTGATGGTTAGTGTGACATGTGGAATGTTATGTAGTTGATTTTCAAATCTTTGTTACTGTTGATTGTTTAATAAACAATATTTCCACTGAAGCACAGTGGCAGCAGTATGCACCATCTGCAAGAAACCCTGCAGGAACTTACCAAGGCTCCTTAGTCAGCACCTTCCAAACCCACAACTGTGACAATCTAAGACATGGGCAGCAGATGCATGGGAAACATCACCAGCTGGAAGCTCTCCTCGAAGCCACACCATCCTGACTTGGGAATATATCATTTCTTCACTGTCACTGGGTCAAAATCCTAGAACTTCCTCCTAAACAGCATTGTGGGTGTTCCTACATCACATGGACTGCAGTGATACAGAAAGGCAGCTCATCACCACCTTCGCAAGGGCAATTAGGGGTGGCCTAACCGGCTATGCCCACATCCCATCACTGAATAAAAAATGTTTGATTATCCCTTTGATACAGACAAGTGCCACAACAATATCTTCGGAGACTTTCGGGTGACCAGTAGATATATGGAGAGATTAGCAGGCACCCTTGTAGACTATTACCCTTTTAAATTTAATTGAACACTGCAGTCTTATGGTTAGATGTCTGCAAAGCTGACAGTATTTGTATTGTCGAAGGCCACCTAGCAAGGTGACATGTTAAAAAGAATTCTGTCTTGGATGATAGAAAAGTAATATATGCATAGGAGTGTTAGAATACCTTTGCTAGTTCTTGAATTTATTTAGTGCTCTTCAGCTCAAGGGTTTGATTGACTGATCTATCAGGATGTGTAAAATAGAAGTCACTGAAAGGAATATTGGGAACTAAGAAAACGTGGCAATATTGGGAAAAACAATAGATATTTCTGGAACTGAGACCTCAGAATGCAATGTGGCGCTCACCTGTTTCCAATATTGTTGTTGAGATGTGGATTCAATGGTGACCGCACAGCATTTTGCTGTGCGTGTTGCTGTCAATAATAGTTATCACATTTTTAATAAATCTGTGACAATCTACACATTATAATGTGAATCCTATTATTTTGTGGTGTAACATAAGTAACTACATTCACCCTCAATCAGGTGCTCTCACTGAAACCAGTGTAACATTGGGAATATCTTTGTGCTTTGGACCTCTTTCTACAGGAGCTGGCTGAAACTGACCACAGCCTGAAGAGAGGAGACTTTAATTGCCTCAATATGCAGTCAAAGCTGAGGGGGAAATTATTTAACCAACACTGAGTGCTAACTTGTTACTCAGGTATATGGTGACCAATTTAGCCCGATTGCTTGTACCATCTGTGTAATATGCCTCGATTCATTGAGAGACAAAGTTAATTCAGCAGAAGTCATGTTAAAGCATTGCCATATTCAGACCAATACTGATGTCACGTGATTGTAGTTAGTCCCACCAGGTGAAGGCTCTCTACCTTGAGTGAATACTCCAGACTTTGTTGCAAATGTTTCATTATGGAATTTTATTTCATTGTTTGCGATAGAACTCAACATTTTGGAAGCATTCGTGCATGAACATTCTGCCAACAACAGAGACGGACACATAAGTCATGCAAATCAATTCATCCAGTAATTATTGCAATACATTTTTGTTTAATTTTTGGCAAGCTTCAAAACACATTAATTTATTTGCTATCAACTGTACGAACACTCTGTGATCCTGTGAAAAAGGAGATGCATAGACGTCACAATGAAAGAAACCTTCAAGGACATTACACTCCATGAGATGTAACTGAACAGAAAACATTTACATCCATAATATGGAAGACACTTCTTAAAACTTTAGACTTAATTCATCCATGGTTAACCTTGTCTCATTCTCTTTTCATTGCCCATTAATTTTTACCCCAAAGCTGTCCTTAGCACCAAGTCCCATACCTTAAGATTATCATAGAATTTACAGTGCAGAAGGAGGCCATTCGACCCATTGAATCTGCACCAGCTCTTGAAAAGAGCACCCTACCCAAGGTCAACACCTCCACCCTATCCCCATATCCCAGTAACCCCACCCAACATTAAGGGCCATTTTGGACACTAAGGGCAATCTATCATGGCCAATCCACCTAACCTGCACATCTTTGGACTGTGGGAGGAAACCGGAGCACCCGGAGGAAACCCACGCACACACGGGGTGGATGTGCAGACTCCGCACAGACAGTGACCCAAGCCGGAATCGAACCTGGGACCCTGGAGCTGTGAAGCAATTGTGCTATCCACAATGCTACCATGCTGCCCACATGATTGCTTGAATTTTCTCAATATTTGCACCCAGAGCCACACATAACCTATCTGGAAATCAATTATGAAGCCTCAAAGGCTGTGGAATTTTGAACATTGAATCAACTATGCTAATATCCTTTTAAAAAAATTGTTCCTTATTCAACATCTGAATGTATCTCAGCCCATAAACTTGCTTCATCCACACGTTCAGGGTAGGACTGATGGGAGAACCAGGTTCAATTCAGATAAGTGAAGATTGCATTGTGGAATCTTGAACTCTTGTACCCTGGATAATTAGTCCAAAGCATTGGTTTACTAGTCCGTAACATTGGCCATTATACTATTGTATCCAAATATAGGCTATAAACCAAAGAATTTGATTAAATTAAAATAAATTACAAGATCTTACAGAAAACATCTTTAATATTGGAGTTCTTTCTGCTGGTTGGTCTCAGTGGTAGTTAATGAAAGGAAGAGGGACTTCATTACACAATTATGGTAGTATCCAAGGAGGTGTGGGGGGGGGGGAACACTTCAAATAACAATCAAGTATTTTAGGTGTAGGAGAACCAGACCTGCCATATCTTTTTATTAAAACAGTAAAAAATATACACAAGGCCAAACGCTACAAACACTAATTTTGTGTTGGAGAAACAGGGTACCCTCCCCTCAGTACGGGGACGGGGGTGGATACTAGACCGACCAGCACAATTTCATGGTTCAACAAATTGAGTGAAAATAGACAAATTATATGCAACACCTTTCACCTGTTACTGGCAGACCTCCCGATTAGCCATTGACTGATTGCCTTGTGTTTGATTCACATGTTTCCAGCCTTATTCTGATTTGCTGCTGTTTACTGGGTGGCAACCATCAAAGTGTGATGGCTGAAATGAGAGAAAAATAACCGTGATGCTAACAGGAAGTGCATACTCTTGGTAAAGTTTTAAATATATTTTTGCTTGATATAGCTGTAAATACAATATCAAAAATGTTTTTGAAATGTGAATTAATTCCCCCCCCACTTAAAGTGTCTTATGGGGTACAGTTGGCATTATTTGGGTGTTAGGCAGGCAGAAAGCACACGCTCATTACAAGTTGCAAGTGCGCCAGCTGCCATATTCGTGCAGGCATCCAAGGGCTCAGGCCCAAAACAGGCGTTAGCCTTTTACATATGCAAATAAGGGGTCTGAGGTCTGTTTGCCGCTCCCTGTGCAAGATTGAGCAGCTCTGAATGCAGTGGCTTGAAACCTCTTTGCCCACAGGGCCCCCTACCTGCCCCCCCCCCCTCCCAAGTGGGCATTCACTGCTTTCATGTAAGTTGGGCGTGCGCCAGATATTGTTGTCTACACCCACTTTGCACTGGCCTGAATTTCTAGGTATGTTGCTTACAAGATCCTTCCAGAACGACTCTTCTTATTCCAGCTCCAACATTCACCTGGGCTCTGGAGATAGGTACCACTGCCAGTGCAGATCTCTCAATGTTCCATTGAACGGTGGCTACTTTAGAAATTAAAGTTTTGCATTGATTTTAGTCATCACCAGGCCCTGATTCTTCACCCTGCCTTCCCCTATTCTGCCTGTCGGGATTTGGGATCAGCAACAGGTCAGAATTCACGTTCCAATGTCCATTTGTTTATTTCACATGTCTCTGCGATTCTGGCCACTATCCGATTATTATTTACAATCACCGAGACAGAGAATCAGGTATAAAATGTCGAGTGGCGCTGTATTAAAACCTCATGTTGAACTCGGGGTCTGGAGGAAGGAAGATCGATATTTGAAAACATTTGTGTTCTGTGTTTCGGATTAAAAGTACAACTGCAGCTTTGAAGAAATAAGCCTTCACCCGATTCCTTAAACCTGAATAACAAATTCAGGATTCACATAAGAAAATCCTGCAAATTCATTCTGATCCAGGTTCATGATGAAGAGTTTGTCAGTGGGTGTGAGCTCCACAGGCTGGCGCGTGAATTCACGGTCAAAGTTGCCGGTGTCTCTGTGATTTTTCTGTCAGGAGAATAAAAAAAGAATTTTCAGTAAATGCGCTTTTGCAACATGTGTTTGGCAACAGGATTTACTGCTGTCTCACCGTCAGATGACAGTGTAATTCTCCACCGTTTATCCGTCGCTGCAGGAACCTCCCCTCATAAAGGGAGCCAGGGAGACCAGGACTCAAATAAACATCGACCTATAGACCAGGTGCAAGGCCCACTCTGCAAAACGACACAAACCAAGGTGGGTAACATCAAATTGCGCTATGAGTGACCATCTCTGTTAAAAAGGTGGTCTTATTATCCTCCCGAGCTCTCACCATAATTGCATCAACACCTTGCACGTGAAGAGCAGAAATGGGCCAATCGGTCCCTGGAGCCCCCCTCCCCCCATAACCTTTCACCCCCTTGCCTAACAAGAATCTATCTACCTCTGCCTTGATAATATTCAATGACTTCACTTCCACTGTCTTCTGAGGTAGAGAGTTCCAAAATCACACAACCCTTTGATTAGAAAGAATTATCCTGATCTCTGCCCGAGAAGGATGACCCCAAATTTTAAAACAGTGCCCCCTAACCCTGGGCACATCCCAAAGAGGAAACACCCTTTTCATAAGACCATAAGACATAGGAGCGGAAGGCCATTCGGCCCATCCAGTCCACTCCACCATTCAATCATGGCTGATTTCAACTCCATTTACCCGCTCTCTCTCCATAGCCCTTAATTCCTCGAGAAATCAAGAATTTATCAACTTCTGTCTTAAAGACACTCAACGTCCCGGCCTCCACCACCCTCTGTGGCAATGAATTCCACAGACCCACCACTCTCTGGCTGAAGAAATTTCTCCTCATCTCTGTTCTAAAGTGACTCCCTTTTATTCTAAGGCTGTGCCCCCGGGTCCTAGTCTCCCCTGCTAATGGGAACAACTTCCCTACATCCACCCTATCTAAGCCATTCATTATCTTGTAAGTTTCTATTAGATCTCCCCTCAACCTCCTAAACTCCAATGAATATAATCCCAGGATCCTCAGACGTTCATCGTATGTTAGGCCTACCATTCCTGGGATCATCCGTGTGAATCTCCGCTGGACCCGCTCCAGTGCCAGTATGTCCTTCCTGAGGTGTGGGGCCCAAAATTGCTCACAGTATTCTAAATGGGGCCTAACTAATGCTTTATAAAGCTTCAGAAGTACATCCCTGCTTTTATATTCCAAGCCTCTTGAGATGAATGACAGCATTGAATTTGCTTTCTTAATTACGGACTCAACCTGCAAGTTTACCTTTAGAGAATCCTGGACTAGGACTCCCAAGTCCCTTTGCACTTCAGCATTATGAATTTTGTCACCGTTTAGAAAATAGTCCACGCCTCTATTCTTTTTTCCAAAGTGCAAGACCTCGCACTTGCCCACGTTGAATTTCATCAGCCATTTCTTGGACCACTCTCCTAAGCTGTCTAAATCTTTCTGCAGCCTCCCCACCTCCTCCATACTACCTGCCCCTCCACCTATCTTTGTATCATCGGCAAACTTAGCCAGAATGCCCTCAGTCCCGTCATCTAGATCGTTAATATATAAAGAGAACAGCTGTGGCCCCAACACTGAACCCTGCGGGACACCACTCGTCACCGGTTGCCATTCCGAAAAAGAACCTTTTATCCCAACTCTCTGCCTTCTGCCTGACAGCCAATCGTCAATCCACGTTAGTACCTTGCCTCGAATACCATGGGCCCTTATTTTACACAGCAGTCTCCCGTGAGGCACCTTATCAAAGGCCTTTTGGAAGTCAAGATAGATAACATCCATTGGCTCTCCTTGGTCTAACCTATTTGTTATCTCTTCAAAGAACTCTAACAGGTTTGTCAGGCACGACCTCCCCTTACTAAATCCATGCTGACTTGTCCTAATCCGACCCTGCACTTGCAAGAATTTAGAAATCTCATCCTTAACAATGGATTCTAGAATCTTGCCAACAACCGTTGTACATATTGGTACTAACGACATAGGCAGGAAGGGGCATGAGGTCCTGCAGCAGGAGTTCAGGGAGCTTGGCAGAAAGTTAAAAGACAGGACCTCGAGGGTTGTAATCTCGGGATTACTCCCTGTGCCACGTGCCAGTGAGGCTAGAAATAGGAAGATAGAGCAGCTAAACACATGGCTAAACAGCTGGTGTAGGAGGGAGGGTTTCCGTTATCTGGACCACTGGGAGCTCTTCCGGGGCAGGTGTGACCTATATAAGAAGGACGGGTTGCATCTAAACCGGAGAGGCATAAATATCCTGGCCGCGAGGTTTGCTAGTGTCACACGGGAGGGTTTAAACTAGTATGGCAGGGGGGTGGGCACGGGAGCAATAGGTCAGAAGGTGAGAGCATTGAGGGAGAACTAGGGAATAGGGACAGTGGGGCTCTGAGGCAGAGCAGACAGGGAGAAGTTGCTGAACACAGCGGGTCTGGTGGCCTGAAGTGCATATGTTTTAATGCAAGAAGTATTACGGGTAAGGCAGATGAACTTAGAGCTCGGATTAGTACTTGGAACTATGATGTTGTTGCCATTACAGAGACCTGGTTGAGGGAAGGGCAGGATTGGCAGCTAAACGTTCCAGGATTTAGATGTTTCAGGCGGGATAGAGGGGGATGTAAAAGGGGAGGCGGAGTTGCGCTACTGGTTCGGGAGAATATCACAGCTGTACTGCGGGAGGACACCTCAGAGGGCAGTGAGGCTATATGGGTAGAGATCAGGAATAAGAAGGGTGCAGTCACAATGTTGGGGGTTTACTACAGGCCTCCCAACAGCCAGCGGGAGATAGAGGAGCAGATAGGTAGACAGATTTTGGAAAAGAGTAAAAACAACAGGGTTGTGGTGATAGGAGACTTCAACTTCCCCAATATTGACTGGGACTCACTTAGTGCCAGGGGCTTAGACGGGGCGGAGTTTGTAAGGAGCATCCAGGAAGGCTTCTTAAAACAATATGTAGACAGTCCAACTAGGGAAGGGGCGGTACTGGACCTGGTATTGGGGAATGAGCCCGGCCAGGTGGTAGATGTTTCAGTAGGGGAGCATTTCGGTAACAGTGACCACAATTCAGTAAGTTTTAAAGTACTGGTGGACAAGTATAAGAGTGGTCCTAGGATGAATGTGCTAAATTGGGGGAAGGCTAATTATAACAATATTAGGCGGGAACTGAAGAACATAGATTGGGGGCGGATGTTTGAGGGCAAATCAACATCTGACATGTGGGAGGCTTTCAAGTGTCAGTTGAAAGGAATTCAGGATCGGCATGTTCCTGTGAGGAAGAAGGATAAATACGGCAATTTTCGGGAACCTTGGATAACAAGAGATATTGTAGGCCTCATCAAAAAGAAAAAGGAGGCATTTGTCAGGGCTAAAAGGCTAGGAACAGATGAAGCCTGCGTGGAATATAAGGAAAGTAGGAAGGAACTTAAGCAAGGAGTCAGGAGGGCTAGAAGGGGTCACAAAAAGTCATTGGCAAATAGGGTTAAGGAAAATACCAAGGCTTTTTACACGTACATAAAAAGCAATAGGGTAGCCAGGAAAAGGGTTGGCCCACTGAAGGATAGGCAAGGGAATCTATGCGTGGAGCCAGAGGAAATGGGCGAGGTACTAAATGAATACTTTGCATCAGTATTCACCAAAGAGAAGAAATTGGTAGATGTTGAGTCTGGAGAATGAATACTTTGCATCAGTATTCACCAAAGAGAAGAAATTGGTAGATGTTGAGTCTGGAGAAGGGTGTGTAGATAGCCTTAGTCACATTGAGATCCAAAAAGACGAGGTGTTGGGTGTCTTAAAAAATATTAAGGTAGATAAGTCCCCAGGGCCTGATGGGATCTACCCCAGAATACTGAAGGAGGCTGGAGAGGAAATTGCTGAGGCCTTGACAGAAATCTTTGGATCCTCACTGTCTTCAGGGGATGTCCCGGAGGACTGGAGAATAGCCAATGTTGTTCCTCTGTTTAAGAAGAGTAGCAAGGATAATCCCGGGAACTACAGGCCGGTGAGCCTTACTTCAGTGGTAGGGAAATTACTGGAGAGAGTTCTTCGAGACAGGATCTACTCCCATTTGGAAGCAAATGGACGTATTAGTGAGAGGCAGCACGGTTTTGTGAAGGCAAGGTCGTGTTTCACTAACTTGATAGAGTTTTTCGAGGAGGTCACTAAGATGATTGATGCAGGTAGGGCAGTGGATGTTGTCTATATGGACTTCAGTAAGGCCTTTGATAAGGTCCTCATGGTAGACTAGTACAAAAGGTGAAGTCACACGGGATCAGGGGTGAGCTGGCAAGGTGGATACAGAACTGGCTAGGTCATAGAAGGCAGAGAGTAGCAATGGAAGGATGCTTTTCTAATTGGAGGGCTGTGACCAGTGGTGTTCCACAGGGATCAGTGCTGGGACCTATGCTCTTTGTAGTATATATAAATGATTTGGAGGAAAATGTAACTGGTCTGATTAGTAAGTTTGCAGACGACACAAAGGTTGGTGGAATTGCGGATAGCGATGAGGACTGTCAGAGGATACAGCAGGATTTAGATTGTTTGGAGACTTGGGCGGAGAGATGGCAGATGGAGTTTAATCCGGACAAATGTGAGGTAATGCATTTTGGAAGGTCTAATGCAGGTAGGGAATATACAGTGAATGGTAGAACCCTCAAGAGTATTGAAAGTCAAAGAGATCTAGGAGTACAGGTCCACAGGTCATTGAAAGGGGCAACACAGGTGGAGAAGGTAGTCAAGAAGGCATACGGCATGCTTGCCTTCATTGGCCGGGGCATTGAGTATAAGAATTGGCAAGTCATGTTGCAGCTGTATAGAATCTTAGTTAGGCCACACTTGGAGTATAGTGTTCAATTCTGGTCGCCACACTACCAGAAGGATGTGGAGGCTTTAGAGAGGGTGCAGAAGAGATTTACCAGAATGTTGCCTGGTATGGAGGGCATTAGCTATGAGGAGCGGTTGAATAAACTCGGTTTGTTCTCACTGGAACGAAGGAGGTTGAGGGGAGACCTGATAGAGGTCTACAAAATTATGAGGGGCATAGACAGAGTGGATAGTCAGAGGCTTTTCCCCAGGGTAGAGGGGTCAATTACTAGGGGGCATAGGTTTAAGGTGAGAGGGGCAAGGTTTAGAGTAGATGTACGAGGCAAGTTTTTTTACACAGAGGGTAGTGTGTGCCTGGAACTCGCTACCGGAGGAGGTGGTGGAAGCAGGGACGATAGTGACATTTAAGGGGCATCTTGACAAATACATGAATAGGATGGGAATAGAGAGATACGGACCCAGGAAGTGTAGAAGATTGTAGTTAGTCGGGCAGCATGGTCGGCACGGGCTTGTAGGGCCGAAGGGCCTGTTCCTGTGCTGTACATTTCTTTGTTCTTTGTTCTAATCGAGGTTAGGCTAATTGGCCTATAATTTTCCATCTTTTTCCTTGTTCCCTTCTTGAACAGGGGGGTTACAACAGTGATTTTCAAATCCTCTGGGACTTTCCCTGACTCCAGTGACTTTTGAAAAATCATAACTAACGCCTCCACTATTTCTTCAGCTATCTCCTTTAGAACGCTAGGCTGTAGCCCATCTGGGCCCGGAGATTTATCAATTTTTAGACCTTTTAGTTTCTCTAGCACTTTCTCCTTTGTGATGGCTACCATATTCAACTCTGCCCCCGACTCTCCGGAATTGTTGGGATATTACTCATGTCTTCTACGGTGAAGACTGACGCAAAGTACTTATTTAGTTCCTCAGCTATTTCCTCGTCTCCCATCACAAAATTACCAGCGTCATTTTGGAGCGGCCCAATGTCAACTTTTGCCTCCCGTTTGTTTTTAATGTATTTAAAGAAACTTTTACTATCATTCCTAATGTTACTGGCTAGCCTACCTTCATATTTGATCCTCTCTTTCCTTATTTCTCTCTTTGTTATCCTCTGTTTGTTTTTGTAGCCTTCCCAATCTTCTGACTTCCCACTACTCTTTGCCACATTATAGGCTTTCTCTTTTGCTTTGATGCATTCCCTAACTTCCTTTGTCAGCCATGGCTGCCTAATCCCCCCTCTGATAACCTTCCTTTTCTTTGGGATGAACCTCTGTACTGTGTCCTCAATTACTCCCAGAAACTCCTGCCATTGTTGTTCTACTGTCTTTCCCACTCGGCTCTGCTCCCAGTCGATTTTCGTCAGTTCCTCCCTCATGCCCCTGTAGTTACCTTTATTTAACTGTAACACCTTTACATCTGATTCTACCTTCTTTCTTTCAAATTGGAGATTGAATTCGACCATATTATGATCACTGCCTCCTAAGTGCTCCCTTACTTTAAGATCTTTAATCAAGTCTGGCTCATTACATAACACTAAGTCCAGAATGGCCTGTTCCCTCGTGGGCTCCATCACAAGCTGTTCCAAAAAGCCCTCCTGTAAACATTCAATGAATTCCCTTTCCTTGGGTCCACTGGCAGCATTATTTACCCAGTCCACCTGCATATTGAAGTCCCCCATGATCACTGTGACCTTGCCTTTCTGACATGCACTTTCTATTTCGTGGTGCATTTTGTGCCCCCGGTCCTGACCACTGTTAGGAGGCCTGTACATAACTCCCATTATGGTTTTTTTGCCTTTGTGGTTCCTCAACTCTACCCACATAGACTCCACATCATCTGACCCTATGTCGTTTAGTGCTATTGATTTAATTTCATTCCTTATTAACAAGGCAACCCCGCCCCCTCTGCCCACCTCCCTGTCTTTTCGATAGGTTGTGAATCCCTGGATGTTTACATGCCAGTCCTGAACCCCCTACAACCACGTCTCTGTGATGCCTACCACATCATACCTGCCAGTCACAATCTGGGCCACAAGCTCATCTACCTTGTTCCGTACACTGCGCGCATTTAAATATAGCACCTTTAATTCTCTATTGACCGTCCCTTTTTGTTTTCTTAGTGTGGTGGACCTTGGTTTACTGAGCCTTTCCATACACTGTGTCATATTTTGTGGGATGGGGACAATCGTAACCACTCTTGAGTTTTGTCTGTTCGTGTTTTTTTGTATTCCTAAGCAGCTACGCTTCCCACTGATTACTTCACCTCTTGGTTCCCTGACTTTCCCTTCCCCCCCAATCTTTAGTTTAAAGTCCTCAGTTTAATGTTTCCCCATCCACCTCGTCAATAGCATTCAGAATCATATACACTTCAGTCAAGTCACCCCTCACTCTTCTGAACTTTAATGGAAACAAGTCCCTCTGCCTGCCCTCATTCCAGCTATCAATCTAGTAAACCTCCTCTGAACCGTCTAAAATGTATTTGCATCCTTCCTTAAATAAAGAGACCTAAACTGAACATAGTATTCAAGTTGTGGTGTCACCAATGCCATCGTCTAACATCCTTACTTTCATGTTCAATTCCTCTGGTGGTAAAGGATAACATCCCACTAGCCTTCTTGATCACACGCTGTACTTGCATACTATCTTTTCTGACTCATTCATGAGCATACCTAGATCCCTCTGCACCTCAGAATTCTGAAGTCATTCTTCATTTAAGTGGCTTAAATGATAATTTATCCAGATCGGCCATCGATATTCGGACAAACCCTCACAAAAATTCAGTCACAATTCGTGCAATACCTGTACTATTTAGAGGACAATATATCTGTCCTGTATTATGTCAAACGTCTTAACTGGTTGAAAATTACCGCATTTCTCATGAACTTGAATACAAACATAATTGATCCATATTCATGGCCAGTTCCGTCTTTGATTAACTTCTATTCCTGGGAGCAGTAGAGTTGAAAATTGGGCTTGCTAAACATTTCAGCACTGAGCCGCTTGGCAGTGGGCAGTACCTGAAAGTAACATTTCAGACTGCAATCAATTGAGTGTTTGTGTGAGTGCTAGTGGACCAACAAATTAACTGAGGAAATGAAATGAAATGAAAATCGCTTATTGTCACAAGTAGGCTTCAATGAAGTTACTGTGAAAAGCCCCTAGTCACCACATTCCGGCGCCTGTTCGGGGAGGCTGTTACGGGAATTGAACCGTGCTGCTGGCTTGCCTTGGTCTGCTTTTAGCCCTGTGCTAAACAGGCCCAAGGACTGGGGCAATGGGTCCCTCTGGAAACTAGCAAATACTGGGTAATGGGTTATCCGAGAGCCAACTAATGTGGTTATCCGGAAGCTGGCTCTGAGGTACTGTGATTGGTTGGGAGCTGATACCGAGTACTGTGACTTTCTGGGGACATTATTGGGTAATACGTCTGTCTGGGAGTGACACTGGGTAACGGGGCAGCCTGGTGGCAGACACTGGGTAACGGGACGGCCTGGTGGCAGACACTGGGTAACGGGACGGCCTGGTGGCAGACACTGGGTAACGGGAATGCCTGGTGGCAGACACTGGGTGACGGGAATGCCTGGTGGCAGACTCTGGGTAACGGGACGGCCTGGTGGCAGACACTGGGTAACGGGACTGCCTGGTGGCAGACACTGGGTGACGGGACGGCCTGGTGGCAGACACTGGGTAACGGGGCGACCTGGTGGCAGACACTGGGTAACGGGACGGCCTGGTGGCAGACTCTGGGTAACGGGGCGGCTGGCGGCAGACACTGGGTAACGGGACGGCCTGGTGGCAGACACTGGGTAATGGGACGGCCTGGTGGCAGACACTGGGTAACGGGACGGCCTGGTGGCAGACACTGGGTAACGGGACGGCCTGGTGGCAGACACTGGGTAACGGGACGGCCTGGTGGCAGACACTGGGTAATGGGACAGCCTGGTGGCAGACACTGGGTAATGGGACAGCCTGGTGGCAGACACTGGGTAACGGGACGGCCTGGTGGCAGACACTGGGTAACGGGACGGCCTGGTGGCAGACACTGGGTAATGGGACAGCCTGGTGGCAGACACTGGGTAACGGGACGTCCTGGTGGCAGACACTGGGTAACGGGACGGCCTGGTGGCAGACACTGGGTAACGGGACGGCCTGGTGGCAGACACTGGGTAACGGGACGGCCTGGTAGCAGACACTGGGTAACGGGGCGGCCTGGTGGCAGACACTGGGTATTGGGACGGCCTGGTGGCAGACACTGGGTAATGGGATGGCCTGGTGGCAGACACTGGGTAATGGGATGGCCTGGTGGCAGACACTGGGTAACGGGACGGCCTGGTGGCAGACACCGGGTAACGGGACGGCCTGGTGGCAGACACTGGATAACGGGGTGGCCTGATGGCAGACACTGGGTAACGGGACGGCCTGGTGGCAGACAATGGGTAACGGGACGGCCTGGTGGCAGACAATGGGTAACGGGACGGCCTGGTGGCAGACACTGGGTAACGGGGCGGCCTGGTGGCAGACACTGGGTAACGGGACGGCCTGGTGGCAGACACTGGGTAACGGGACGGCCTGGTGGCAGACACTGGGTAACGGGACGGCCTGGTGGCAGACACTGGGTAACGGGACGGCCTGGTGGCAGATACTGGGTAACGGGACGGCCTGGTGGCAGACACTGGGTAACGGGACGGCCTGGTGGCAGACACTGGGTAACGGGGCGGCCTGGTGGCAGACACTGGGTAACGGGACGGCCTGGTGGCAGACACTGGGTAACGGGACGGCCTGGTGGCAGACACTGGGTAACGGGAATGCCTGGTGGCAGACACTGGGTAACGGGACGGCCTGGTGGCAGACACTGGGTAACGGGACGGCCTGGTGGCAGACACTGGGTAACGGGGCAGCCTGGTGGCAGACACTGGGTAATGTGGCAGCCTGGTGGCAGACACTGGGTAACGGGACGGCCTGGTGGCAGACACTGGGTAACGGGACGGCCTGGTGGCAGACACTGGGTAACGGGACGGCCTGGTGGCAGACACTGGGTAACGGGACGGCCTGGTGGCAGACACTGGGTAACGGGGTGGCCTGGTGGCAGACACTGGGTAACGGGGCAGCCTGGTGGCAGACACTGGGTAACTGGACGGCCTGGTGGCAGACACTGGGTAACGGGACGGCCTGGTGGCAGATACTGGGTAACGGGACGGCCTGGTGGCAGACACCGGGTAACGGGACGGCCTGGTGGCAGACACTGGGTAACTGGACGGCCTGGTGGCAGACACTGGGTAACGGGACGGCCTGGTGGCAGACACTGGGTAACTGGACGGCCTGGTGGCAGACACTGGGTAACTGGACGGCCTGGTGGCAGACACCGGGTAACGGGACGGCCTGGTGGCAGACACTGGGTAACGGGGCAGCCTGGTGGCAGACACTGGGTAACGGGGCAGCCTGGTGGCAGACACTGGGTAACGGGATGGCCTGGTGGCAGACACTGGGTAACGGGGCAGCCTGGTGGCAGACACTGGGTAACGTGGCAGCCTGGTGGCAGACACTGGGTAACGGGACGGCCTGGTGGCAGACACTGGGTAACGGGACGGCCTGGTGGCAGACACTGGGTAACGGGACGGCCTGGTGGCAGACACTGGGTAACGGAACGGCCTGGTGGCAGACACTGGGTAACGGGACTGCCTGGTGGCAGACACTGGGTAATGGGACGGCCTGGTGGCAGACACTGGGTAATGGGACGGCCTGGTGGCAGACACTGGGTGACGGGACGGCCTGGTGGCAGACACCGGGTAACGGGACGGCCTGGTGGCAGACACTGGGTAACGGGGCGGCCTGGTGGCAGACACTGGATAACTGGACGGCCTGGTGGCAGACACTGGGTAACGGGATGGCCTGGTGGCAGACACTGGGTAACGGGACGGCCTGGTGGCAGACACTGGGTAACGGGGCAGCCTGGTTGCAGACACTGGGTAACGGGGCAGCCTGGTGGCAGACACTGGGTAACGGGACGGCCTGGTGGCAGACACTGGGTAACGGGACGGCCTGGTGGCAGACACTGGGTAACGGGACGGCCTGGTGGCAGACACTGGGTAACGGGACGGCCTGGTGGCAGACACTGAGTTACGGGACGGCCTGGTGGCAGACACTGGGTAACGGGACGTCCTGGTGGCAGACACTGGGTAAAGGGACGGCCTGGTGGTAGACACTGGGTAACGGGACTGCCTGGTGGTAGACACTGGGTAACGGGACGTCCTGGTGACAGACACTGGGTAACGGGACTGCCTGGTGGTAGACACTGGGTAAAGGGACGGCCTGGTGGTAGACACTGGATAACAGGACGCCTGGTGGCAGACACTGGGTAAAGGGACGGCCTGGTGGTAGACACTGGATAACAGGACGCCTGGTGGCAGACACATGGGTGACATTCTCCGGGCTCCCAGCCATGTGGTTCTCTGCGGCGGGAGTCAGCGCACCGTTCGCTGGCAGTAGGAGTCTTTGCTCCCGCCACTGTCAATGTGAATTCCCATTGAAGCTAACCCATGCCACTGGGAAACCCGCATGTGGGGTTGTGCTATCGGCAGAACGATTGAATCCCGACGCCAGTCAGTGGCCGGAAATACCAGCCTGGGTTATCGGACTGCCTTGCGGCAGGCCCTGGGTGGCGGGACGGCCTTGCGGCAGGCCCTGGGTGGCGGGACGGCCTTGCGGCAGGCCCTGGGTGGCGGGACGGCCTTGCGGCAGGCCCTGGGTGGCGGGACGGCCTTGCGGCAGGCCCTGGGTGGCGGGACGGCCTTGCGGCAGGCCCTGGGTGGCGGAACGGCCTTGCGGCAGGCCCTGGGTTGTGGGACGGCCTTGCGGCAGGCCCTGGGTGGCAGGCGGCCTTGCGACAGGCCCTGGGTGATGGGACTGTCTTGCGGAAGGCCCTTGGTGATGGGACTGTCTTGCAGCTGACCCTGGAAATTTACTTGGTTCTATTTCCAAGAATCGCACAGTATCACTGACTCATTAACCGTATGATCTCCCCGCACATCACACAAACATAGGAAATAGGAGCAGGAATAGGACATTTGACCAACCGTGCTGTACCATTCAACTAGGTAGTGGATGATCTTCTACCTCATTCTCACACTATTTCCTTTTCCTTTATATCTTTAACCTAATCAACCTTATATCTGGAATCAATTCACCGTGACCAATATTTGGTTTATCAGACAGGATCAGGAAATGTATATTCTCAGAAAAGAAATTTTCAATGCAAATGATTTCGTAAGGGAGACTAATTTAATTTCAGGTGATGCAAGATCAAATGCTTGTCCTATTCCTGCCCCCCAAAAACTTTAAATTATTCACTTACCTGTGCTGTTGTATTTCCTGCCCTAAATGTAGTCCTTGGTGCGACCCATTCTGTGGCTCAGCTTGAAGAGTTGGTGGAATTAGGGTCATACAACATGCACAGGACCTTGATTATGGAGGCACGGGCTGCCTGCAAACCAATGGGCCCTGATACACAGATACAGAATAGAGCCCCCTAATAAACACAGAGCAATGATGCTTCCAATAAGCAGATTAGAGAGCCCCTTCCCCCCAAAAGATAGGAATCCTCAAAAATGACTTGAGAGAACCACAAAGAACACAGAACTGACGCTTCTAACAAATAATCACCAAAGACTCCATTAAAAACAGACAGGAATCCCTAATACTGATGTACAAGAAAACCCTGATAAGCATAGAGTAGACACACCTCACAAATAACATCAGACACCCATTAAAAACATATTAGACATAGTGTGAAATGGCCAGCTGGAAAAGGAGGCGGAACTGGACAGCACAATATTATTCGTATCCACCTTCTTTTACGAGAACCCTGATGAATCATCCCACGCTCTTTCAGGGCTGCCATTTCATCCCTGACAAGTCATCAATTACAAAACGACCAGATATAGTCTCATAAAAACATACTGAACAGACCATAATAAAGGGACCACAGAAACCCCATACATACACAAGCTGGAGTGACATAAGAATGAAGATCTGCCACAGACTCAGGGCAAACACAGAAACACAGACGAGCCCCCAATCAATGCAAGTAAGCCACAATAATGTAGATTTTTAAAAAAACTTACAATAAACGTACACTAGAAATATTGCCAGTGAGGAAAAGATCAGAGCCTCCAAGAAAGAAAAATCAGTGCAATCAAAAAATGACCTAGCAGATAAACCCAACTAAATATCTCAATGGATAAAGGCCAGAGAATCCAAAAAAATAGACCAGGAACCACCCAATAATGACAAATGAATACCCCTAATATACAACTAACATGGGCGGCATGGTGGTGCAGTGGTTAGCACTGCTGCCTCACAGCACCGCGGACCTGGGTTCGATCCCGGCCCTGGGCCACTGTCCGTGTGGAATTTACACCTTCTCCCAGTGTCTGTGTGGGTCTCACCCCCACAAACCAAAGATGTGCAGGTTAGGTGGAATGGCCACGCTAAATTGCCCCTTAATTGGAAAAAAATAATTGGGTACCCCAAATTTAAAAAAATATATACATCTAACATATATCGACCAGAGACACCAAGATATACAGAGCAGAGACCCCCAAAAACACTGATTTGAAACCCAACATATAAAGGTGAGGGAGCCAGAGAAATATAGACCACACATCAACATAGACTGACTATACACCTCAACATATTTAGATTAGACACCTCAACAAATATATAGAATACAAGCCCCAAGATATATAGACCCAAAGATATACAGAGCAAAAACATCACAGATCAGAAATTCCATAACATGCAGACCAAATTTCTCAATAATTACAGATGACAAGCCCCAACATTTACAGACCAGAGACCCCGGGATATAGAATTGTGGAACCAAGGCGCCCAGATATAAAGGCCAGAGACACCAAGATATACATATGAGATCAGACGAGAGATCTCAACATACACAGACCAGAGATCCGAACACATACAGACTAGACATCCCCAGACCAGAGATCTCAACATACACAGACCAGAGATCCGAACACATACAGACTAGACATCCCCAGACCAGAGACACCTAGATATACAACAAGAGATACTTTCCTGATCTCAACATATACACATCAAAGACCCCAAAATATATACATCAGAGACACTGGATATAAGGACCAGAGATCCCAAGATATTAAACCCCAAGATGTACAGACACCAGAGATGTCAACATATACAGATCATAAATCCAAGATATACAGAACAGACCTCAAGATTTACAGATCAGAAATATCAACATATACAGATCAGAGACTCCAGGAGAATATCGATCAGAGACACAACATATATAGATTATACACCCAAGATAGATTAAATAAAAGCCTCAAAATATCCAGATCAGGCAGTCCAAGGTATGCCACCAGACCTCAAGATATACAGACAAATCAACGGATCCTTAGAAATACAAAAATCTCAACCATATATAGACTAAAATTCCCAAGATATACAAACCCAAAGTTATACACTCCAGAAACAGCAAAATGTACAAACTAAAGACTTCAGAAATTCAGACGAGATATACCAAGAATTACAGAACAGATACTCCAACAAGTACAGATTTCAGACCGTAACAAAGCCAGTTGAGGGATCCATTAAAATATAGCATACACTTCTCAACATATAGACTACAAACCTCAACATATACAGATCTGACACCTCAACATATACTGACCAGAGACCAAAAATATATAGAAAAATCAATGTATACAGACCAGAGACACCAAAAATATGTAGACCAGAGAACAGAACATGCACAGGCTACAAAAACCCACGGTATACTGATGAAACTTCTCAAGATATACACACCAGAAATCTCAACACATATATATCAGAGATCTGAACATACACAGACTAGACAACCCAAGATATACAGACCAAAGAATCCAATATACACAGTCCAGACACCCCAAGAAATACAGATGAGAGACAGTAAGATATACATACCTGAGATCTCAACATGTAAAGATCAAAGATCCCAAGAGACACAGACCATGGAAGTTCAACATATACAACATAGCCTAATATACATACAAGACCCAAGATTTACAGACCAGGGACCCCTAAGTGGACCAGAGAACTCAATATTTTCAGACCACCAACTTCAAGATATACAGAACAAAGAACCCAGGATATAAAGACCAGAGATCTCAACATACACAGACCAGAGATATCGAGAAATACACTCTAGAGTCACCTAAACCAGACAGAAAGAGATATATACCCAAGATCTCAACAGATATAACACAGAGATCCCAAAGGTATGAACACCAGAGATCCAAGATATCCAGACCAGAGACCCAAAAATACAGACCAGAAACATCAACATATACAGATAGCAGCCCCCCCCCCAATTTATATACACCAGAGAATTCAATATATACAGACCACACCCCCAAGGTGACCATGACCTATATAGATCAGTGGAATCAAGATAGATTAAAAGCTTCAGGGTATGCAAACAAGACAACCTAAAAAAAACCACCAGACTTCAAGATACATCCATATATACAGATCAAAGATCTCAAGATATACAGACCAGAGATCTCAACATGTACACACACCAGTGACCCCAAGACAGGCCTGACACCAAGATAAACGGACCAGAGACCCCAAGACATACACACCAGACACTGCACAAATTACAGGCCTAAGATTTCAACATATATAGACCAGAGGCATCAACATCACAGAGCCCTAGAAATACAGACCAGGACTCACAACATGTACAGCCACAGACCCCTAGATATATAGACCAATGATCTGAACATATAGACCCAAAACGGGCCAAGAGCTCTACATATATAGATTGCAAGACCCAACATATACAGACCAAGGATATCAACATAAAGAGACCAGAGAGATATATAGAGCAGACACTTCAACATATATAGTGCAGGATCATCAACATATATATACACCAGTGACCTCAACATATACAAACCAGAAATCCCCCAATGTACAGACCACAGGTCTCAACATATACATATCAGTGACATCACACAAACAAAATCTCTCTCAACAAATACGGACCACAATTCTAAAGAAATACAGGTTAGACCAGATCAGAGACTGCAAGAAATATAGACTAGAGGCTTCAACATACACAGATCAAGACCTGAACATGTACAGACCAGAAATTCCACTTCCAAAATACAGACTGGAGCAAGTGTTCCTCTGCAGTATCCATGAAAAGAAGGGATATTCATTCACGGTGTACTAGATTAAAAGGGGCATTGATGCATTGCTTCCTAAGAGGAGACAGTTAGTTATTACATGGTGCACTTCCACCTCTTCTCACACTCTTAGATGAGACATTGATAAATATGAGAGATAAAAGAAAGCATTTAAAATTCAAGATTGTTAAGAGGGGCATTCTTTTAGTGAACTTAGGTATGGTGATGTCCCTTACTGAGTAAGGAATGTAATTTGTTCTGTGTATTCTGGATAGCAAGTGGGATTCCTGGAGTGCATGCTGGGCATATAAGGATATAAACACAGAATAATGCATGTTGTGTCATGAAAAATTATTTATACTGTAGACATTAGTTAACAGTATATCCTGAGGGGGAGACTGTCAAATAGTGCAGATCAGGTAATATTATACCATTGGTGCCATTTGCACTAATTAATAACACAAACTAAATAATAAGAAATAACTAATACTGCATACACTTGAGAAACAGAAAATGGCCCATAATATACACAAAGTGACAATGCAAAGTACAGGAAATGCTTAATAATGTACATATGGTGTAATGAGAAACTATTAATACTGCATACACAAAATAATAGGGAAAATTGTGATAACATGCTCACAGTAATGATGCAAACTGAACAGGAAAGGATTAATACTGCATACAGGAAACTGTATGTACTGAATAACAATACAAAATGAGTAACAGAAAATAATATTGTACATGAGCAACAGGAAATTATTTTTGAAGTACCACAGACAGCAACACTGCAAATGGGCATCAGAAAATAATATTGTATAAAGCGGTAAAAAAAATGATTGATAACATACATATTGAGCAAAATTCAGTATAACATAAATTAATACTGTACATGAGTACAAGAAAAAATGATAATGTACGTATTAATAATACAAACTGAGTAACAAGATGTAATTGATACCATATATACGGTGTTAAATCAGGGTGAGGACATATTGTTACATTTGTGTTATATTTGTTAAAGTCTGGGTGAGGTAATTGAGGGTGTGGTAAGTTATTAAGGATGTTTACATCAATCAGACGTAAGTTATGTTTGTGTCAGTGTATTTTATATTTGAGTGATATCAGTGAGGGATGGTGTTACACAATTTAGGGTGTAGTCTTCATTGCTATGTCTATGAGAGTTTTCATGTTAATAAAGGAGTGCGTCATATATTCACTAGAACATTATGAAAGGGTTTTGAAAGGGTAAATAGTGACAGATTGCGTTGAGTTCATAATAAAGGCACAGATAATGGTTATCATTAGAAGAATGAAGACGGAAGTTTGAATAAACCTTTTCACAGAGAATGCTATTAGAGCACAGATTGATTTACCATAAGTGACCATTGAAAGGGAATTTGATATGTATTTGAAAAGGAAGGATACAGGAGGATAATGGAAAGGACAGGGAAATGAAATTAGAGTAAATGGCCCCAGTTGATGAACTCGTACTGGTACAGGTGGGATCACTGAATGGATTCTTCCAGCGCGGTAAATTCTGCAATGCAATGTAATACTTTGCATTATATGTATTAAATTTAATCAATTTTAATAACGCATGTGTACAGATGACTGCCTGCAAATTCTCATGGTCCAGAAAGGACCTCATTAGTTAAAGCATCTCCACTCAGTCGAAACTGCATTAGGCATTGGAGCCTATACTGCATTTGACATTGTTCTTTTGTGAGGTCCAGTTAGTTATGTCCATTGAGTAGATCCACCATCTGGAGTAGCTGTGCATCCTCTGCGCCTGGACTCTGGCATCACTGTCTCTTCAATGTCCCACTGTGTCCTTGTTACGAGGATAAAGGTCCATTGAAATATTCAGTGCTCTGTTCCAACTCTGGAATCTAGCCTTCCTTCAGAAGGCTATATTTTTCATGTCTGGAACGATCTGCCTGGACTGTATGCAGAACAATACTTTTCACTATATAAATCTAAATCTTATTCTCACTGTGAATAGGGAACTACTTGATAATCCCACGCCGAGCTAACATGCATGAGTTTAAGAGGAAATAGACTTTTAGAATGTTCTTTTAGCTCGGCATTCCATTCCTGGGTGAACCTTTACAATCACAGTATGCCTGAGTGTGCAAGACTTGATTGAAGTAGAGAAACTCACAAAAGGAAACATGTTCTTGATAAGTTTCTAACTTTTTTATGTTCTTTACCCATCTCTACCTCTTTAAACAAAGCTCTACCCTTACCTATCACACTGTTAAATTCTACGCTTCTTTATCCGTCTCTTTACCACTCTTCCCTTCCATCTCTATCCCTTCATGTGTTCCCCTCTCTATCTCATTCTCTACATTTTCTGCAGCATTGTCTACTTTCTCAACCACCACTCTACTGCTTACTCACCTGGTTATTAATCTTCACTGACAACATGATGTAACCCCAATCATTTCAGACTGCGCGGACGGACGGGAGCAAAAATATTTTTTAAATAGCGGCACATCACCATGAGGCTGTTTCTTTAGCGACTCCTTTACTAGGATGTTGGCGTCTACTGGAAACTAGGGGCGGCACGGTGGCTCAGTGATTAGCCGAGGACCCGGGTTCGATTCCGGCCCGGGGTCTTTGTCCATGTGGAGTTTGCACATTCTCCCCGTGTAGGGCCAACCCAAAGATATGCAGGGTATGTTGATTGGCCACGCTAAATTGCCCCTTTATTGGGAAAAAAGTGGGCACTTTAAATTTAAAAAAACGTGTACTAGAAACCAGAAACCAATGAAACGGTGCACACCGGGTAAAGGGTGTAATTTGTGTTGTGTATTCTCGATTGTCAGAGGTATTCCAAGCAGACTTCTGGTTGCGGCTATGCGGAGCTAAGCCGCACGATTTGGCAGCTCACGCTACTACGGACTTTCGGGCTCATTGGAGGAGCCCCAACGGAACTTTTTTGACGACAACACGTGGGGAAGTGAAGAGAGAAGTCCCCCTCCAACTTTTATGGACCGGACCAGAAGTGCAACGGCCAACAAAGCGGCATTGGAGCAGCGGGAGAAGCGAGGGAAAAAAACAAAATGGCGGCGGCCGGGGACAAAGCGGAGTGCGGGCCGGAGCTGCAGGAATTCATCAAGCGCTGCTTCGAGGAGCTGCGCAAGGAGATGCTGGCGCCTATGCTGGCGGCAATTGAAAGACTAGGGATAACCCAGAAGGCCCACGAGGTGAAGATCCAGGAGGTACAGAAAAGAGTGAGTGAGAATGAGGATGAACTCTTGGGCTTGGTGGTGAGAGTGGAGCGGCACGAGGCGCGACACAAGAAGTGGGCGGGAAGACTCGAAGACCTGGAGAACAGGTCGAGGAGAAATAATCTGCGGATCCTGGGTCCTGAAATGGGCCAAGAAGGAGCGAAGCAGGATGTGGGGCAATGCAGAGACCCGAATATACCCGGACTGGAGCACGGAGGTTGCAAAGCGGAGAGCGGGTTTCAACCGGGCCAAAGCGGTGCTGCATCGGAGTGAAATTTGGAATGCTGCAGCCAGCGCGACTGTGGGTCACATACAAGGGCCAATACTACTACTGCGAAACGCCTGAAGAGGCGTGGACCTTTATACAAACTAAAAAGTTGGACTCCAACTGAGGGTTTGTGAGGGTGGGGGGTGTTTGAGGGTTGATGTGTGATGGTTGTTGTATATAGGAGGTCAATCACGCGCAGGAAATGTTACATGGGCTGGGGGAGAGAGACAAGGCCACGACAGGAGCAGCGCCAGAGGGGGCGGGGCGGGCTTTGGAAAGCGCGGGGTTTTCCCCGTGCGCGGGAAGAAAGGCGGGAAGGGGAACAAAGGAACGTATATTGATTGGGAGACTACCACACGGGGGGGTCAAAGGCTCAGCGGGGGAAGCCGGGGTCAGCAGGTGTCAGCTGACTTACGGGAGTGATATGGGGGGAGCAAAAAAGCTAGACAGGGGTCTAGCGGGGGAGAGGGGAGGGAAAGGGGGGGGGGAAAAAGGGTTGCTGCTGCATTCGCCGAAAGGGAATGGGACACAGAAGATGTGGTCGGGACGGAGGTCCCCCGGCTGGGGGACTGGAGGGTGAGGGAGACGCGGACACGGGACTGGCCCAGAAAAGGAGATGGCTAGTCGGGGGTGGGGGGGGGGGGGGGGGGGGGGGGGGCGGGGTGAGAGCCCCTCCAATCCGGTTGATAACGTGGAACGTGAGGGCCGGTGAAGAGGGCTCGAGTGTTCGGGCGCTTGAAGGGACTGAAGGCGGACGTGGCCATGCTCCAAGAGACACACCTGAAGGTGGCGGACCAGGTCAGGTTAAGAAGGGGATGGGTAGGACAGGTATTCCACTCGGGACTGGACGCGAAGAATAGAGGGGTGGCAATTTTGGTGGGAAAGCATGTGTCATTTGAGGCTAAGACTATCGTAGTGGATAATGGAGGGAGATATGCGATGGTGAGCGGTAGGTTGCAAGGGACGTGGGTGGTGTTGGCAAATGTATACGCCCCGAACTGGGATGATGCTGGATTTATGAAGCGCATGTTGGGGCGCATTCCGGACCTGGAGGTAGGAGGCCTGATAATGGGAGGGGACTTCAATACAGTGCTGGACCCAGCACTGGACCGCTCCAGATCAAGGACGGGAAAGAGGCCAGCGGCGGCCAAGGTGCTTAGGGGGTTTATGGATCAGATGGGGAGAGTAGACCCATGGAGGTTTGCAAGACCGCAGGCCAGGGAATTTTCTTTCTTCTCCCACGTGCACAAAGCCTACTCCCAGATAGATTTTTTTGTTCTGGGCAGGGCGCTCATCCTGAGGGTGGAGGGGACGGAGTATTCGGCCATAGCCGTTTCGGACCACGCCCCGCACTGGGTGGAAATGGGGCTGGGAGAGGAGAGGGACCAACGCCCGCTGTGGCGGCTGGATGTGGGACTGCTGGCAGATGAGGTGGTGTGTGGGACGGTGAGGGGGCGTATCGAAAGGTACTTGGAGGCCAACGACAACGGAGCGGTGCGAGTGGGGGTGGTATGGGAGGTGTTGAAGGTGGTGATCAGGGGAGAGCTAATCTCCATCAGGGCTCATAGGGAGAGGACAGAGGGCATGGAAAGGGAGAGGTTAGTGGGGGAGATTTTGAGAGTGGACAGGAGATACGCAGAGGCCCCAGAGGAAAGATTACTTGGGGAAAGACGACGGCTCCAGACGGAGTTTGACCTGTTAACCACGGGGAAGGCGGAGGCACAGTGGAGGAAGGCGCAGGGGGCGACCTACGAGTACGGGGAAAAGGCTAGTCGGATGCTGGCACACCAGCTCCGTAAGAGGACGGCAGCGAGGGAAATAGGGGGAATCAAACATGGAAGGGGAGCCACAGTTCGGAGTGTAACGAAAATAAACAAGGTATTCAAGGCCTTCGATGAAGAGCTGTACAGATCCCAGCCCCCAGTGGGGGAAGGGGGGATGAGACGATTCCTAGACCAACTGAGGTTCCCGAGGGTGGAGGAGCAAGAGGTGGCTGGTTTGGGGGCACCAATTGGGTTGGAGGAGCTGAGCAAGGGTTTGGGGAGTATGCAAGCGGGGAAGGCCCCGGGGCCGGACGGGTTCCCGGTGGAGTTCTACAGAAAGTACGTAGACCTATTGGCCCCGCTACTAGAGAGGACCTTTAACGAGGCAAGAGAGGAGGGGACCTCTCTTGACAATGTCGGAAGCGACAATTTCCTTGATTCTAAAGCGGGACAAGGACCCACTGCAATGTGGATCGTACAGGCCGATTTCGCTCCTCAATGTGGACGCTAAGTTATTGGCAAAAGTGCTGGCCACGAGGATTGAGGACTGTGTCCCGGGGGTGATCCATGAGGACCAGACGGGATTCGTAAAGGGCAGGCAATTGAACACTAATGTGCGGCGGCTCTTAAACGTGATAATGATGCCATCGGAGGAGGGAGAGGCGGAGATAGTGGCGGCTATGGACGCGGAAAAGGCTTTTGACCAAGTAGAGTGGGAGTACCTCTGGGAGGTGCTGCGTAGGTTTGGGTTCGGGGGAGGGTTTATCAGCTGGGTTAAGCTCCTTTACAGAGCCACGGTGGCGAGTGTAGTGACGAACCGGCGGAGGTCGGAGTACTTTCGGCTGTACCGAGGAACGAGGCAGGGGTGCCCCCTGTCCCCCCTGTCGTTTGCATTGGCGATCGAACCCTTGGCCATGTCACTGAGGGAGTCTAATAAATGGAGGGGGGTGGTCTGAGGGGGAGAAGAGCATCGGGTGTCGCTATACGCGGATGACCTGTTGCTGTACATGGCGGACCCAATGGAGGGGATGGTGGAGGTCATGCAGACTCTAAGGGAGTTTGGGGAGTTTTCGGGCTATAAGCTCAATGTAGGGAAGAGTGAGCTCTTTGTATTACAGGCAGGGGACCAAGAAAGAGGGATAGGGGACCTACCGCTGAGGAGGGCGGCGGGGGTTTTTCGGTATCTGGGGATCCAGATAGTCAGGAGTTGGGGGGCCCTACATCAACTGAATCTGACGAGGTTGGTGGAGCAAATGGAGGAGGATTTCAAAAGATGGGACATGTTACCGCTCTCGCTGGCGGGTAGAGTGCAGTCGGTCAAAATGGTGGTCCTTCCGAGGTTTCTGTTCGTGTTTCAGTGCCTCCCCATCGTGATCACCAAGGGCTTTTTTAAGAGAATAGGTAGGAGTATTATGGGGTTTGTGTGGGCGAATAAGACCCCGAGGGTAAGGAGAGGGTTCCTGGAACGCAGTAGGGACCGAGGAGGGTTGGCGCTGCCAAACCTAGGGAGCTACTACTGGGCAGCAAATGTGGCAATGATCCGCAAGTGGGTTATGGAGGGAGAGGGGGCGGCATGGAAGAGGATGGAGATGGCGTCCTGTAAAGGAACGAGCCTGGGGGCATTGGTGACGGCACCGCTGCCGTTCTCGCCGTCAAAGTATACCACGAGCCCGGTGGTGGCGGCAACGTTAAGGATCTGGGGCCAGTGGAATCGGCACAGGGGTGCAGTGGGAGCCTCGGTGTGGTCCCCGTTCAGGGGTAACCACCAGTTTGTCCCGGGGAAGATGGACGGGGGCTTCCAGAGCTGGCATCGGGCGGGGATTAGAAGAATGGGGGACCTGTTCATTGACGGGACATTTGCGAGCCTAGGGGCACTGGAGGAGAAGTTTGAGTTACCCCCAGGAAATGCCTTTAGATATATGCAGGTGAGGGCTTTCGTGAGGCGACAGGTCAGGGAATTCCCGTTGCTCCCGGCACAAGAAATTCAAGACAGGGTGATCTCGGGTGTATGGGTCGGGGAGGGCAAGGTGTCGGCAATACACCAGGAGATGAAAGAAGAGGGGGAAGCGCTGGTAGAAGAGCTGAAGGGTAAATGGGAGGAGGAGCTGGGGGAGGAGATCGAGGAAGGTCTGTGGGCTGATGCCCTAGGCAGGGTTAATTCCTCCTCCTCGTGTGCCAGGCTCAGCCTGATACAATTTAAGGTGGTTCACAGAGCTCACTTGACAGGGGCGAGGTTGAGCAGGTTCTTTGGGGTAGAGGACAGATGTGGAAGGTGCTCAGGGAGCCCGGCGAACCATGTCCTATGTTTTGGTCATGTCCGGCACTGGAGGGGTTCTGGAGAGGAGTGGCGGGAGCAATATCTCAGGTGGTGAAAGACCGGGTCAAGCCAAGCTGGGGGCTAGCAATATTTGGAGTAGTGGACGAACCGGGAGTGCAGGAGGCGAAAGAGGCCGGCATTCTGGCCTTTGCGTCCCTAGTAGCCCGGCGAAGGATCTTGCTAATGTGGAAGGAGGCGAAGCCCCCTAGCGTGGAGGCCTGGATAAACAACATGGCTGTGTTCATAAAGCTGGAGAGGATTAAGTTCGCCTTGAGAGGGCCTGCGCAGGGGTTCTACAGGCAGAGGCAACCGTTCCTAGAATATCTCGCGGAGCGTTAGAGGAAGGTCGGTCAGCAGCAGCAGCAACCCTGTGGGGGGGACGTCTTGGGAAGGGGGGGGGGGGGTGGGAGAGGGAATGGGGGATGTGCTTGGGTGGATGGATGAGCAGGAGATAACATGAAGGGTGGGGGAAACTGGCATGTGCGGGAGAGAGCCAGTGCATAAAGCTATGTAAATATACCATTTTGCCATGTATATATCTTGCTCAGTGCGATTTCGGGTTATTTTGTTACGGGGGGGGTTATTGTTTGTAAGGGGAAAAAATTGTGTTGTTAAAAAACTTTAATAAATATATTTTTTTTAAAAAGAGGTATTCCAAGCAATGGAGAGCTCAATAGATCAGAGCCAGATGAATAGTGTGCACTTTACTCAAAGCTATCAACCATTTTGTTTAGTCCATGTGAATTATTTTTGTAAACTTGGAAAGTGTGGGTTGATGAGTGACTCAGGCTCTGTAAATCAACTCTTAACCCCCATTTCTTCTTCAAAATAATGACTACTTAATGTACCACAGTGCAGTTTCTGTTTATTCAGCAGAGTAAGGATTACTTTGGGATTGTGCAGAGAGCTGCTATCTATTTAGTGGGCTCAGGGTTACAGAGGGTTACGTGGAATTGCTGGTGGCTGGTACTTGAATGCCTACGTCTTCTCACCGGGTTATTACTTCCTCTGCTGGTTGATGTATTTTGTAATTTATACTGGAGGTTGTGGGGCAGAGGATTAAAATTGAGTAACTGTTTAAAGAGACTGAAAGCAGCGTGTCAGTGGGCTGACCTGTTTGGAGCTGATAGGACTCAGAACTTCTGATAAGCACTCAGCGTCAATGTGAGACAGATTTAATTAATTTACTTCCTGGAAAAGCCCTGTGGTACGGAAAACATCCAAACAGAAAATATAAGCGGCTGTTAAATAGGTGACTAAAGTGATGCTGAGTTTTTTTTTCTTTTGGGTGCGATTTTCTTTATTGTATATCAATACTGGAAAAATGTTTGGCACATCAACTGCAGGTGTTGTTAGCAACATACTACAGACAACAGTCATGCATCACTTTATTTCTTTTAAAGATTTCTTGCAAGGTTTCATGATCAGTTAAAACATGCCAGTGCCCTCCTGAAAAATTCACCAACACCCAGGCCAGTCCAAGCAGGTTAGGAGGGGGGAGACTGGCCTTCCAAATATCATTCAGCCCAAAGAGAGAGGAGGTTACTGCTTCACAGCAACATGGAAAAGGACACAGTCACAATCACTTCTAGAACTGAGCAGATTTTACAAACACTACTTTTGATTCGAACAAACACGTCAACCGTCAGGATTACATTATATTGGGAATAAAACATTTAGAAAGGAGTTTGTTTGACACATTTTAGAACAGCTGAGATTGACATCCTAAATCTTTTGACAAAGATTTTCCTGGTTCGAATTTTGCACATGGCCACAGACAGATTTCGCGAGAAACATCAACCAGAGGAAACTTTCACCAGCATACTTGCGATGTCATGGCAAGTCTCACTCTGCAGTAACAAAGTGTTATGGGGGGGGGGGGGGGGGGGGGGAATTACCATTGTGTTTTGCAAAAAGTCAAGTGAAAGAAAAGCCACTGGGTTGAGGCAGTTACATAGTACAGCTTTTGGCAATCAGGCAGCAAATAATTTTGCAAAACATCTTCATACATACTGAATATAAAGGGAAGCACCTGCGATATGAACTGGTCAGCAGCACCTGTCACAGCCGCTGTGTGCACTCTATCTCGCTGTGTGATGAGGTGATGGATGAAATACCGCAATCCCAACACGCTTTGAGAGATTTTGCAAAGCAAACATGACGGCACAGTTAACAGCCTCTGAACATGCTGCACAACCCAGAATAAGGGCCCCTATTCTGAAGGGGACATCTGACCCCCCTCTCTTTTACCCCCCATTCTTCCTCAGGCGCTTTTTAACATGTAACATCAGGATTTAGAAATTCCGTGTTAATAAAGGAGAACCCCTCGAACTCTGCCTGGTCAATATTCATGATGACCTCTTGGTCAGGTGGAGTTAAGACTGGTGGATGACGGGTGAAAAATCGATCGAAGTTCTCGGCGTTGCGCCCGCACTGTGGGAGGAGAAAGAAAAAGGATGATGGGATGGAGTGCCGCGGATTTCAAAATGGGTTAGTTCCGTATAAAACAAACTAATCTTGGAGGGTGATTAATGCAATGGACACAGATGTCATCAATTATTAACATCCCACCGTCCCAGAATAATACCAGTTACACTCCCATTCACACTCCGCTCGATCACAGTTGTCAAACTGACCAGTTATCATTTGTATCTTTTTTGTTTCCAAACTATAGCTGAACATAGGACCAGGAGGTGGCCTTCCAGCCCCTCAAGACTGTTCGGCCATTCAACGCCATTTACCAAACTCCATTCGCCTGAAGGTCTCACTAGTTCTGGGTGGGGACAGTGCGATGGACATTCAGTGCCTCTGTCCAGTGACCAATCTTCATTTAAGGGTAGGGCAGTGGATATTCACATTATAACTTTAGATTTATGGAACTTACCATTCAGCATTTCTGACGAAAGGTCATCGACCTGAAACATTGATGCTTATTCTCTCCATAGGTGCTGCCGGATCTGAGGATTTCCAGCATTTTCTGTTTTTATTTCAGTAGTTCAAAACTTGTGGCATGAAGTGGACAAGGGGGAAGAAGAGTAAGGGGGAGGTTAAACTCCCCAGGGAATGAACTGGGATGAGCCTTCACTGGGATTGTGTTGCTCTTCTGGGGCAGCCAGTGGAATGGCATCTCGAGGTGATATCCATGCAAAGCAGAGCGTCTCCTCTGGGAGGGAGTTGTAAAGGCAAGGTCAATTGACAAATCACATTGGATGTGGAACTGAGAAGACATGTTGTAAAATGGGAGCAGAGGAAAATGGAATAATGGAAGACAGACTCAGGTAAACAGGAGATGATCTGAACAGAGGTAGAAACACAAGGTGTCCAAGTCTGCAATGATAATCAATTTACATGTTCTATCAGCATGTATTCCACATTCCACTGTATATATGTATATATAAAAAAATTATATATATTATACATGTGTATACATATATATCCCTCAATTTCTTACATTCTTAATATAAATCTTCCACTTTTCATATATTACACTTCTTCATCCCTTAAGAGTACAAAAGCAAGGAAGTTATGTCAAACCCATATAAAACACTGGTTTGGCCAACTACATTTGTCTCTCTGGTTCATCGAACCCATCTCAATCCTGCTCTCCATAACTCAACAGCACACTCATGCTCCCCTCGAACCCAACCACTCCAATGCCCTCTTTCATAGATTTTACAGTACAGAAGGAGGCCATTCGGCCCATCGAGTCTGCACCGGCTCTTGGAAAGAGCACCCTACCAAAGGTCCACACCTTCACCCTATCCCCATAACCCAGTAACCCCATCCAACACTAAGGGCAATTTTGGACTCTTAAGGGCAATATAGCATGGCCAATCCACCTAACTTGCACATCTTTGGACTGTGGGAGGAAACCGGGGCACCCAGAGGAAACCCACGCACACACGGGGAGAATGTGCAGACTCCGCAAAGACAGTGACCCAAGCCGGGAATCGAACCTGGGACCCTGGAGCTGTGAAGCAATTGTGCTATCCACAATGCTACTGTGCTTTCTCCCTTCTAACCTAACCATTTACACCTCTAAAACTATAAATTGCAGCTCCTTCACTTTTCTAACTGAACCGTTCCCACATCTCATTTACATCTTACTCCTGCTCCTCCCTAACCCAGTCACGTCTCTCACTTGCTCCTCTCAAGCCCAGTCACTCCTATCTCCTGCCTGCTCCTTTCTAATCCACTCACACCTAACTCCCTCAACGTTTCTCTCAAACTCAATTGCTCCCCTCTCCCTCCTGCTCCTAACTAACCAAACTGTTTCCATGTCCTGATACCTGGACATTGCCACTTTCTTCCTCATCCTTTAAGCCACTTTCAAATCTGTCGACTCTCTTCTGACCTAATCATAATAATCATGGCAGAGAACGAGAGAGAGAGACACACACGCACACACACACACACAGAAGCGGACAAACATAACTGATAAAGATACTGATACAGGTCTAAACATTCCAAGCATGTGTTTAGATTTCACTATTGCCAACACAGATTCGGAAGCAGCTGTTGATGGGTGAAGTACTTTACTGCTGGAACCCACTTAGAAAATTACTCTTTAAGACACACACACACTAAGGTTATTATTCCTCTAGATTGTCCTGAAGCCTCCAGGAATTAAAGATTAGTACCCCTGGAAATAGCTAGGAAATGCCCAGGAGAAAATAAGTGTTTTAAATTTTCTTTGAACATTTTTGTTTATTAGTCACAAAAATATTGGAGATAGGGAAAAATAGTGAATGGGTAGGATGGCGGGGATGAGAGGTCATGTGATGAAATCTCCATGAATATGTCCATTAAAGTTGGCAACTGTAATGCATGCTCTTATACACAACACAGCCAGCAAGGCTGATCCAGGGATTCAGAATCTCAGTGAGGCCAGTACTCAGTTTAACATTCTGAGTGTTGGGATGATGTTATCCATTGTGCTGGAGCGAATTCAATGAGAGCAATGAGAGTTATTATAAAACTGCAGATTATATTTCACAGTGAACCTATGGTAAACATTCTGCTGAACATCCTAAAATCACACTGAAACATCAGGCAGATTTCAACCCATTTAGTGATTCGCTTCTACTATACGATCAGATTTTCTTCAGAACATTCAGGAACTCTCCATCCCTCCACGTCCTTATCAATTGCAAAGTATTTTAAACATACTTTGTAATTTTATATTTGTAAGACAATCGCACTGGTGTGTAAATGACTGAAATACAAAACCTTGTCCTCACAAGAGGTGTCTGCAATCACAAGTTGCAGACTCAGGTTCACACTGACCTTGAAAGCTTCAATGACTAAGCTGAGGGAATTCAAGGAAATCACAAGCCACTACAATAGGCTCTCAAATTCTATGAAATAACACATACTAGAAAGCCAGGTTTTCCTCATGTACTCACTTTCACCCAGCATTTTAAAACTGATGCTTAACTCAGTGTTCGACTTGCACAGAGAGTCCACACCTGGTGGCATGAGACAGTGGCATTACCAGGTTGTATGGTAATTTGGTGCTCTACAGTCTGTGGGGGGGTGTACGTTTGCTGGGGCATCTGCACTGGGTGCCTGTTTGTACAGGAGTCAACATGGGGTAGATGGTTATTGGGAATGGTACACTGGACTTCCGGTGGGGGCCATGGTGTGAGTGGTTGCAGGCATAGGAAAGAGCTCTTTTTACCCGATATTGGGTGTAATTTCAACAAAAAGGTGGAGTTGATGGTTGGAATAGTTTCCCCCAGGAGTGGTATGTCCGCTGGCTACCAAACCCGGCAGATGATGGCGAGAGACCTGGCCAAAGAGTTGGAGCAAACTAGTGGCGCAGAGGGGGAAGGATTGGTGCAAGGTGGAAAGCCCCAGATGGAGCAGTTGATGGCTTTCATTAAGGAGGAATTCCGCCAGCAGAGGAAAGAAATGCGAAGGCCATCGAAGGAGCTGTGGCACCCCTGAAGAGTTTGATGGAACGGGTGGAGAAATGCTTGGAGGTGCAGGGGTCACAGATTCGAGATATCGAAGGAGTGATCTTGGACCACAGCGATTATGTAGTGGCACGGGAGGCGGAGGTGGGGCTCTTGGGAAACCTTTGCAAAACATTGAGGGCAAAGATGGAGGAGCAGGAGAACACCTCGAGAAGGAGAACTTGCGAACTGAAGGAGTGGAACGTGTGAGTGCCATGAAGTACGTCTCGAGGATGCTGGCGGGGCTGGTGGTGGTGCTAGATAAGGCCCCTTAAGTGGACAGAGCACACAGGTCCCTGAGGCAGAAGCCTAGAGCTTGGGAGCTGCTGCGGGCAGTGATCGTGATACTCCACAAATTTGTGGAGAAAGAGAAGATCTTGCATTGGGCCAGGGAGAAGCGCACCTGCGAATGGGAGGGGAACAGGGTCCGAATATATCAGGACATTGGAGCCGAGTTGGCGAAACAGCAGGAAGGGTTCAACAAGGCCAAGGCGGTGCTGTACCAACGGCGGTTCAAGTTTGGGGTGCTCTACCCGGCAAAATTATGGCTGAATATTACTTCGGGACCCCAGAAGCGGCAAGGAGCATAAATTGGGGGAGAACTGAGTGGACAATGTTTGGGAACCAGGTTGCTTGTATTTTGTGATGGTTGGGAATACGTTTGAACTGGGGGTAGGGATTGGGGGATTTTCACTCCCTCCGGTTTCGAGGGGGTTCTTTTTTGGGTTTGCTGTTACTGTTGGGATTTAAGGGATGGTGGGGTGAAAAGTTTATGTGGGGATGGATGTTCCCATCCCCCTCCCTTCTGTTTTATGGGGCTATTTGTGTTTAGCGTTTGTTTGTTTGATGCAACGTGGCAGGGGGTGAGGCATGACATGGTCAGGGACGGATAAGGGGGCCATCTGGGATGGGCTAGGTACAGGGTGGAATTAATGGGGCTGGAGTTAAGTGGGGAAGATGACGGACGGTAGAGGGGAATGGAGGTGTAAACCTCCAGTAAGGTTGGAAATGTGGAACATCCGAGGACTTAATGGAGCGGTTAAAAGATCCTCACGAGCTTGAAAGCGGAGGTGTTCTTTCTGCAGGAGACACACTTCTGAGTGAAGGACCAGGTTAGGTTAAGGAAGGGGTGGGTCGGGCAGGCTTCCCACTCCCGGTTTGATTTGAAATCGAGGGGAGTGGCAATTTTAATGACCAAATAAATAGGATTTGTGAGCGTGAAGTAAGTGAGGGATCTGGGTGGGAGATATGTGATTGTGAGTGGGGTATTGGAAGGGATGCCAGTGGTGTTGGTAAACGTGTATGTCACAATTTGGTGCAATGTGGGTTTTATGAGGGGGTTGCTGGCAGCGATCCTGGATTTTGCCACGCACCAGTTGATCATGGAAGGAGATTTTAATTGTGTCCTAGAGCCGAGGGTGGATAGGTCGAGCCCCAGGTCAATGGGTAGGGTACGAATGGCAAAGGAGCTGGGTGGGTTTATGGAAAAGATGGGTATGGTGGAACCCAGGGGGAAGAGAGTATTCCTTTTTTTCGCACGTTTATAAGGTGTATTCGAGGATTGATTATTTTGTGGTGAGTTGGGAGATTTTGGTTGGGGTGGAGGGAGCAGAGTACGCAGGCATAGTTAATTCGGATCATGCGCCCCACTAGCTGGAGATTCGGCTTAGACCGGGACGAGAGCAGAGGCCGGGGTGGAGGGTTGCTTGCGGATGTAAGATTTTGTGACAAGTGCGGGCGGTGATTAAGGAGTATGTGGAGTTGAATGAGAAAGGGGAGGTGTCGGCAGCCATTTTTTGGGAAGCGCTGAAGGCAGTGGTCCGGGGGGAAATTATCTCGTTCAAGACACGCATGAACAGGGAAAGGAGGGAAGAATATGACCGCCTAATGAGCGAGATAGTGGAGGTGTTGACGCCCTCCTTTCTCCCTCGCCCTCCTTTCTCCCTCGCCCTCCTTTCTCCCTCGCCCTCCTTTCTCCCTCGCCCTCCACAATGGGGAGGGCGGTTGGGCAACTACGTATGGCAAGAGGGGTGCAATGTGAGTATCGGGAGAAGCCGAGTCGCATGCTGCCACATCAGTTGCGGAGGCAGGTCGTGTCCAGGGAAATATTGAGGATACGGAATGGGGCTGGGGATGTGGGTCGGAGCCGGGGAAGATAAATGAGGCATTCAGGGAGTATTACCAGGGATTGTACAAGGCGGACCAGGGGGGAGAGGAGGGGGACATGGGACGGTTTCTGGACAAGCTGGAGTTTCCCCAGTTGGAGGAAGCAAAGAGGCATGTGTTGGAGGAGCCCCTGGGACTGAGGAAGGTGCTGGATAGTATCAAGGGTATGAAATCAGAAAAGACCCCGGGGACGGATGGGTATCCGGCGGAATATTGCAAGGAGTTTGCGACGGACTTGGCACCTCATCATTTGGGGGCATTTAATGAAGCATTGGAGAAGGGAAGCTGCCGGAGACGATGATGCAGGCAGTGATTACGTTAATCTCGAAAAAGGGGAAAGACTCGAGGAATGTGGGTCGTATGGGCTCATATCACTGTTGAACACGGATGTGAAAGTTTTGGCTAAATTGTTGGTGGGGAGGATGGAGGATTGTGTCCCGAGGGTGGTTGCAGAGGATCAGACAGGCTTTGTGAAAGGCAGGCAGCTTGTGAATAATATAAGAAGGTTATTGAATGTAGTTATGAATCCGTGGGGAACCCTGATACCGGAGGTAGTGGATGCATGGCGGCACTTGTTCGAGCTTTAGGTCTGGGCCGAGATTTGTGGCATGGGTGCGGTTGCTGTATGTGGCACCAAGGGCAAATGTGAGTACGAATGACGAGTGCTGCAAAGCTTTGAATTAAACGGGTACGAGGCAGGGGTGCCTGCTGTTCTTTGTGCTGGCCTTAGAAAGTTAGCGGAGTGGCAGGGGACTATGAGGGGACAGAGGGAACATCGGGTGTTGCTCTATGCTGATGACCTATTGTTGTATATTTCAGACGCGCTGGAGAGTATGGGAAGGATCGTGGGCTTGTTGGGAGGTTTGGGGAGTCTCGGGGTATAAGCTGAATGTATCTTCTATGTATCTATAGGCTATTGAGTTGGATGATCAGCCATGATTATGATAAATGGCGGAGCAGGCTCGAAGGGCCTAAAGGCCTCCTCCTGCTCCCATCTTATATGTATCTATGTAAGGAAAAGTGAAGTTTTCCTGGTGAATGAGCTGGGACAGCGAGCCAATTTAGGGGGGATGCCATTTAAGGTGGCGAGGGATATGTTCAGATATTTGGGGATTCAGGTAGCGAGGGAATGGACGGGGCTCCATAAGTGGAACTTAACGAAGCTGGTGGAGGAGATGGGATACACTGCAGTTGACTTTGGCAGGGGGGGGTCCAAGTGGTAAAAATGAATATTCCGAGGTTCTTGTTTATTTTTCAGACACTCACAATCTTTATACCAAAGGCCTTTTTTCGGAAACTGGACATGATTATTTCAGACTTTGTATGGAAGGGGAAGGTGCCGAGGGTCAGGAGGACAATGCTACAGAGGCAGCAGGAGGGGGGGTGCGGGGGGGCTGGCGTTGCCGAACATGCTTCATTATTACTGGCGGCGAATGTGGAAAAGGTGTGGCGATGGTGGGAAGGAGAAGGGGTAGAATGGAGGAGGAATCTTGTAGGGGGTCCAACTTAAGGGCCATGGGGATGGCAGTGTTGCCAATGATGCAGAGTAGATATTCAGGGAGCCTGGTAGGGCAGTTCACGGTGAAGATTTGGAATCAGTTGAGGAGGCATTTTAGGGTGGAGGGGATGTGGGTGTTAACATCGCTGTGCAAGAATCATGGGCTTGATGGATAGTGTATATAGGAGGTGGAGGAAAGTGGGGCTGACCAAGATGAGGGATCTGTATTTGGAGGAAGGGTTTTCCAGTTTGGAGGAGCTAAGGGAGAGGGTAGAGCTCCCGAGAGGGAGTGAGTTCAGGTATCTGCAGGTTAGGGACTTTGCGCGAAAGGTCTGGAAGGAGTTCCCTAGGTTGCCGAGATACACCCTGCTGGAGCAACTGTTGCTTCCGGAGGTGGAAGGGGAGGGAAGAATTGGGGATATATACAGGTGGCTGGGGGAACAGGGTGGTGAGCGGATGGTGAAGATCAAGGCAAAATGGGAAAGGGAGTTGGGAGGGGAGATCAATTGGAGAGTATGGAGTGAGGCACTGCATAGGGTGAACGGGACCTTCTCATGCGCAAGGATGAACCTGACACAGTTTAAGGTTGTACACAAGGGTACATATGACTTGGGCGAGAATGAGTGGGTTCTTCCAAGGGGTGGCAGATGTGTGAGAGAGGTGTGGGCGAGGGCCAGCGAATCACGTGCACATGTTCTGGGTTGTGAAAAATTGGAGAGATTCTGGGTGGGAGTGTTCCCAGTCCTAGCAAGGATAATGGGGGAGGAGGTAGATCCGGATGCTTTGCTGGCAATGTTCAGGGTTTCGGAGAAGCCGGAGCTCATGGAGAGGAGGAAGGCCAATGTCGTGGCCTTCGCCCTCCGATTGCCCGGCGGTGAATTTTACTGGAGTGGCGGTCGACATCGCCACCAGGTTAACAACATGGTTGGGTGACCTGTACGACTTCCTGTGCTTGGAAAAGATTAAGTATGAGCTAAGGGGCTCAATAGAGGGGTTTGAGAAAAGGTGGGGGATGTTCATAACCGTTCCTGAGGAGCTGTTCGTCACAGCGGGTGGTGGGTGAAAAAGGGGGAAAAGTTGTACAAATTGTATAGTTGACTGTTGGGAAGTATGTTTCCCAGGGTATTTATGTGCTGTAACCTGTTTTGATACACGTTTGTAATGAAATACATGTAAAAAATGGGAATGGTATTATAAGACAGTACCACCCGACAGGCAAGGAGGTGCTATTCCACCGTTGTTTTCTGTGCCTCTGTCACTATAAGTTAGGACAACTGTTCAATGTTTGCAGCGTCATCTCCTGGGACAGTGTCTGGAGAAGGGCAGCTAAATACAACTTACCGCCTTTGGTTTGAATGGAGGCTGAATCTCCATGCGTTCCAACTTTTCCCAATCAATCCATCGGAAAAAGGCATGTTCCTTGATGTCTCGCTCACCCTCAGGCCCACACCCCAGACGTTTCGCTGGATGTTTCGTTAAAAGCTGTGTCCAAAAAGTATATCACAAAATAAACACAGGTGAAAATTAGCCATCCCACACATCTTAGCATACCCATCCAGAATAACTTACATTAACAACCATGTGATCCAATATCTTGAATGACAGGGTTTCACCTCAATTACCCAATCTGAAAATCCCTTCAACAATTCTTCACTTTTTCTACGAAGAAATGAAATAGTACATAAATGTTCTTGTACCGGTTTTAAATCATGCTCATTCCTGCAAGGCCTTGTCATTCTTTGTCAGCTAACTTTTGGCTGAGACATTAAACCAAAGCCCCATCTGCTCTCTCGGGGGGGGGGGGGGGATGTAAAACATCCCATGTCATTATTTTGAAGAAAAGCAGGGACTTTTCCCAGGAGTCCTGACCAATATTTATCCCTCAACAAATATCACTAAGAAACAAATTATCTGGTCATTTGCTCTTTGCAGAGGCTTGCTGTGTGCAAATTTGCTGCCACACGTGCTACATTATAACTGTGACTATATGTAAAGTAATTTTTCAGCAGTAAAGCACTTTGGGCCATTTTAATAACTGGGGGAGGCCATCTATCCCCTCGTGCCTGTTCTACCATTGAATGAGATCGTGACTGATCTGCAACTCAATCCGTATACCTACCTTTTTACTATATTGGTAACACCTTCGGCTAACAAAAATCTGTCAATCTCCGTTTTTAAATCAACAAGTGATCTAGCATCAATTTCCATTTACAAAAGAGAGTTCCAAACTTCTAGCACCCTCGTGTGAGGAAGTGTTTCCTAAGTTTACTCCAGAAAGGTCTGGCTCTAATTTTTGACATGACACCTAGTTCTGGACTCCCCCAATCAGTGGAAATTGTTTTTTTCCCCAATCCACCCTATCTGCTCCTCGAAAGATCTTGAAAACCTCGATCAAATTACCTTCCATCTCTAAATTCCAAGGAATGCGACCCTAATTTGTTTACTTTCTTGCAGCTTAACCCTTGGGAGTGCAGATATAATTCTAATAAAACTACGTTGCACTCCATCCAAGGCTAATATATCATCTCTAAGTTGCAATTCCCAGAACTGCTCACAGTCCTCCAGGTGTGGTCAAAACAGGACTTTGTATATCTGAAACACGACTTATCCTGCCTTGTATTCTATTCCGCTAACTATAAAGACTATTAGCCTTTTTGATTATTTTCTATACTAATTCCTGACATATTAATGGTCTGTATACATGGACCCAAAGTTCTTTTATCTGCAGCTTCGAATTTTTCTCACCATTTAAGAAGTATCTTGTTCTGTCTGTTTTAGAAGCAGATGACATCATGTTTGCTACATTGAAAGCCATTTGCCACAGTTTTGCCCACTCACTTAATCTATCAATATCTCATTGTACTTTTATGCTTTCATCTACACAGCTTACAATACCCCCTCTTATGTCATCAGCAAATTTGGATATGTGGCTCTCTATCTCACCACCTAAGTCATTAATAAATACAGTGAATAGCTGAGGCCTTAACACAGATCCTGGCAGGATGCCACTAGTAACATCCTGCAATTACAGTTAATGTTCATTATCCCTATTCTCTGTCTCCTGCTCAATAATTTGCCTTCAGTTCCATAAGCTTCAACCATAGCTAGCAGTCTCTAATGAAGGACTTTTGGAAGCTCAATAATATAACATCCATAGACATTCCCTTATCCACCACTCATATCCTCACAAAATGCAATTATCTACATTTGTAAATGTACAAAACTATTGGTTTTCTCTGATCCACTGATAATTTTCAAGGCATTCATAAGACCAAAAGACATAGGAGCAGAATTAGGCCACTCGGCCCATCGAGTCTGCTCCACCATTCAATCATGGCTGATATTTTTCTCCTCCCCATTCTCCTGCCTTCTCCCCATAACCCTGATCCCCTTATTAGTCAAGAACTTATCTATCTCTGTCTTAAAAGACACTCAGTGATTTGGCCTCCACAACCTTCTGCGGCAACGAATTCCACAGATTCACCACCCTCTGGCTGAAGACATTTCTCCTCATCTCGGTTTTAAAGGATCGTTCCTTTAGTCTGAGACTGTGTCCTCTGCTTTTAGTTTTTCCTACAAGTGGAAACATCCTCTCCACGTCCACTCTATCCAGACCTCACAGTATCCTGTAAGTTTCAATAAGATCCCTTATAAACTCCAACGAGTACAGACCCAGAGTCCTCAACCATTCCTCATACGACAAGCTCTTCATTCCAGGGATCATTCTTGTGACACTTTCCAAGGCCAGCACATCCTTCCTTAGATATGGGGCCCAAAACAGCTCGCAATACTCCAAATGGGGTCTGACCAGAGCCTTCTATTGCCTCAGAAGTACATCCCTGGTCTTGTATTCCAGCCCTCTTGACATGAATGCTGACATTGCATTTGCCTTCCTAACCTGCACGTTTATCTTAAGAGAATCGTGAACAAGGGCTCCTAAGTCCCTTTGTGCTTCTGATTTCCTAAGCATCTCCCCATTTAGAAAATTGTCTATGCCTCCATTTCTCCTTCCAAAGTGCATAACCTCACACTTTTCCACATTATATTCCATCTGCCTCTTCTTTGCCCATTTTCCTAGCCTGTCCAAGTCCTTCTGCTGCCTGCCTGCTTCCGCAATACTACCTGTCCCTCTACAGATCTTTTTACATCTGCAAACTTAACAACAGTGCCTTCAGTTCCTTCTTCCAGATCATTAATCTATATTGTGAAAAATTGTAGTACCAGCACTGACCCCTGAGGCACACCACTAGTCACTGGCTGCCATGCTGCAAAAGATACTTTTATCCACACTCTCTGCCTTTTGCCAGTCAGCCAATCCTCTATCCTTACCCTTAACCCCATGAGCCCTTAACTTATTTAACAGTCTCCTATGCGGCACCTTGTCAAAGGCCTTCTGGAAATCTAAATGAATCACGTCCACTTGTTCTCCATTGTCAAACATCCTTGTTACTTCTTTCAAGAATTGTCAGACATGACCTCCCCCCTTGATGAAGCCGTACTGACTCAGTCCTATTTTATCATGCACTTCCAAGTACACCGCAATTTCATCTTTAATAATGGACTTTAAAATCTTACCAATGACTGATGTCAGGCTAACCGGCCTATAATTTCCCGTCTTCTGCCTCTCTCCCTTTTTAAACAGCGGTGTTACATTAGCCACTTTCCAGTCCTCTGGGATGCTTCCTGCCTCCAGTGATTCCTGAAAGACCACCAATGCCTCCACAATCTCCTCAGCTATCTCTTTTAGGGCCCTGGGGTGTAGTCCATCCAGTCCAGGTGATTTATCCACCTTCAGAACTTTCAGATTCCCCAGAAACTTCTCCTTGCTGATGGTCACTGCACTCACCTCTGCTCCCTGTTTCTCCTGGAGCTCTGGCATCCCACTGGTGTCTTCCACCATGACGACTGATGTAAAGTAACTATTCAGTTCCTCTGCCATTTCTTTGTTTCCCATTATTACTTCTCCAGCAACATTTTCCAGTGGTCCATTGTCTATTTTTGCCTCTCTCTTACCTTTTATATATTTGAAAAAAAATCTTCCTATCTTCCTTTATATTACTAGCTAGCTTGCACTCATATTTAATCTTCTCCCCACTTATTGCTTTTTTAGTTGTCCTCTGCTTGCTTTTAAAGGCTTCCCAATCCTCTGGCTTCCCACTAATGCTCACCACTTTGTATGCTGTTTCTTTTGCTTTTATGCTGTCCTTGACTTCTCTCATCAGCCATGGATGCCTTGTCCACCCCTTGGCATGTTTCCTCCTCCTTAGGATGAATTTCTGTTGTGCCTCCCGAATACCCCCCAAAACTCCTGCCATTGCTTTCCACTGTCTTCCGTGCTAGGCTCCTTTTCCAATCAACTCTGACCAGTTCCTCCCTCATGTCTTTGTAATTACCCTTATTTAATTGTAATACCATTACATCTGATTGCAACTTTCCCTCTCAAACTGCAGGGTAAATTCCATCATATTGTGGTCACTGCTCCCTAAGGGTTCCTTTCACCTTAAGTTCCCTAATCAAGTCTGCTTCATTACACATTACCAAATCCAGAATTGCCTGTTCCCTAGTCGGCTCTGCCACAGGCTGCTTCAAAAAACATCTCTTAGACATTCCACAAATTCCTTTTCTTGGGATCCACTACCAACCTGATTTTCCCAGTCCACCTGCATATTGAAGTCCCCCATGATTATATGCCTTTCCTATCTCCGGATTCATTTTCTGCCCCACATCCTGACTACTGCTAGGGGGCCTGTACATAACTCCCATCATGGTCTTTTTACCTTTTCCTCAACTCTACCCACAGAGATTCTATGCCTTCTGATCCTATATCGCTCCTTGCTATCGATTTAACTTCATTCCTTACTAACCACCCCCTTTGCCCATCTGCCTGTCCTTTTGATAGGAAACATCTCCTTGGATATTTAGATCCCAGCCCTGATCTCCTTACAGCCACGTTACTATGATGCCCACATTCAGTTACCATATTCTTAATTACAGCTTCAAGCAATTTCCTCACAACAGGATGTTTGGTTAACTAGCCTGAAGAAAACAGGGATCCTTAGAGCAGGAGGAAAATCAGGAAGAGGGTGTTGGCTAGAAGAGATAGAAACAGAAAGTTATGGGGTCTACATTTCCCCGATTTCTCCTCTCACCGTTTCTTTTTTTTTTAGAAAATATTTTATTGAGGCATTTATAATTTTAACATTTTAAACAGAGATCCAACACACACAAAAAACCCACAATAGCATACGCAACCCCCCTCCCCACCCAAGCATAGACCCTAATTACCCATACATTAGATTCCCTACCTTATTCGTCACTTCCATGCCTCCCCTCCCCCACCCCCCGCTGACAGTCAATTTTCCTTGAAGAAGTCGATGAACGGCTGCCACCCCTGCAGTGAACCTCTTAAGGCGAACTTAATTTTCTCTAGCCTAAGAAACCCTGCCATGTCACTGACCCAAACACCAGACTTTGGAGGCTCCAAGTCCCTCCATCCCAACAAAATCCGTCTCCGGGCCACCAGGGAGGCAAAGGCCAAAATGTCAGCCTCTCTCCCCCTCTGGTCTCCTGGATCTTCCGACACTCCAACTATTGGCACCTCTGGACTTGGAGTCACCCTCTCTTCCAGGACCTCTGACGTGACATCTGAAAATCCCTGCCAAATTCCCCTCAGCCTTGGACACGCCCAAAACATATGTACGTGGTTCGCAGGACTCCCCCCCCCACCCCCCCACCCACATCTGTCCTTCACCTCCTCAAAAAACCTACTCATCCGGGCCACAGTCGCTCTGTGGACCACCTTGAATTGGATAAACATAAGAACATAAGAACTAGGAGCAGGAGTAGGCCATCTGGCCCCTCAAGCCTGCTCCACCATTCAATGAGATCATGGCTGGTCTTTTGTGGACTCAGCTCCACTTTCCGGCCCGAACACCATAACCCTTAATCCCTTTATTCTTCAAAAAACTATCTATCTTTAGCTTAAAAACATTTAATGAAGGAGCCTCTACTGCTTCACTGGGCAAGGAATTCCATAGATTCACAACCCTTTGGGTGAAGAAGTTCCTCCTAAACTCAGTCCTAAATCTACTTCACCTTATTTTGAGGCTATGCCCCCTAGTTCTGCTTTCACCCGCCAGTGGAAACAACCTGCCCGCATCTATCCTATCTATTCCCTTCATAATCTTATATGTTTCTATAAGATCCCCCCTCATCCTTCTAAATTCCAACGAGTACAGTCCCAATCTACTCAACCTCTCCTCGTAATCCAACCCCTTCAGCTCTGGGATTAACCTAGTGAATCTCCTCTGCACACCCTCCAGTGCCCGTACGTCCTTTCTCAAGTAAAGAGACCAAAACTGAACACAATACTCCAGGTGTGGCCTCACTAACACCTTATACAATTGCAGCATAACCTCCCTAATCTTAAACTCCACCCCTCTAGCAATGAAGGACAAAATTCCATTTGCCTTCTTAATCACCTGTTGCACCGGTCAACCAACTTTTTGCGACTCATGCACTAGCACACCCAGGTCTCTCTGCACAGCAGCATGTTTTAATATTTTATCATTTAAATAATAATCCCTTTTTCTATTATTCCTACCAAAATGGATAACCTCACATTTATCAACATTTTATTCCATCTGCCAGACCCTAGCCCATTCACTTAGCCCATCCAAATCCCTCTGCAGACTTCCAGTATCCTCTGCACTTTTTGCTTTACCACTTATCTTAGTGTCGTCTGCAAACTTGGACACATTGCCCTTGGTCCCCAACTCCAAATCATCTATGTAAATTGTGAACAGTTGTGGGCCCAACACTGATCCCTGAGGGACACCACTAGCTACTGATTGCCAACCAGAGAAACACCCATTAATCCCCACTCTTTGCTTTCTATTAATTAACCAATCTTCTATCCATGCTACTACTTTCCCCTTAATGCCATGCATCTTTATCTTATGCAGCAACCTTTTGTGTGGCACCTTGTCAAAGGCTTTCTGGAAATCCAGATATACCACATCCATTGGCTCCCCGTTATCTACCGCACTGTTAATGTCCTCAAAAAATTCCACTAAATTAGTTAGGCACGACCTGCCCTTTATGAACCCATGCTGCGTCTGCCCAATGGGACAATTTCCATCCAGATGCCTCGCTATTTCTTCCTTGGTGATAGATTCCAGCATCTTCCCGACTACCGAAGTTAAGCTCACTGGCCTATAATTACCCGCTTTCTTCCTACCTCCTTTTTTAAACAGTGGCGTCACGTTTGCTAATTTCCAATCCGCCGGGACCACCCCAGAGTCAAGTGAATTTTGGTAAATTATCACTAGTGCATTTGCAATTTCCCTAGCCATCTCTTTTAGCACTCTGGGATGCATTCCATCAGGTCCAGGAGACTTGTCTACCTTTAGCCCCATTAGCTTGCCCATCACTACCTCCTTTGTGATAATAATCCTCTCAAAGTCCTCACCTGTCATAGCCTCATTTTCATCAGTCACTGGCATGTTATTTGTGTCTTCCACTGTGAAGACAGACCCAAAAAATCTGTTCAGTTCCTCAGCCATTTCCTCATCTCCCATTATTAAATCTCCCTTCTGATCCTCTAAAGGACCAATATTTACCTTAGCCACTCTTTTTTGCTTTATATATTTGTAGAAACTTTTACTATCTGTTTTTATATTCTGAGCAAGTTTACTCATAATCTATCTTACTCTTCTTTATAGCTTTTTTAGTAGCTTTCTGTTGCCCCCTAAAGATTTCCCAGTCCTCTAGTCTCCCACTGATCTTTGCTACTTTGTATGTTTTTTCCTTCAATTTGATACTCTCCCTTATTTCCTTAGATATCCACGGTCGATTTTCCCTCTTTTTACCGTCTTTCCTTTTTGTTGGTATAAACCTTTGCTGAGCACTGTGAAAAATCACTTGGAAGGTTCTCCACTGTTCCTCAACTGTGCCAGGCTAAGCCTGGCACACGATGAGGATGCATTGACTCTCCTCAGGGCCTCCTCCCATAACCCGACTTCCAACTCCTCTCCCAATGCTTGCCTCACCTTAAATAGCATTGTGACGTGTGCAATTTTCCAATCTATAGGAACATTTCCTAGGCTGAGAATACTTCGGAAGATTATCGTTGGAGCATCTAAAGCGTTCGCACCTACTTCTTTTAAAATCCCTGGACGGAAACCATCTGGTTCTGGGATTTGTATCTCTTTAGTGCCATTATCGTTTTCATTCGTTATCTTGCTTAAATTATTATTGTTCTGCCTCTGTCCCAATAACAGTTTCCATGCAATGGGGTAGCACAAGTGGATATCACTGTGGCTTCAGAGCGCCAAGGTCCCAGGCTCGATTCCCTGCTGGGTCACTGTCTGTGCGGAGTCTGCACGTTCTCCCTGTGTCTGCGTGGGATTCCTCCGGTTTCCTCCTGACACCATTCCTGACTGTTACTTTACACTCAGTTCGGCTTGCTTAAATACTATTCATATGACCTTTTTCACCCGAGCCAACTCTCTGAAACCTATTATTTAAAGCCCTATGCCTGTCCTATTTATCCTTTCTGTGAGGATCCTGGTCCAAGCATGGTTCAAGTGAGGCAATTGCAGTGATAGAGTTCCTTTCTGTCCCAATGTTAGTACCAGTGCCCCATGAAATGGAACCTTTGTTTTACGCCCCCCTTCAACCACATGTTTACTTGCATGATATATTTATCCCTCTGCCAATTTGCATGTGTTTAGGTGAGGTCCTTTTGTTGAGCTTCTAGTTCTGGGTATTCTCCTACATGGACCATAACAATTGGATCCTCCTCCCACTCTCCAATATTCTTTTCAGCTGCTACAAGATGTCCCTCAATCTGGCACCAGGTGGGCATAAATCATGCGAGACTCTCAATCCTGCCAAAGGGTTCTATTTGTCTCACTGAATACTTCACAACAGTTATATTAGGCTTCCCCCTCCTCCTGCCGTCCCCCACACTTGGCCAGCATGCTTGCTGTGCTTCTGACGGTCTTTATTCATATATTCACATGTAGCAAGTTAATTGTAGCTATTGATTAGAATAACTCTTGTGCTTCCTTATTCTCCAACTTACCGGGCTCCCCTATACACAGTTGGTCATAAGACATAGGAGTAGAATTAGGCCACTTGGCCCATCAAGTCTGCCCCACCATTCAATCATAGCTGATATTTTCTCATCCCCATTCCATTGTCTTCTCCCCATAACCCCTGATCCCCTTATTAATCAAGAACCTATCTATCTCTGTCTTAAAGACACTCAGTGATTTGGCCTCCACAGCCTTCTGCGGCAAAGAGTTCCACAGATTCACCACCCTCTGGCTGAAGAAATTCCTCCTCATCTCTGTTTTAAAGGATCGTCCCTTTAGTCTGAGATGGTATCCTCTGGTTCTAGTTTTTCCTACAAGTCGAAACGTCCTCTCCATGTTCACGCTATCCAGGCCTCGCAGTATCCTCAATAAGATACCCCCACATCCTTCTGAACTCCAACGAGTTCAGACCCAGAGTCCTCAACTGTTCCTCATACGACAAGTTCTTCATTCTAGAGATCATTCTTGTGAACCTCATCTGGACCCCCATACCAACCTAATTCTGAACCTATGCCTCTCTGCAACTTGTGACAGTCTGGATCAAATTGTTCAAATACCACTCCCCCTTCTCTTATATGTTGGTGTGTCTCCAACTCAATGATGCTGAGCTAGAGAGGTTAAAGACAATCTACTGCAGATATGTTCACTCGGGACAGTCTCGCTGTCCACAAACTCCGACAGGTCAAGACACATTATTTATAGAACATAGAACGATACAGCGCAGTACAGGCCCTTCGGTCTACGATGTTGCACCGAAACAAAAGCCATCTAACCTACATTATGCCATTATCATCCATATGCTTATCCAATAAACTTTTAAATGCCCTCAATGTTGGCGAGTTCACTACTGTTGCAGGTAGGGCATTCCACGGCCTCACCACTCTTTACGTAAAGAACCTACCTCTGACCTCTGTCCTATATCTATTACCCCTCAGTTTAAAGTTATGTCCCCTCGTGCCAGCCATATCCATCCGCGGGAGAAGGCTCTCACTGTCCACCCTATCTAACCCCCTGATCATTTTGTATGCCTCTATTAAGTCTCCTCTTAACCTTCTTCTCTCCAACGAAAACAACCTCAAGTCCATCAGCCTTTCCTCAGAAGATTTTCCCTCCATACCAGGCAACATCCTGGTAAATCTCCTCTGCACCCGCTCCAAAGCTTCCACGTCCTTCCTATAATGCGGTGACCAGAACTGTACGCAATACTCCAAATGTGGCCGTACCAGAGTTTTGTACAGCTGCAACATTACCTCCTGACTCCGGAACTCAATCCCTCTACCAATAAAGGCCAACACTCCATAGGCCTTCTTCACAACCCTATCAACCTGGGTGGCAACTTTCAGGGATCTATGTACATGGACACCTAGATCCCTCTGCTCATCCACACTTCCAAGAACTTTACCATTAGCCAAATATTCCGCATTCCTGTTATTCCTTCCAAAGTGAATCACCTCACACTTCTCTGCATTAAACTCCATTTGCCACCTCTCAGCCCAGCTCTGCAGCTTATCTATGTCCCTCTGTAACCTGCTACATCCTTCCACACTGTCGACAACACCACCGACTTTAGTGTCGTCTGCAAATTTACTCACCCACCCTTCAGCGCCTTCCTCTAGGTCATTGATAAAAATGACAAACAGCAACGGCCCCAGAACAGATCCTTGTGGTACGCCACTTGTAACTGAACTCCATTCTGAACATTTCCCATCAACCACCACCCTCTGTCTTCTTTCAGCTAGCCAATTTCTGATCCACATCTCTAAATCACCCTCAATCCCCAGCCTCCATATTTTTTGCAATAGCCTACCGTGGGGAACCTTATCAAACGCTTTACTGAAATCCATATACACCACATCAACTGCTCTACCCTCGTCTACCTGTTCAGTCACCTTCTCAAAGAACTCGATAAGGTTTGTGAGGCATGACCTACCCTTCACAAAGCCATGCTGACTATCCCTGATCATATTATTCCTATCTAGATGATTATAAATCTTGTCTCTTATAATCCCCTCCAAGACTTTACCCACTACAGGCGTGAGGCTCACCGGTCTATAGTTGCCGGGGTTGTCTCTGCTCCCCTTTTTGAACAAAGGGACCACATTTGCTATCCTCCAGTCCTCTGGCACTATTCCTGTAGCCAATGATGACATAAAAATCAAAGCCAAAGGTCCAGCAATCTCTTCCCTGGCCTCCCAGAGAATCCTAGGATAAATCCCATCAGGCCCCGGGGACTTATCTATTTTCAGCCTGCCCAGAATTGCCAACAGCTCTTCCCTACGTACCTCGATGCCATCTATTCTATTCGCCTGGGTCTCAGCATTCTCCTCCACAACATTATCTTTTTCCTGAGTGAATACTGACGAAAAATATTCATTTAGTATCTCGCCTATCTCTTCAGACTCCACACACAACTTTCCATCCCTGTCCTTGACTGGTCCTACTCTTACCCTAGTCATTCGCTTATTCCTGACATACCTACAGAAAGCTTTTGGGTTTTCCTTGATCCTACCTGCCAAATACTTCTCATGTCCCCTCCTTGCTCGTCTTAGCTCTCTCTTTAGATCCTTCCTCGCTACCTTGTAACTATCCATCGCCCCAACTGAAACTTCACACCTCATCTTCACATAGGCCTCCGTCTTCCTCTTAACAAGAGATTCCACTTCTTTGGTAAACCACGGTTCCCTCGCTCTATGCCTTCCTCCCTGCCTGACCGGTACATACTTATCAAGAACACGCAGTAGCTGTTCCTTGAACAAGCTCCACTTATCCATTTATCATCTGCATTTTTAGTTTGTTGTTTTTGCGATGCATTAACTTGAACTAAGCAGTGGACAAAATTTTAAGTACTGCTGCTAATTTCCATTGCATGTATTGGAGATTTAAAACAACAGTGGGCTAGATTCTCCTCTTTGCGACGCCAGAAGCAAGAATCACGATCGGGCGGAGAATCGCTCAAAATGGGAAAATAATCGTTTTTGTGCCTGTGCTGATGCAGACGCAAAGCTGTGGTCCCTCACTGGCGACGATATCGAAGTTTGTGCCCCCACGCCGGCAGATCCATGAAAAACCATCATTTGCATGGATTTTATCATTAATGGTTTGGACATTTCATGCTCCCCGCAATGCTCTGCCCCATTTAGGCGGAAGTCTTGCTGGTGTGAATTAGCGCAAGTATTTACAAGCAAGGTCTGGATATCATGGCTGCAGAGGGGCGAGTGGGAGGCTAACAGAACTGTGAAAAAGCCTCAAATATTTTCTGGCTTGCTGGCGGGTGGCTGTCTGGGTCGGGGCAGTATTAGGAACAACTTTGTGCCACGTCTATTCTCGGGGTGTCCACCTAGGGATTGGGATGGCCTGGCTCAGACCGTCATTGCTGCAGTACTTGTTTTAAAAGGAACCCTCTATTGCTACTTGCTGGCTCCCGGCTGCTCACACTGCTGAGTGCTCACTGCGTCCTATGAATGCTCAGAGAGCCTCTGGTCATTGCTGCAGTACTTGTTTTAAAAGGAACCCTCTATTGCTACTTGCTGGCTCCCGGCTGCTCACACTGCTGAGTGCTCACTGCGTCCTATGAATGCTCAGAGAGCCTCTGGTCATCTGGAAGCTCATCCAGGCCGCCCTTCTGGATACCCTCGGATCCCAGCTGCATCATCAAGGGGATAGGCGTGGCCAAGCTCAATCAGAGGCCCACCAGGTGCTGTCACTCCTCTGAAGTGCTGCCCCACTGCATAGGAAGCAGGGGATTAGCAGAGCTCACCCCAAACAAAGGCCACCTGCACCGTTACAGTAGATGATTTGGCCTTTAATCTCTTTGGAACCCTCCATGGTTCTCCTACCCCTCTCAAGGCAGAGGCTTTACCTGTGATCCCTACCCCTTAGGATCACCAGCTGTTTCCTCCTGGTGAGGCTGGCAGCCCTGACTGCCTCTGCTACCACCTCCCAGGCATTGTTCAGGAAGGCAGGTTTGGGTCTGCAGCCCTTCCTGGGGAAGGTGTCTCTCCTCACCGGTATGGAGCTGTGGGTCTACCTCGGACTCTCAAACTCAGGAGGCACATCTTCACTGAGCCACCTTCGCGGCTGCAGTGTGTGTGAGATAAGTGGTGCACTTAAAAACACAGCTCCATTTGTGAGCCTCTTTGGCGCTAATTCTGGCCCCAGCAGTTACAATGCCCGCAGGGCAGGGAGATATTTTCCTTTCGCTCCGGCAGAGTACTGACCCGTTTAAGTGTCGTGACTTGCTTACCGAACAGCACCCGCTACAGAAGTGAATCTCACACTATTCAGTCCTGTCGGGAACACTGGGTGCAATCGAATCGTAAAGGTTCACCAAAAAGCAGCACACCAAGGCACAACATGGCACATAGAAGCCAGGAGACCCCGCTTGCAGAATCTACTCGGATCACGTCTCGCGAAATTTAACGCAATCTCATAAGACGTTGCGATGTGAATCTCGCCCATTGTGTGCAGGATCACGTTTCGGCAAATATGCATATTGGAGCGAGACATCTGGTCACACTTTACTGTGCAGTTTCCTCAGGCACCTGAGGCATTCGGATCTATCCCCTTTACCACAGCGACCGCGGGTAAGCGCTGCTCAGTTCTCGACTCCAAAACGGCATCGTGGGGGTCTCCTAGGGGATCGGAGACCCCCAGGTGCTTGCCCTCTGGGCAGGGTGATATCCTTGCACTGCTGGTGCCACCTGGACACTGCCAGCCTGCCACTGCCAAGATGGCACTGCCAGTTGGCAGGGACATTGCCAACGTACCAGGTTGGCCGTGCCAAGCTGACATTTTACGCGTGGCGGAGATTGGGCTGGGGTGGCCTGAACAGGTGTTAGGGTAGGTGCGGGGTTCCCGGGGACCCCCTTAAAGTGAGTTGAGGCTTGGTGGGAGCATCCTGATCTCTCGATGCACTGATGTCCGGCGAGCGAAGCTCCTCAGTGCAGAAAACGAGGCTACGTGCAGCCTCGGCCGCTCATTACATGGCTAAACGTGCTCACTATGGGACTTATTCCATTTTAGTTAAATTGCGCCTGCTGTCTCCTAAACGGAGAATCCTGGCCAGCATCTTTATTTCTTTCTGCACCAAATTCTCACTTGTAACAAATTCCCATTCTATCTTGTCTACATTGTCACAAAAATGTGCTTTTTGTCAAATAATGATTTTTAATTTGCTGGCTGGAAACCCAAATTGAACTTCTTAAAAGCAGTGACTAAAGGTGACTTGAGCTTACAGCAAAGATGGCTACCCAATTTGCATCACTGCATCTTTCACATTTCAATCCATTTAGATGAAGACACCATGACCGCAAAGACCCGACAAGGAAAATGAGCCAATGAATATATGAGTGAACCGCATACCCTGGGTGAAATTCTCCCCAAACGGCGCGATGTCCGCTGACTGGCGCCCAAAACGGCGCCAATCAGACGGGCATTGCGCCGCCCCAAAGGTGCGGAATGCTCCGCATCTTTGGGGGCCGAGCCCCAACATTGAGGGGCGAGGCCGACGCCGGAGGGATTTCCGCCCCGCCAGCTGGCGGAAACGGCCTTTGTTGCCCCGCCAACTGCCGCCGAAATGACATGTCGGGGCGGCGCATGCGCGGGAGCGTCAGCGGCCGCTGACAGTTTCCCGCGCATGCGCAGTGGGGAGAGTCTCTTCCGCCTCCGCCATGGTGGAGACCGTTGCGGAGGCGGAAGGGAAAGAGTGCCCCCACGGCACAGGCCCGCCCGCGGATCGGTGGGCCCCGATCGCGGGCCAGGCCACCGTGGGGGCACCCCCCGGGGTCAGATCGCCCCGCGCCCCCCCCCCCCAGGACCCCGGAGCCCGCCCACGCCGCCTTGTCCCGCCGGTAAATAGGTACTCTAATTTACGCCGGCGGGACAGGCAATTTATCGGCGGGACTTCGGCCCATCTGGGCCGGAGAATCCAGCGGGGGGGGGGGGCTGCCAACCGGCGCGGCCCGATTCCCGCCCCCCGCCGAATATCCGGTACCGGAGATTTCGGCAACTGGCGGGGGTGGGATTCACGGCGGCCAACGGCCATTCTCTGAACCCCTGGGGGGTCGGAGAATGACGCCCCCTGTCTCCATTAGCAAGGCATCAAGGCAATCACTTGAGATATTCAAGTGGTGAAGATGAGCCATTAAACCTAATAATCACTTCAACAATAGGACCCTAGCTGAGAGGGTTCTTAGACACTAACTCAACAAGCTTCAATGGGAATGCCTTAAACCCAATCACTTTAACAACGGTAACCTAACTGAGAGGGGTTTTTTCAAACATGAACTGATTAAGTTACAAGAGGGAATATACTGGGTGGTCATGTGACAGGCCCAGATGACGCTAATATGAGAGAACCTGAGTGGGGACCCTCCTCCTCTCTTCAACCCATCCTGTAAGCTTTTGAGACCTGTTTGCTGACTGCGACCATCTAGGAATGGCCCTAATGAAGTCAGATTTCTTGAAGGAAATCAACCCTGAACTACTGCCTCCAGAAGGACAGTCAAATCAGCTAGCTACATCTTTAAAATCACATCCGCAAGGGAACCAGCAGGACTACCAAAGTCATCCTAAAGCCACTCGTCACCAAACTATGGACTGTATTTCGCTGCACTCAAATTCATTTATCTATCTTTCTTGGTTCTGTAATCTACCCACGCACACACAAAGAGAGAAACCCAGAGTATATTTAAGATGGGGTTATGTATGATGAAGCTAACTTTTTTGTTAAAGAATAGAAAACCTGTCCAATTGGTTCTTTTATGATCAGAGTATGTAAGAGTTAAATACTCACTGAATTAGCAATTTTTTCACAAAAATCCTGTTACAATCCAATGAGGAATTGGAAACATGGCGAGTCATTCGACCCCCTCCTCACATGATCGTAACAATATGGTTGCAGATAGTGATTCTTTATATAAACCTTTGTGAATCACACCTAAATTATAGCTGCTAACTCAGTTTCCAGCGTCCAGTAATGAGCACCCACATCTTACAGTTGATTTGACAGTTTACTGCCACTGATTGGCAGTTTCTATAAACTAGGTAGTTTAAGGCTTGCAGTTTATGTTCACAAATTCTAAATGTTAAACTAAGTTACAAAATTCCTGACTTTAACATGGTGCTCATATCATGACCACTATGCTACCACTCTCAAGAAGTGCTCTATGAATGCATTTCTTGAAGTAATGTTCCCGATTATCTTATCTGTCCCATTTCATGTCTCGTGCACTTATATAAAGTGCTCTTTTAGTCATTTCCTTTAATATTTAAATAGTCCCAAGTTTCTCCAGTCTTTCCTTCCAATTCAGTTCTTTGTTACTCGAGATCAGCCTATTGACCATCTCCTGTCTGAATATTTCCCTTGGGTCTCTGATTTGCTGCATTTTTTTGGTGAGCTCTGGCAAAACACCTGGACCAGGTCCTCCAATGTAGCTTCCAAATTCCTGGACATCAAGACCACGCTTCTTGTGGTAAACCATTGTTGTACTTGTATTAGAGGATGTACGGTAGAACCTGCACTACAGGTTCGACTGTGGCCCCTGCCTGCTGGCTCCGCCCAGGAGGCGGGGTATAAATATGCGTGTCCTCCAGCTCGCAGCCATTTCGCCAGCTGCTGTGGGAGGCCACACATCTGATACCAATAAAGCCTCAGTTTGGATTCAACTTTCGTCTTTAGTCAAATTGATCGTGCCTCAATTTATTGCTATCAGTTTCTAAGGATGGACCTCCGTATTAAACCGGATCGCCTGCAGCTGGATCCGCACTCAAGCGACGCCAGAAAGGACTTCCAGCATTGGCTAGCTTGCTTTGAAGTGTATATCAACGCAGTGCCGACACCTGTTCCGGAACCTCAGAGGATCCAGATCTTATATTCCAGGCTGAGCTCCAAAGTCTTCCCACTGAGCCAAACTATGCCGAAGCCATGACTCGACTCAAGGACAATTACGAGCAGAAGACAAACACGCTCTTCGCCAGGCTCGCGCTCGCAACTCGTTCTCAACTACCTGGTGAGTCCATAGAAGACTTCTGGAGGGCCCTAATCCCACTAGTCCGGGACTGTGACTGCCAGGACGTTACAGCTAAGGAACACTCAGACCTCCTTATGCGGGACGCCTTTGTGACTCGAATTGGGCCAGACATCATACATCAGCAGTTCCTAGAAGGGGCCACGCGCGACCTCACAGAGACTAAAACGCTAGCGCTCTCCATGACGGTCGGCCTGCGCAATGTCCAGTCCTACGCCCCACCCCTCCTACGTTTCATGGAACTCACAGGCAGCCACCCCAGCGGGGGCGCTGCCTACCCAATACGCCTGCGCTACATGCCAGCCAGCAAACCCCGGGGGAGCCCCGATGCTACTTTTGCGGCCAGCAAAAGCACCCCCGCCAACGCTGTCCGGCCCGCGCTGCCCTTTGTAAAGCCTGTGGGAAGGGCCACTTTGCTGCGGTGTGCCAGGCCCGCTCAGTAGCTGCAATCGCCCCCCCCCCCCCCCCAAGTCACGGACAATGGGCGCCACTATCTTCACCTCTCCCCCAGACAATGTGCGACCAGTGGGCGCCGCCATCTCCACCTCCGTGCAACACGTGCGTTTCATGGGTGCTGCCATCTTGCTCCACCCCCGCAACGTGCGTTCCATGGGCGCTGCCATTTTGTAACCCCCAAGATCTTCGGGCGCCACCATCTTGTCTACCCCTCAGCACATGGACACCAGCAGCGTTCGAGGATCTGAACTCAACGGCCGCCCCATTACCCAACGACCAACCAAGGCTTGCCTCCATGTCACACGACCAGTCTCGCCCGCATAACCTGACCAACACATCCACCAGCGTGAAAGTCGACGGCCATGTGACCTCTTGCCTGCTGGACTCCGGGAGCACCGAGAGCTTTATACACCCAGATACGGTAAGTCGCTGCTCCCTCACGATACACCCCGCCAATCAAAAAATCTCCCTGGCCTCCGGATCTCATTGCGTAGCGATCCGGGGGTACTGTACGGTCACGCTCACGGTCCAGGGTGTAGAATTCCACGGCTTCTGCCTCTACTTTCTCCCTAACCTCTGCACTGCACGTATCCTCGGCCTGGATTTCCAGTGCAACCTCCAGAGCCTGACCCTCAAATTCGGCGGACCCTTACCACCCTGTGGTGAACCACTGTAATAGGAGATGTAAGGTAGGACCTACACGACAGGTTCGCCGGTAGCTTCTGCCGGCTGGCTCCGCCCACGGAGAACTGTATAAATATGCATGACCTCCAGTGCCCTGCCATTTCGCCAGCTGCAGCAGGAGGCCACGCATCTGACTAATAAAGCCACAGTTGTACCCAACTTTAGTCTTTGTGCAATTGATCGTGCATCAATTTATTACAGTCAGATTTTCCACAGAATGGATATCAGAATTAAGCCCGATCGCCTGAAGCTGGATCCGCACTCGCCAGACGCCAGAAAATACTTTACTCACTGGCTAGCATGTTTTGAGGCCTACATCAAGGCTGCGGACCCCGAGCCAACGGAGGCTCAGAAGATAAACGTCCTGTACTCCAGACTGAGGTCCAGCGTGTTCCCCTTGATCCAAGACGCCACGAATTACACAAAAAAATGGAACTCCTTAAGGAACAATACGCGCAGAAGGCGAACACGCTCTTCGCCAGGCGTGTACTCGCCACCCGCTCGCAACTACCTGGTGAGTCCATCGAAGACTTCTGGCGGGCCCTAATTCCACTCGTCCGGGACGGTGACTGTCAGGCCTTCATGGCCGCCGAACACGCGAATCTCCTCATGCGCGATGCCTTCGTGACGGGGACTGCATCGGACCGCATCCGAGAATGATTACTGGGAGGAGCCATGCTTAAACTGGCGGAGACTAAAACCATTCCGCTCTCCATGACGGTCGCATCCCGTAAAGTACAATCGTACCCCTCCCGCCGCACTGCCCACCCTTCTACTTCCTACCGCTCCTGGACCCCGCCGATGACCTCCTCAGCCGGGGCCCTGCCTTCCCAATACGCCTGCACCGCACGCCGATCCGCGCACCCAGGGGGTCCCCGCTGCTACTTCTGCAGTCAGCAAAAGCACCCCCGCCAACACTGCCCGGCCCGCGCTGCAGTTTGTAAAGCCTGCAGTAAAAAGGGCCACTTCGCGGCGGTGTGCCAGGCCCGGGCAGTCGCTGCGATCGCGCCCGCTATCGCCCCCTCCCCCACGCCAGACGCACAACAATTGACCTGAAATCCGCCTACCACCAGCTCCCCATCCGGAAGTCGGACCGGCCATACACTGCCTTCGAGGCAGACGGTCGCCTCTACCATTTCCTTAGGGTCCCTTTCGGTGTCACAAATGGGGTCTCAGTCATCCAAAGAGAGATGGACCGAATGGTCGACCAGTACGGTTTGTGAGCCACCTTTCCATACTTCGATAATGTCACCATCTGCGGCCATGACCAGCAGGACCACGATGCCAACCTCGATAAATTCCTCCGCACTGCCACTCTTCTCAACCTGACCTACAACAAAGAGAAGTGTGTGTTCAGCACGACCCGGTTAGCCATTCGCGGCTATATAGCCCAAAACGGACTTCTCAGGCCCGATCCCGACCGCATGCGCCCCCTCATGGAACTTCCCCTCCCCCACTGCCCCAAGGCCCTCAAACGCTGCCTGGGGTTCTTTTCCTACTACGCTCAGTGGGTCCCAAACTATGCAGACAAGGCCCGCCCACTCATTCAGTCCACCCAATTCCCCCTCGCGGCCGAGACACAACATGCTTTTCGCCGCATCAGAGCAGACATCGCCAAGGCCGGGATGCGCGCAGTGGACGAGTCACTGCCTTTCAAAGTAGAAAGCGACGCTTCAGACGTCGCCCTTGCCGCCACTCTTAAATCAGGCAGGCAGACCCGTGGCATTCTTTTCCCGCACCCATCATGCCTCGGATATTCGACACTCATCCGTCGAAAAGGAGGCCCAAGCTATAATTGAAGCTGTGCGGCATTGGAGGCATTACCTGGCCGGTAAGAGATTCACTCTCCTTACGGACCAACGGTCGGTAGCCTTCATGTTCGATAATACACAGCGGGGCAAGATCAAAAATGATAAAATCTTGCGGTGGAGAATCGAGCTCTCCACCTATAATTACAAAATCTTGTATCGCCCCGGTAAACTCAACGAGCCCCCAGACGCCCTCTCCCGAGGTACATGTGCCAGCGCACAAGTGGACTAACTCCGGGCCCTACACGACAGCCTTTGTCCCCGGGGGTCACTCGATTGTACCATCTGGTCAAAGCTCGCAATCTGCCCTACTCCGTCGAGGAAGTAAGGACAGTCACCAGGGGCTGCCACGTCTACGCGGAGTGCAAGCCGCACTTCTACCGGCCGGACCGTGCGTGCCTGGCGAAGGCTTCCCACCCCTTTGGACGCCTCAGCGTGGATTTCAAAGGGCCCCTCCCCTCCACCAACCGTAACACGTACATCCTCAGTGTGGTCGATGAGTACTCCAGATATCCCTTCGCCATCCCATGTCCCGATATGACGTCTGCCACCGTCATCAAGGCCCTCAGCACCATCTTCGCTCTGTTCGGTTTGCCCGCCTACATCCACAGTGACAGGGGATCCTCATTCATGAGCGATGAGCTGCGTCAGTTCCTGCTCAGCAGGGGTATAGCCTCCAGCAGGACGACCAGCTACAACCCCCGGGGAAACGGGCAAGTAGAACGGGAGAATGGGCCGTCCAGCTGGCCCTATGGTCCAGGAACCTCCCAGCCTCTCGCTGGCAGGAGGTCCTCCCTGACGCTCTGCACTCCATCCGGTCACTATTGTGCACCGCCACTAATAACACACCCCATGAACGTGTTTTTACCTTCCCCAGGAAGTCCACATCCAGGGTGTCGCTCCCTACTTGGCTCACTGCTCCAGGACCGGTCCTTCTCCATAGGCACGTCCGACTCCACAAGGCAGACCCCTTGGTGGACAGGGTTCACCTGCTCCACGCCAACCCTCAATATGCCTACGTTGAGTTCCCCGACAGCCGCCAAGATACTGTCTCACTCAGGGACCTGGCACCGCCAGGTTCCACCCCAACACCCCCCGAACCAATGCGCCCACCTCCCACCGCACCGCCAATATTGACCCCACCAGACCACCCCCCCTCCCCTTTTCCGCACAAGAGGACGAAGAGGACTTCTGCACGCTCCCAGAGTTCCCCGATGACTGGCCAGCATCAGCACCGCCACCACCGCCATCGGTACCACCTCCACCACCGCCAGCACCGACTTCGCCGCCACCGTTACGCCGCTCCCAACGAAGCACCAAAGCACCGGACCGGCTGAACCTTTGACGGACTCCGGACCATCAACATGGACTTTTCTTTCCCTACCACTGTACATAATTGCACTAATTTTATATAGTTTCACGTCACCCCGCCGGACTCATTTTTAACGGGGTGAATGTGGTGAACCACTGTAATAGGAAATGTAAGGTAGGACCTGCACTACAGGTTCGCCGGTAGCTCCTGCCGGCTGGCTCCGCCCAGGGAGAACTGTCTAAATATGCATGACCTCCAGTGCCCTGCCATTTCGCCAACTGCAGCAGGAGGCCACGCATCTGACTGTAATAAAGCCACACTTGTACCCAACTTTAGTCTTTGTGCAATTGATCGTGCATCACACCCCTTACTGTGTGCGGTCTCGCGACCCTAAAGGTTGACCCACCTTCCCTCTTTGCTAATCTAACTCCAGATTGCAAACCCGTCACCACCAGGAGCAGATGGTACAGCACCCAAGATAAGACCTTCATCAGGTCCGAAGTCCAGCGGTTGCTTCGGGAAGCCATCATCGAGGCCAGCAACTGCCCCTGGAGAGCTCAAGTAGTAGTGGTTAAATCTGGGGAGAAACACCGAATGATCGTGGACTACAGCCAGACCATCAACATGTACACACACGCAGCTCGACACGTACCCCCTCCCACGCATATCTGACATGGTTAACCAGATTGCACAGTACCGGGTCGTCTCAACGGTGGACCTGAAATCCGCTTATCACCAGCTCCCCATCCGTAAATCGGACCGTCCATACACCGCCTTCGAGGCAGACGGCCGGCTATATCACTTCCTTAGGGTCCCCTTCGGCGTCACTAACGGGGTCTCGGACTTCCAAAGGGAGATGGACCGAATGGTCGACCGGTACAGTTTGCGGGCCACGTTTCCATACCTAGACAATGTCACCATCTGCGGCCAGGATCAGCAGGACCACAACGCCAACCTTGCTAAATTTCTCCGCACCGCTACTCTCCTAAACCTCACTTACAACAAGGAGAAGTGTGTGTTCAGCATGAACCACTTAGCCATCCTCGGCTATGTGGTCCAGAACGGAGTTCTGGGGCCCGACCCCGACCACATGCGCCTCCTCATGGAGCTCCCCCTCCCCCACTGCCCCAAGGCCCTCAAACGCTGCCTGGGGTTCTTCTCATGTTACGCGCAGTGGGTCCCAAACTATGCGGACAAAGCCCGCCCGCTCATACAGTCCATCCACTTTCCCCTGACGGCCGAGGCCCAACAGGCATTCGCCCGGATCAGAGCTGATATTGCCAAGGCCGGGATGCACGCAGTAGATGGAACATTGCCCTTCCAAGTAGAAATCGACGCATCAGACGTCGCACTTGCCGCCACCCTCAATCAGACAGGCAGGCCCGTGGCATTCCTTTCCCGCACCCTTCATGCCTCTGAAATTCGGCACTCATCCGTCGAAAAGAAGGCCCAAGCTATCGTTGAAGCTGTGCGGCATTGGAGGCATTACCTGGCCGGCAGGAGATTCACTCTTCTCCATGACCAACGGTCGGTAGCCTTTATATGTTGAACGAGCCCCCAGATGCCCTATCCCGAGGTACATGTGCCAGCGCACAGGTAGACCGACTCCGGACCCTGCACGACAACCTGTCACCCAGGGGTCACAAGGTTGTACCACTTCATTAAGGCACAAAATTTGTCCTACTCAGTCGAGGAAGTAAGGACAATCACCAGGGACTGCCAGGTCTGTGCAGAGTGCAAGCCGCACTTCTACCGGCCGGACCGTGCACGACTGGTGAAGGCCTCTCGCCCCTTTGAACTTCTCAGCGTGGACTTCAAAGGCCCCCTCCCCTCCACCGATCACACATATTTCCTCAGTGTGATCGACGAATACTCCCGGTTCCCCTTCGCCATCCCCTGCCCCGACATGACGTCTGCCACCGTCATTAAAGCCCTCAATTCGATCTTCACTCTGTTCGGTTTCCCCGCCTACATCCACAGTGACGGGATCCTCATTCATGAGTGATGAGCTGCGTCAGTTCCTGCTCAGCAGGGGCATCGCCTCCAGCAGAACGACAAGCTACAACCCCCGGGGAAACGGACAGGTAGAAAGGGAGAATGGGACGGTATGGAGGGCTGTCCAGCTGGCCCTACAGTCCAGAAATCTCCCGGTCTTCAGCTGGCAAGAGGTCCTCCCTGATGCACTACATTCCATTCGCTCATTACTCTACACTGCCACTAACAATACACCGCATGAACGTCTTTTTGCCTTCCCAAGGAAGTCCACATCCAGGGTGTCGTTCCCGACTTGGCTCACAGCTCCGGGAACCGTGCTTCTCTGTAAACATGTCCGACTCCACAAGGCGGACCCGTTAGTGGAGAGGGTACACTTGCTCAACGCAAACCCCCAGTACACCTACGTGGCGTTCCCCGACGTCCGCCAGGATACCGTCTCCCTCGGACCTGGCACCAGCAGGTTCCACCCCCACACCACCCCCGGCGCCACCCTCCTCTCCCCTGTCGATCACACCACCACCCCCCCCAGGACCGCCAGTTCCCCCCACCCCCCCCCCCCTGTCCACGCCCGTCGATGAAGAGGTTTTCGGCACGCTTCCGGAGTCACCTTCGACCAGGTCAGCACCAACATCGCCATCACCGCTTCGCCGCTCTCAAAGGACCATCAAGGCCCCGGACCGGCTGAACCTCTGACCGGTCCACCGGACGCCAAGGGACATTTGTTTTGCTGTGTAAATATTAAAATCATGGGCGGGATTCTCCGCAATCGGCGCGATGTCCGCCGACCGGCGCCAAAAACGGCATCGCGCCGCCCCAAAGGTGCGGAATCCTCCGCATCATGAGGGGCCGAGCCCGAACCTTGAGGAGCTAGGCCCGCGCCGGACAGATTTCCGCCCCGCCAGCTGGCGGGAAATGCCTTTGGTGCCCCGCCAGCTGGCACGAAACTGACTTTGCCATACGGCGCATGCGCGGGAGTGTCAGCGGCCGCTCACGGCATCCCCGCGCATGCGCAGTGGAGGGGTCTCTTCCACTTCCGCCATAGTGGAGACCATGGCGAAGGCGGAAGGAAAAGAGTGCCCCCACGGCACAGGCCCGCCCGCGGATCGGTGGGCCCCAATCGCGGGCCAGGCCACCGTGGGAGCACCCCCCGGGGCTAGATCGCCCCGTGCCCCCCCCAGGACCCCGAAGCCCGCCCACGCCGCCTTGTCCCGCCGGTAAGAGAGGTGGTTTGATTCTCGCCGGCGGGACAGGCATTCCAGCAGCGGGACTTCAGCCCATCGTGGACCGGAGAATCACCGGGGGGGGGGCCCGTCAACCGGCGCGATTCCCACCCCCGCCGAATATCCAGTGCCGGAGAATTCGGCAACCGGCAGGGGCGGGATTCACGCCAGCCCCCGGTGATTCTCCGACCCGGCGGGGGGTCGGAGAATCCCGCCCCAGGATTGTATATAGTTATCCACCACCCCCGCCAGACTCAATTTTAACAGGGTGAATGTGGTAAACCACTGTTGTACTTATATTATGATGTGGAGATGCCGGCGTTGGACTGGGGTGAGCACAGTACGAAGTCTTACAACACCAGGTTAAAGTCCAACAGGTTTGTTTCGATGTCACTAGCTTTTGGAGCGCTGCTCCTTCCTCAGGTGAATGAAGAGGTCTGTTCCAGAAACACATATATAGACAAATTCAAAGATGCCAAACAATGCTTGGAATGCGAGCATTAGCAGGTGATTAAATCTTTACAGATCCAGAGATGGGGTAACCCCAGGTTAAAGAGGTGTGAATTGTACCAAGCCAGGACAGTTGGTAGGATTTCGCAGGCCAGATGGTGGGGGATGAATGTAATGCGACATGAATCCCAGGTCCCGGTTGAGGCCGCACTCATGTGTGCGGAACTTGGCTATAAGTTTCAGCTCGGCGATTCTGCGTTGTCGCGGGTCCTGAAGGCCGCCTTGGAGAACGCTTACCCGGAGATCAGAGGCTGAATACCCTTGACTGCTGAAGTGTTCCCCGACTGGAAGGGAATATTCCTGCCTGGTGATTGCTGCGCGATGTCCGTTCATTCGTTGTCGCAGCGTCTGCATGGTCTCGCCAGCCTCTGATCTCCGGGTAAGCGTTCTCCAAGGCGGCCTTCAGGACCTGCGACAACGCAGAATCGCCGAGCAGAAACTCATAGCCAAGTTCCGCACACATGAGTGCGGCCTCAACCGGGACCTGGGATTCATGTCGCATTACATTCATCCCCCACCATCTGGCCTGCGAAATCCTACCAACTGTCCTGGCTTGGTACAATTCACACCTCTTTAACCTGGGGTTACCCCATCTCTGGATTTGTAAAGATTTAATCACCTGCTAATGCTCGCATTCCAAGCATTGTTTGGCATCTTTGAATTTGTCTATATATGTGTTTCTGGAACAGACCTCTTCATTCACCTGAGGAAGGAGCAGCGCTCCGAAAGCTAGTGACATCGAAACAAACCTGTTGGACTTTAACCTGGTGATGTAAGACTTCGTACTGTACTTATATTAGAGGATGTACGGTAGAACCTGCACTACAGGTTCGCCTGTGGCCCCTGCCTGCTGGCTCCGCCCAGGAGGCGGGGTATAAATATGCGTGTCCTCCAGCTCGCAGCAATTTCGCCAGCTGCTGTTGAAGGCCACACATCTGATACCAATAAAGCCTCAGTTTGGATTCAACTTTCGTCTTTAGTCAAATTGGTCGTGCTTCACTTCTGTGCTGTACTACATTGGCTACATCATTAGACTTCACTTCATACCTCTGCTGCTCAATTAATTTGCAGCCCTTCTGCCAACACTTCGGTGATTGAGAGACTTCAATCTCCTACTGAGTTTATGATAGGTCTCTGGCTATACTGGTTTTTCAGGTTCAATCAGTCACTTGGCCAGAGAATTACTCACCTGGACAGTACAAACCTTTGCAGCTTCAGGATTTTATGGTGACCTCCAACTTTGCCATCATCTTTCTGCCCTGAAACTGATTGTGTACACATCCTGGATCTTAATTCCCAAGGGAATACCTCCATCATTGCATCCTCTGATTCTCTATTTTGAAATAGCCTCATCTGGACTTAACTCGTGACATTTGTCTCTGAACTTCGACAACAATTCATCAATGATCCAGGCTGACTCCATCCTACCTAATTTAACGTTATCTTACCATGGTACCTGTTGAAACCAAAAAAGAAAACACTGGAAAATTTCAGCAGGTTTGGCAGCATCTGTAGGGAGAGAAAAGAGCTCACGTTTCGAGTCCAGATGACCCTTTGTCAAAGCTTAGTGTTGGACAATGTATTTACCTTACCAAGACTCGCTTCCACAGCCATATCTCCTTCCTTAGTGATTGTCTTCATCTCCGACTTACCCCACGAGGATTGACAAAGGGTCATCTGGACTTGAAACGTTAGCTCATTTCTCTCCCTACCGATGCTTTTAGACCTGCTGAGATTTTCCAGAATTTTCTTTTTTGGTTTCATGGGACCTATTGACTTCGGACCGGATTTTAGCTACATAGGCAGGTAGCTCAAGTCGAGAAATCCCCAGACTCATCTCAGTTTAAAAGGCCCGAATTGCATGAGTTTCCCTCCAAAAAGGTGGGTGCAGCATGGGACCGGATCTGCCAATCTCCGAAGTGGATCCTACATGGCCACAGGAAGTTGAGTGCCAAGGCTCACCTGGGTTCTTTGATCCAGTTGTAATTAAAGTAGTTGAGCCCCTATTCCTCATATCCCCCCAACAGCCACCTACTCCCATCTCCCATGGCCCCTCATATCCTCCATGTTAACCCAGTCCCTGCCAGCCATCTCCCAAAGCCACTCATTTTCTCCACACCAACTCATGCCTGCCCCCCCCCCCCAACTACTCTTCATGGCCCCATATACTGTATGCCAACTCAATGCCCTTCCATGCTCAATTATCAAAAAATAATATACATATCAATGAGCCATTGAACAACAATGTGTGGAAATACTGAAAGAAAAACCCAACCGTTCAGAAATGGTTTGGCCAGACATCTGGGGTTCTACCTGTCCTCATTATGCACGCTTGACTGAGAGCCCAGACCAATAAAAACATGAGCTCATCAGGGATTCTGTTTTGACAAGTGAATTGTTGACTTCGCTTGATCAACATCTTTAAGTGGTTATGATAAGTTCTTTCTGTGATTTTTTTTTGTCAATATCTCTTTATGTTGACAAGATTGAGTTGTAAAGTATTTGAAGCGTCTCATTGATAATTTAATGGTCTATCTGACTGACACATTTATCGGATTGTAAGATTAAACACGTCATCCTTCAACTGTACAGAACCTTTCACTTGTATGTTGGCAGATAGTATTTGATACAGATAGGTTTCATCAAACACTTGTGCAGGTTTATGGTTTTGTCCAAATTAACTAGCCCAACCGTGAATCTGTCTGTTTTCTTAGAGTTTGTACCTGACTAAAAAGATAGAATGGAAGCAGTCAAGGGGCAGGATAGTCCCATGGGGTATCTCACTATCTGCACACAAACATAACTCTCCTAACAACAGTCAAATGCTGCATACCCCTTCTGTCAATTCCTTATGTACACCAGATTGAGAAACATAGGAAATAGGTGCAGGAGGAGGCCATTCAGGCCTTCGAGCCTGCTCCACCATTCATTATGATCATGGTCGATCATCCAACTCAATAGCCTGACTTCACCTTCCCCCGCCCCCCCCCCCCCCCCCTGCCCGGCCATATCCTTTGATCCCCTTCGTCCCAAGTGCTTCTTGAAAACAAAATGTTTTGGCCTCAACTACTTTTTATGGTAACAAATTTCACAGGCTGACCACTCTCTGGGTGAAGAAATTTCTCATCTCAGTCCTATATGGTTTACTCCTACTGTGACCCCTGGTTCTGGTTCTGGACACCCCCTCCATCGGCAACATCTTTCCTGTATCTACCCGGTCTAGTCTGCTAAAATTTTACCCGTTTCTATGAGATCCCCCTCATTCTTCTGAGCTCCAGCGAATACAATCCTAACTGACTCAATCTCTCCTCATATGTCTGTCCTGCCATCCCAGGATTTGATTTGTCACATGTACCGAAGTACAGTGAAAAGTATTTTTCTGCGGCTGAGAGAACGTACACAGTACGTACATAGTAGACAAAAAGAATAATCAACAGAGAACATTGGTAAATGGTACTTCGACAAACAGTGATTGGTTACAGTGCGGAACAAGGAGCCAAACAAAGCAAATACATGAGCAAGAGCAGCATAGGGCGTCGTCAATAGTGTTCTTACAGCGAACAGATCAGTCCGAGGGGGAGTCGTTGAGGAGTCTTAAAGCAGTGGGGAAGAACCTGTTCCTATGTCTGGATGTGCGGGTCTTCAGACTTCTGTACCTTCTGCCTGATGGAAGGATCTGGAAGACGGTAATTCCTGGGTGGGAGGGGTCTATGATCATGCTGTCTGCCTTCCTGAGGCAGCGGGAGGTATATACAGAATCAGTGTGGGGGTGGCAAGCTTATGTGATGCGTTGGGCTGAGTTCACAACACTGCAGTTTCTTGCAAAAGTCTGGTAAACCTTCTCTGCACTCTTATGTATAGCAAGTACACCCTTCCACAGATAAGGAAACCAAAATTGCACACAATATTCCAGGTGTGGCTTCACCAAGGCCCCCGAATAATTGCAGCAAGAAATCCCTGCTCCTGTACTCTAATTTTCTTGCTATGAAGGCCAACATACCATTTGCCTTCTTTATCGCCTGCTACCTGCATACTTACCTTCAGAGACTGAGGACATGCACATCTTGTTGCACATTCCCCTCTCCTCCTTCCCATTTTTGCTATTAAGGTGGATAACTTCACACTTATTCAAATTATACTGCATCTGCCATTCATTTGCCCACTCAATCAACTTGTCCAAATCACACTGAAGGATCTCTGCATCTTCCTCACAGCTCACCCACCCACCCAGCTTTGTGTCATCTGCAAATTTGGAGATATTACATTTTGTTCCCTCATCTAAATCATTAATATATGTTGTAAGTATCTGGGGTCCCAGCACCGATCCGTGCGGTACCCCACCTAGTCACTGTCTGCCATTTGGAAAAGGACCCATTTATACCTACTCTTTGTTTCCTGTTTGTCAATCAGTTTTCTATCTATCTTAATACACTACCCCCAATCCCATGCACTTTAATTTTACACGCTAATCTCTTATGTGGGTCTTTGTTGAAAGCCTTCTGAAAGTCCAAATAAACCACATCACCGGCTCCGCTTCATCAACTCTACTAGTTACCTTCAGTTTAACTTGATTTTCAGTAGAATTTAAAAAAAACTTTCAACAGATCCCATGGAGTTGATTTAGTTTTTGATTAGTTTTGTTTTTAGCTTTTAACACTCCCTAAGCCTTGTAGAACCAGACTGCGTGTAGGAATTTCCAATCAGTAATATAGTGATGTTGAGATATAAATGTGAATAGCACTTTGGATTGGTAGAATGGACTCTTCTCAATGTGACCCATGAATTTGTGTGCTTTAACATCTTTTTTTCTCATTCTCCACCCTCCCAAGAAGCAGATTCTACCATATGATAGACAGTTGTGTTTGGTTAGGCTACTGTTGGCAACAAATAGGTTAAACTATCATGAATAGCTGCACCTTTCTCACACGGGATACATGGAAAAAAATGATGCGGCACTTTGGTTAGCAATACATTTCACTGGTCAGTTATTGACAGTTTTATTGGTCCAGACACAGGTACTTGGTAGATTGTTCATTTATCTTTCCCTTCATGCTTGAATGCATCTCCAATACCCTGCTTTGAAGCTAACTACAATGTTTATAAACACTCTTGCTATGACTGACAGCTCCTCACCACATCAAAAGCAGCTAAGTGATTTCTGCTCCTCACCACATCAAAAGCAGCTAAGTGGTTTCTGCTGTGAAAACGAGGAAGTGAAGCTACTTTGCTGCTTTTGATGTGGTGAGAAGCTGTCAATCATAGCAAGAATGTTTATAGACATTGCCTCTGAGACTTGTAACAGCTGCTGCTTTAAATAAGTTTGTCTGCAGAAGCAGGTGTTCGGAAAGGGTAAGTGAAAACGCAATGGTCTTTCACTATACTGCTTGGGCAGCTCATCAGCTTTCAGGCAGCAGTGACTGATGGGGGGGGGGAACCCACTCTCAGGACTCTTGTGGGACCCCTCCCTCTGCAGCCTGGCAGGAGCTGAGGGGTATTCCATCAGTGCCCTGACCTCCTTGATCCCCCCTCAGGCTCCATAGCACGTTGGCGCCAAACCTGCTTTCCAGGCTACTCGCCATTATCCACCCGATATCAGTGTCAGTTAACCTAACTCCCGTGTACAAGCTCTTAGTATTCAGGACTTTATAGCAAATCCCAAAAGTCACAACCATGGGTGATATTTTCCACGCACCCCGCAGTGTGTTTCGTGGAGGCAGCCTACCATTGGTTGGTGGTGGGACCTTCTGGTCCCACCGATGTCACTGGGGTTTTCTGTTGTTTGCTTGCACACACACACACACACACACGCACACACACTTCGCTGGGGAACCTGTGGCAGGGGTTTGCCGTCAGTAGATCCTGCTGGCAGGAATGGCCAGAAAATTCCGGCCCGAGAATTGCCCGAACCTTTTGGAATGATGAGCAGCTCTAGTGGTGAGGAACTGAATGGAGTGGTTTAATTCATACCATTTTGGGTAATGCTTCACTTTCACTCCGACACCATGGTGTAATATATTTGTCTGGTTGGAATAGTTACCAAGAGGAAAGAGTTGACAGCTGAAAGGGCTAATCCTAGAGCTGAGTGCACCTTCATAAGAAATGAATGAATAAGCCAGTGACATGTGTGACTAAAACAGGGATTCGACACAGACATTGCATGATGTTTAAAGAACTTGCAGCCAAGCGGACTAAAGTAACAGCTACAAACACGAGAATGCTTTCAGAGAGTGATTAATTTCTATTTGTTTCACATAACATACAATTATATTAAAGAAATCTTTATCTATTTGTGTCCTATGTTTAATTTTGTTGTAAGAATCAGTTTGTTAAAGAGTTGACAGTAAGTTTTTGATTTTTATATAGTGTTCAATATTACTCAAGAGTGAGTGTTTAAAGATTTCCCATGCCACACTTATCTACTTTCCTCCTACACTTCAACTTTAATAGACCTGCAAACACGAACTTGGCCAATTCACGAAGTTAAACTGCTGACTGTGCAACTTTTTTGTTTTATTTTTGCAGCAGCTGATTCTACAGCCATGTGAGAAGTCATTGCATTATGGATAACAGATGCTGCAATGATCATCTCTTTGTTGACAGCATTCTGCTTTCCGGTTTGAATGACACTATGGGAAATAAAGCTGACAGATAGGATTTAATGTTGTTCCAATTTGCAATGGCTTCTGGGCGATTATCCCAGAAGACCTGTGCCAAAATTCACTTCAGCCTAAGAGAGCAGCAAGCTACTTAGTGCTCCGATTTGCCAGCAGATGAGTAGAAGCAGATTGGATGCAAATCCCTGGCAAGTTGTCTATCCATGCTGGGTACTCCCTGATGTCTTCCATGTGCACAGCCCATGTGTGCACCTTGTTATGCAGATTGATGGCTAACCCATCTGGGATGTTTAAACCTCCAGATTTATTTCAGAAGATGCTGCTGTCTGCTGTAAATTGCACAGTATTATAATCTGTTGTATAAGAACATGAGTTGTATACTCTATAGTTTTATAACCTAATGTATAACATGTATTGGCTACTTATTGCATTGTATTAAAAACTATACAATAAATGTATCAGTATATATTACATAGCATTGTAGTGTATAATCACATATCCAATGTATCGTACACCTCCATAGCATACCCCATGAAAGCAAAAAACACGGCCAAGAAATTCTTCAGAGCTGCTTCTACTTTGAATCCTGATTCACAGTAGCAGGGAGGAGATGTCAATGAGAGTATTTATATAGAGCTGAGGGCTGACCTGGTTTGGATCTGGGTTGAAAATTGCAACCAGAATGATGAAGAGATTTTTTTGTTCAACGTTCATCCTGAACTTCATAACATTTATCACCTTGCTGAGCTACACCAATGGTTTCCTTCGACTGAATGTGGGACTCACTAGAGAGCAGTTTGAACCAGAGATCAATCAACACTTACTCCTTTGCAAATGGACACCGCTTCTTTGGACATCGATTTGGGGTAAGTTACGTTGTGCTCCATGATAGATTGGAAAAGTTCATCTTCATCCTCACCATCAAAAGGGGGCTGGAGAGAAGAGGAAAAATTAAAGTTAGTAATGTGTTTGTAAAGGGCATGAGTGGAGAAACATGGACCCAGACACACACACAGAATCATATACAAATGGATATGCACACTGACTGGGACAAATGGGCATGCACACACAAACCCAGACATGCACAAACACAGATCTCTATGCACCACCCAAATGTTTGATATAAAAGCCATTTAAAAAAAAAAAATTCTGTTCCTCCAGCAGTCTCTACTCCCTCCATCCGACTGCCATAAACATTTATTCCAATCACACAAACCATACTGAAGACTTCAACGAATTAAACATTACCTGTCCCGCCAGCATTTCATACAGTAACACTCCGTATGCCCACCAATCCACAGACTTTCCATATGGCTGATAGGCAATGATCTGGAAAGACAGAAATTATTGCAATAGTTTGCCAGATGGTGCAGCAACTACACAAAACAAATATTGATTTAAAACATAGGACTATCTGTCCATGCTCCAATAAACTGTGCCACCATGTGCCAAGACAAGGTACATTCCTGGAAGATATGTCAGGACAAGGTAATGAAGTGTTATCTCAAGTCGTTGATATGACCAGGCTGGGCTGTAGAAACATAGCAACTATTAGCAAGTTCGACAGGAAGTGACAGATGACACTACAATCTCCATCTTTTCTTTCTCCCAGTATGGTTGTATGGAAATAGTTTGAGCAGAAAGATGAGGCGTAATTCAAGAGAAACTTTTATATGAGAGACAAAGAAAACATACTCCAAATCAATGGAAATCAGCCAGGTAACAGCTAGAAGCTTGAGGTAGGCTGGTTAAGGTTTCATTTGTTCCATTGTGATAAGGCCCATTTCTGAATACAACACAGTCCAGGCCTCGGGCACCATCATTTGCTACTTCTGATCAGCAGATTTTGAATTTGCAGTTACAGCAGAAAAAAGGCTGTGGTATTATAGGTATTACGGTACCTGATAGACTAAAGCACCATTGGTTGAAACTGTATGCTTTCTATTGGTTGGAACGTATGATAGCTCCGCCCTGCTAGGTGGAGTATAAGAACCAGTGCCACCCCAGCAGCCTTCATTCTGTACCCGAGCTGCTGGGAGAAACATCTAGCTTATTAAAGCCTTCAGTTGGACTACAACCTTGCTTTAGTGGTCATTGATTGTGCATCAATTTAATAAGCTAGTTTTTTTAAGAAGAAAGGATGGAGCTCCGAATCAAGCCGGAGAGTCTGCAACTGAGCCCCCACGCGGCGAACTCAGCGGCAATCTTTAAGCACTGGCTGGCGTGCTTTAAAGGGTATCTCGGGATGGCCGAAAACGCACCCACGGCAGAGCAGAAACTGCACGTCCTGCACTCAAGGGTGAGCCTGGAGATTTACACCCTCATCGAGGAAGTGGAAGACTTCGATGCAGCAATAGAGCTGCTAAAAGGACACTATATTCGCCCGGTAAACCGGTCTACGCCCGGCACCTGCTTGCAACAAGGCGACAAACCCCTGGGGAAATCGCTGGAGGAATTCTACCATGCACTCCTGGTGTTGGGAAGAAGCTGCATCTGCCCGCAAGTTTCGGCAAGCGAACACACGGACGCTTTCGTGGCAGGTATGCTATCTTCACAAATCCGCCAGCGTCCGTTAGAAAAGGACACCCTGGGTCTCAGGAAGGCACAGGCCCTTGCAGGCTCCCTGGACATGGCCTCCAGAAACGCCCGCCCTTACGTTCCTGACCGCGTGGCAGCGCCCTGGGCAGCGTGGAACCCCTCCGCGGCTGACCCCGAGACTTCCCCCATTCCCCCACAGGCCTGCGCTGCAAGGCGGCCTGGCAATCCCGAGGGGCCCCGCTGCTACTTTTGCGGGCAGGCCAAGCACCCCCGCTAGCGCTGCCCGGCCCGCACATCCACCGGCAAGGGATGCAGCAAAAAGGGCCATTTCATGGGGGTATGCCAGGTCCGTGCGGTTGCCGCGGTCTCCGCCGGCGAATGCGGACTGCAACCACAAACTTCTCCACGGGCCTCGTGCGGCCAGTGGTCGCTGCCATCTTCATATTCCAGGGCCACGTGCGGACCCCGGGTGCCGCCATCTTGTTCCGCGGCCACCATTTTGTGCACCCCCAGCCATGTGTGACCAATGGGAGCTGCCATCTTGGATGAACCCCCAGGACCATAGCTCGGCTGACCACGCACTGCCCGAAGAGAACTCTCAACTACTGCGATTAGCCTCGGTGACTCTGGATCAGTCTCGGCCTCGAACACTCTCAACTGCTACGACGACCGCATTCATCAACGGGCACGAGACGTCCTTCCTAATCGACTCTGGGAGCACGGAGAGCTTCATACACCCTGACACGGTAAGGCGCTGTTCACACTCAGTGGAGATAAAGGGGTTTTGTGTAGCAAACCTCACAGTCCGGGGAAGGGTGTTCAAAAATTTCCGTCTCTGCGTCCTTCCCCACCTCTGCGCGGCTACACTCCTGGGTTTAGACTTCCAGTGTAACCTTCAAAGTCTGACCTTCAAATTCGGCGGCCCTATACCCCCCCCCCCCTTACTGTCTGCGGCCTCGCGACCCTTAAGGTCGACCCGCCTTCCCTGTTTGCGAACCTCACCCCGGATTGCAAACCTGTCGCCACCAGGAGCAGACGCTACAGTGCCCAGGACCGGATCTTTATTCGGTCAGAGGTCCAAAGGCTACTGAGGGAAGGGGTCATTGAAGGCAGTAACAGCCCCTGGAGAGCTCAAGTAGTGGTGGTAAAGACCGGGGAGAAGCATAGGATGGTCATCGACTCCAGTCAGACCATCAACAGGTTTACGCAGCTGGACGCGTACCCTCTCCCCCGCATATCCGACCTGCTAAACAGGATCGCGCATTATAAGGTCTTCTCCACGGTGGATCTCAAGTCCGCCTACCACCAGCTCCCCATCCTAGTGACCGCAAATACACTGCCATCGAGGCAGATGGGCGGCTCTATCACTTCTTAAGGGTTCCCTTCGGTGTCACCAACGGGATCTTTATTAGGTCTTCCAGTGTGAGATGGACCGAATGGTTGACCGGTACGGTTTACGGGCAACATTCCCGTATCTTGATAAAGTCACCATCTGAGGCCATGACCAGCAGGACCACGACACCAACCTCCGAAAATTTCTCCAGACCGTTAAAATCCTTAACCTTACATACAACAAGGATAAATGCGTGTTTAGCACCGACCGCCTAGCCATCCTCGGCTACGTAGTGCGAAATGGAGTTATAGGCTCCGACCCTGAACTCATGCGCCCCCTTATGGAGTTCCCCCTCCCTCACTGCTCCAAGGCCCTGAAACGTGCCTAGGGTGTTTTTGCTACTACGCCCAGTGGGTCCCCAACTACGTGGACAAGGCCCGTCCCCTGATCCAATACACAGCTTTTCCCCTGTCGATAGAGGCCCACCAGGCCTTCAGCCGCATCAAAGCAGACATTGCAAAGGCCACTATGCACGCCATCGACGAATCCCTCCCCTTCCAGGTCAAGAGCGATGCATCTGACGTAGCTCTGGCGGCCACCCTCAACCAAGCGGACAGACCAGTGGCCTTCTTCTCTCGTACCCTCCATGCTTCCGAAATCCACCACTCCTCAGTCGAAAAGGAGGCCCAGGCCATATTAGAAGCTGTGTGACATTGGAGGCATTACCTGGCCGGCAGGAGATTCACTCTCCTCACAGACCAACGGTCGGTTGCTTTCATGTTTGATAATGCACAGCGGGGCAAGATAAAAAACGACAAGATCTTGCGGTGGAGGATCGAACTCTCCACCTACAACTACGAGATCATGTATCGTCCCGGGAAGCTAAACGCGCCTCCTGATGCCCTGTCCCGCGGCACATGTGCCACTGCACAAGTGGACCGCCTCCGAGCCCTCCACGAGGACCACTGCCATCCGGGGTCACTCGCTTTTTCCATTTTGTCAAGACCCGCAACCTGCCCTTCTCCATTGAGGAGGTCAGGACAACCACCAGGGACTGCCAAATCTGCGCGGAGTGCAAACCGCACTTCTACCGACCAGAGAAAGCGCACCTGATAAAGGCTTCCCGTCCCTTTGACCGCCTCAGCATGGACTTCAAAGGCCCCCTCCCCTCCACCGACCGCAACACTTACTTTCTGAACGTGATTGACAAGTACTCCCGGTTCCCATTCACCATACCCTGCCTCGACATGACCGCAACCACCGTCATCAAGGCCCTCCATAGCATTTTTGCATTGTTCGGGTTTCCCGCTTACATACACAGTGATGGGGGTCCTCCTTTATGAGCGACGAACAGCGTCAATTCCTGCTCAGCAGGGGCATTGCCTCGAGCAGGACGACCAGTTACAACCCCCGGGGTAACGGACAGGTAGAGGGGGAGAACGGAACGGTCTGGAAGACCGTCCTACTGGCCCTACGGTCCAGGAACCTCCCAGTCTCCCGCTGGCAAGAAGTCCTCCCGGATGCCTTCCACTCCATCCGGTCACTGCTTTGTACGACCACCAATCAGACACCTCACGAACGCCTCCTTGTCTTCCCTCGGAAGTCCTCCTCTGGGACCTCGCTCCCGACCTGGCTGGCAGCACCCGGACCCATTCTGCTCCGAAAACACGTGCGGGCGCACAAGTTGGTTGAGAGGGTCCATCTGCTCCATGCTAACCCCCAGTACGCCTATGTGGCGTACCCCGACGGCCGACAAGATACGGTCTCCCTACGGGACCTGGCGCACGCCAGAACCCCAGGCACATCCCAGCCACCATTCTCACCCTCCCCTCCACCGCAGCGCCTTCCAGGAGGATCGGTCCTTCCGCCGGCCGCGTCTAGGCCCACCCACCCACCGACTCCCCCCGCAGGCGCTCCCTTCCCAGGTCAACCGTTTTCCCCACCAGCGCTGTCTAGGGATGCCGAAGCTGCCATGGAGATCGAAGCCATGCTCCCGGAGTCAAAGACGCCCGAGCCGCCACCGGAGTCACCACCGAAGCTCCGACGATCACAGAGGACGACCAGGGCCCCCAATCGACTGATTGCTTCATTTTAATTGTAAACTGTAAATATAAACCATCAAATGTACATAGCTAGCAGAATTGTAAATAGTTACTAAACACTGTACGGAGGTATTACGGTACCTCCATAACTAATTATACCACGTTGCCATGTTTTGTAGTTTCAGGCCACCACACCCGCCAGACTCTTTTTTAACAGGGGGTGAATGTGGTATTATAGGTATTATGGTGCCTGATAGGCTAAAGCACCATTGGTGGAAACTGGATGCTTTCGATTGGTTAGAATGTATGATAGCTCCGCCCTGCTAGGCAGGGTATAAGAACCAGTGCCGCCCCAGCAGCCTTCATTCTGTACCTGAGCTGCTGGGGGAAACATATAGCTTATTAAAGCCTTCAGTTGGACTACAACCTCGCTTTAGTGGTCATTGATCGTGCATCAAAGGCCTACAATCACAGACAGAGCCAACAGCTCACAGCAAGCACGACTCTATTGCCCATGTATCAGGTTAATTTCAACTGTATAATAATATCAGAGTGAGAGAATTGCTAATGAGGGAGCAAGAAAATGGAGCGGGGGACACACGAAAAAGGAAGGGCAGCGGGAAAGAGAAGATGCGAGCAAAAGAGGGAGAACGAGTGCAAGCGCACGAGAGAGGACATGCAAGGGAAAGGAGTTTAGTCACAAAAAGAACAAGGGAGAGAAAGAAAGAAAAAGAGACTTGGGTCTGCCCAATGAGCTACTGCTGTCAACCTGCTCTTTAATGCTTTGGATTTGGAACATGTAGAGTAATGGGACTCCATATTGGGCAGCAAATTCTACATCTATTTCCTTGGTCAGAGGTTTATATGGATCGGGCAGGCGGGTGGAGGTGCGCCAAACCCTGAAGCACCCAAACTTGTTGGAGAAAATAGCGGGTGTGCATCCTGCCACCATCGCGCACTATTTCAGTTGGCAAACACACACGAGTGTCGAAAGCATGCCTGCCAAAAATCAAGCAGGCAATTTAACATATTAAGGGGACAATCAAACACAATTTTACGTGGCCGTCTGCTTCTACGATTGGCAGGTGGGCCAATTGGCAAGGCGGCCTTTACATTTCAGCTGCAACCTCAATCCAGGGACAGGGTGAATTTTCAGGGTTGAAATAAAACTAACAAAGGGCAGCACGGTATCATAGTGGTTAGCACTGCTGCCTCACAGCGTCAGGGACTCGGGTTCAATTCCAGTCTCGGGTGACTGTGCGGAGTTTGCCCATTTTCCCCATGTCCGCGTGGGTTTCCTCCCACAATCCAAAGATGTGTAGGTTAGGTGGATTGGCCAATCTAAATTGCCCCATAGTCACCAAAGATTAGGTGGGGTTATGGGGATAGGGCAGGGATGTGGGCCTAGGCAAGGTGCTCTTTCAGAGGGTTGGTGCAGACTTGATAAGCCTAATGGCCTCCTTCTGCACTGTAGGGATTCTAGAATTCTATGAAATGTGTCCGGGGACTGAGCTTTGTGCTGCCGAGACACTCATGGCATAGTTTTGAAATCAATATTTATTTTTTACGGGTCAGCAGCTCCCCGAGACACATCCGCAGTGGTTCTCCCCCTGAGGGAGTGCATTAGAAACACCAGCTAGCCCCCTCCCTTTTCTTGGCACCCACCCTGAATCATGTCAACAATGGATGTCAAGTGGTGCTTGGTTCCTCTAGCCTTCTAAAAGGAAAATGGCAGCTTTTAATAATGGCAGTGCTTAGCCTTTCACAGAGAGCATTTCACACTGGGTGACCATTAATTGGCCAGCTAGTGTGAAATTACACTCCGGACTGACCAGCTTCCTGGTCCGCCGGGTACGCACCCTGACGGGCCAAAAATTCAGACCTTGTATATCAGATACCCAATTGATTCCATCTTCTCTAAATAAAATCTAGTTCTGAGTAAGCAGAAAGTGACTTCAACATTCCAAGCATAAAAATATCCAATCGCTGCATCTCTTCTGAACACTACTGGAACAAAGTCTGAAATAAGACCTTGAAATAAGTATCAAAACTCATTCAGTCAGATCAATGGTAAAACAAAACACACACACCCAGAAACTGGGCACTGATAGTTCAGCTGCAACTTGGATCTTGAGAGTGACGAGCTCCTTATCCTAGATATTGCACTTGTCCACAGGATAAACATACCCCATCTGATCCTCTTCCTGGTTAACACCTCACACTCTAGTGTTTGGTTGAATGCACAGATACTGGCATAATCAGCGAGATCTCAACCATGACAACCAGTCTATACAATATTGGTTCCCCAGCCACATCCAAGGGAGGGAGTAATAAAGATCTGCAATCACTCTTTCAGAGAGCAGAAGTTGTGCATGTCTAAGGAGAAAGACTGCTCAATATTGATTGTCCCATTTCCATTGTAATGCCGAAGGAATAAAAGTCAGCAGACATTTTTATACAAAGGGTAATGGAAGTCAAAATTGTCTTTTTCAAAAGCTGCAGAATCGAATCAATCGATAAATTTCATAATTAGGATTGATAATTTTTCTTGTTGGGTAAGGGTATTCAGGAATATGGAGCTAAAGTGGGTTAAAGGAATTTAGATACAGATCAATCATGATCTAATCGAATAGCAGAACAGGCTCAAGGAATTGAATGGCCTATTCCTGTTCCTAAGTAAGCCTTCTAATAATGCTCATATTCTTCGTATTGCTCACATGCAGGAGTCAGTACTTGTTCAAAGTTAGTGTGACGCCAATGGAAAAGTAAATATTAAGTTAATCCATACCTCAGGTGCGATGTAGTCAGGTGTACCACAGAAGGTTTTGGTTGTTACCGCATCCCACATGTTCTCCTTGCACATACCAAAGTCAGCTATTTTTATATGTCCTTCTGAATCCAGCATCACATTATCCAACTTTAGGTCTCTGTTAGGAAAGTAACAGCAGTTAAAGTGCAGATAGTCATCTGTAAACATATGCTTACGTTACTTGTACAGAGAGGACACATAGAGCATGCACCTTCCCTTCTGACCGTGCCAGAACTCGGAGACCTGCTGCCTTGGTTGAGGTTCTTCGTAGATACCTGATGGGCTGCCGACAGAATCCCCATTGCTGAGATGGAGCCTGCCGTTGCCCAGTAACAAAGATCTGGCGATACTGTATTAAAAACAGAAAATGTTGGAAATACTCAGCATGTTGCGCAACATGTGGAGAGAGAAGTAGAGTTAATGTTTTGAGTCCAATATGACTCTTCTTTTCCTGGTGATACTGTGGGGCGCCATCACATGAAGCGTCCTGGAAATTAAAGGGGCAGAAATACCTGGAAACTGGCAACTTAGTCTGCTTTGATGGAGATAGAGGTCTCAAAGACAGCGGGTTGGAATGGAGAGAGAAGCTGCTGTTAAGACCATCTCCCTCTACAGATGGACCTCTTGTGGTAGATTGCAGAGAAGAATTTGTCGCGCATAAACTAAAACTATGGCTTCTCTGGAAGGGGCTGTGGGATTGTCTATGCTACAGGAAGGAAGCCTGGCTAAAGGAGGGGCAAAATTGGCAGCTCAATATCCCTGGTTATATAATCTTCAGATGCGATGGAATGGGAGATAAAAAAGGGAGGAGTAGCACTAATGGTTAAATGATCAATTCCAGTTATGAGAAGGATAATATACTAAACTGCTCCACAAACAAGGCTTCATGGGTTGAGCTTAGAAATAAAACAGAGACAGTCACACGACTGGGCACATACTATAGATCCCCAAATAGTGAAAGGGAGATAGAAGATGAAATATGTTGGCAAATTTCTGCCTGTAAGAACAAGAGGGCAACAACAGTAAGAGACTTTAACTATTCCAATATCAACTGGGATTCAAACAATACCAGGAGAAATGAGGGAGAAAAATTCATGCAGTGTGCCCAGGAAAATGTTTTCAACCTATTCGTGACAAACCCAATGAGAGGACATGGAATTCCTGACCTAGTCTTGGGGAAAGAAGAAGGGCAAGTGGGCGAAGTGACAGTTGCCGACCATATCGGGGATAGTGATTGCAATTCAGTTAGATTCAGTGTTACCATGGAAAAGGACACAGATAAAGCAGGATTAAAAACTTTTAACTGGGGAAGGCAATGTTTTCAGAAATGAGAAGGGCCTTGACTGAGGTGAACTGGCCAACACTGAAGGAGGATAAATCAGTGGGAACCACTAAAAAACCTGATCCTAAATGTACAAAGTAGACATCTCCCCTCCAAAGATAAGACTGGTACTGCTAAATCTAGACCTCCCTGGTTTTCTAGAGAACTACAGGGGAAGATCAACAGAAAAAGAAAGCATACAATAGGCGTAAAGAACTAAGTACTGCAGATAGCTTAGATGAGTATAGGAAGTGCAGGGACGAAGTCAAAAAGAAAATAAGGAAATCAAAGAGAGGGCATGAAAAAAGATTCACAAGTAAAGTTAAAGAAAACCCAAAGATGTTTTACCAATGGTGAAAGGTTAGCTAAGGAAAAAGTGGGACCTATCAGAGATGAAGAAGTGAATTTGTGTGTAGATGCAGAGGCTGTTGGAAAGGTTTTAAATGAATATTTTGATGCCATGTTTACAAAGGAAATGGATGATGCCGATATAGTAGTACAGGAGGAAGTGACATATTGGATGGGATAATCATAAAGAGAGAGGAATTACTCGAAGGGTTGGAATCCTTTGAAAGTTGATAAGTCGCCAAGGCTAGATGGATTGTTTGTAAGGCTACTGGAGGAGGTCAGGGAGGAGTTTGCAGATGCTTTGAGGACGATTTTCCAATCCTCACTGGATACAGGGGAGGTACTGGAGGACTGGTGAAATGCAAATGTGGTTCCATTGTTTAAAAAGGGATCGAAGGAAATTACAAACAATTATAGGCCAGTTAGTCTTATGTCGGTGGTGGGCAAATTACAAGAATCAATCCTGAGAGAGAGGATTAACTGTCACTTTGAAAGGAATGGACTAATCAGGGATAGTCAGCATGGATTTGCTTAACAAAAGTCTTGCCTCACAAATTTGACTGAATTCTCCGAGGAAGTGACAAGAAGGGTTGATAAAGGAAGTGCAGTGGATGTTGTGTGCATGGATTTTAGCAAGGCGTTTGACAAAGTCCACATGGCAGATTGGTCAAAAACGTAAAAGCCCACCGGATACAGGGCAATGTGGCAAACTGGATAAAAAGTTGGCTTAGTAACAGAAAACAAAAGGTAATGGTCGATGCCTGCCCTTGCAAATGGAAAGTTGTTTCAAGTGGTGTTCCACAGGGCTTGGTGTTAGGACCCTTACTGTTTGTTGTTCTATATTTGGACGTGAAGTGGGGGGCACAATTGGGAAATTTGTAGACGAGTGGTGGACAATGTAGAGGATAGCTATAATCTCCAAAATGATATAGACAGGTTGGTGCAGTGGACGATAAAGTGACAGGTGGAAATTAACACACAGAAATGTGAGGTCACGCATTTAGGGAGGTCAAACCGTTATAGGGAATACACAATAAACTAAGTGGGGTAGATGAAGTGAGAGATCTTGGCGTACAAGTGCACAGGTCCCTCAAGGCAGCAGTTCAAGTAGACAAAGTTGTAAAGAAAGCGTATGGAATTCTCTCCTTCATTGGCAGAGGTATAGAACATAAAAGTAAGGACATAATGTTAGAATTGTATAAAACGCTGGTGATGCCACAACTAGAGTATTATGTGCAATTCTGGTCACCACATTAAAGGAAGGTTGTAATTGCTCTGGTGAGAGTGCAGAGGAAGTTTACAAGAATGTTGCTAAGGCGAGAAAAATGTAGCTACGAGGAGAGATTGGAAAGGTTAAGGTTATTTTCCTTGGAACATAGGCGGCTGAGGGGTGAACAAAATTATGAAGGGAAGAGATAGAGTGGACAGGATAAAATTGTTTTCCTTGGTGGCGAATTCTACAACTGGGGGCATAGATTCAAGATAAGTGGCAGAAGGGGTTAGAGGGGACATGAGGAAGAATGTTTTTATGCAGAGGGTAATGAGAGTCTGGAATTCACTGCCTGGGTTGGCAGTGGAGGCAGAGACCCTAAATCCTTTAAAAAAGCATCTGGATCTGCACCTTAAGTGCTGTAAGCTACAGGGTTATGGACCGGTGCAGGAAGATGAGATTAGAAAGGGCACCTGGGTGTCCCTGGGCTGGCATGGACAAGATGGGCCGAATGGTCTCCTTCTGAATTGTAACTTTTCTATGGTGAATGGAGTGATGGTCACTTTGACCATGATGGTTTTTAGTTTCTCTCTTTTTAAAAAAAAATATTTTTATTCAAGGCATTTTCATATACAGGAACCAGAAGAAAACAATTCAGTAAAAAAAAAACCACACCCCACCTGCTCCCTTGACGCCAACCCCACCTCATATCCCACCTTCCCCGTTTTAACCCCATTACCTCCCCCAAACCAACCCCCCCCCCCCTTGCTGACCCCTGAAACCTCCTCAAAGAAATTAATAAACGGCTTCCACCTCTGAGTGAATTTCTCTGCCGACCTCTTCACAGCGAACTTGACCTCCTCCAGCCTCAGAAATTTTGCCAGGTCGCTCACCCACACTCTCGCTTTCGGCGGCACCGAGTCCTGTCACCCGTGCAAAATTCGTCTCTGGGCTGTCATGGAGACAAAGGCCAAAATATCGGCGCCTCTCATCCCCTGGACTCCCGGGTCCTTCGACATCCCAAATATCGCCACCTCTGGACCCAGCACCTCGGACATCACATCTGGGAATCCCTGCCAGAACCCCCTCAGTCTCGGACACACCCAGAACATGTGGATGTGATGCGCGGCCCCCCCGTGCACCACCCACACCTATCCTCTACTGCCGCAAAGAACCTACTCATCCTCGCCACCGCCATATGAGCCCTGTGTACTACGTTAAACTGGATGAGGCTTAACCTCGCACATGACAAGGATGCGTTTACCCTCCACAAGGCCTCCACCCATGTCTTGGCCCCTACCTCCCCTCGCAGCTCCTTTCATTTACGTTTAGTATCCCCCACCAGGATTCCCTCCCACTCCATCAACTCCTTATAAACATCCAACACCTTTTCCTCCCCTATTTCGTCCTTCGACAGCACCTTGTCCTGCAACCCCAGGAGCAGCAGCCCAGAAAAGGATGGCAGCCCTCTCCATACAAAGTCCAGAACCTGCAGGTACCTAAAGCCATTCCCCTTGGGCAATTCATACACTTCCTTCAGATCCTGCAGCCCTGCAAAGCGCTCAATCCCTGCCTGCCGCCACCCCCAAACCACTCATCCAGCCCCGCCGGTGCAAACTCATGGTTATTACAGATCAGTTCCCACACCGAGGCACCATCCAGCCCCAGATGCTGTCTTCTTTGCCCCCACACCCTTCGGGCCAAGACCACTACTGGGCTTGCGGAGTACCTCGCCAGCGAAAATGGTAAAGGCTCCAACAACAATGCCATTTTGGGAGATCATAATTAGTCCCAGGGAGCATACTGACCCTGATTTATATCACAAGATACCGAGCTCTTGTACAAGGTGAACTCCGCTCTAGTCAGCTGAAGTCTGAAATGCAGATAAAGATCGGTTTGACAGCTGGTCCAGATTTATAAAGAGAAGTCAAAAGATGTGCTGCCAGCTTGATGTGAAAGTTGAGTCAGTGTGATCCAGACCCCTCTCAACCACAGTATGATGTTACTAGTGAAGGCAGTTGCACACATCAGTGATACATTGCATTCATCAGCTTTTGGTGAGGCTTCCTGGAGAATCTAAGCAGGTGAGACACAAATAAGTATTTTCTAAAGAGTCCCAACATGTGGGGGCGGGGGATTGGGAGGAGCTATCTGCTTCATCCATCTGGACTATGTGAATATTAAATGCCATCAAGATTCACAGTCATGCACACCTGCTCGTCTCCAATATCACGGTGGCACAGTAGTTAGCATTGCTGCCTCACAGCTCCAGGGACCGGGTTCAATTCAGGCCTCGTGTGACTGTCTGTGTAGAGTTTGCACTTTCTCCCTGTGTTTGCGTGGGTTTCCACCGGTGCTCCGGTTTCATTCCACAGTCCAAAGATGTGCAGGTTAGGTGAATTGGCCACGCTAAATTGCCCCTTAAGAGTCCAAAGGTTAGGTGGGGTTACTGGGTTACGGGCATAGGGTGGAGGTGGGAACTTAAGTAGGGTGCTCTTTAAGGGCCGGTGTAGACTCGATGGGCCAAATAGCCTCCTTCTACATTGTAAATTCTATGATCATAAACGTAGCCCCGACCCTTGGGATTATTAGATGAATAGACCATCATTAGTGAAGACTTGCACATTTTTTTCAGTTAACTATTGATTAGCTGCTTAGTCAGCAATGATTTGTCATATGTTCCATTGGAATAAGCTGCTATCACACTCACCTATAAACGATTCCGTGACTGTGGAGAAAAAATAGACCAACAGCAATCTCAGCTGCATAGAATCTAAAAATTGAGAGACAAGTGTAAGGAATATTGCAAAGTAGACCAGTTTTTCCCAAACCTTTTCCCGATGTGACATCATTTTAACACCTAAGACTTTGCATGCTCCGCCCATCTCAGCTGTCCATCTTCACGCTCCCCCCATCTCCCCCATCCACCTTCACGCCCCCCCCCCCATCTCGGCCATCCACCTTCACGCTCCCCCATCTCCCCCATCCACCTTCACGCTCCCCCCCATCTCTGCCATCCACCTTCACGCTCCCCCATCTCCCACCACACTCCCCCATCTCGACCATCCACCTTCACGCTCCCCCCATCTCCCCATCCACCTTTACGCTCCCCAATCTCCCCACCACGCTCCCCCATCTCTGCCATCCACCTTCACGCTCCCCCATCTCCCCACCACACTCCCCCATCTCGACCATCCACCTTCACGCTCCCCCCATCTACCCATCCACCTTTACGCTCCCCAATCTCCCCACCACGCTCCCCCATCTCGCCCATCCACCTTCACGCTGCCCACATCTCCTCCATTCACCTTCATGCTCCCCATCTCCCCATCCACCTACACACTCCCCATCCACCTTCACGCTCCCCCATCTCCCATCCACCTTCACGCTCCCCCATCTCCTCCATCCACCTACACGCTCCCCATCTCCCCACCACGCTCCCCCATCTCCTCCATCCACCTTCACGCTCCCCATCTCCCCACCACGCCTCCCCATCCACCTTCACGCTCCCTCATCTCCCCACCACGCTCCCCATCTCCCCATCCACCTTCATGCTCCCCCATCTCCCCATCCACCTTCACGCTCCCCCATCTCCCCACCACGCTCCCCCCATCTCCCCCATCCATCTTTATATTCCCCCCATCTCCCCATCCACTGTCACACTTCCCCCATCAGCCCCTCCACTTTCATGCTCCCCCCCACCATCACCTCCTCCCATCTCCCCTACCGTCACGCCTCCCCACCCCCCCCACACCTTCACGCTCTCCCCATCTCCCACCCCCCCCCACCTTCACACTCCCCCATCTCCCTTCACGCTCCCCCCATCTTCCTCCCACCTTCACCCCCCATCTCTCTCCACCTTCACGCTCACCCATCTCCCCATCCACCTTCACCATCACCCCCCCCACCTTCACACTCCCCCATCTCCCTTCACGCTCCCCCATCTTCCTCCCACCACCCCCCATCTCTCTCCACCTTCACGCTCCCCCATCTCCCCCATCCACCTTCACCATCACCCCCCCCCCCACCTTCACGCTCCTCCATCTCTCCCATCCACCTTCACGCTCCCCCACCACCTTCACGTTCCCCCATCTCCCCCCTACGTGCACGCTCCCCCCCACCTTCACGCTCCCCCCATCACCTTTACGCTCCCCCTCACCTTTACACTCTCCCCTCACCTTTACGCTCACCCCTCCACCTTCACGCTCCCTCCCTCACCTTTATCCTCACCCCTCCACCTTCACGCTCCTCCCATCTCCGTCCCCACCTTCACGCCCCTCCCAACACCCCCGCCACCTTCACGTTCCCCCATCTCCCCCCACGTGCACGCTCCCCCCCACCTTCACGCTCCCCCCATCACCTTTACGCTCCCCCTCACCTTTACGTTCTCCCCTCCACCGTCACGCTCCCCCCCTCACCTTTATGCTCACCCCTCCACCTTCACGCTCCTCCCATCTCCGGCCCCACCTTCACGCCCCTCCCATCTCCGTCCCCACCTTCACGCTCCCCGATCCCCACCCCCCCTTCACTCTCCCCCTCCATCTCCCCAGTGACCCGAAAATCTCATCTAAAGACCACATTCAGGGACCAGGGCCCATATTTTGGGAAGCCACGAGGTAGCTATTCCGCGGTTAGGCACTCTCAGTCAACTGTAGCCACGGGAAAGCCATAGATTAGCTTTAAACGAGCTCTAACATTGAAGAATTATAATTCCATGATGTGGGCATTGCTGGAAAGGATGCCGTTTATTGCCTATCTCTAATTGCCTGAAGATATCACATTATTTTGCCAGGCCATTTCAGACAGTGATTAAGAACGACAATACTATGGGACTGGTATCATATATAGGCTAGACAGGGCAGCTCGGTAGGGGAGAACGACAGATTTCCTTCCCGAAAAGACGTTAGTGAGTAGCTTAGTTTATACAACAATCTGTATGGGTCACTTTTACTGATGCCAGTCTTTATAAAATTGAATTTAAATTCAATTTGGTGTGGGTCAGTGGGTATATATCTCGTCTAAAAGTCAGAATGGGTTTAAGTATCACTCTAGAGACTTCAGTACAAAATCACAACTGACACTTGTGTGCAATGCTGAGGCAATACTGTCCTGGAGGAGGTGCTGGGATTCAAACAGGACATTAAACCGAAGCCGTGTCTGCTTTTTTCAGCTGGACTATTTTGAAGAAGAGCAAGGAACGTCTCCCTGGATCCTGGCCAGTATTTATTTCTCAACTAATGTCACTAAAAATAAATGATCTGATCATTACCTCATTGCTGGATGTGAGATCCTGCGGTGCACAGTTTGGCTGCTATACTCCCCTAAATTACAACAGTGGCTACACACAAAATATTTAATTGGCTGTTAAAAATGCTTTGGGATATCCTGAGGTTGAGAAAGGCACTATAAAAATGCAAGTCTTTTTCTTTCTTCTCATACTGTCATGATGGAATTTGAACGCGCAAACTTTGGATTATCAATCCAGGCCCGTGGATTGCTAGGGCAAGGATGGCAAGTGGGAGCAGAAGATTGGCAGACAGGAGAGGGAACCAAGCACTGGAGAGGAGTAAAAAATTAAGGACTGGGAACAAGACACAACCCATGTGAACAACAACATATAGAATAGCAACTGACTCGCATTGTGCTGCAAGTCTGTAGCTACATTGCAATAAAGATTAGATTGCTTTTGTACAGCACATTCCACACAGACAGAGACTTCATTTCTATAACAGTTTACAACCTGTATGCCTCACAGGGTTTTACAGCCAATGAAGTGCTTTTTGGTGTAATCACTGCTGCAACATTGGAAACACAGCAGGCATTTTACGAATAGTCAGGTCGCACAAATAGCATTGTGATAATGACCAGATCATAAGTGACTCAGGTTGAGGGATAAATCTTTGCCAGGATAACTCCCCTCTCTTTGAATAGTGTCTTGGGATCTCTAATGTCTGCCGAAGAAGGCAGACATGGCCAGAGTTCAACAGCCCATCCAAAACATGGTGCCTCTTTTAGTACTGCCCTGGCTACACAAGGTGTCAGGCGGGATTATGTGCTCAAGTTTCTTTATTTTACAAGCTTCTCACTTAGAAGCATGAGTATTACCACTGAATCATGGCTGTGACTTTGCCTTAGGAGACTGATGGATGAAACTAGACAAATTCTGGGCTATCCATTCGGAAATGAAAAGCAAAGGGGTATTCTGCACTGAGGCAGATACTTACACCGCATGGGGCTCCTTGAATCTGCCAACCTGCTGGATCTGATACATGAGATCACCTCCATTAACATATTCCATTACAAAGTACAAACGCTCCTGATAGAGGAATAAAGAGACAGTGACAAATTAATTGTTTATACAGAAGGCAAGCTGATCATGAATTCATACATGGCTTTACAACGTAATACACTATGGGCAGAATTTAATGCTCTACCATGTGGTGTGTTTGGTGGCTGTGGCCACTTAATCAGGCAAGAGGGTGGAGACTCTACTGCCCTCGTGTCTCCAGCCCGTTTGAGGCCGTGGTGAGGAAGGTCTGTGGATGCTCTTCCCAACCCATTGCCAATTAATACCCATTACGTGGATCCCGGCCCTGGGCCACTGTCCGTGTGGAGTTTGCACATTCTCCCAGTGTCTGCGTGGGTTTCACCCCCACAACCCAAAGATGTGCAGGATAGGTGGATTGGCCACGCTAAATTGCCCCTTAATTGGAAAAAAAATAATTGGGTACTCTAAATTTATTTTAAAAATTAAAATAAAGCTGCCAGCCTCGGTTTGCACGGCAGCTCTTGTCAGGTGAAATTTCTGTCCCTGGGGTCCTTGATCCTAGGGAAAGGCCTGCCTGCCACTATTCAGTGGTACTTAATTTGGCAAATCTTTCCAAAAAGAGGGGACATGGAGCTCTCACTGATGCTCCAGCCAGCAGGTGAGATGCCATTGCTTCCACTGAATATCACCCTATGGCACCTTCAGCATTCATTGCCCAATTTCCATCTTCAGTTTGAACATGGGGTGGCACAGTGGTATAATGGTTAGCACTGCTGCCTCACAGCTGCAGGGATCCAGGTTCAATTCCAGCCTTGGGTGACTGTCCGTATGGAGTTTACATATTCTCCCAGTGTCTGCTTGGGTTTCCTCCGGGTGCTCCGGTTTCCTCCCACAGTCCAAAGATGTGCAGGTTAGGTGGATTGGTCATGCTAAATTGCCCTTTAGTGTCCACATGTTAGATGGGGTTAGGGGGATGGGCAGGGTGTTGACACTCTTCCGTACACTTCTTAGAAGCGCAGCCCGACTGCAGGGGGAGCAAGACATTCAAAGAGCTTACCCTAAACAAAGGACACATGCATCGGTGCCACTGGAACCCTCCCAAGCACATCGCCCCTTTCAGAGCCAAAGCCTCAGCAGTGACACTATCAACTCTTCCACTCCTGAGTATCATGAGCGATGAGCAAGCCACTACGCCCCTGATCCCATCCAGCCCGCCCCAGCCAGGAAACATGGCCAGCTCTCTGTCACAACCTATGTGTAGAACCCAGGCTCCACATCACACTGCAGCTAAGATCCCAGCAAACACACACGCCCTCGCTCACCCCAATCTGTAGGACCTGCCTGCCTGCACACCAGTATCTTAAGCTTAGAGCCGTATGCCTGCACTATGAACGTTTCCACCATACAACCAGTTGCCACTATCTGACAGGACAGCTCAAGGCTCACCCAGTGAGGAGACCCACAGTAGACCCCACTGGGAGAAACAGGACAGGGGATGGGATTCTCCGCAATCGGCGCGATGTTCGCCGACCGGCGCCAAAAACGGCGTGAATCAGTCCGGCATCGCGCCGCCCCAAAGGTGCGGAATTCTCCGCATCTTGAGGGGCCGATCCCTCACCTTGAGGGGCTAGACCAGCGCCGGACTGAGTTCCGCCCCGCCAGCTGGCGGGAAAGTCCTTTGGTGCCCCGCCAGCTGGCGCGGAAATGACTTTGCCGGGCGGCGCATGCGCGGGAGCGTCAGTGGCCGCTCACGGCATCCCCGCGCATGCGCAGTGAAGGGGGTCTCTTCCGCCTCCGCCATAGTGGAGACCATGGCGAAGGCGGAAGGAAAAGAGTGCCCCCACGGCACAGGCCCGCCCGCGGATCGGTGGGCCCTGATCGCGGGCCAGGCCACCATGGGGGCATCCCCCGGGGCCAGATCGCCCGCGCCTCCCCCCAGGACCCCGGAGCCCGCCCGCGCCGCCTTGTCCCGCCGTTCAAAAGGTGGTTTGATTCTCGCCGGCGGGTCAGGCATTCCAGCAGCGGGACTTCGGACCACCGCGGGCCGGAGAATCGCCGGGGGGGGCCTCGCCAACCGGCGCGCCGCGATTCCCACCCCCGCCGAATATCCGGTGCCGGAGAATTCGGCAACCGGCGGGGGCGGGATTCACGCCTGCCCCCGGCGATTCTCCGACCCGGCGGGGGGTCGGAGAATCCCGCCCAGGAGCCTCAAAGCTTTGAAAAAGAATCATCCACGCTTGAAATGTTAGCTCCCCCTCTCTCCACAGATGCTGTCAGACCTGCTGAGATTGTCCAGTATTTTCTGTTGTTACTTCAGATGCTAGCATCCACTGTAATTTGCTTTTATACTAGCTGCCTACCTGGTCACTGCTGCCATCGTGGATGCATGGTGGTGAGAGCCCAGGGAAGAACCTGTATGGCAGGAGCCTGCCCCGGAGCAGCAGGGGCCAGCTGGTGAAGCTCAAGTGCTAGCTGGCCACCAGGCCAAAGAGACAATAAGTTGTCTTTCCATTTTTTTGACCAAAATGCATGACCGCACACTTATCCACGTTAAACTCCATCTGCCACATGTTGGCTCACTCGCCTAACCTATCTATATCCATTTGTAACATTCTTATTTCCTCATTACATCAATGTGGGCTGCATGCTGGCTCATTTTCAGAATATGAATTGATCCTCTATTTAAAAAAAATAAATTTAGAGTTCCCAATTCATTTTTTCCAATTAAGGGGCAATTTAGTGTGACCAATCCACCTACCCTGCACATCTTTGGGTTGTGGGGGCGAAACCCACGCAAACACGGGGATAATGTGCAAACTCCACATGGACAGTGACCCAGAGCCGGGATTGAACCTGGGACCTCGGCGCCATGAGGCAGCAATGCTAACCACTGCGCCACCGTGCTGCAGGAATTGATCCTCAATTGAGTCACCCTATATTGAGTCACGTATGTTCATCCTTTCCTGATAAGTATAACCTCACTGTTCTGGTTATCATCCTGGTCTCCATTGGTTCTAATGCAGTGACCAGCAATGTATGCAGTGCAGTCTAACCAAAATTCAATCCAAGTTTAGCATAAATTCTGTGCATTTTATCCTACTGGAAATAAAACAAGTGCTTGATCTGCTTTTATTTTTACTGGTCTTATTAAACTGTGTTGGTACTCCCAAGAGTAATTTATTTATTTGTACTCCAAGATCCCTTTTGTCTTCTAGCCCTTTAGGTAATTATTTTCCAATTAACATGTGACCTCCTTAGTTTGTTGATCGCTTCCCTCGTTTCCACAAGTTTACCAGGCTAAACTTCCTCTAAAGCTACCCCTGACCTGACCATGAACTTGTATCTTTCGCTGATTTCTCGCTATCCTCCTCTCAGGCCTTCTCCAAGCTCATCTAATCCATGAGAGCCACCTCCTGCTCCCTCGATTCTATTCCCACTCGGGTGCTAGCTATCCAACTTCCTTGGCTGGTCTCCCTTGTAGCTGATATTTTGTGGTTTACTCCCTTCAGCCACTGTCCCTCTTCTTCAAATGTCTCCTCAAAAATCCAAACCTTGACCTCACCGTCCTTACAAACTGTTGCCCCATCTCCAAGCTCCCTATTTTCTCTAATGTCCTTGAATGTGTTCCTGATCCCCAAATATCTCCCTAATTTCCAGGGATTTCACATATCAATCCCTCTGATCAGGTTTCTATCCCTGTCACAATACTGAAACTGCTATTATCCAAGCCGTAAATAACATTCTATGTCACTATGACAAGGTAAACTGTCCCACCTCATCTTTCTCAACATATTTTTAGCTATTGACATGGTTGACTACACTATCCTCCTTTCTTCTTTTTCTGTTGGGTAGAATGGTGCTCACCTGGTTCCATTCTTATTAATCTAATATAGCTATACAAACTCAGGCTATGGCTTCTTTTCCCTCTCCATTATGTCTGGTGCCCCTACGGAGGACCTATCCTTGACCCCACTCTATTTCCTATCTCCATGCTGTTCCTTAGGAACATCATCCAAAAACATTAGCTTTCACATGTGTGACCAGCTGTCTGAACTCCTCCACTATGGCTAAATTGTTAGACTGCTTGTTGACATACAGTACTGGATGAGCAGAAATATTTTCCTATTGAATATTGGGAAGACCAAAGTCTTCAGCCCAGCTCAAAATCTTTTCACTAGCCATGAACTCCATCTGGAGGCTGAACCAGACTGTTTTTCAACCTATGTGCCATATTTGACCCTGATGTGAATCTCTGATCACATATCCACACCATGAAAACCACCTATTTTCACCAACTGATTTGCCTGTTTTAGTGCATTTTCTCATGAAACTCTCATTCATGGCTTTACTACCTCTGTACCTGACTATCTTCCCTCCATACCTGACTATCTTCCCTCCATACCTGACTATCTTCCCTCCATACCTGACTATCTTCCCTCCATACCTGACTATCTTCCCTCCATACCTGACTTATCTTCCCTCCATACCTGACTTATCTTCCCTCCATACCTGACTATCTTCCCTCCATACCTGACTATCTTCCCTCCATACCTGACTATCTTCCCTCCATACCTGACTATCTTCTCTCCATACCGGACTTATCTTCCCTCCATACCTGACTATCTTCCCTCCATACCTGACTATCTTCTCTCCATACCTGACTTATCTTCCCTCCATACCTGACTATCTTCTCTCCATACCTGACTTATCTTCCCTCCATACCTGACTATCTTCCCTCCATACCTGACTATCTTCCCTCCATACCTGACTATCTTCTCTCCATACCTGACTATCTTCCCTCCATACCTGACTATCTTCTCTCCATACCTGACTTATCTTCCCTCCATACCCGACTTATCTTCCCTCCATACCTGACTGCAGTTCACTGGTGGGCAGCCTTCCACTTTCTACTCTTGGTAACCTTGAGGTCATCCAAAACTCTGCTGCCCATGTCCTTACTCACACCAAAACCCTTTTAACCATCACCACTGTGCTTGATGACCTACACGGACTGTCAGTCAAGTAATGCCTCAATTTTAAAAGTCTCATTCTTAATTTCAATTCTCTCTGTGGTCTCATCCTTCCATATCTCAGTCATCTCCTCCAGCCCTATAATCCTCTGAGCAATCTGCACTCACCTAATTCTTGAACATTTCCGATTTCAATCGCTCCCGCATTGGTAGCCAGAATTTCAGCTGCTGAGGTCCTAAACTTTGAAATTCCCAACCTGAACCTTTCTGCCTCCCCTTTCCTCCTTTAAGATGTCCCTTAAAAGCCTACCTGTCTGACCAAGCTTTTCACCATCTATCCTAATGTCACCTTGTGGTTCGGTGACAATTAAGATATTTTATTATGGCAAAGATGTTATATAAAAACAAGTTGTCATTATTTCCCAAAATGTAATACCTCACACGTATCTGTGTTGACATTCATTTGCCAATAAAATGCCAATTCTTTTATAATAATAATCTTTATTGTGACAAGTAGGCTTACATTATCACTGCAATGAAGTTACTGTGAAAAGCCCCTAGTTGCCACATTCCAGCGCCTGTTTGGGTATACTGAGGGAGAATTCAGAATATCCAAATTACCTAACAGCACATCTTTCGGGACTTGTGGGAGGAAACCGGAGAACGTGCAGACCCCGCAGTCCGTGGCCCAAGCCGGGAATCGAACCTGGGACCCTGGGGCTGTGAAGCAACAGTGCTAACCACTGTGCTACCATGCCGCCCTGCACATTTATTGATATCTTGCAATTTGTTGCAGAACTCCTCAGTATTGACTACCTGCCACCAATTTGGGGTCACCTGCAAACTTAGAAATTATGTTTTAGACTGCTAAAGTCTAAGTCATGAATATAAGTCATAAACAGTGTTAGCTCCAGCACTGATCCTTGTGGAGCCCGTGTTCTATTTCTGTTACTTTGTATAGCCACTCAACACTCCAGCTATCCATTCTGCTACTTGTCCCCTGATTTCATTAGCTGTGATATTATTAATTGCTCTCTTATATGGTAAAGGCCTTTTTGGAAATCTAGATAAATTACATCCAGGACATAACTCTTGTCTACTTTCTCTCTTACTTCTTCAAAGAATTCAGGGGGTTGATCAAGTAAGACTTTCCCTTTTGAACTCCATGCTGACTGTTATATTATTTTGGTTTCTAGATGTTATCCTAAGGTGAAAACACTTTCACAATTGAAGGAGTTCCTTTGAACATTTCTTATCGCACTTAATCACGAGCATTTAATGTGGTACAGGAATAAAAATCATAGAAAAAGAAAGGGACATGGGAGAGTGAGAGATAGAGAAATAGAAACAGTGAGACATGGGAGGAGAGAAAGAGATGGAGGATGCGATGGGGGGGGGGGGGGGGGGGGGGGGGACACAGGTGACTAGAGGTAGATGAAGAGAAGACAAAACAGTTAAAGTGTGGGTAGACAGCTAGAGGCAGGGATGAAAGAGGCAAAGGAATCAAGGGAAAGAGATGGTAGGAGAGAGACAGATAAATAGCAAGAGAAACAGAAAACCAAATAGAACGTAACGAGATAAGGCAAAATTGCATTTAATAGACCATGATATGAAGGGCCGGTTAAATTGGAGTGGTGAACTCACCCATTGATTTGCTGCACCTATCTAGCTGACTCAAATTTTAAGTTCTTCAACGTCAGGGCGTTCACTGAAACCTGCTGGCCCCACATTGGGTCTTCTCTGCTCAAAACCCCCAGAATGCTGGGGACAATTCCCCTGGCCCTAATAGCTGCCCCCTGTCACTTGATCTTCAAACCCAGGCAGATGCTATCCACCAGCAGCATGCTAATGAGGCTGATCATTAAAATCATAGAATTTACAGTGCAGAAGGAGGCCATTCGGTCCATCAAGTCGACACTGGCCCTTGAAAGAACACCCTACTTAAGCCCAGTAACCCCACCTAACATTTGGACACTAAGGGGCAATTTAACATGGCCAGTCCATCTAACCTGCACATCTTTGGACTGTGGGAGGAAACCAGAGCACCCGGAGGAAACCCACGCAGACACGGGGAAAAAGTGCAAACTCCACACAGTCACCTGAGGCCGGAATTGAACCGGGATCCTGGAGCTGTGAGGCAACAGTGCTAACCACTGTGCCGCTGGCTAGCTGGCCTCTCTGCTAAGCCAGGCTAATCTAGTGAAAGAGGACAAAGAACAAAGAATACAGCACAGGAACAGGCCCATCGGCCCTCCAAGCCTGCGCCAACCATGGTACCTGCCTGAAGTAAAACCGTCTGCACTTACAGAGTCCGTATCCTTCCATTCCCACCCTATTCATATATTTGTCTCGATGTCCCTTAAATGCTGCTATCGTACCTGCTCCCACCACCTCCCCAGGCAGCGCATTCCATACATTTACCACCCTCTGTGTAAAATACTTGCCTCGCACATCTGCTCTAAACTTTTCCCCACGCTTTAAACCTACGTCCCCTAGAACTGGACTCTCCTACCGAGGAAAGAGCATCTAACTATCCACTCTGTCTATGCCACTCATAATCTTGTAGACTTCTATCATGTCGTCTCACAACCTCCGTTGTTCCAGTCAGAACAGACAGAGTTTATCTAACCTCTCCTCACCGCTAATGCCCTCCATACCAGGCAACATCCTAGTAAACCGCATCTACACTCTGTCCAAAGCATCCACGTCTTTCTGGTAGCATAGCGACCAGAATTGTACACAATATTTCAAATGAGGCCTTACTAAGGTCCTGTACATCTGCAACATGACTTGCCAATTTTAATGCCCCGACCGATGAAGGCCAGCATGCCGTATGCCTTCTTGACCACCTTATCCTCATGCGTTGCCACTTTTCAGTGATCGGTGACATGCAAGCCCAGATCTCTCTGCCTGTCAGTACTCGCAAGAGTTCTACCATTTACTGTATTTCTTGGTATGAAGCGATCCAGAAAAGCAGGATCATTTATCACAGAATTATCTAGTACAGAAGGGGCCATTTGGCCCATCGTGCACGTGCCAGTCTTGGGTGGAGCCATCAAATTAGTCTTGCTATTTCCCTTTGTAGATTTTTTCCTTTCAAGTTTGTGAAGTTACAAATAATGTTCTTGTCCAAAGTAAAAATAAAAATGCTTTATCTCCAGCTCTAAAACAATGTTCAAGTGCTGAGACCTCCCCAGGTCCTGCCCTCTCAATATTCTGTAGTACTGCATATCTACCACCAGAGGTCCCCATGGTAGCTCAACAGATAACTCACAATTTGCCCTGGTGGATGAAACCTGGTACTGCATAGTTTAAATTTCATCTGCAATCCTGGATCTTGGGCCTCGACAAATTTTGTATCCTTTTCACAAACTAACAATTAAAAGATAAACACACATGTTTGATGGTCACAGGCAGTACAGGCAGTTTGAAGGCAAAACATTTTCCGAGTATAATTTCCACATCTGGAAGTTATGAATTTCACTTATGGACGATTGCAAGTTACAATCTGCAACTACCAGTAAATGTTTAATTTATACTTCATGTTCAGTTATTCTAGGAATCTGTTTTCTCCTCTTCTCTCCCCCTCTTGCTGAGGTGCAATTCTTTGATGTGCACAGCTAGTTAGTAAGCGTCAGCGAGCAATTCAATCATGGGAGGAACAGTTGAGACCAAAGCTGCTCTTACCTAAAGTGCACACTATTTCCTAAATAACATCAGACTGAGAAACCTCTCATTACCTCTCAGGAGCAGAGAGGGTAAATGTAGCATTTCCTCTGGCCTAGGTCAGTTAACATCTCATTGGCCAGGCAATGAACCCAGGACTACTGTTCTGTTTGACTTAACCAGGCACAGGTTTAACCAAACTAGACCTCAAGTATAGTCACCCTGGCATTCTTAATGCTGATGTATGAAGTGGGGAGAATGGACTAGATGATTTTCCTAGACTCAACGAGGAGTTCTTGTGGTAGCCTACCCGTAAACACACAGAACACTAGCAAAGTACACCTCAGCTTCAAATGTTTTGTCATTATGTAGTTAAAATGATCACAATGATCAGGTACTACATTGTCTTAGTTTATTACACAAAAACCAATGAGGTGCATACTGTGAATAAAATTGTTTCCATAATGATCACATGACTCAATGTTCAGACTCGATGTGCTGAATAGCCTCCTTCTGCACTGTAAATTCTATCATCTGTGACAAATTTGAAATGTAAATTTTATACCAGCTGAAATCTTTGAATGAAGCACTGGATACACTGTATTGTTCTGATGAGACACAGGCTCATTGAAACACATCACAACAGGTCAGGGATCAAGAAAGATGGATTGGTTAATTACCCACACTGCAGCCACTGGAGAGATGGGATTTGTTCAAGGTCATTTTGCAGCTGATTTAAGCGGATTAATTTGGTGCTGGTTAGAGGTAGCGCTGATGTAAATGAGTTGTCGTGTTTCCATTTAATGAAGTACGTGTGTGTGTAATGTTAGCAATAACTAATGACAACAATTATGTGACTCACTGCCACTGATGCGATCGTAACAGAAGCTCTGAAATGAATGCAAATTCGCATTTTACCAGCATCTGTTTTATGTCGGGTGGGTTTTTAGCGAGTGTTCAGTTCCCTCATTCTCAGAAGTGCATTACTGGGCCCTATCTACCCCGCTCTGCTCTAAGGAGTCATGTGATGACTCACACGCCCTTTGAACCACTACAGTTAATCTCAAAATGACTGCTGCCCATAAACATTGAACACTTTTGTAAGGCATTCACCAGCTACTAATGATACTAGTACATTCCACCTCAAATTTCTTTCTCCTTTAACGTTGATATTTTGCTTGATGTAAGGGTGTGGTGTGCAAATCATTAATAACAAAAATTAACAATGCCTCCCTCATCTGAAATAGTGGCAGAGCTAAAATTAATAAAGAAACAAGGAATGTGGGGTGCTGGAGACAATACTAAAAGGAGAGAGAATTATAGTGTGATAATCCTCATGAGGACCACGAAGGATCACTTACTGATCTCCCCGTGGGGCTTGTGGAGTACAAGATCCCATGGTAACGGGTGGAGGCCCGTCCGGCTGGGTCTTGCTAGCAAGCCTTTTAAATACCATCCCAGACTCGGATTGGGAGTTCCTGTTAGTCCTGGCTGGGACACTAGTGTTGTACAAGTTAAAATAAATGTTATCTTCATGTCTCCTGGATGACTACAGATAGCATGTGTTGGGACTCTTATGTTACCTTCTAATAAGAATCGGTAGTCTGGTGGTTGGTGGGAGATGTCAAAAATATGACTTTACTGTTAATTATTCATTGCTATACAATTGAATAAGAACCAAATTAGAAAATCTCGCAACAAAAAAATCAAACAATGCAATAAAAAAGTCAAGCACATGGAAAAAAGCATAAAGCACAAAAGAAATGACTGTAAGCACAAACAGATAGATGATTCAAGAATTCAGGAACAAAGAACCTCGGCCACGAGGTTCTATTTTTAAGGGCATTCCTATCTCTAGTTTAACCCCTCATTTATGTTCATTGGCTTCTAATTTTCAGTTGAGACCTCCTGGTTTGCTCAAATGAATGTCTGTTACTCAGAGGATGATTTGTTAATCAAACATTGGACATTACTTAAGATTGACTAGTGCCTATCAAAACTAGCTTAGCTTCTGCGTGCGCAGTCTTAGGAAAGTACTGGATGTGTTTCCTCACATTTTGCTATGTTTCATAGCTTGGCAGAGACCTAGCTAAAATTGATTAGTTGATTAGACAGAGAACAATACATTCTCAGCTCTGAATACACTGGAATACAATGGTTAATTCATTATATGAGAAAATGACTTGGTCCCCACAGTCAAGACACTTTTAATATTTGCTTCTTTAGCTATATGCATTCAATTAGCCCCTCAGTATGTCTGAAAGCAATGTTTCCACATAGAAGGGTAACAGCCAATCACCTCTACCCTGAGCCCTGATGTGTATGCAGAATGGAGCAGAGGACAGGACTGAGGTCAACATCATGTACAAATTCTGAAGGGCGTGAAGTATCCATGCCTGTTTGCAGTTTGTTCAAAAGGCTCCATGAAACCCTCAAAGAATCTTGACATGTCTGTGTTGGGGCAAAAGGAAGCAACTCCTATCTTCCCAGCCTTAACTGGCCCCATCCCCAGGATGTGTGGCTGCGTCCGGAGAGTGGGTTGTAAATTTCCCCTACAATGTTGTGAATCCAAGCAATGTAGCCTCTAAGATGTGCATGTGTGGTGTGCAGCAATCTGGAATACACCCCACTTTGAAATAAACAGGCACTCACAAATTTTGACAGTTTGTCTGGAGACATTTTCGGACTAAAGTCAGTCATGACCATTAAAATATAAAGTTCCAGTGTACAAAAAGGTAGAGAAAGAACTTTGTAGACCAGCCAGCACAAAGAAAATTTAGAGAACATATTGGACCCAATCAATGCAGTTCACTCCCAAAACTGTTATTTGCAATAATGCAACTAGTAAGGGCACATTGCTTCCTTCTGCCTCCCTGACTTACCATCGTCTGGAAGCAGGAGTGGAGTTGAGTCAGGAACTGGGGCTTTCCAGGAGCAGCCAGAACTCTCTTCTCCACCATGGTGCATTCCACATCATCATCCTGGATCACCACATCCTTCTTCAGGATCTTGATAGCATAGAGCTCATCAGTGCCTTTCCTTTCAGCCAGCATCACCTGCGAGGCACAGAGAGAACATACAAACATCCTGAGTCCATGTTGGCACACTGCTGGTGAACACTACTTATGCTGGGGAATGAATTAAACACGGTTGCCAATTTCCTCCCTCCCTTCACCTTATCTCTGAATTCTGGACACCTGCTTACTGCTTGGTACTTACTGGCCATACTTCACTGTGGAGCTAAGCACTGGGTGTCTTCAGCATTGGAGGATATTACAACTGAGCTTGAATTTGTCTTTACTTAACATTTACAGATCCAAAACTTGGCAGAGTGGGTTTCTAAATTATAAAGCAGGAATCCTGACACATTTTTCGAGACAGGAGCACAGAGATCAACAGTAACATTTGCACTGCTGCCCCATCTCTCAATGAGGCTATTGCAGCACAAACCAAAGATCAAACCTGGGACTTGCTGTGTTGTGTGGCTTTGTGCTACACCAGGCCACACCTTTGACCCTTGAAATACTAAGGTGAGCTACATTGTCTGACCTTGGTAAGAAGGGTGTGGTAGATTGGAGCGTGTGGCATACCAAAACAGATGCCGGAAGTAACTTCACTGCAGTGTTAATGTAAGCCTACTTGTGACAATAAAGATTATTATTAGTAGTATACAACATAAACACAGAGGGCTTGCAGGGTAGTCTGATTCAAATGTAGAGGCTGGCTGGATTTCTGCTTTTGGAAAATGCAATTATAAACTCTTCCCTGGAATGCTGTGAACTGTTTACACCAATTCTTTGGAGTTTCCCCAGATTTTCCATTGGGGTTACAGTAATGAAATTCCCCTCGATTGCTTAGCCATCAGAAACACATTTATCTTTGAACTTTCTACTTTTCCAGCAGTACTGAATCTGTGAACATGGTCCCCACTAAATGCATTTCTTTACACTGGTGTTCCAGCTCTGTTACCAGCAACACATCACACTGCAATACTATAACACTGCCACAAAACATAATATAGCATTATATCAGCAACATGACATTGAACAACACAAAATACCAGTGACACAGCAACAAATAAAATGCAATAGAGCATCAAGCCAGCACAAAATAAAAGACATGACATAATAAAATGTAACATTATGTAACTACATACAAAAATGGACCACAAACACATCAACTAATACCACAATAAAATGACTAGAATATAACAGAATAAAATATTAAAACCTCACCATATGACACTAGAATACGAGACCAGGGATGTACTTCTGAGGCTGCATAAGGCTCTGGATCAGACCCCATTTAGAGTATTGTGAGCAGTTTTGGGCCCCATATCTAAGGAAGGATGTGCTGACCTTGGAAAGGGCCCAGAGGAGGTTCACAAGAATGATCCCTGGAATGAAGAACTTGTCGTATGAGGAATGTTTGAGGACTCTGGGTCTGTACTCGTTGGAGTTTAGAAGGATGAGAGGGGATCTTATTGAAACTTATAAGATACTGCGAAGCCTGGATAGAGTGGACGTGGTGAGGATGTTTCCACTTGTAGGAAAAACTAGAACCAGAGGACACCATCTCAGACTAAAGGGACAATCCTTTAAAACAGAGATGGGGAGCAATTTCTTCAACCAGAGGGTGGTGAATCTGTGGAATTCTTTGCCACAGAAGGCTGTGGAGGCCAATTTGTTGAGTGTCTTTAAGACAGATATAGATAGGTTCTTGATTAATAAGGGGATCAGGGGTTATGGGGAGAAAGCTGGAAAACGGGGATGAGAAAATATCAGCCATGATTGAATGGTGGAGCAGTCTCGATGGGCCGAGTGGCTTAATTCTGCTCCTATGTCTTATGGTCTTATGGCACATCATCAATGCTGATTCTCAGAATCTGGACCATTTGCCACACACATAGCCCCTCTTGCCCCTGCACATATCATATGTTTTTTTTCCATTTACTGTTACCATAGACCTTTTATGATAATGGAAGAATGTCTGTTGAGGATAGCATTGTAATTTGCAATGAGTTTCAGTGAATCCACAAGTTTGTTCTTGGGACAGTGCAGAGGGAGCTTTAGTCTGTGTCCAACCTGTGCTGTACCTGCCCTGGGAGTGTTTGGTGGGAAAGTGCAGAGGGAGCTTTATGCTGTGTGTAACCTGTGCTGTACCTGCCCTGGGAGTGTTTGGTGGGAAAGTGCAGAGGGAACTTTATTCTGTATTTCAACAACACTGCTCCTTTTAATTCATTCATTGGATGTGAATGCCACTGGCAAGGCTATTTATTGCTATTCCCTACACTACTGAATAGTTTGCTCGGCATTTCAGAAGCAGGTGGATTTCTACAATAATCCAATAGTTTCATGTGGTGGGATTTTCCGGTCACAACAAAGTCGCTGGACTCTTGAGCGGCGCTCTCCCCCACCACAACAGAACTGGAAAATTCCACCCAAGTCACCATTCCTGATATTAGCTGCTTGATTGAAATTTATTTAATTAACGGAATTTAAAATTTCCCAGCTGCATTGGTGAACGCTGGATTATTAGCTCAAGCCTCTGTATTACTAGTCCATGAACTTAACAACTATGCTACTGGACAATGCAATAGTACACCACAAATACATCAACCAATACAATAACACAAAATAACTAGAACATGCAGAATAAAACATTAATATCTGATATATGATCAATGTTGATACTCAGAATTTGGACCATTCATCTGTACTCTTGCTCCCACAGGGCTGCTTTGGGGACTGTTTGATGGGATAATGTGAAGGGAAAGTGTTTGAATGGAGATTCATGAGCAGGCCTCTCAGCATTTGGTGAGCCTGACTCAGGATCTTGCCTTGGCTGATGCGAAAGCTACCCCCAAATTAACCAAAGTGTCATTTAATTTTCCGTTTTATTCAACAAAATGATTCTGTCCAATTTGTGAGTATAATATCTCAGGATCATCAAATCTAAAAACCAAAGAATCTGGAAATTAACCAGACGATTGACTTGTTTGATTATAGGGCATCAGTAGGACATTTGGGAAAAGAGACTGGCAGGTAATGAAAATATATTCATATCTGGATCAGAGTTAATGAGATTTTAGAACAGAGAACCCTGAAGCTCCTCCTGGGCACACTACTGATTACAAACATCAATTCAGAGCCATCTGCTTGGAACAAATGCGGTGGATGTGAATGATAAACTTGAGGCCCAACTCTTGTTCATCCAATTTGGATTCATACCCTCAGGATGTGGAGTGAATGTCATGAATCCAGCTATCGATGCAGAATGTGTACCTCATTCCTCACAAAACGCATTGGAAAGATTCGGTGAAACTCCCCACGGTGCACAAAAGGAGGCACTTTTCTCTTACACATTAAAACCTGAGAATGTACAAATTACTTTCAGCTATGTCACTGCCTCACAGCCCTCTACCAATTCATTGGCTTAATCAATGTTGTATCTATTAAATGATAGGTGGTACATGCACCATGACTTTTCTCCATCATTTCCCATCTGCCATATTGAAGGTCAGACATGATTCAGTGGGTAGCAGATTTCTGTCCATATCGGGCATTAATGAAACAGGTGGATTTTTACAATAATCCAATGGTTTTGTGTGGTGGATATTCTGGTCCTAACAAAGTTGATGGACTCTTGAGCAGTGCTCTGCATTTTCTGAATCTCTCCCCCCACCTCCCCCCCCCCGCAACAGGACTGGAACATTTCACCCAAATCACCATTCCTGATATTAGCTGCTGGATTGAAACTTATTTAATTAACAGAATTTTAAATTTCCCAGCTGTATTGGTGAACGCTGGATTATTAGCTCAAGCTTCTGTATTACTAGTCCATGAACTTAATAATTATGCTACTGTACAATGCAATAGTACACCACACACATCAACCAATACAATAATACAACACAATAAAATAACTAGAACATACAGAATAAAACATTAAAACCTGATATATGACCAGAGTCAAAAGCTTGCGGTTTCCAGGCCGACACACTGGCTCAGTACTACAAGGGGGTTACACAGTCGGCGGTGCAGTCTTTTGGATGAGACGTTAGACTGAGGCCCTGTTGGCTCCCTCAGGTAGATGTAAAAGATTCCACGGCACTATTTGGAAGAGAAGCAGCAGGTTCTCCCAATTTTTGACCAAACATTTATCCCTCAACCAATCATCACTAAAACAAAAGATCTGACTCCTGCTACAATTTGGGAATGTTCCCCCCATTTGTAACGCATTGGGGAGAGCTTGTGCAAGTGTATATTGGACAGGTTACTTCCTAAATACAATAGAAACTGAACCAATGGTGCAGTGTAACTCTTACTTTCCCAAAGCTGCCCTTCCCCAGCACCATCAAGAAGTTGAAGTCAGCCAGCTTCATCCGATCCCGATTGCCATTGTTGTCAATTTTGGACCACGAGCTGGATCGTTTCTCCTCGGCTGCCTTAGAACCTGGCCCAATTCTGGCTCTCTGCAAATAAAATAAAACAGCAGCTAAAACTAAAGCTGTGGGAGGCACTTGGGATAGCCCATAGAGTGAGGGTGGCTATTACAGACTCCCAAATGTAGAAGCAGTTGGGTGTGGAGCCAGTATAGTGTGGGGGCAGGGGGGTCGCGAAGATGGAGACACAGGAGTGGACCACAAGGATGGAAGTACAAATGGGAGGCGTTGGAACAGAGCTCCAAGAACTGCTGGAAAGATACAGCCCAAGATATACTGGGGGAGGGGAATACTGTTACATTAGTGACCGGCACTGGGGGCATAGCCTCAGGATAGGAGGCACCATGGAAAATGCTGAAGATGGAGGATCAGGAGTGGGCTGGTAATGTGTGAAATGGTTTTGTAGTGCTGCATGGGATCCAAGGAGTACGAATGGCTGCGATCCCAGAAGTGACATTGGATGGGACGGCTGGGAGTCACTGGATGCGTTTGTGAAGAGATGCCATCAGTAGTTCCGAGATTAAGCTCCAGGAACGATGGGGAAGAGGACGCATGTCGAAAGAAATGCTGAGGATGTGGGGATACCGAGAGTGGTTAGAAACCATTGTGTGAGGATGCAAGATGTACACTGTTAAAGTTACCCCAGTGCAACACCACAGACAGCAGGGTTATGCAAGCAATAAAATCAAAAATAAAACAATGAATGTTGCACAACTCAATAAGAATAACATTTTTAAATTATCCAAAACCTTTGATCAGCATCCATCAGACAAGCTCAGCACTCAATGCTGTTTCTCTCCTTCGCAGAATTTGAGTAACATAAACAACAGTGTCATCTTCCTGAATGTTTTACAGGAATTCTTCCTCATTCTTCCAGCGGAGTGGGCAGAGAGGGGAGCGATTTTTGGAGGGGAGAGCTGGAAGGTAAGCTGCGTTTTTGATTTTTAAACTTACTTTTTGGAGCTTTTTTTTTCTCAGAACAGCAGGAAGTTGGCCGTGGGGAGACCTGGGAAGGTTTGTATTACCCAATAAATTTGAACGGTGAGGAAACCCGACACACTACACGTGTAGTGTCTCCCACCCTCCCTCCTCCTCTAACCTAAAAAAAACTCAGTTCTGTGAGCAGGTAAGCTATTTACTTTTTTTTTTCTTCTCTTTCTTTTTTATTGGGAGACTAAGTCGAGGCGATGGCAGCTAGGGCAGTGGAATGTTCCTCCTGCAGAATGTTCGAGGTAAGGGAGACCACCGGTGTCCTTCCTTCCTGACATCACCTGCGGGAAGTGCAGCCATCTCCAGCTCCTCACAGACCGTGTTAGGGAACTGGAGCTGGATGAACTGAGGATCATTCGGGAAGCTGAGGGGGTGATAGATAGAAGCTACAGGGACATAGTTACACCTGAGAACAAAGGTAGCTGGGTAACAGTTAGAGGTGGGAAGAGGAGGAAGCAGTTAATGCAGGGATCCCTGTGGTCGTTCCTCTCAACAATAAGTATACCGCTTTGGATACTGTTGGGGGGATTACCTAGCAGGGGTAGGCTGCAGTGACCGGGTCTCTGGCACGAGGTCTGGCTCTGGGGTACAGAAGGGAAGGGGGGAGGTAGGAGAGCACTATTTATAGGGGACTCAATAGTTAGGGGTACAGAAAGGCGGTTCTGTGGGCACAGGCGAGACTCTCGGATGGTTTGTTGCTTCCCGGGTGCCAGGGTCCATGACGTCTCGGATCGTGTCTTCAGGATCCTTAAGGGGGAGGGGGAGCAGCCAGAAGTCGTGGTGCACATTGATGTAGGTAGGAAAAGGGGTGTGGATGTAATAAACTAGTTTAGGGAGTTAGGCTGGAAGTTAAAAGCCAGCAGACAGAGTTGTCATCTCTGGTTTGTTGCCGGTGCCACGTGATAGCGAGGCTAGGAATAGGGAGAGTGCGCAGTGGAACACTTGGCTGCAGGAATGCTGTAGGAGGGAGGGCTTCAGGTATTTGGATAATTGGAGCGCATTCTGGGGAAGGTGGGACCTGTACAAGCAGGATAGGTTGCATCTGAACCAGAGGGGCACTAATATCCTGGGAGGGAGGTTTTATAGTACCCTTCGGGAGGGTTTAAACTAATTTGGCAGGGGAATGGGAACCGGATCTGGAGTCCAGCAACTAAGGTAGCCGATGTTCAGGACACCCAAGCGTGTAGTGAGGTAGTGGGGAAGGTAACACTGACAAAGGAGAGTAACTTGCAGGCACGGAGATGGGTTGAAGTGTGTATACTTCAACACAAGAAGCATCAGGAATAAGGTGGGTGAACTTAAGGCATGGATCGATACTTGGGACTACGATGTTGTGGCCATCACGGAAACTTGGAAAGAAGAGGGGCAGAAATGGTTATAGATGTTTCAATAAGATTAGGAAGGGTGGTAAAAGAGGTGGGGGTGGCATTGTTAATTATAGATAGTATAACAGCTGCAGAAAGGCAGTTCGAGGAGGATCTGCCCACTGAGATAGTATGGGTTGAAGTCAGAAATAGGAAAGGAGCAGTCACCTTGTTGGGAGTTTTCTATAGGCCCCACAATAGCAGCAGAAATGTGGAGGAACAGATTGGGAAACAGATTTTGGAAAGGTGCAGAAGTCACAGGGTAGTAGTCATGGGTGACTTCAACTTCCCAAATATTGAGTGGAAACTCTTTAGATCAAATAGTTTGGATGGGGTGGTGTTTGTGCAGTGTGTCCAGGAAGCTTTTCCAACACAGTATGTAGATTGTCCGACCAGAGGGGAGGCCATATTGGATTTGGTACTTGGTAATGAACCAGAGCAAGTGATAGATTTGTTAGTGAGGAGCACTTTGGAGATAGTGACCACAATTCTGTGACTTTCACTTTAGTAATGGAGAGGGATAGGTTCGTGCAACAGGGCAAGGTTTACAATTGGGAAAAGGGTAAATACGATGCTGTCAGACAAGAACTGAAGTGCATAAGTTGGGAACGTAGGCTGTCAGGGAAGGACACAATTGAAATGTGGAACTTGTTCAAGGAACAGATACTACGTGTCCTTGATATGTATGTCTCTGTCAGGCAGGGAAGAGATGGTTGAGTGAGGGAACCATGGTTGACGAGAGGTTGAATGTCTTGTTAAGAGGAAGAAGGAGACTTATGTAAGGCTGAGGAAACAAGGTTCAAACAAGGCGCTGGAGTGATACAAGATAGCCAGGCGAGAACTGAAGAAGGGGATTAGGAGAGCTAAGAGAGGGCATGAACAATCTTTGGTGGGTAGGATCAAGGAAAACCCCAAGGCCTTTTACACATATGTGAAAAATATGAGAATGACTAGAGCGAGGGTAGGTCCGACCAAGGACAGTAGCGGGAGATTGTGTATTGAGTCTGAAGAGATAGGAGAGGTCTTGAACGAGTACTTGTCTTCCGTATTTACGAATGTGAGGGGCCATATTGTTGGAGACGACAGTGTGAAACAGACTGGGAAGCTCGAGGAGATACTTGTTAGGAAGGAAGATGTGTTGGGCATTTTGAAAAACTTGAGGATAGACAAGTCCCCCGGGCCTGACGGGATATATCCAAGGATTCTATGGGAAGCAAGAGCCGTTGGCAATGATCTTTTCGTCCTCACTGTCAACAGGGGTGGTATCAGGGGATTGGAGAGTGGCGAATGTCGTGCCCCTGTTCAGAAAAGGGAATAGGGATAACCCTGGGAATTACAGGCCAGTTCGTCTTACTTCGGCGGTAGGCAAAGTAATGGAAAGGGTACTGAGGGATAGGATTTCTGAGCATCTGGAAAGACACTGCTTGATTAGGGATAGTCAACACGGATTTATGAGGGGTAGGTCTTGCCTCACAAGTCTTATTGAATTCTTTGAGGAGGTGACCAAGCATGTGGATGAAGGTAAATCAGTGGAAGTAGTGTACATGGATTTTAGTAAGGCATTTGATAAGGTTCCCCATGGTAGGCTTATGCAGAAAACAAGGAGGCATGGGATAGTGGGAAATTTGGCCAGTTGGATAACGAACTGGCTAACCGATAGAAGTCAGAGAGTGGTGGTGGATGGCAAATATTCAGCCTGGTGCCCAGTTACCAGTGGAGTACCGCAGGGATCAGTTCTGGGTCCTCTGCTGTTTGTGATTTTCATTAATGACTTGGATGAGGGAGTTGAAGGGTGGGTCAGTAAATTTGCAGACGATACGAAGATTGGTGGAATTTTGGATAGTGAGGAGGGTTGTTGTCGGCTGCAAAGAGACATAGATAGGATGCAGAGCTGGGCTGAGAAGTGGCAGATGGAGTTTAACCCTGAAAAGTGTGAGGTTGTCCATTTTGGAAGGACAAATATGAATGCGGAATACAGGGTTAACGGTAGGGTACTTGGCAATATGGAGGAGCAGATAGATCTTGCGGTCTATGTTCATAGATCTTTGAAAGTTGCCACTCAAGTGGATAGAGCTGTGAAGAAGGCCTATGGTGTGCTAGCATTCATTAGCAGAGGGATTGAATTTAAGAACCGTGAGGTGCTGATGCAGCTGTACAAAACCTTGGTAAGGCCACATTTGGAGTACTGTGTGCAGTTCTGGTCGCCTCATTTTAGGGAGGATGTGGAAGCTTTGGAAAAGGTGCAAAGGAGATTTACCAGGATGTTGCCTGGAATGGAGAGTAGGTCTTACGAGGAAAGGTTGAGGCTGCTAGGCCTTTTCTCATTAGAATGGAAAAGGATGAGGGGAGACTTGATAAGAGGTTTATAAGATGATCAGGGGAATAAATAGAGTAGACAGTCAGAGACGTTTTCCCCCGGGTAGAACAAACCATTACAAGGGGACATAAATTTAAGGTGAATGGTGGAAGATATAGGGGGGGATGTCAGAGGTAGGTTCTTTACCCAGAGAGTAGTGGGGGCATGGAATGCACTGCCTGTGGAAGTAGTTGAGTCGGAAACATTAGGGACCTTCAAGAGGCTATTGGATAGGTTCATGGATTACAGTAGAATGATGGGGTGTAGATTAATTTGTTCTTAATCTAGGACAAAAGTTTGGCACAACATCGTGGGCCGAAGGGCCTGTTCTGTGCTGTATTTTCTATTTTCTATGAACAGGATTCCAGCCTCCAACTCACTCTTCAAGTATCCATTATTCTAAATGGAAGCACCTGACCCTGCAAATAGATTCCAGCATTTAATTCACTTCCAGGTATTTGTTATTCTATACATAAACTTTGCTGTAGTATTTCCGCAGCAGTGTGGTTCATATGGAGTGATAGATACAGTGGACTGTCAGGCTGAAGAATAATATCCTCACCTCTAATGAATAGAATTATTTGCATTGTCCCAACATTCCTGTCCCTTTGAATTGAGTACAGTCAGTTATCAGCAAGCAGCCAGCAGCAATCACGGAGCAACACCAGGGTAAATGAGAAGTGTGAGGCAGCAAGTACAGCAAATAAAGGTTACTTAGCAGACTGATAGACAGAGATGGGTGATGTGTGTGCAGACAGAATTTCAATTAATTGTATAGATAAATGCCGCAGGCCGCAAAATCCATTTGTCTGAAGTACTGACAATAAATGCTGCTCCTCTGGGTCATTCATTGGACAAACAGTCCATCATCAGCATTTTCGTACATTATAAATAACACAGGAAAGAATAACTTTAAACTGCTTGCAACATACACATTTTAAGAAGGGTTCTTTTCAAATGTCCCACTGATCCTTCTGGTCTTGAAATCCAACATCCTGCATGGTTTCCCTAGTGTCTCATATTTCCCACGTAATATATTGACAGTCCAACTTTGAACACCCATCAAACAGTTCAGTGAGAGTTATAGGTGGGAATGTAATTGAGAGGCACCTGTGGCCTATGTGTAAAATAATGGATACCCAGGAGTGAGTTACAGGCTGGAATCTAATTGATGGATTTGGCATGAGTTACAGGCTGAATGTTAAGATTGTGTACTTACATAATTCTCCATTTGCAAGACGGTCAGCTCTCTCTGCCTGTGTTAGTTATTTATTGTATGTTGTTAAAAGAACCACTTCATCCAGCTATCCTGAATCTGATTTGTCCTGAGACTTACCTCAAACTTCTGCCTGAGCTCCTCATTTCCTTCAGAGTCCTCTTCCGGTGGCACTGGCACATTGTAATATTCACCTTCCTCCTGGCTCAGCAACTTGTACCTGTGTAAGAGGGAATTTAGTTTCTTTTTGGAACTGGCTGCATATTTTTGAAGCATTCGCAATCCTGCAATCTCAGCTTTTGAAATATTTCATAGTGTGTGAAGGCAAATTCATATCTTGAATGTAAAACATTTAGTATTAATGCAATATTTCCTGATTGTGACTTTGGAGGCGATTTAACGAAAAAAACAACTGAGACCATTCTGGGCGGGATGCAACAGGAACGACTACGCTATTGAACGACATACGGTGCGAGTCAATGGAAAGATTTCGAAGTGAATTTGTGACGGGTTTTCAGGGAACCCGCTCTGCTGGCGGGTTCCCCACCACTATCCAAGGACATCTGGTCACTTTTTTAAAACTCTGGTTCCACCAGTTTCGCCCACACTTAGGGTGCGTTCCACCGGCCGCGTTGCACTCTTGCTCGAGCGCAGTGTGGCTGGTGAATCCCAGGAGAGGCCTCTTACGGGATTCCTGGCAGCCTTCATGCCTCGCGGGATCCACCCAAGTCCCGCGAGGTATCGGAGTCAGGATCCCACCCAAAAGGAGCAGGGCAAAACGGCACGTGCCAAAGTCGGTTTAAAACGGACTTCAGCAAATTTTACCGGCCTCCCAGGATCTACCGGCCTCCCCAGGAAAGCCGCAGCCAGATGCCATTCAGCACTGGTCCACACAAACGTGGACCAGGCGGAATGGCACCTGGGGGGTCGCCTTGGCTATCGAGATCCCTGGGGGATCAGGGTCAGTGCAGGGTAGCTCCCTGGCCCTCCCCCTGGAACGTGGGCACCTTAGCACTGCCACCCTGGGACTGCCAAGGTGCCCAGGTGACACTGCCAAGCTGGCAAGAACACTGCCAGCGTGGCAGTGCATGGGTGCCCGAGTGCCAGAGTGGCACTGCCAAGGTTCGGGGCCGAGGCGGGCCATGGCCGTAAAAGAAGGATGGATGGGGGTATGAATGGTTTTGGGGGGGGGGGGGTACCTGAAGAGTGGGGACCCTCAGGGACCCCATAGCGAGGTGTCCCCACTTGGGGGAAGTGCCCTTATGTGTGAGGGGTGACTTTACTCATGGTGGGGAGTATGGGGGACCCACAAGCTCACTTAGAGATCGGAGCACCCTTTCAAAATGGTGGCTCGATCTTGGGGTTCAGCTCCTATTATGGGCCAGGGCTTTGAGAACACCAAAGTATATCATGGAGTTCACCTGACCTACAACTTTTAATAGATTTTGGTTATGGGGAGCACAAGGCCCACATTACAGGTGTAATGCAACAGAGATCTAAAGTATTTTAAAAACAAAACAATGTTTTTTCTATGAATCCGGTTAACATTTTATAAACACACAGTAAACATCTTATCAACTACCAACACTGATAACTCCCCAAAAAGATACAGTACTCTATAGGTAACCCTTAGTAACTTTCCGAACAACATCCATAAGTCAAAAAACCCTTTTTAACAAAGACAGTAGGTTTGAATTCTCTACAGAAACAGGTATTACTTTGAAATCATCAAGTGATCTGGAAACATTCTTTCGAGAGAGACAGAGATATTCACCTTTTTGTTTGAATGCAGCTCTCCAACTGAAAACGAAACTAAAACACAGAGCCAAAAAGAGCTTCCAACTCAAAATGAAAGTAAAAAGCAAAATCACATTCTAGCTCCACCCACACAATGACATCACTGCAGCCATTTGATAAAACACACTTTTCTTAAAGGGACATTCACATGACACTTCCCAGTGCTGAAAAAAAATTGTCGATTCTCCGGAAAAATTTCTAAATTCATTTATGCCGAGTTTTTCAGGGAGTTTCCCATTCAGCCCATCAAGACTACACAAACCCTCTGAAAGAGCACCCTACAGGCCCACTCACGCACCCTATCCATGTAACCTCATTACCCCACCTACCGAACAATTTCGCATAGCCAATCCACCTAACCTGCATATCTTTGGACGGTGAGATGAAACCAGAGCACCTGGAAAAAACCCACGTAGACACGGGGAGAACATGTAAACTCCACACAGACAGTCACCTGAGGTTGGAATTGATCCCGGGCCCCTGGTGCTGTGAGGCAGCAGTGCTAACCACTGTGCCACCACTTAATTAATGTGAAAGTGCTCAGAAATATTCAACTGACATAGGCATCAAAAATTATATAGCTCTTAAGCAAAATCATTTCTGATCATTGAGCATCATTTTTTTGCCTTCAAAGCACTCAGAAGTACTCAACTGACTTCAAAAGTGATAATAAATTATTCTTCAATGTGATACCCCCATGAGATCCACCCGATTGACCTCCCGTGGGGCTCGTGGAATACGAGCTCCTTGCTGAGGGGCGGAGGCCTGAGAGTGGGACTGGTTAAAATCTGCCAATGAAGGACGACCAGGAAGGGAACCGGCATTTTCTGATGGCTCCGGCTGGGACTATTTGTACTCCCCGTCACTTTGCGGCTTGAATTGACTTTTGGAATAAAACAATCTGCTTTGAACCTCTTTGGAACTCTTGTGATTGTAACTGTCATAAACAAGTTCTAGTGATCACAACCGAATTTGACCAAGTTTCAGGCATCAGTTGATATAAACAATATCATACCATGGATTTTTTGAATTCCCAGCTGATGCAGTCTGTTATGCATGCATTGTGTAGATTGCATTCATCCAGAGCCCATTGAGGCACACTATAATTTCCGGGCTTTGGTTCAAGTGGGACTGCCGGAGGTTGCAGTGCTATTGTGACCCACCATGGCAGTGAATGTCTCAGCATTAACTACTTTTGGTAAAGGAAACTCAATGGGAAAAGCCATTGACAAAGATAGACCTCACTGAAATTAGGTTCTTGAGAGGCAACACCCCAAGATTAACACTGCCACCATCACAGCCACATTAATTCTCTATTATTTCAAAGTTAATTCGGGGATATAGATAATAGAATTTGGGTAAATAGAATTGAGCTTGAAGATCAGCCATGACGTAACTGAATTTCAGAACAGGCTTTTGAGGGCTGAATGTTCTCCTCCAATGCTAGGAACCAAAAAGGTGACTGCAAAATAACCTTGCCCCGGACTATGGCCGGTGTGGTTAAACCATTCTTTCTTAACTTCCAGTGGCAGCCATGCACGAGGCAGTTTTTTTGTCCTTTTCCCTGTTTGTTGGACAGATGTTTTGGTGGAAAAAGGTGTAGAGGTGGTCGAGGGAAGTTAAACTCCACTGGTGTGGCTGGTGGATGGATCCACGGACCAGAAGTGGGTCGAGAAGAAGGGAGCTGTTAGAGCAAGAAATTCTTTGTGCGCCACAGGTGAAGATGATGGAGGGTAAAGGGTCAGCCCTGCCTGCGCAGTGGTCAACAAAGCAGCTGGTGGACCTCTTAAATGAGATGTTCACCTGGCAGAGGAGCGAAGTCCAGGAGGACCTAGCCAAGGCAGTGGAACCACTACAAGCTGGAATTGATTGGGTGGAACAGATGCTGGAGTACTATGGCCAGGCTATTCAGAAGGTGGAGGAGGCGGTGGGAGAGCACGAGGGGCAGCTTGCCTCGTTGGCGGCAAAGATTGGAATGATGCGCGAGACCCATTAGCGGCTAAAGGACAAAAGGCGGAGGATCTGGAGAACCACACTTGGAGGCAAAACCTAAGAATTGTGGGATGCCTGAGAACATCAAGGGAGCGGATGCTGGCTCATATTTAGCCAAGATGTTGGAGAAGCTAATGGGGGAGTGGGCCTTTGACCGACTCCTGGAGGTCGACTGGGCGTATTGGGTGCTGATGAGGAAGCCGCATGCAAATGAGCTGCCGAGGTCGATGGTGGTATGGCTCCACCGATTCTGCGACAAGGAGAAGACATAGCGGTGGGCAAGGCAGACGAGGTGGTACACCGCGGAAGGTAATGAGCTCCGGGTGTACCAGGACTTGGGCACAGAACTGGCGAAGAGGGGAGCCGGGTTTAATCGAGTGAAGGCTGCCATCTTTAAGGGGGTGAAGTTTGGGATGCTGTACCCGACCTGCCTCTGGGTGACTCACAGCGGCCGATTATTTTGGTACACCAGAGGAGTCGATGGAGTTTGAAAGGAAAATGGACTGGCAGGAGGTGGTGTACATTGAACTGTGGAGGTGTGAGGAGATGTTGGTTTTTTTTTCTGCCTTCTTCGTTTTTGTTGCCTTTTATTTGTTGATTATGGGAAAACCTCTTTTTTGAGAGGTCTTGTTGGGTTCTGTGGCGGGGTCTTTGGGAAACATGGAGGATGAGTGCACCTTTTTCTTATTTGATTGTTGTTTTTGATATGGAGGTGTGAGAGCGGCGGGTGGTGAATCAGTGAGGCCTCGGAGGTTTGGCACCATGTGCGGGGTGTGCCAGGCTAGCTGGGCAGGCTAGCTAAAGCCAGGGCAGTGGGGGGTGAGCAGGTGTTAGTGCAGCAGAGGGAGATGGGATTATTGTTCTGCTTGGGGGGGGGGGGGGGGGAGAGAAGAGGGGATGGGGGCTGCTGACAAAGGAGTGGTTGCTGTGGCACAGAAAGAATGGAGGTGGTGACAACAGATATCTGAGGATGGGCCTGGAGGATTGCATCATACGGGCTGGGGGCTGGCCCAAGAATGGATATTGTGGACTGGCGGCGGGTGGGGGGTGACCAGGTTGGTCACATGGACTGTGAGCGGGCTGAATGGGCCAGTCAAACGGTTGCGTGTGTTTGCTCACTTGAGGAGCTTGAACGCAAACATGACCTGTTTGCAAAAAACGCACTTGAAGGTCGGGGATCAGACTAGACTAAGGAAAGGGTGCATTGGGCATGTCTTTCATTCGGGATTAGATATGAAGACGCGGGGATGGCAATGCTGATAAACAAATGGGTGGCCTTTGAGGTGGGGATCATGGGAGGGAATTTTAACACAGTCATTGAGCGAGGGATGGACTGGTCAAACCAGAGGTCGGGGAGGGTGTCGGCGGTGGCGAAGGAGAGGAAGGGTTTCATGGAGTGCAAGGGGTGGAGGGGGTAGATTGGTGGAGGTGTCGGAGGTTGAGTGCGAAGAAGTTTTTGTACTTCTCCCATGTGCACAGGGTGTACTTGCGGATTGATTATTTTAGACCATAAGACCAGTAAGCATTGCGCAGGTCAAGGACACACAGCCTGAGTGAGAGAGATACAGACCGAGTGAGAATTTGGTAATTTGGTGCAGTGAGGTAATTCGGTGAAGAGTGGGAGAAGGTGCTTTTTCCCTACTGTTTTGTTCTCTCTCTTTCTTCGGGCCTAATTTCGGGAGCCGTTCGGAGGAGGAGGAGCAGTCTCTGTGAGTATAAAAACCTTACGGAAACTTCCTGTTTTCCAGTTTGTTTCCCAAAAGTGACGTCAGAGGGAAGCTGTGATCTGAGTGGTTGATAGCAAATCTGCCGCAAATTTTAAAAAAAACACAGCTAAACTCATAAACTTAAATTAAACTAATTAATTAATTAGTGATGGCTGGTCAGGTGATGTGCTTGAGCTGCTTGATGTGGGAGCTGGCAGATCCCATTGCGAGCTGCAGCGACCACATCTGCAGTAAGTGTTGGCTGCTCGAAGAGCTCCGGCTCAGAGTTGATGAGCTGGAGTCTGAGCTTCAAACACTGAGGCACATCCGGGAGGGGGAGACTTACCTGGACACTGTGTTTCAGGAGGCAGTCACACCTGTCAGAGTAAGTAGTTTAAATCCTGCCAGTGGCCAGGGACAGCAGGGTGTGACTGCAAGTCAGGCAGGTAAAGGGAACCAGCAGTCAGGAACTCAGGAGCCTCAGCCCTTGACTCTGTCCAACAGGTATGAGGCACTTGCTCCCTGTGTGGATGGCGAACAGGGCTGCAGGAAGGATCAGTCAGCTGACCAAGGCACCATGGTTCAGCAGGCCATTCAAGGGGAGGGAGTAAATAGGCAAGTTGTAGTTGTAGGGGATTCTATTATCAGGGGGATAGATAGTATCCTTTGTGAGCAGGATAAAGAGTCCCGCATGGTATGTTGCCTGCCCGGTGCTAGGGTTCGGGACATCTCTGACCGGCTTGAAAGGATGCTGGAGAGGGAGGGGGAGGATCCAGTTGTTGTGGTCCATGTCGGTACCAACAACATAGGCAAGTCTAGGAAAGAGGACCTGTTTAGAGATTATAAAGAGCTAGGATTCAAATTAAAAAACAGGTCCTCAAGGGTCATAATCTCCGGATTACTGCCCGAGCCACGTGCAAATTGGCATAGGGAGGCAAGAATAAGGGAAGTTAACACGTGGCTGAAAGAGTGGTGTGGGAAAGGGGGGTTCCTTTTCATGGGACACTGGCATCAGTTTTGGGACAGGGGGGACCTATACCGTTGGGATGGTCTCCACCTGAACCGAGCTGGGACCAGTGTTCTGGCGAAAAGAATAAATAGGGTGGTCAATAGGACTTGAAACTAAAGATTGGGGGGGGAAGGGAAAGTCAGGGAACCAAGAAGTGACGTAATCAGTGGGAAGCGTAGCTGCTTAGGAATACAAAAAAGCACAAAAAGACAAAACTCAGGAGAGGTTACGATAGTCCCCATCCCACAAAATATGACACAGTGTATGGAAAGGCTCAGTAAACCAAGGTCCACCACACTAAGAAAACAAAAAGGGACGGTCAACAGAGAATTAAAGGTGCTATATTTAAATGCGCGCAGTGTACGGAACAAGGTAGATGAGCTTGTGGCCCAGATTGTGACTGGCAGGTATGTGGTAGGCATCACAGAGACATGGTTGCAGGGGGATCAGGACTGGCATTTAAACATCCAGGGATTCACAACCTATCGAAAAGACAGGGAGGTGGGCAGAGGGGGCGGGGTTGCCTTGTTAATTAGGAATGAAATTAAATCAATAGCACTAAATGACATAGGGTCAGATGATGTGGAGTCTGTGTGGGTAGAGTTGAGGAACCACAAAGGCAAAAAAACCAAAATGGGAGTTATGTACAGGCCTCCTAACAGTGGTCAGGACCGGGGGCACAAAATGCACCACGAAATAGAAAGTGCATGTCAGAAAGGCAAGGTCACAGTGATCATGGGGGACTTCAATATGCAGGTGGACTGGGTAAATAATGCTGCCAATGGACCCAAGGAAAGGGAATTCATTGAATGTTTACAGGAGGGCTTTTTGGAACAGCTTGTGATGGAGCCCACGAGGGAACAGGCCATTCTGGACTTAGTGTTATGTAATGAGCCACGCTTGATTAAAGATCCTAAAGTAAGGGAGCACTGAGGAGGCAGTGCTCATAATATGGTAGAATTCCATCTCCAATTTTAAAGAAAGAAGGTAGAATCAGATGTAAAGGTGTTACAGTTAAATAAAGGTAACTACAGGGGCATGAGGGAGGAACTGACGAAAATCGACTAGGAGCAGAGCCTAGTGGGAAAGACAGTAGAACAGCAATGGCAGGAGTTTCTGGGAGTAATTGAGGACACAGTGCAGAGGTTCATCCCAAAGAAAAGGTTATCAGAGGGGGGATTAGGCAGCCATGGCTGACAAAGGAAGTTAGGGAATGCATCAAAGCAAAAGAGAAAGCCTATAATGTGGCAAAGAGTAGTGGGAAGTCAGAAGATTGGGAAGGCTACAAAAACAAACAGAGGATAACAAAGAGAGAAATAAGGAAAGAGAGGATCAAATATGAAGGTAGGCTAGCCAGTAACATTAGGAATGATAGTAAAAGTTTATTTAAATACATTAAAAACAAACGGGAGGCAAAAGTTGACATTGGGCCGCTCCAAAATGACGCTGGTAATTTTGTGATGGGAGACAAGGAAATAGCTGAGGAACTAAATAAGTACTTTGCGTCAGTCTTCACAGTAGAAGACATGAGTAATATCCCACCAATTCCGGAGAGTCAGGGGGCAGAGTTGAATATCGTAGCCATCACAAAGGAGAAAGTCCTAGAGAAACTAAGAGGTCTAAAAATTGATAAATCTCCGGGCCAGATGGACTACATCCTAGAGTTCTAAAGGAGATAGCTGAAGAAATAGTGGAGGCGTTCGTTATGATCTTTCAAAAGTCACTGGAGTCCGGGAAAGTCCCAGAGGATTGGAAAATCGCTGTTGTAACCCCCCTGTTCAAGAAGGGAACAAGGAAAAAGATGGAAAATTATAGGCCAATTAGCCTAACCTCGGTTGTTGGCAAGATTCTAGAATCCATTGTTAAGGATGAGATTTCTAAATTCTTGGAAGTGCAGGGTCAGATTAGGACAAGTCAGCATGGATTTAGTAAGGGGAGGTCGTGCCTGACAAACCTGTTAGAGTTCTTTGAAGAGATAACAAATAGGTTAGACCAAGGAGAGCCAATGGATGTTATCTATATTGACTTCCAAAAGGCCTTTGATAAGGTGCCTCACGGGAGACTGCTGAGTAAAATAAGGGCCCATGGTATTCGAGGCAAGGTACTAACATGGATTGACGATTGGCTGTCAGGCAGAAGGCAGAGAGTTGGGATAAAAGGTTCTTTTTCGGAATGGCAACCGGTGACGAGTGGTGTCCCGCAGGGTTCAGTGTTGGGGCCGCAGCTGTTCTCTTTATATATTAACGATCTAGATGATGGGACTGGGGGCATTCTGGCTAAGTTTGCCGATGATACAAAGATAGGTGGAGGGGCAGGTAGTATGGAGGAGGTGGGGAGGCTGCAGAAAGATTTAGACAGTTTAGGAGAGTGGTCCAAGAAATGGCTGATGATATTCAACGTGGGCAAGTGCGAGGTCTTGCACTTTGGAAAAAAGAATAGAGGCGTGGACTAATTTCTAAACGGTGACAAAATTCATAATGCTGAAGTGCAAAGGGACTTGGGAGTCCTAGTCCAGGATTCTCTAAAGGTCAACTTGCAAGTTGAGTCCGTAATTAAGAAAGCAAATGCAATGTTGTCATTCATCTCAAGAGGCTTGGAATATAAAAGCAGGGATGTACTTCTGAAGCTTTATAAAGCATTAGTTAGGCCCCATTTAGAATACTGTGAGCAATTTTGGGCCCCACACCTCAGGAAGGACATACTGGCACTGGAGCAGGTTCAGCGGAGATTCACACGGATGATCCCAGGAATGGTAGGCCTAACATACGATGAACGTCTGAGGATCCTGGGATTATATTCATTGGAGTTTAGGAGGTTGAGGGGAGATCTAATAGAAACTTACAAGATAATGAATGGCTTAGATAGGGTGGATCTTGATGCCTCCCAGTGTGTCCGAAATATAAAGCAACGGGTCGTCCACATATAACGTCCACAAACAACTAGAGAAGTTGTTTCCATTAGCAGGGGAGACTAGGACCTGGGGGCACAGCCTTAGAATAAAAGGGAGTCACTTTAGAACAGAGATGAGGAGAAATTTCTTCAGCCAGAGAGTGGTGGGTCTGTGGAATTCATTGCCAGAGGGCGGTGGAGGCCGGGACGTTGAGTGTCTTTAAGACAGAAATTGATAAATTCTTGATTTCTCGAGGAATTAAGGGCTATGGAGAGAGAGCGGGTAAATGGAGTTGAAATCAGCCATGATTGAATGGCGGAGTGGACTCGATGGGCCGAATGGCCTTACTTCCGCTCCTATGTCTTATGGTCTTATGCTGGCCCACCAACTTAGGAAGCAGGTGGTGGTGAGGGAGATCAGAAAGGTGAAGGATGAGGGCAGCACGGTGGTGCAGTGGTTAGCACACCTCACGCGCCGAGGTCCCACGTTCGATCCCGGCTGTGGGTCACTGTCCGTGTGGAGTTTGCACATTATCCCCGTGTCTGCGTGGGTTTCGCCCCCACAACCCAAAGATGTGCAGGGTAGGTGGATTTACCACGCTAAATTGCCCCTTAATTGGAAAAAATGAATTGGGTACTCTAAATTTATTATTAAAAAAAGCAGGGTGAAGGATGGGAGGGGAAGGATGATTCTGGACCCGGTGGGGGTAAATGGGGTTTTTGAGGAGTTTTTTTAGGAGACTTTACGAATCGGCGGGGGGAGGGAATACGGTGGTTCCTGGACAGGTTGGAGTTCCCCAGGATGGAGGAGGACTTGGTGGAGGGGCCCCCATTGGACTGGGTTTCGTTATATGTGGACGACCCGTTGCTTTATATTTCGGACACACTGGGAGGCATCAGGGGAATTATGGGTGTTTTAGAGGAGTTTGCCCGGTTTTCCGGATACAAGCTAAACATGGGGAAGAGTGAGGTCTTCTCGATCGAGGCCAGGGGGCAGGAGAGGAGGTTGGGTGAGCTGCCGTTTAAGGTGGTGAGCTTCAAATATTTATCCAGGTAGCACAGGGATGGGAACAACTTCACAAATTGAATCTGGCACGGTTGGTGGAACAGATGAAGGGGGATTTTAAGAGGTGGGATATGCTGCCGCTGTCGCTGGCATGGCAGGTGCAGACAGTGAAAATAACAGTGCTCCCGAGGCTTTTATTTGTTTTTCAGAACCTTCTGATCTTCGTCCCAAAGATCATTCTTTAGTAAAATGAATTTGTTGATCTCGGGGTTTGTGTGGGCGGGGAAAGTCCCACGGGTTAAGAAGGTTCTGTCGGAGCAGGAGAGTGCGGGCTGGCCATGCCAAACGTAATGAATTATTATTGGGCAACGAATATCGCTATGGTAAAGAAGTGCGTTGTGGGGGAAGGGTTGGCATGGGGGCGGGTGGAGGCAACCTCTTGCAGGGGTACAAGTCTGGGGGCATTGTTGACAGCGCCTCTGCCTTCCTTGACAGCCAAGTACTCCACGAGCCCGGTGGCAGGCGAGGAGACAGTGGCAGCAGCATTTGAGGTTGGAAGGTGCCTGGAGGTTGTGGGCACCAATTTGCGGTAATCATAGATTTGCACTGGGGGGCTGGATCGATTTGGAGACCTGTTTGTGGGGGGCAGCTTTTCGAGTTTAGAGAAATTGGACGAGGAATATGAGCTGCCCAGCGGGAGCAGGTTTAGCTACTTACAGGTACGGGACTATGTGAGGAAGCAGGTGACATCTTTTCCCATCTGCCATCCCGGGACTACAGGTCAAGGATGTGTCGAAGGAGGGTATGGGGAGGGCAAGGTGTCCAAGATTTACAAGGAGTTAACGGACTGGGAGGGAGCCCCGATAGGAGAGGTCAAGAGGAAATGGGAGGAAGAGCTGTGTGTGTGTGGGGGGGGGTTTGGGCATGTCCGAAGCTGAAGGCGTTCTGTCAGGGCTTCGCGGACATCATGTCCGAGGTGCTGAAAAAGGAGACATGCTGTCGAAGCATTTTGTCTTGCACTCATCGCAAGAGTACAAAATGTCAAAGGGAACAATATATATTGCATAATAAGTGGGTGCGGATTGGTTGGCAAGTCCACTCTGATTAAGTGTTGTCATGGCGAATGCATCAGGGAACAGTTAAATGTCAAGCTTTTGTTGAAATTCAAACTAGACAGGTCGACTCTGATTGGTCAAGGCATTGCCATAGGGAGTGGACCAGAGAATGGCTGTCCCCCAAGCTTCTCTTCAGTTGGAAAAGACGTGTGGCCATGCTCCTTCTGTCTGCAAAGGGCTGTGTGTAAATATATGCACCTTTAATTTTAATAATCTTTATTGTCACAAGTAGGCTTACATTAACACTGCAATGATGTTACTGTGAAAAGCCCCGAGTCGCCACATTCCGGTGCCTGTTCGGGTACACAGAGGGAGAATTCAGAATGTCCAAATTACCTAACAGCATGTCTTTCAGGACTTGTGGGAGGAAACCGGAGCACCTGGAGGAAACCCAAGCATACACAGGGAGAACGTGCAGGCTCCGCACAGACAGTGACCCAAGCCGGGAGTCGAACCTGGGACCCTGGTGCTATGAATCAACAGAGCAAACCAGTGTGCTACCGTGCCATCCCTTTCTAGCATGTGTAAGTGGGCCACAGTGGGCCCAACTGATAATCTTAAATTGTTTTTCAGTGTAATTCTTAGTACAATCAGGATTGTTTAGCAAGTGTTGTCTGATCGTGGAATCACATCTAATGCTGGACACTATGGGTGGGATTTAGTGGCCATTCAAGCAAATTATGTAATGGCCGCTAAATCTCACGAGGGGCCAAAGATGGGATTTGCACCAGCGAGATTTCGGGACGTAACCTTTCTGTGCCCTTCTTGATAACGCGATCAAGTTCACGCCCAGGAAGGACGCAAACATGATTGTCATGAATCTGAATCCATTATAATATACTTAGCGTGGTTAATGTCACAACTTCAGCCCTCATTGAATCTTCCCATCCAACCGACTTGATGTCACGCTGGCTCAAATTCTACTGCTTTTTATAAACGGGAGCTAGGCACCATGATCTCTGAGAGGGAGTAAGGAGGTGAGCACTGTTTCCACCAGCACCAGGGGTCTGTTCCCCAGCTGTGGTATTACAATTATGGACACGTGGGTTTTTAAACACAAAACAATGTTTATTCCATGAACTCAACTTAACCTTTTAAATAAACATTGGATCACTTAACACCCCTTACTGCAAAGATAACCCCGAAAATAATACAACACTAAATAATCTTTCAGTTATTGCTTTCAACATCCAAGAGACTGAACACCTTTAAACAGAAACACATCAGGTTAAAGGCATTACTATTATGAGTTTAAATCACCCAAATGATCCAGAGATAGTCTTTCATGGCAGAGATTACAGCAGATCCAGCTCACTGCAAACACAGACACACCCAAGCTCTTTTTCTCAGAACTGAAACTAAAACTGCAAAATGGCTGATCTAAAGCCCAGCTCCACCCACACTCTGACATCACTGCATTTCTTAAAGGTACATTGCATAAACATCCATTTCCTAAAGGCACTCTCACATGACAGCAGTCTGAGTAAGATGGGTGCCTCTAAGTATTTTCTATCCCTGAAGTAGAAAGCAATTATGCCCTCTACCGTCCGGATACTCGTGCTCGTCACACTAATTGGCCATCAAGAGTTAACGCTTAACAATGCCAGCTGGTGTGGCACGTGGCACAGTGGTTAGCACTGGGACTGCGGCGCTGAGGACCTGGGCTTGAATCCCAGCCTTGGGTCACTGACTGCGTGGAGTTTGCACATTCTCACTGTCTGCATGGGTTTCAGCCCCACAACCCAAAGGTGGATTGGCCACACTAAATTGCCCCTTAATTGGAAAAAAAGAAATAATTGGGTACTCTAAATTTATCCAAAAAAAAAAACCAATGCCAGCTGCCCACATTTTCAAAGTGAAGGGATTAGATGAATACTCGGGCTTCAAGGCTAAATGCTTGGGTGTACGGGATCAAGAGTCAATATAAATAGTTCCCTTTGAGATATGGTACTCTTGCAAATCTGCCCTGCTGAGTGCAAGTCATAAAGCTTTGACAGCATGGGCACAATCCAACCGTCACACTGCGCCTTAAAAATAGCTTGCTGTGGCGCAGCATGGTCGATAAAAGCCATGAGAACCCACTCCCGGTATCTACCCGGCTTGCAAAACCTACTGAGATCCAATGCGATCTCACGAGACATTGTGATATAAATCCTGCCCATTGTGGGCAGAATCACTTTTTAGCAAATCTGCATATTAAAGCAAGACTCACTTTCTAAAAAAAATATTTTTATTAAGGGTTTTTCAAATTGTACAGAAAAAAGGCAAGCGTGACCAGAACAAAAAAAACCAAACACATATCACATTATTTACATCAGTTAACGTTTGTTATTTACAATAGTTAAGGCTTCTCTTTTGACTTTCTCCAGTAGGCGTTAGTTCGAGCTGGGTCCCCTGCCTCCCTCTTCCCCTTTTCTTCCTGATCCCCCTCCCCTTCTGGTCTTCTGGCATGCCCTCTTCCTTGACCAGTTTTTATGTCTTATTCCTATTTAGTTGGCGTGACGCTGTGTATTATGTTGTTTGCTATGCATGTTTGGCCTCTATGTCTCTTTATTCACCCCCCTCCTCCCCACCTTTTGTTTGCGTTCATTGTTATACTGTGGCTTCCCTCTCCCTTCCTTTGGCTTATTGGCTGTTGGCTACAAACAAGTCTTGGAACAACTGGATGAATGGCTCCCATGTTTTGTGGAAGCCTTCTTTGACTCCCGGACGGCAAATTTAATTTTCTCAATCTGGAGAAATTCCGATAGGTCGGCCAGCCAGCCTGCAGCTTTGGGTTGTGCCGATTGCCAACCGAGCAGGATTTTCCGTCAGGCAATTAGGGAGGCAAAGGCAAGGGGTCGGCCCTCTTCCCCATGAAGTGATCTGGCTGTTCTGACACCCCAAAGATTGTCACTCTCGGGCATGGCTCTACCCTCATCCCGACGACCTTCGACATTGCCTCGAAGAAGGCTGTCCAGAACTCGACAAGTCTGGGGCAAGACAAGAAAATGTGGGTGTGGTTGGCCAGCTTCCTTGGTATCGTTCGCATTTGTCCTCCCCTTGTGGGAAGAACCTGCTCATTCGGGTTCTGATTAAGTGGGCTCTGTGTACCACTTTCAGCTGCATTAGGCTCTGCTTTGCGCACGTGAAGGTGGAGTTGACCCTGTACAGTGCTTCGCTCCAGAGTTCCCACCCCACTTCAAACCCTAGGTCTTCCTCCCACTTTTCCCTGGTCTCGTCCAGTAGTGTGCCTGCCCTTGCCCATACAGGTCGCAGCAGTCCCCCCTCCCCAGTATGTCCGCATCTAGGAAGTCCTCTAACAGCGATTGTTGCAGTGATTGTGGGTACGCTTTTGTTTCTCTATGTAGGATGTTTTTGGCTGCATGTATCTCAGCTCATTAACCCACATCAGCTGGACATTCTGCTAGTTCCTTGAATGTTGCCAGTCTGCTGTCAGCGTTGAAGTCCCAAACTGTCAACTACCTCCCATCTTGTCTCCACCTTTTGAAGGTGGTGTCCATTATGGCTGGCGCAAACCTGTGGTTGCTGCAGATGGGGGCTTTAACTGACATTTTGGTTAATCCGAAGTGCTGTCACAGTTGGTTCTACGAGCAGAGTGTTGCAATCATCACTAGGCTCGTTGAGTGTTTGTTTGGTGGGGATGGGAACGCAGCTGTGGCCAAGGCCCGAAGGGAGGCCCCGTGCATAATTCCTCCTCCATTCGCACCCACTTAGTCCCCCCCCCCTCCCCCGCGCCCCCCCCCCCCCCCCCCCTGGCAAATGGTTCTCGTTCTCTAATGTACCTTTTTGGGGATCCTAGGATTCTTCCCCCCCGACACAAACGCCATGATCAGTTTTTCTAATGAGTTGAAGGTGGCCTTGGGGATGTAGATCGGTATGGATCTGAACAGGAAGAGGAACCTGAACAGTACGTTCATCTTGATCGTCTGCACTTTCCCTGCCAGGGAGTGTGTGAGTGAGACCCACCTCTGCGAGTCCTTTTTTACTTCCTCCACCAGAATGGTCAGGCTCCATTTGTGGATCAGTGCCCAGTCATGGGCGATTTGGATCCTCAGGTAGCTGAATTTGTATCGGGCTCGTTTAAATGGCAGCCCCTCCAGCTCTGCCCCACTTCTGATTGGTTCACGGGAAGATTTCACTTTTGCTCAAGTTGAGTTTGTCGCCTGAGAAGGCTCCAAACCCTTTCAGGAGCTTCACGATTCCGTCCATGCTGCTTTGCGGGTCCGGGATGTAGTGAAATGTAGAAAATAGGTGCAGGAGGTATCAACATGATCATGCAAATTCAGTATCCCACTCCCGCTTTCTCTCCATACCATTTGATCCCTTTAGCCACAAGGACCAGGTCCAGCTCCCTCTTGAACGAACTCTATACAACGAACTGACCCCAACAGCTTTCTGTGGTGGAGAATTCCACAGCTTCACATCTCTGAGAGAAAAGAGTTTCTTCCTTATCTCAGTCCTGAATGGTTTTCCCTTTATTCTTAGGCTGTGACCCCTAGTTCTGGTTGGCCCCAACATCGGGAACATTCTTCCCGCATCTAGCTTGTCTAGTCCCATCAAGATTTTATCAGTTTCTGAGATCCCCTCTCATTCTTCTAAACTTCAGTAAGTACAAGCCCAATCGATCCAGTCTTTCTTCATATGTCAGTCCTGCCATCCCGGGAACTAGTCTGGTGAACCTTCGCTGGACACCCTCAATAGCATGAATGTCCTTCCTCAAACTAAGAGACCAAAACTGCACACAATAATAAAGGTGTGGCCTTACCAAGGCCCTGTATAACTGCAGCAGGACATCCATACTCCGATACTCAAATCCTCTTGCTATGAAGGCCAGCATGCCATTAGCGTTCCTCATCGCCTACTGTACCTGCATGCCAACCTTCAGCGACTGTTCCATCATGACACCCAGGTCTCGTTGCATTTCCCCTTTTCTTGAACTGCCATCATTCAGATAATAACCTGCCTTCCTGTTTTTGCCACCAAAGTGGATAACCTCACACTTACCCACATTATATTGCATTTGCCAAGTATTTGCCCACTCAGCCAGCCTGTCCAAGCCACCCTGCAGCCTCTCTGTATCCTCCTCACAGCACACACTGCCACCCAGCTTAGTGTCTTCTGCAAATTTGGAGATATTGCATGCAATCCCTTCGTCCAATTCATTAATGTATATTGTGAACAGCTGGGGTCCCAGCACTGAACCCTGTGGTACCCCACGAGTCACTGCCTGCCATTCTGAGAAGGACCTGTTTATTTCCACTTTCTGCTTCTCGTCTGCCAACCAGTTCTCTATCCACGTCAATACATCACCCCAATACCATGAGCTTTAATTTTGCTCATTACTCTTGTGTGGGACCTTGTCAAAAACGTTTTGAAAGTCTAGGTACACAACATCTGCTGGTTCACCCTTGTCTACTCTACGGGTCACATCCTCAAACAATTCCAGAAGATTTGTTAAGTATGATTTCCCTTTAGTGAATCCATGCTGACTTGGACCGATCCCATCCCCACTTTCCAAATGCTCAGTTATTTCATTCTTAATAATTGACTCCAGCATTTTCCCCACTACCAATGTCAGGCTAACCGGTCTATAGTTCCCCATTTTCTCTCTCCCTCTTTTTTTAAAAAGTGGGGTTACATTAGCTACCTTCCAATCCATTGGAACTCTTCCAGAGTCTGTAGAATGCTGGAAAATGATCACCAATACATCTATTATTTCTAGGACCACTTAAGTACTCTGGGATGCAGAACATCAGGCCCTGGCGACTTATCGGGTTTTAATTCCATCAATTTCCCCAATGTAATTCCTGACTAATAACAATTTCCTTCAATTCCTCCTTCATGCTAGACCCTCTGTCCCCTAGTATTTCCGGAAGGTTATTTGTGTCCTACTTAGTGAAGACAGATCCAAAGGTGCAGGTCATCTGCATAGAGCGAGACTTTGTGGTCTCAGTCTCCTCTCCGGATCCAATTCTTTGACGCCCTGAGCGCAATCGCAAGTGGTTTGATCGCTAGGGAGAACAGCAGCGGGGACAATGAGCATCTCTGCTTTGTGCCTCTGTGCAGCTGGAAGTATTTAGAGCTGGTGGTATTTGTCCACATGCACGCTATGGGAGCACTATAAAGGAGTTTCACCAGGCGATGAACCCTGCTCCAAACACAAACCACTCCAGTACCTCTATGAGGTGCTGCCATTCAACTCTGTCGAAGGCCTTTTCTGCAACCAGGTAGATGATCACCTCTGGTGTTCTCTCCCCGATGGAGTCATTATCACATTCAGCAGGCGCCTGATGTTTGAGGTTAGCTGTCTACCCTTGACAAAGCCCATTTTGTCCTCTGCTACCACCTCTGGTATGCAGTCCTCCAATTGCCTGGTTAGGATCTTGGCCAATATTTTCACGTCGACGTTTATCACCACAATGGATCTGTAGGACCCACATTCTGTTGGGTCTTTGCCTTTTTTGGGTATCAGTAAGATTGAGGCTTGTGCTAGCACAGGTGTCCCTCGCCTGCGAGTTCGTGAACATCTCCCTCAAGTGCGGGGCCAGTAATGTAGAATTTATTTTTGTAGAGGTCCACCGGGAATCCATCTGGGCCCAGTGCCTTCCCCGCCTGCATGGAGTTGATACTCTCCATGATTTCTCCCAGTTCTAGTGGTGCCTCCAGCGCCCGTTTTCTGTCTTCCCCCACAACTGGCACGTGCAGTCCATCAAGGAACTGTCTCAACCCCAAGTGCCCTGCAGGGGTCTCGGAGGTGTACAGCCCCAGGTAGAATGTCTCCAATGCTTCGTTGACCTTTTCCGGCTCCGCTACTAGTTTGCCGTTGTTATTTCTAATCTGAACTATTTCCCTCATGGCTGCCTGCTTTCTCAGCTAGTGAGCCAGCAGCCGGCAAGCTTTGCCTCCATGCTAGTACAGCGTACCCCGTGCGGAGTTGGTGCACTGCATCCTTGTGGAGAGCAGATCAAAGTCCATTTGTAGATTTTTCTTCTCTGTCAGGAGCTCTACGGTCAGGGCCTTGGGGTGTCGCCGGTCTACCTCCAGTATGGAGTCGACTAGTTGTTGCCTAGCCATCCTCTCTTCCCTGTCTCTACATGCCTTGTAAACAATGTTCCTTCCCCTCATTGTTCCCGTTGCTGACGTGTACCCCCCCCTCTTTGCCAGGCGCTCTTTCCCTTGTGGGAGATGCGCCGCGGCCCCTCTCTTGCTCATACTTTCTGGTACTAGCTTTCCCGCTAGTGTGGTGGCCCCCCTCCCAGGGTCACCCGCTGTCTATTCTCCCTAACTGCTATTCTCCTCACCCTGTCCTGCACTCTGCTGCCCTCGCTCTTTCTTTCCACCGTTGCAATTTCCAGTCCCCAGAACGAGGCAGTACTTCGAGTGTCCTTCGAGAAAGTTAATTAAATAAAGAAAGTCTCTTTGGGTGTTCTTTTCATCGCTGTCCCTGCTGCTGTTTCTCCAGCCTATTCTCCGGTCTTGATACCAGTGCATTTTAGCGATTATCGCCCTTGGTTGTTCTCTAGCCTTGGATTTTGGATGGAACGACTGGGGGGCTCTGGCTATTTATGGTGGGTTGGGGAACCAATCCATTCCCACCAGATTGGCCAGCACTTGGGACACATAGTCCGTGGGGTCTCTGCCTTTGATCCTCTCCGGCAGGCCACCTATCCCCAGGTTTTGGCGCCTTGATAGTTTTTCCCGATCCTCTATCTTTCCTGTCAGTCTCCTCTGCATCGCAACCAACCTTGTTATCTCTTTCTCCAGGATGGCGATCCAGTCGCTCTGATCTGTTGTGGCCTTTTCTGGCTCTTTTATGGTGCTCTCCTGGGCTTCCAGCCACCTCTCCACCTTGTCCAGGGCTACCTGCGTGGTTACCAGAGCTCCCCAAGCTGCCGCCCTGACTGCAGCCTTAATATCGTTTTTTTGTCTCCTCTCTAGGTTCTCTCAGTTCCCTTGAGAGAAAAGCCCTCCATCCACCCTCTGGCTCCTTGTGCAGAGTCTCCTTGCAGGAGGGCCTCCTGCCAGTCGGAAGGTATATTGTAGCCCGCCTCTCCATCACGGCGTTCAACAAACTACCAAGGACCCCCTCAGTAAATCTAGGAGCTGGTTTCCTCACAACCACCCTCCTGGTTTGAATGAAAGTGCCGTGGAGCCGTTTAAATGCACTTTGTCATTTTTCTAAAGAAAATTCCACCCTATGTTTTGAGTTTTGCGAACATGAGTTGGGTGGGTATGGTCGGTTCTTTCCCTGTTGCAAACAACCAAAGAGATGTGCTGCTTGACATGACCAACCAGTCATTGAGACTTACAGCCTACATTCCTGGCATCACCCCGGCATTGAAATTCATATACCACATTACTCATTTGTGTGGTAGGCACAACGTCTTTGTGGCGTGTTGGCAGCATTTCTCTTTTCTCAGCAATACATTAAACAGAGTTTCGTAGTTACCATCACCTTCCGTCAGAGAGAAAGGGTGAACATCACAATGCATTAAAGGAACACTCATCCACCTACCAGCCATTGGCCCCAATTTTCTGCAGCTCTGAGATTCCAAAAGACAGGGATCCCATGAAATCATTTCTGGTGGTTAGATCCCAGTCCCATATCCCAATGGAAAGCCTCCGATCCTTATCAGAATCCTTTAGATTGCTGTTGGCGGCAAACAGACGTGAAGATTCAGTTAGAGGGAAAGGAAGTTATTGGAGGAACTGCAGAGAGACTAACTAGAGTACTAAATTTGGACCATGAACATAGAACTAGAGCAACACAGTCTGCAGTGAATAAATCTTTCACAAGATCACGACCATCAATTGTGGACGTAAAACTAATTCACACTTGGAAAGCAGTTGAGGCCAGGTTTAAAAAATAACTCAGACGTAGGTATAGCTGGAAATTCTGGCATTTATTGCCGATTGCTAGTTTCCCCATGGGAAGGTGATGGTGAGCTTTTGCCTTAAACTACTGTGGCTCATGTGCTCCCATATTGCTGTTAGGAATGGGGCTTCAAGATTTTGACCAGCCATGATCAAGGAACTGCCGATATGCCTCCAAGTCAGGATGGTGCAACTCCTTCTGGGCAGTAAAGGTCACAATTATCAAAGAAGCCTTGGTGAATTGCTCCATTACATCCAGTTGATGGGGTACCCTGCAGTCATGGTGTGCAGTTTTGGAAGGAGTGAATGTATAGATGGTGGGTTGGCTGCCAATCAAATGGACTGACTTAGACCTGGATGGATAATTTGATCAAAGAAAAGGGAGCCGGATAAATATTGAGTTAAGATTTGGACTAAGGTTGATAAATGAAGTGAGGACACCAACACAGTCAGGTTCAGAGCTCGGATGTTTTGGTGCAGTTCAGACCGGTATTCACCCACACTTAGTCATTTTTTGGAGCATGGGCAATTTCTCCACGGTAAAAGCCACACTTAGAATTTGTTTTCTGCAGTGGGGAACTAAAGACACCAGCTCCTCAGAGATCGGAGATCCGTTGTTAAAGGGTGGTCAGATCTCAAAGTGAGGTTAAGGGTCCCCCCCCCCCGCCTGTCAGACATAGGCAACATCCTCAACCCTTGACGCCGAGGGACAACTTCCTCCCCCACCATCACTCAGTCCATGTGAACCCCCCCCACCCCCATGAGGGTGACCCGGCCCCACAACCATCCATCCTCATGGGCATCGGGGCATGCCCCCCCCCCTCCCCACCCCCAAGTGATCAAACCTGCTATGTGGTGACTGAGGGACCCCCAGCTTTAGAGCCTCACATTCACCCACCCCACCCTTCATAACCACCCTTCACCCCTTTCATGGGCATGGCCCACTCAGGCACTGCCCTGGCACTGCCAACATGGCACCCCTGCATGTGTCACCAGGCACCCATGCAGTGCCAGGGTGGCAGTACTAGGGTGGCACTGTCAGGGTCCAACCGGTGAACTCCAATGGCCACCGAGCTCCCGTCATGGCCATAACGCCTGGTCTCAGTTTGTGGAGACCAGTACAATTCCGCGCCTAAGTGAGGCCTCACCGATGCAGCTGGTTACTACTGGGAGCATGTGGCCTCAAACGGACTGCACATATTTAAATGAGTCTAATGGTTCATTTGAATATGACTATCTGGATTATGCCCAGTGAGTGCATGATCCAGATCACAGCGGGGATAGTGAGCCGGGTACATCGCGGTCAGCTTGGCGCCTGGCACAAAACCAGTTTTGGGCTTCTCCAGCTATGCACCAGGCACAACAGGATCAACGCTGGGCACAATTGGGAGGGAAAATCGTGCCCAATTAACTCTCTTTATTTCTAAAACTTTGTATATAATTTGGATGGTTATGTCCTTACAATGTGAAACTCTCATTCCAGGCTGGATTCAAGGAGCATTTGATGGTCTTGGTTTTCTGTTTGCTCTCACTCTTAGGATCAGGGATCAGTTTCAGCTTCACATATGGATCAGAGAGACCATTGGGGTCCATTGGAACCAAGTTCTTAGCTTCCTTCACTGTTAAAAATACAATTCAAAGAGGAAGCAAAAGATTTAAAGTAAGATATAATTTATCTTAGTATTGTCAATGTTGTTTTATTTCAATAAATATTAACTTTAGACATCAGTTTGAATGTTAGGAACTATTTCCTCCACCAAACACCCAACGACAACAATCGTAGAACTGATAGCACAGAAAGTCACTATTCAGCCCATCAGCAAGTGCTGAATCAATTAGTTTAGAGACTGGGTTCCTAGCTTTCATTTATTCTAATCATTATGTCATATTATTTGAGATGTCAGCAGGACAATGTAGAGAGAGTTTAACTCTATCTAGCCCATTCAGTTCCTGTCCTGAGAATGTTTGATGAGGCAGTATAAGAGGGAGTTTATCTCTGTATCTACCCTAGAAATGTTTGATGGGATAGTACAAGAGGGAGTTCAACTCAGCATCTAACCCAGTGGTGGGAAACCTGTGGCCAGGGGGTCACATGTGGTGCATCTGGATTCTGAGTGTGGCCCACGAAACATTTTGTTGACCGTTGCCCAGGCACAGAGTAGCCACATTCCACTGGTTTCTATCCGGTATAAAGTGGAGTGATACGCACGTAAAGCAAGGGCGTCATGATAGCACAGTGGTTAGCACTGTTGATTCGCAGCTCCAGGGTCCCAAGTTCGATTGCCGGCTGGGTCACTGTCTGTGCGGAGTCTGCACGTTCTCCCCTTGTCTGTGTGGGTTTCCTCCGGGTGTTCCGGCTTTCTCCCACAGTCCAAAGATGTGCAGGTTAGGTGGATTTGCCATGATAAATTGTCCTTTGTGTCCAAAAAGGATAGGTGGGGTTACTGGGTTACGGGGATAGGGTGGAGGTGTGGACCTTGGGTAGGGTGCTCTTTCCAAGGGCCGGTGCAGACTCGATGGGCCGAATGGTCCCCTTCTGCGCTGTAAATGCTCTGAAAAGTGAAGTGAGGTACATGCTGATTGCGCAACATTGACAAAGAGCCATGCGCTCCCTCTGCATCCAAAGTGTAATTCGTTATTTGGTTTTCACCATTTGAAATTGATGACAGTTGCATTAATATATGAATGATTAAGCATTTTCTATAACTCATTATGAAATACTCGGTGTGTATTAAATTTATTTATTCATGGGGTCATGGTTAGTGAATTTGCCGATTTCAATCTTGTGGCCCACTGAGATGAAGGAGGGCCATTCATATGGCTCACCCACTAGCATAGGTTGTCCACTGATCTAACCCATGCAGTACCTAAACTAGGAATGTTTGATGGGGCAGTGTTGGGCAACCTGCAGCCTCTGGACCGTATGCAGCCCATCAGACATTTTGTTGACCATTGCCCATGCGCAATGTTGACAGATTCCACTGGTTTCTGATGGTGTGGCCTTTTTCCTATTGGTATTACCAAAGTGATATCTACTGAAATGAGGTGCAAGCTGCTTGCATACAACATTGACTGAATGCCATGCGCTCCCTGTGTGTCCAATCAGATTGCACTGTGCAAGTAAACATAAACTTTTCCTTTTAGAATCATATAATCATAGAGTTTCTAGAGTGCAGAAAGAGGCTATGCGGCCCATCAGGTCTGCACCGATCCTCAGAAAGGGCACCCTACCTAGGCCCTATCCCCAGCCCTATCCCCCTAACTCCATAACCCCACCTAACTTGTACATCTCTGGGCTGTGGGAGGAAACCTGAGCACTCGGGAGGAAAACCACGCAGACACGGGAAAAACATGGAAACTCCACACAGGCACCCAAGGTGGGAATTGAACTTGGTTCCCTGGCACTGTGAGACAGCAATGCTAACCCATTGTGCCACTCTGCCGCCATTTGAAGTTGGAAGGTTTTTACCATTTGAAGTTGATGACAGTTTGATTAATATATGAATGAGTAAGCATTTTCTATAACTCATTATGAAATATTCGACACGTATTAAATGTATTTAATCCTATTCACGGGGGTCACAGTTATTGCTCTTGCCCAATTTAAATCTTGCAGCCCACTGAGATGAAGGAGGTCCACTTATGTGGCCCGCTCCCCAGCCTAGGTTACTTATTATTGGTGTAGAGGGAAATTGTATCTAACCTATATTGTACCTGCCTGGGAGTAAAAACAGAAAATGCTGGATCAACTTAACAGGTCAGACAGCATCTGTGGAGCAAAACAGTTAACGTTTCGGATCTAAACGACCCTTCTACAGAAACTTGCCTGGGAGTGTTTGATGATTATGATGCTCTGATTTTTAAATTATTGTTCTACTGCTAGTATTAAAACACCATCAGTCAGAAGGCCTCAGGTAGCTGAAATGGAAAGTGTCTGGTCCAACATTGTCCATTTTAGAATGCACAACACAAATCACTAAAACAAGTATCACATTTTGCAGAATTTAAATAGTTAAATGATTATCTAGTTTGATAAAGAGCTGCTTGAAGAATCTGTCCCCATTTTGTTTCAAAACATTTTTCGAGGTTAAAATTCAAAAGCAGCAGAGGGAACGCATGTTGAAAAAGAGGCAAATGTGATACTGATGTCAGAGGCTCTTCATAAAAGACCAGCAAGCAAGCGGAATGGAATTATGAATCGGGAGATGGAGTTAAAACTCTGAAACACAGAGTGAAATCTTGTGACGGCCACGCTCAAACACATCCCAGAGACTCTGCATGCAGGTTCTATGCTGTTTGAACCTCTAGTGGTGGTTTTGGGACATAAGATGGAAATCTTCAGCAACAAACCCCAAAACATTAGGAAGCAGCTCATCACATCTCTCAGAAACATTCAACATATCTCCGACACAACAGGAATGTAGTGAATGACCCATTAATCGGTTCTCTGGAGGTATTAGATGAGAGGGGAACCCTGGATGAACTAACTCACTGTTGATTACCAATGCAGCAAATGGGACCTTTAACATTGACCTGAACCATCAGACACGACCTTGATTTCATTTCACAATCTGGTGTTGGAATTTTTTGCCACATCCAGATTCAGGAGCAGCTCAGCCCAACACCTATTCCAAAATGAAGCATTGCCATCTGCTGGCTAGTTTTCAAATTACACCACAAGAAATGTTTTCTTTAAATTACATCATAGAACATACAGTGCAGAAGGAGGCCATTCGGCCCATCGAGTCTGCACCGACCCACTTAAGCCTTCACTTCCACCCTATCCCCGTAACCCAATAACCCTCCGAACCTTTTTGGTCACTAAGGGCAATTTATCATGGCCAATCCACCTAACCTGCACGTCTTTGGACTGTGGGAGGAAACCGAAATACCCCTGAGGAAACCCACGCAGACGCAGGGAGAACGTGCAGACTCTGCACAGGCAGTGACCCAGCGGGGAATCGAACCTGGGAACCTGGCACTGTGAAGCCACTGTACTGCCCCATCTTTACAGCCTAACGGGTGATCAAATCATGAACTTTTTAAAGTGTAGTCAGGGTTTTGGAGCAGATGTCTCCTCTCACCCCAGGCCCATACAATTGTACACTCTTAATTAATCCCTTAATTTTAAACTATTAATTTTCAAATATATCCAATTAAATTTTGTGTGAGATTTCTTTGATCATTCCTGCAGGTCCGCCTCATTTGTTTACAGCTGGATAAATATTTCACTAACTATGAGTTAAAGGGAAAGACAGCTGATCCAACCTGATGTGGATCACTTGCTGATGGGAAGAGGTGCAATTGGCAGTATTGCAAGCTGCAAGACAAGATCCTTCAGCTTTTCTCAAATACCCTTCAGCTCGATTTTACTTGCATTTATTTAACTACCTGAAATAGTGTGAAGAGGAGTCCACAATGACACAGGTTGTTAGAGAGCAGAAGGTGGGGCGGGAAGAGGGAGCGAGAAAAGGAATGAATTTGGGGTCGAAAGATAGAAGGAAGAAAATGGAGGGGCAATAAGTGGAGGAGTGGGACATGATGTTAATTCTTTCAACTTAATGATGAATGCTTAATCTGTGAGCCAAACCTTCAACCCAGAATTGTAAATCTACTCATCATTCCAGGTTCAATAACAAAAAGCCTTTGCATTTATATTGCAACTTTCATGACCGTGGCACATTCCAAAGTGCTTTACAGTCAATAAAGTACTTTTTTTTACTGTTGTAATGTAGAGAAATGCAGCAGTTATTATGCATGTAGAAAGATCTTAATTGTGATAATTATCAGATCACTTGTTTCAGCAGTGCACTGAAATGTGCACCTGGATTTTGTGCTGAAGTCTATGAGGCGAGAATTGAACCCACCTTTTTTGATATTCACACTAACCCCACTCAGACACATCCCAAGAGTGGTGTCATAACCCCCATGAGGACCATGGGGAAACCACCATTGATCTCCTTGTGAGACTCTTGGAATACGAGCTCCCTAGGTAGGGGGCAGAGACCAACCACCTGGGGCTCATTAAGGTAGGCGACAAAAGCAGGCCCAACTCAGGGCCTGATCAGATCTGTCCTCCAGCAAGGTCTGTACTGGGAGTGAGATGCAGTACTAAGCATGTAATTGTAAATAAATTCACCTTCGTTTATGACAGCTTCCAAACTTATTATAAGTATCAGCATGCACAAACCTTTCTGACCGAGTCAGTACAGCCCACTGAGCCACAGCGGACAATGTAGGATGCCAGTTGAGGTTACCCCATGATCTAAAGATTATCATTTTCAGGACATGTGCAGGAATGGGGACATTGCACAGCTGACCCTGCAGGTATTTTCTGCACTGCTTATGAATGAGCACGATGTTTAGTTGTATTAATATATTTCTTCCACAAGATGGCACCAATACACCACCAGTTGCTATGGTCTATTAATGTGTGCAGGTCAGAAATCTATTTGCACTGATTCCAGATACAGATTGGGCCTGGTGTAAACAGGTCCGAAGGTCAGAAACAGATTCTAAACAGTCTATGATCCCAGAAAAACCATGTTGTACTTACCTAACACAGTGAGTAGATCTTTGACTATCTCAGCCTTAATGAAAATGCGGCCCCTTCGTTCAGTGTGATCCATCCCGCACATGCTGGGCACATTGGATACGCATCGCTTGTGCACATTCATCATACAGGCTGAAAAACAAAATCTCTTCAATTTTTTTACTTTCCTCTTTTTATCATCCATCAGTTTGCCTGGTTCTTTCCTGAGAGTGCCTACCTATGCTGGAGCCAGCTGTCCTCTGGGACCTCACAGAATTGCCAGTTCTCCATGTATGATCTTAAGTCAGCAGATGTGGGCTGTTGGATCGGATCTAGACCTCACCTAACTGGGACACATATCACTATCCAGCAGAGGTCACAGGGTAGTGATCAGGCCTGGTCATTAAACTACCTTTCCACAATGCACAGATAGTCATTACCCACCCTTCCCCCTGAATAGTTGCAACTCTCCATAAGCACTCAGGATAACTGCATTGGTCTGAATTCATTTGAGTGAACTTAGCTAACACAATACAGGCCTCAATGTGGGGCCCCGTGATCAGGACCCAAATCCCCAGAATACTGTTGCTTTTTTGTTTCTCTTCCCACACTTGGTGTTGCACAGGGCTTACTTTCTTCTGTTCCCATAGCCAGTTTTTCCTCAAAGGCTTATAGCTCGAGGGACATAGCTGATTCGGAGACTCTCTCACTCTTACCACCTGTCCACCTGTGTGTTGGAAGGATTTCAATGCTCGCCGCATTATGAACGCACCTTCAAGTCCTGGAGTCGGACTCGAATCTGGAGCTCCTGGCTCAGAGGCAGGGGCGCCACCCACTGAGCCACAAGACCTTTGTACAATTACGTAAATCCAGAATCTTAATCTTCCCTAAACAAGAATCCCAAATCCCCGAATATTAGCCACACATTAATCTAAAAATATTCATCTCCAACCACAGAAACATTACCATTTAAACCCAAAAATATTAACCCCAAAACATCAAACATATCCTTCTAAGGCCATTCGGCCCTAACAGATCAATCCCCAAATTCCCAAACATTAACACTCAAGCTCAAAAATATTAACCCCCTAAACCTCAGCAAAACCTTCTCATTGCTTTAGTGAACCTGTAGTTATTGTGTATTTGTAAAAACTCCACTGTACATTATGGCATGTTTGAGACAGGAGGCTCCATTGTTCCACCCAATTATCCTCATTCCCGGTGACCCCTGTACATTCTTCATTAAACATGAAGCTTTTCAGATGTAATTGTATGGTGGTGTAGTGGTTTATTACTGCTCTAATATTCTGAGAACATGAAAATTCATATCTCACCGTGGAGAATTTGAACATAGTTTAAAACAAATCTGGAAACACTTATAAAGGAAACTTGCCATCCTCATTGGTCTGGCCTATGTGATTCCAGACTGTACCAATGTGGTTGACCATTGACTGTCCTCTTAAGTGGCATAACAATGTACCCACTTATATCTAACAATTATCAACAGTTCAGGAAGCTGGTCCACCATCACCTGCCCAGCTCTAGGGATGGGCGATAAATGCTGGCCTTGCAAGTAATACTCACATTCTCCTTTGTAAAATCTTTGCATTTTCCGATCTCTATCTGCAGCTCAGTAAGCAAGAGTGATAGGACCTAAATTTCAACCTGAATTTTTGGCACTTACTGTCACATTTCATGCCCTGGTGAATGAGGCCATACAGCAGTGAACCACAGTGGTCACAGAACGTTGGGCTGGAATAGGTGTGAACCTTAAAACCATGTTTGTTCCGGGGATCCTGGAATCAAAAAAGAAAATCAAGAAATGGGGTTAGAAGTCAGCAACAAGTAAAAGGAGCCTTTGAGGGTGATGAATGGGGGGGGGCGGAGGTGGAGAAGAGGCATTGCAGGGAAGAACACATATATACTGTTGGCTCTGAACCCATTAAAACTCATGATCGATGTAACCTAAAGCTAAACATCACAGAAAAAACAAGAGCTTAAGGCAGTAAAAGCATTGACAGTTGGTTAACAAACTGGTTTGATAGACCAAACATTCCAGTGCTTCATAGGGAGAGGTCGGCATTGAGGGTGAGGAGTTCTAAAGATAGCTGCCAAACAAATGGCCAGCAAGCAGAGTTTTGAATGTGAAGAGAGAGGTAGCTTGACAATGAAAATTATGAAGCTTGCTCAAGAGACTGAATGGTTTGCACATGTTCATAAAGTGTAAGTCATCCTAGTCCCAGGTGACCATAGGCTGCTTTCCCTTTGAGGGAATTTAACTTCTCTTTCCAGAGTTCTTGAGCTTTTCTCAAGTCCACCATTATTGTAAGACCCTAATAAAGCTGCTGGTTTTATGGCCGTTACCATAGCGATTCCAGTCAGGTAGAGTAAATGGAAACATAGATTATGGAGTATAACTACTAACATAGATCTATTGGCTGAGTGGCTTATTTCTTTGCTGTATGTTCCAAATACTCTCTGGCCCCCGAGGATCTATCTTTGTCACTCTCCAATTTCTCCACCTCACCACCATCTTGCTTGCCTCCTCCGCTGTAACTAAATGATCAGACAGCTTATTCTACATCCATACTGGAAGAGCTGAAATTTCCTCCGATAAATATTGGGAAGACGGAGGCAATTGTTTTCGGCTCCACTCCAAATTCAATTCCTTAGCAACTGAATCCATGGCTTTCCGTGACAATAGCCTGCAATTTAGGCAGTCGATTCACACCTTTCGATGTCACATTTGACCCCAAGATGAGCTTCGTTTATATTCACTGTGGTAGTATGTATTAGGGGTCATGTGGGACTGGAAGCCCTAATGTCATTGGCTGACAGATCCCGGGTCCTGGTTGGCCGTTGACCTCTAGCTCCGCCCTGAAGGCGGAGTATAAGAAGCCGGAGTCCTCCCCCGCAGGCCATTCTACTATCGAGCTGCGGGGGAACAGACACGCTTAATAAAGCCTCATCGACTTCACTCTATTCGTCTCACGGAGTCTTTGTGCGCTACATTCACATCATCGCGATGACCACCTATTTCCACAACTTAATTCCTCCCTCATGTACTGAAACCCTCACTCGTCTTTGTTATCACTAGATGGACTATCCCGGTGTACTCCTGGCTGGCCTCCCACATTCTATTCCCTGTAAACTTTAAGCAATCCAAAGATTTGCTGCCCATGCCTCAACTTGCCCAAGTCCTGTTCCCCTACCACCTCGGTGCTCGCTGACCTACTTTGGCTTCCAGTAAAGCAACATCTTGATTGAAAAATTCTCATCCTTGTTTTCAAATCCCTCCGTGGTCTTGCTCCTTTTCTTTCCCATCTCTGTAATCTTTTTCAGCCCACAATCCTCCGAGGTATCTGAGCTTCACTTAATCTGGACACTTGAGTATCCTTGAATTCAATTGCTGCACCATTGGTGGCTGTGCCTTCAGCTTCCTAGGCCCCAAGCTCTGAAATTCCCTCCTTACACCTTTATCCCTTTCTTCATTTAAGACACTCCTTAAAACCTACCTCTTTGACCAAAGCTTTGGTCATCTGACCAAATATTTCCTCCTTGTGTTATACTTTGTTTTATAAACACTCCTGTGAAACACCCTGGAGGTTTTATTACATTAAAAAACACAAAGGTTGGTGGAATTGCGGATAGCGATGAGGACTGTCAGAGGATACAGCAGGATTTAGATCGTTTGGAGACTTGGGCGTCAAGATGGCAGATGGAGTTTAATTTGGTCAAATATGAGGTGATGCATTTTAGAAGGTCTAATACAGGTAGGGAATATACAGTGAATGGTAGAACCCTCAAGAGTATTGACAGTCAGAGAGATCTTGGTGTACAGGTCCACAGGTCACTGAAAGGAGCAACACAGGTGGAGAAGGTAGTCAAGAAGGCATAAGGCATGCTTGCCTTCATTGGCTAGGGCATTGAGTATAAAAATTGGCAAGTCATGTTGCAGCTGTATAGAACCTTAGTTAGGCCACACTTGGAGTATAGTGTTCAATTCTGGTTGCCACACTACCAGAAGGATGTGGAGGCTTTAGAGAGGATGCAGAAGAGATTTACCAGGATGTTGCCTGGTTTGGAGGGCATTAGCTATGAGGAGAGGTTGAATAAACTTGATTGGTTCTCACTGGAATAATGGAGGTTGAGGGGCGACCTGAGAGAGGTCGACAAAATTATGAGGGGGATAGACAGAGTGGATAGTCAGAGGCTTTTTCCCACGGTAGAGGAGTCAATTACTAGGGGGCATAGTTTAAGATGCGAGGGGCAAGGTTTAGAGGAGATGTGCGAGGCAAGTTTTTTTTACGCAGAGGGTAGTGGGTGCCTGGAACCTGCTGCCGGAGGTGGTGGTGGAAGCAAGGACGATAGTGACATTTAAGGAGCATCTTGACAAATACATGAATAGGATGGGAATAGAGGGGTACGGACCCGGTAAGTGTAGAAGATTTGTTTAGACGTGCTGCATGGTCGGCGCAGGCTTGGAGGGCCGAAAGGTCTGTTCTTGTGCTGTACTTTTCTTTGTTCTTATTATATAAATATAAGGTGCTGTATGACAGCTGACAAATGTGAGACAGAAAGAAAAATGGAGCGAGAGGAAGCGAATAAGGTGACTTAAAGAAAGAACAAGACACATTGTAGTCAGAGAGGTACCGACACAGAGACGACAAGGAGACATGGAGAGAAATGGAGAGAGACAGTGAAAGACAAAACTGTCAGAACAAATATGTGGATGGCGTTTTAATGGGATGGATGATCACCTCCTGATCCTCTCTGATAGTGGAGAGAGTTAAAGATATAGAAAGAAAGAGACTCTGAAAGACAAAGAGCAAAGACAGAGTAAGACAGAAAACAAGAATGTGCCAAAGACAGATGATAAAAAGGGGAATGGAGGTAGAGACAATGAAATAGCGGTCAAGAATTCACAAGAATGTGAAAGAAGGTGTGTATCTTTGTTCTGAAAGGGTTGGAGCTGAAATTGAAGGTTGAACCGTCGGTAATTTCAGAAGATATTTGAAACTGAAAAGCCCAATCATTGAAGAGCAGCTCTTTTGGTTCATTTCATTTCGGACTCAGTTGCTGTCTTTCTGAAAACAGATTGGTCAAAGGAGCAGCAACGTTACAGCACAGATTCACTCTCACACACACACATGCAAATGTATACGCACAGGTACAATTCCTAGCTTAACAGCAGATTACTTCTTGCTAGCCTGTGACTTGCAGCAAAGTCAGCCCTGTGAATACTAGAACAGAGTAAACCCGTGCAGTAGTGACAATCGGTGCTCAGACTGTGTGTTCATTGATATCTAAAACCAGTACAAATCGACTGGCAAGAAGTAAAATTGTACATTCTTGAGAACAATCACTGAGAATTGAGGGACAAATGATGTCTGGGAAAATAAAGCAGACATTGTTGACAGGGATCGCTCATGCAGCATAATATACTGTAGTAATATAATCAGAGCCTAGTTTTAAGGCCGATTAAATTGGATATCTTAAATCTTAAGTCCCACTTAAACAGCTAAATCGCTGGCTGTGAAAGCAGACCAAGGCAGGCCAGCAGCACGGTTCAATTCCCGTAACAGCCTCCCCGAACAGGTGCCGGATAGGGGCTTTTCACAGTAACTTCATTTGAAGCCTACTTGTGACAATAAGCGATTTTCATTTCATTTCATTTTCATTCAAGAATTGGGCACTTCAAAAACCAGAGTCTGCAGAATCCAAATATACAAAACTCAGACAGGTTGCCGGGGCTTATCTGAAGCCGCCCCTGAATAACTCATCAAGTAATTATCGCTGCTACTTGAGATGCATTGGCCTATTGTCCACAGTTCCTGATAACCCATCAAGCAATCATCGCTCCTCCCAGGGCAGGCTCAGTTGCCCTGTCAACAGGACCATTGGGCACTGAGACCCTGTGTAGCCACCTAAGTTGGCCAACTCCCGATTTAAAATGGCGAACGGCAAAGGCTGAAGGGAAATTCAGCCAACACAGGCAGAAACCAGCAGGTGCAGGTTTGCTGTGTATTAAAACTCTGCAAAAGCCCAGACAGCATCGATACCAGCGACCATCAGCATAATAATGTAGCAGCCATCTACATACTAATGAGTATTCCCCGGGGACAAGAGCAACATTTGGGACACACAAAATTAAGCCAGACTCCCCGGCGCCAGCAGGAGCCAACACAAAAGAGGTTAACGAACACTTCAAGACCGCCCATCGATCAGGGAACCGCTCCAGTATTGGAGAAATCGAACCAAGCGATTGGAACGGAGTCCAATCACCGAGAACCAGGTACAGGGTCCGCCCCGAAAGGCGGGAAGCCCCTGGGGACTATAAGGTTAAGCCCCCAAGTTCAACTCGCTCTCTTCTTCCTGCCCGGGTCACCCAGCAACGCGAACCAACCTTGACCGTGACCGGTGCAGTGACCGCCGAAAGACCGTAAGTCTTAATTCAACGCTCGCTACGAGATAGGCGCTCCTAGCTACCAATCCGTACCAACTTCGAATCCCGCAGACTCAGAACCCAAACGAAAGGCCATTTGTTCATCTGACCTGGTGGGCCAGTCCGAAGTTAAGTATAGGCCTGTTAGTTGTAGAAGTAGCTTAGATGTAGAATTTGTGCATGAGTAGCGATTACAGTGTATAATAAATGTGCTTTGATTTGAATCTTACTAATCGGTGTATTGAGTTATTGATCATTACTTGGACTTGAATCTCATGGCGGTATCATAAAGATACCTGGCGACTCGAGAGAAAAGGTAATAAAACAGAGCAATTGAACCAACCAAAAAGTTAGCAACATTATTTGGCGACTCTGGTGGGACCCGATCTAGAAGTGGCATAACCACTCCGGCAGAACCCAGAATCTGAATTAGCGATCCAATTGGGAACAGAAAACCACAAGCGTTCAAGCAGTTCTGATCAATCCTCATAATTCGCAAGTGTGTGTATGCATGCGTAACTAACAGGGCGATAAGGTAAAACTGATAGATTTTTTTATGCAACAAAACTGTTGGGAGTTTGTATTTCGGAAAGTAGCGAAAGCCGTACCCGTATTTACAGCACCGCCTTAATACCCCTGTCACAAATTTGAAGAGCAGCATTCAGATAGGAAAGATGGCAATGCAGGCAATGCAACGCCTCATGAACCCTGAGGAATTTGCGGTCTCAGCGAACAGCAGCAGTAGAGTGGGACAATGTCCCATTTGGGAAGAGGAGATCAGGAAATATCTGAAAGGGAAAGGATGGCCCCTTTGGAGAGAATTCTGTAACAATGAGGAAACAGGTCCCGGGAGTATAGGACATACTTGGTGGGAGAACCTGAGCGAGATCCACAAGAAGAGCTGAAGGAAAGCTCGCAAGCCACTGGCAATTGTGTCCTGCTTGGCACAATTCCGAGGCACAGAGGAGGTCGTTAGGACGCTCCGGAAAGAGGTAGAAGGCATACATCGATTGAGTAAGGTCGATGTAAGTGAGGTAGAAAGAGAGAACGTAGAGTTAAGGAGGAAGTTGGCAGCAAAAGACGGAGAGGTGGAGGATGCCAAGAGAGCACACCAGTCTTGTCTGGCGCACTTGAGCAGCTTCCAGTCCCAGTATGAAAAGGCCTATCAGGACACGCAACGTGCATTCCTGGTACGTGAAGAAACCGAAAAGCAGGCAGAGACATTGCAGAGGCAGTGTAGTGACCTGAAGGCAGCGTTAAGAGCACTCCATGCTGCCACCACAGAGCAAAGACAAAGCTCACGAGACCACACAAAGTGCCGGAAGCAGATTGCAGAACTGCAATCGCTGCTTTCAGTCCAGGAAACCAGGAAAGGATTCCAGGAAACCTTTGGAGCAAAATTAGATCAGGACGATGGCCCTGATTGGGAGGAATTAAATGAAACAGCGCAGAGACATGTTCAGGTAACATGTGCGCAGGGAAAGCCACAGAAGAGGAAAGCGCCCCAACCCCCCACAGAGCAGATAGTTCAGGCTCCAATGAACCCACTAACCACCCACCGCACAGCCATATCGGACGACGCGGAATTTCTATACACCCCCCCCTTAACAGTGACCCAATTACGGGATGCATGCGATAAAATCACACCGTTCCTCCCACCTCAGACCCCCACCATTTCTTGGCCAGAGAAAAGCAGGAGGCGACCATGTACAGCCTGGATGAGCGCGAGCATGTAAAGCTCACAGTTTTGAGTCCAGACCCTTCGGTTGTAGCAGCCCTTCCCAACCCACAGAATGTAGGAGGAGGCACCCTTGCAAAAATGCATACCGCGATCCTGGATGCGATCAGGTATAACCGGGGTGACCCCGTAGATGGCCTCAATAAAGGCAGGCAAAAGAAAACCGAGCACCCCACAGCGTTCGCTGGACGCCAGTGGATCCACTTTGCAGCAGTCTTTGGAGACGTAGACCGCACCCATTTGTCCCCAGACAACATGGTCAAATGGAACCGCATCTTTATCTCCCATGCCTCAGAAACAGGACAGAAAGCATGCGCAAATTATGATCCCTCAGAGGAGACTCATAACAAAAAATGGGTAGTAAAAAGATTGTCCCGCGCCTGGGAGCAGTCTGTACAAAGCAAACCCGCAGTTAAAAATCCCGAAGAAAAGCAGGCCGACGCAGATATACAGGCAGTTACAACACACCAGAACCCCGCATGGGTGAGTGAAGGAAAGAACAGCCCCCCACCCAAGTCACAGGAGTGTTACAACTGTGGACAGTTGGGACACTTTGCAAGAGAGTGCAATGCCCCACGAAAGCCACAGAGAGCCCAGCAGACGGGCACTCTGAGTAAGAAGAAGACAGAGCCCATACATAGTGTGAGCACCCGTTCAGATCCAACGGACCTGACCGGAACGGACTGACGGTGTTCGGGCTCCCCAAATTGGGTCTGCGACACCCTTTGGGATAGGTCCGGACGACCGGTAGTTGCAGCGAAAATTTGGGGACAGCCCATCGAATTTCTATGGGACACAGGAGGGTCCCGCACCACAATAAATTCCTCCACCCTGTTTCAAAAAGACACATGGCCCACTACAGCCACCATCACCCGCAGCAGCTTTACAGGCCACTCACAGCAGGGACACATCACAGCCCCTGTACCCATTCAAATCGGCAACATCACCACCAAGCACCCCGTGCAGAACGCATTCTAGGAATAGACTTCATGAATTCCCACAATCTTTCATTTGATCCAGTCAACCAGTGTGTCTGGAAAATGGCAAAGTCTGCAAGAGCCCCCGCAACGCTCAACATAGGAGAATACGCCAACAAAATTAGCGCAGTAGGCAAATTTTGGTTCAACCCGACCACGCTGAGCACGGACAAGCACGTTAGGGCAGTTCTGCAAAAGAACAGGGCAGCATTCGCGACCCACAAACACGACTGTGGCCAGATGACTGGCTCCGTGCAAATCACAGGACCTGACCCTAGACCCCAAAAACAATATGGATGTCCCCAAGAGGCAGAGGGAGAAAGCTTATTAGAGCAGTAGCCACCACTAATAATGCCACGATTTGGCCAGTGAGAAAGCCAGATGGATCATGGCGACAGACCATCGATTACCGGGAACTCAACAAAATCACCCCCGCAACAGCCCCCACAGTAGCCACAAGTCCCGAGACCATGCTCAAGCAGGGACTCAATTCCCGATTCTTTACGGTTTTGGATGTCAGTAATGGATTGTGGTCCATTCCATTGGCAAAGGCGTGTCAGTACAAATTTGCCTTCACTTTTAAAAAATCAGCAGTACACGTGGACATGTCTGCCACAAGGATTCCACAACTCCCCCTCCATTTTCCACAGACAGCTGGCAAATGGTTTAGCCAAATTCTCTCGCCCCGAATGTCTGGTCCAGTATGTAGACGACCTACTACTGCAGACAGACACCAAGGAAGAGCACATCGAGCTTCTGTCCGAACTCCTGGAACTCTTACACTCAATTGGTTGTAAAGTTAACCCCAAAAAGGCCCAGATTTTGGAAGACAAGGTGATATATTTGGGAACAATTATCACGCACGGTAAACGTGTGATCGAGCATAAAAGGATTGACTCGATTGCTAAATTGGCCCTTCCCCAGAACGTTTCAGCCCTCCGGTTGTTTTTAGGACTGGTTGGCTACTGCCGAAACCACATTGACGGTTTCGCCAGCAAGGCAGCACCCCTCTCAGACCTCCTAAAGAAAGGAGCCCCCTGGGAATGGCTTCCGCAGCATACGGATGCTGTGGACTCTTTGAAAAGAGCACTCATAGTAGCCCCCACACTACAAGTTCCAGACCCGCTTTCCCCTTACGCTATAGAGGTAGCAAGCACAGACCGCACCCTTTCGGCCATGCTCCTCCAGGAACGGCACGAACAGTTAAGGCCCGTAGCTTACGCCTACAGAATTTTAGATGCTGTGGAGCAGGGATTTTCAGCCTGTGAGAGGCACCTGCTCACAGTATTTTGGGCAGTTCAGTATTTTTCATACATTACCGGACTGAACCCCATCACAATCCTCACAGAACACACCCCCACCCAACTTTTACTGGACGGACGACTCTAGGACGGTACGGTAAGCCAAATAAGAGCAGCCAGATGGACCCTTCTTTTGCAGGGACGGGACATCACTGTTAAAAGGACAAAGACTCACACTTTTTAAGCCGACAACCTACAGTACCCCGGAACCCCCCATAAATGTGAAATTATCTCTCCACACCACAACACAGGCCCCTTTATTGCGAACCCCCCCCCAAAAAAGATAGGTAGTTCAACCCAGAGCCCCAAGCACACAGACACGTGCGAGCCCATAAAGATATATGTGGATGGATCTTCCACAGTATTGGAAGGCAAGCGCATAACAGGATGCGGTATTTATGTCGAGGACGCGCAGGGACGCGCCCTAGAGGAAATATCATTAAAACTTCCAGGCCACTTAGGCGCGCAGGCAGCAGAGCTTGCGGCCATCGCGTATATAGTGGAACACCCAGATTCCTTCCCCAGCCCAGCAGACATATACTCGGACAGCCTCTAAGTCTGCAACAGCCTTACGGAATTCCTGCCCCTCCCTTCAGCCCCATTGCTCTGTCACATCTTAGAGAGAGCACAGAACATGACTTTTGGTATAGTCAAAGTTCGAAGTCACCATCGTTCCGCCCCCCCTGGAAATGTAAAGGCCAACGCACTGGCTAAAGCAGGTTCCAGACATGGATATTTTTGGACACCCCCCGAAAGCGCACCAGTAATTGCAGTTCAGGTCTCGCAGACTAATATCGAGGATTTAGTGCAGGCCCAGAAGCAGGACAGCAATCTCAGGGAGATTTTGAAAGGAAACTATCCAGCACCCTACGAGAGGTTTAAAAATGCTCTGACCACACATGACGGTGTGGTGTTAAAAGACACCAATTATGTGGTTCCTGAACAGGACAGGAATCAACTGATTTGTTTGTTCCATGACGGTCATGAACATCAGGGTATCGATCCCACTACAGCCCACCTCAGGCAGCTTTGTTGGTGGCCGAATTTAAAGGATGATGTAAATCACTACATCGAGAATTGTCTTATCTGTGCCCAGAATAATCCGGACAGATATGCCAAAAAGGCTGAGCTTAGTCACACCCGACCCGTTAATGGCCCCTGGACTAACCCCCAGATCGATTTTATAGGACCATTGCCCCCTTGCAGGAATGGTTATAAATATGTACTCGTGGTGATAGACACGTTTACAAAATGGGTGGAAGCATTCCCATCCAGAACAAACACGGCAAAGACCACAGCCAAGATTTTAACCCACCACATCTTTACGAGATGGGGACTCCCCCGCAGCATTGAATCCGACCAAGGTTCCCATTTTACGGGACGTGTCATGAAGAACGTCCTCACGATATTTGGCATTACCCAAAAATTCCACATTGCATACCACCCACAGTCGAGTGGTATCGTGGAGCGCATGAATCGGACCCTAAAATCCACCCTCAGAAAAATGGTCCAACAAAACACCACTTGGGATTCAGTCCTCCCTTTTGTGCTGATGTTTTTGCGAAATACAGTTTCAACTTCCACAGGTTACACCCCACACAACTAGACACCACCTATTGGCACAGAGATAATTCGTGCAGACTCGTCCGGAATGACGAGAGCGATCCAAAATCACACCATGCAGCCCCATCAGCCCTGATACATTTGAGAGTTTGGCATCCGGGAGAAGATGACAACCTTGAGTCTGACTCCCAAAACGAGAACCCCTTTGCGACCCTGTTCGCAACCGATAACTGAGGTGTCCAGATGATGTTTTAAAAGGAACCGCTTGGGAGAAAACGGTGTCCTTTCTGATGGAACCTGTAGCATGTTTTATGTTGTTTATAGTGTTTTGTTACATGTTGTTTGTCAGACCGGAATTTTTTTTTCCACAGCCCCACGCCCTTTCAGCAGAAACCTCTGAGAACTTGCCCGCAGAGACTTGTTAAGGTCCCAGGCGCCAGTTCAGAGGAACTCGTCTGTCGACGGAAACACAGACCCCCGTTCACTGCCCTTCTGGTTCGAGGGAAGAACCACTACGGCAACCCCCCACGATGACTACATTTCTTGCCCGTTCTTGTCGGTTGCTCAGGCAGTGGAGAAACGGCTTGGGACCCGGCCTGCCTGGGAACCCCCCTCTGGTCAGCTACGCTTGGGTAGGGGACACACGACATTGGTCACCGTCCTACCCGGGGACTCCATCCAACTCTTACCCGTCGCAGCCCATACGCACCTCATTTTGGAAAGTTTTAGTTCAAAAAGTTTTGTTTTGTTTTAGATAACCCTTAGGTTGCCAACTACATGCTATTTACATCCTCAAACATTTGGATGGTAAATCGCACAGTCTGTGAGACGGCTCGCACTGGTTCATTATTTGTAAGTGTGTCTTGTCCTGAAATTCATTTTTTTTTTTTTTTAAATGAGGGAGTCACACATTGTGACCAATTATAAAGGGAGTAATTGGCACTAAAGGACAGACAGGCTATCATACGAGATGTTACACCAAGATATAAACAGACACTATGCTTGTTTCCACAGAACTCCAGAAACTCCAGGACCGGAGAAGAGAAGAGAAAAGAGAAGAGAAGTGAAAGAAGAAGAACCATGAGGACATCCTCCGCGTGGTTCATCGTTATAGTGGACATTTGGTTGCGCGTGACCGTGAACCCCATGACCTCAAGCCCCCCCCAGCCGTTAATGATTCACTTCCCCACAGTACCCAGAGCCCAGACACCAGCGACACCACACCATCTTGGTGAGCCAGGTTTATAACCTGGTACTCCCTGTCCTACTTGATAGAATCCCTATTGGTATTGGCGATACTCTGCTGCATCGTGCAGATTATTCATCTGAGAAAATGGAGAAGGAGAGCCTACCACACTCGCACCCCGGTATATAGGATCAGATCCCCTATTTTCGGATACGACCAGACCCCCGACCCCCGTAATTTATAATAAAGAGCATTCGTTTGCGTTTTTGTTGTAAATAAAGAAATGTTCATGAGCAATTGTACGATCCTGAGCTTGACTGCCAAGCCAGGAAAAATGTGTATAAACTGCTATGATTTTGTTTGGATGGTCGAGGAAGTTAGAGTGATGAAATGTTTAACTGAGTGTAGTGTATTAAGGATAGTTAGAGGTTCCCATTTTCTTGTTTTGTAATGCATGTCCCTGTTTGACATAGCGCCCCTTAGAATTGTCAGTTAAACATTTTTTGTATAGTTATGGTCAGTGCAGAGGCCATGAAAGAAGTGCTCACCGGGTCAGGGAATGAAGCCAACGCAGTTATGTGATCCTTCACGCTTCGCGTTAGGATCACAAGGAGGATGTGTAGCCACCTAAGTTGGCCAACTCCCGATTTAAAATGGCGAACGGCAAAGGCTAAGGGAAATTCAGCCAACACAGGCAGAAACCAGCAGGTGCAGGTTTGCTGTGTATTAAAACTCTGCAAAAGCCCAGACAGCATCGATACCAGCGGCCATCAGCATAATAATGTAGCAGCCATCTACATACTAATGAGCAATCCCTGGGAACAATAGCAACATTTGGGACACACAAAACTAAGCCAGACTCCCCGGCACCAGCAGGAGCCAACACAAAAGAGGTTAACGAACACCTCAAGACCGCCCATCGATCAGGGAACCGCTCCAGTATTGGAGAAATCAAACCAAGCGATTGGAACGGAGTCCAATCACCGAGAACCAGGTACAGGGTCCGCCCCGAAAGGCGGGAAGCCCCTGGGGACTATAAGGTTAAGCCCCCAAGTTCAACTCGCTCTCTTCTTCCTGCCTGGGTCACCCAGCAACGCGGACCAACCTTGACCGTGACCGGTGCAGTGACCGCCGAAAGACCGTAAGTCTTAATTCAGTGCTCGCTACGAGATAGGCGCTCCTAGCTACCAATCCGTACCAACTTCGAATCCCGCAGACTCAGAACCTGAACGAAAGGCCATTTGTTCCCCTGACCTGGTGGGCCAGTCCAAAGTTAAGTATAGGCCTATTAGTTGTAACAGTAGCTTAGACGTAGAATTTGTGCATGAGTAGCGATTACCGTGTATAATAAATGTGCTTTGATTTGAATCTTACTAATCGGTGTATTGAGTTATTGATCATTACTTGGACTTGAACCTCGTGGTGGTATCATAAAGATACCTGGTGACTCGAGAGCAAAGGTAATAAAACAGAGCCAATTGAACCAACCGAAAAGTTAGCAACACCTGCCTCCTGAGACTCCATTAGCCGAAGGCGAAGGGCAGGTGGAGAAAGGAGGTGGGTGGCGACCGGGGGATAGAAATAGGCATTCCAGACATCTAGGGAGCAAAAGACTGGAAGCAAAAGACTGGAAGCAAAAGTCTGGAAGCAAAAGACTGGAAGCAAAAGACTGGAAGCAAAAGTCTGGAAGCAAAAGACTGGAAGCAAAGGACTGGAAGCAAAGACTCGAAGCAAAGACTCGAAGCAAAGACTCGAAGCAAAGACTCGAAGCTTGGTGTGTGAGGTGACTTTGACCAGACCAGAAGGAAGGAAGCAAGCAAGCAAGCCAGTGAGAATCACCTTTACAAAGAGGAACCAGAGGAACTCAGGGATCGGATCTGCAGCTTACCAAATCACTGCGGGTAGCATAGTCAAATCCTGGGTGTTTCTTGTATGTATATGGGGTAATTTATGGGTTAACTATATTTAATAAAGAGTGTTGCATTATATCTGTGTCCTACTTTGTTCTACTCAGAAATAAAGACACCGGTGTAAACTTTAATTGAAGAGCTGGTTGAAGCATCTGAATTGGACAGATACAACAATGTATTTCCAGCCCTGCCTGGGCACCTTTCCCGAGTGGAACCTCAGCAGCATTGTGATGATATGCCTGTAGATAATATTACATGTACTCAGCAGTGTGACCTCCCACCAGCCAGTGGCCATGTACTCAGCAGGGTGACCTCCCACTAGCAGGTGGTGTCCGATATAAGTCAGGTGACTTCCGGCTACCAGCAGAAGGTTGTAGGATATACATGAGGACAGTCGTGCATAAGGGTAGTTCCAGGCGAGTCTAATGTAACTCTATGATAACTTGTTCTGTAACTGCTCATTACCTTAGCACGTGTGCATTAATAAATCCTACTTCTGGCTAAGTCACCAGCAGTTCTGTAGATTCATTGCTAGACAAGAACACAGAGCACAACATGGTACCAGAGTGAAGGTTTGAGGGTAACGTCGGAAGAGACAAAGTTGAACCTAACTGGTGAACTGCGCCCTTTGGTGACTCAGCGCAGTAGCAGATACCAAAGTTTGAGATGGACGTTTTGAAGCCACCCCACCAGCTTAAAGTATCAGCTAATGCAGACGGAAACCTGCATGTCTTCAAGCAGCAGTTTAAGCTCTATGTTTTGCCTCTTGGCCTGCAGGCACAGCCTGACGAAAGACGAATTGCATTGCTGCTCACGGTGGCGGGTCCGCAAGTAATTGAAATATATAATACTTTTGCTTTTGACAATGAGGAGGACACCAACAGATACAATGAAGTAATTTGGTACTTTGATCGACATTGCTACCCCAAAAAGAATGAGACACTTGAGAGATACATATTCCACGTGTGTACCCAGAAACCAGGCAAATCTTTGAACAGTTTTGTCACTGACTTGAGGTTGAAGCCCAATCCTGTAATTTCAGTAGCCCGAAATCGTCTATGATCTGCGACCAATTTGTGTTTGGTATATCAAATGATAGGCTACGTGAGAGGTTGCTGCGGGAAGAAGATTTGGTATTGGAACAAGCAATAAAGATTTGCCATGTGAGTGAGTTGGCTGCACATCAAATCAGCACACTCAGCTCAAAGCATTTTGGCGCTAACATAGAGGAAGACGCCAGCGCCATTAGCACGTCATAAAGAAACGTGGTCTCAGTGCGGGCGGACATTTTAAGCGGCCGAGCGAGCCGCCATCTTGTACCAGAAATGTGGCAATCGACATGGCCCACCACAATGCCCAGCCTTTGGAAAAGTTTGTTCCATGTGCGGCCATGTTGGTCATTTTGTAAGACAGTGTTTTGCACGTCCTACAGTGGATCAAATCAGATCAATCGACACGGTGGATGAGATTTCTCTGGACGAACAGTTTTTCATCGATCTCATCACAACCAAGGACCTGAACAGTCCGACCGATAAAGATGGAGCGATAATCTCAAAAAATAACAACCTTACTAAGGACAAACCTGAAGTCATCAAAACTAGATGGAAAACAATGGTGTTATTGAATGACTCATTACAATCTCGACATCGAACGAGAGCCAACCTCATCAGTTGGTCCGCTTTGCACAGGCTGGACGTGCAGCTGAAAGACTTTGATCGGCCACGACTGCCGATACACCACGGCACGAAAAAGATGGAGATGATCGGTGAATGTGAACTTGAGCTTTGCATAGAAGACACGACATACATGTTACCGTTTGATATAATGGGCATGAAAAATCAAGTCCATCATAGGAGTGGATGCATGTGAATCCCTGAACTTAGTTGAATGACTGTACATTCAAGGCGATGGGTGGCTAGCGAGTTCAACAGATCCCAGCGAGATATAATAGTGCAGTTATTCGATGATGATTCAGCAGAAATTCAGGCAGAAGACAACGAATCAGAAGAAGAAAAGGAAGAGCCAAAGAGCATTCCAGATTTCTGGTTAACAGTCTTCAAGAAGGTGTATGTACTTAGTGGCATGATACAGAAGCACGATGAGCCCATATTAAAATATCTACAAGACGTGAATGTTAAATGTTCAGAGCATGAAAAGCCGAGGAGCCTCACTCTGGAGTTTAAGTTCGAGCTTAATGAGTGCTTTACAAATGAGGTAATAACGAAAATATACCAGTTGGAATTGCAGCCTGACAAGCCTGAATCTTCATTCTTTGACAAACTGGAAATAATGGGGTGCACAGGCTGCAAGTTTGACTGGAAGAAAGGAAAAAATGTCATGCTGAAAACAATTAAAGCCAAGGCGAAGCACAAACGTCGAAGTACTTGCAGAACAGTTATGAAAACTGTACTAAATTACTCATTCTTTAATTTATTAGGTCCTCCTGAAGTTCCCCAGCGTGTAATGTTAAGTAAATGTTCGGCAGCAAACCTCTTTGAAATTGGTTGCCTTCTGCACGAACACAGAATACCGTCTGTGATGTTGTATTTTACAGGAGAAATCATTGCAGACGATGCTGAATCAGATGATGAATACTACAAAGACATATGATGACTTTGAAGATGATGCGCATATGAAAGACATGGAAGGTGAGCCAGACGAAGACGAATATGAAATGTTCGTAAATCTATTTTGCAGGAGCAATAATGGGAATGATGAGGTGGTCACAAGGGATGCCCAAACCATGCTGGACACGGAGAAGGGCGAGAGCTCTAAGATGGCGCACTCTAAAATAAAAAGCGAGATCACAGTGGCTGTTACCTCAGAGGAACAGCTTTTGAACAAGCTAGTAACAGACAACATCGTACCAATCTTAGAGAAGTTTGCTCCAGAGGCACTGGGTGAATCGTTTCAGGCCTCAGAAGTGGTTTCGATAGTCGACTCCCTGATCCTCGAGGTGACTCCACCGGAAGATGAGATGGAGGAGCTGATGACTATCTCACTATGCAGCTCGGCTGCTCACGTAAATAGTCAATCAAGACCATGGTGACCCAACGCCTGAATCATCAGGGCCAGAGAGTGTTTGCATCATCATTTCTAGTGATGATGAGCCATTGATCATTACTCCAACAAGCCAAGAAGGGACAGACCTGCTGTCGTCGATGTGACTTCCATCCAGTCACCATAGAGCGAGGCGCTCCAGCCTGCAGAGGAGGGTGCAGAATTGGGCGTGGCCACACAAATACATGGAGACACGCTGGCGCCTCAGGTCCCAGCTGAGGATCCGCATAATTCTATGCACAGGGTGCAGACCAGCACTGAAATAGGGGTTACCAAACCCAAACATAAAAAGAAAAGAATTTGCAAAATAATCGTTAAAGCAAAAAGGCGGAAGAGGAGAAGAGTGGGAGAGCTCGCTCATCCCACTAACACAAACAAACGAGAAGAACTTGATATTATGAGTGACAAGCCAGAGACAGAAAACTTACAATGAAGTGGCAAACAGCCTCATGGCAAGAAACAAAAAAAGGTGGTGACACACGGCTGACCATTAAGGAGGCATCCCTCCAAAAGGCATAATTTTCAAAGGAAATGAAGCAAGAGATCGGCGTGCAAACTGGTCTTTGGAAAGGCTGGCAACAGCCCAAATGATCACGGAGTGATCCCATAAGGGAGGCGAAAGTGATGGACTCTGACCAGACATATCATGTCTATGGAGACCCTAGTTAAATCTGTTTATATTGTTTATGCTTATCACAAATGTATAAAGTAAAGACCATAAGACATAGGAGCAGAATTAGGCCACTCGGCCCATCGAGTCTGCTCCGCCATTCAATCATGGCTGATATTTTCTCATCCCTGTTTTCCTGCTTTCTCCCCATAACCCCTGATCCCCTTATTAATCAAGAACCTATCTATATCTGTCTTTCAGACACTCAGCGAATTGGCCTCCACAGCCTTCTACTGCAGAGTTCCACAGATTCACCACCCTCTGGTTGAAGAAATTGTTCCCCATCTCGGTTTAAAAGGATCGTCCCTTTAGTCTGAGATGGTGTCCTCTGGTTCTAGTTTTTCCTACAAGTGGAAACATCCTCTCCACGTCCACTCTATCCAGGTCTCGCAGTATCCTGTAAGTTTCAATAAGATCCCCCCCATATCCTTCTAAACTCCAACGAGTACAGACCCAGAGTCCTCAAACGTTCCTCATACGACAAGTTCTTCATTCCAGGGATCATTCTTGTGAACCTCCTCTGGGCCCTTTCCAAGGTCAGCACGTCCTTCCTTAGATATGGGGCCCAAAACTGCTCACGATACTCCAAATGGGGTCTGATCCAGAGCCTTATGCAGCCTCAGAAGTACATCCCTGGTCTAGTATTCTAGTGTCATATGGTGAGGTTTTAATATTTTATTCTGTTATATTCTAGTCATTTTATTGTGGTATTAGTTGATGTGTTTGTGGTCCATTTTTGTATGTAGTTACATAATGTTACATTTTATTATGTCATGTGTTTTATATTGTGCTGGCTTGATGCTCTATTGCATTTTATTTGTTGCTGTGTCACTGGTATTTTGTGTTGTTCAATGTCATGTTGCTGATATAATGCTATATTATGTTCATTCTTGTGAACCTCCTCTGGACCCTTTCCAAGGCCAGCACATAAAGAGAGTAATCATGTCTGTATATAAACATCAATGTCTCCTGAGGAAGGGCGATGTGGTAATATGCCTGTGGATTATACTCAGCAGTATGACCTCCCACCAGCAGGTGGCCATGTACTCAGCAGGGTGACCTCCCACAGGCAGGTGGCATCCGATATAAGTCAGGTGACTTCTGGCTACCAGCAGAAGGTTGTAAGGCGTACGTGAGGGCAGTCGTGTATAAGGGTTATTCCAGGAGAGTCCAATGTAACTCAATGATAACTTGGTCTGGATCTGCTTGTTACCTTACCACGTGTGCATTAATAAATCTTAGTTCTGGCTAAGTCACCAGCAGTTCTGTAGATTCATTGCTAGACAAGAACACATAACATAACCAACCTCACTGCCACCAACCTCATAACATGGAGGTGGGGAGCTCAAGGGTTAGCACAAGTGAGTCACAGTGCACAGGTGAAGGAAAAAGCAAAAGGACAGTGGTCCAGAGGTTAGTTTGATTCCCTGTTCAGCTGCTGTACCTTGAGATTTGGATCTCAAAGGGGCTGCACAGAAAAGGTGATTTTGTAATGTACCTAACTGTAGGTATGTCTATGTATGTGAACAAGTTGTCATGCGAGAGTCCTTTTAAGAAAAGTGTGTTTTATCAAATGGCTGCAGTGATGTCATTGTGTGGGTGGAGCTGGAATGTGATTCTGCTTTTTACTTTCGTTTTGACCTGGAAGCTCTTTTTGGCTCTGTGTTAGTTTCGCTTTCAGTTGGAGAGCTGCATTCAAACCAAGCAGATGTATACTGGTCTCTGTTAAACAAGGTGTTTAGATAACTTGATAATTTAAAAGTGATAACTGTTCTCTGTCGTGAATTCAAATCTACTGTCTCTGTTAAAAAAGTGTTTGGGCTTATGGATGTTGTTCGGAAAGTTATTAAGGGTTACCTATAGAGTATTGAATCTTTTTGGTGGGTTATCAGTGTTGGTAGTTGGTAAGATGTTTACTGTTGGTTCATAAAATATTAACTGGATTCATAGAATAAACATTGTTTTGTTTTAAAAATACTTTAGATCTCTGTTGCATCACACCTGTAAAGTGGGCCCCTATGCTCCCCATAACCAAAATCTATTAAAGGTTGTGGGTCAGGTGAACTCCATGACATACTTTGGTGTTCTCTAAACCCTTGCCCATAACAAAGTACTTCTGCAAGCATGTGAGTCGACTGGTACGTGTGCATGTGTGTGAAACTGAGTAGTCTGTGACTACATGCATTTACATAACCACAGATACCTGGAGAATTGTTACTTCAATGTAAAGGCTTTCCCTGTAGATCTGACATTTAACTGGTGGTTACATTCCTCAAGATTCCCATCAGCCATCCTGCCTACAGCCATTCAAACCTCTAAAAATCCCCTTGCATTGCATATTCAACAAGCAATCATTTTCTGATTGAAAAAAGGCAGAATGGTCAGCATAAGTGCACTTAACACAATGGTTCATTCAAATGTGCCACTCAATAGAGTCTTGATGCACAGGTTTATAAATAAAAAGTCTAGCAAACATTGGGAGGGTTACTGGGAACTTTCAAATGTTTCTCATTATTTTTTCAGACTAGTTCTTGGTTGTAAAGAAACAACCTCACAGTAGCCAGGTATTGCTAAGACTACAGTAAGTCAACCAACACTGACAGATTCAATTATGCTTCTGTGATGTTCATTAGGGAGGTAGTGTATCTACCAACTGTTTGAAGAAGTGGGAAAAAATCCTAAGTTTTAAATGGCACAGCACACTAGAGGACTGAACCACTAGAGTTCGGTATTCATGAGCATATCACATTTTTTTAATGCATTAAGATAGAGAACCTCAAGCAGCTGCTCATAATTTCCCAAGGCTTCCCCAACTGCATGAACTCAGAAAACTGACCCGAATAATTGTTTTATTTTTATTAGTCCCGCTACATGTAGAATTGTGTCCTCATCTTGATTCACTGCCTTTGTTTCACATTTGCTCAGAGAATTCAAGACAATCAGAGACTTGTAATCTGACACAGCATTGAGAATTTTAGTAATGCACCCTAATCTCTAGCTTATTACTCAGTGCAAAAAAGTTTAGAATGAAAAAGGAGTGTTTCAACCATCAAACCCTTTCTCTCCTTCCACATCTGTCATTGGGAAAATGCTAGAATCTATTATTAAAATGATGGTAGAAGGACATTTAGAAAATTATAGTGCAATCAGGCAAAGGTCAACATTGTTTATGAAAGGGGAATCATGTTTGACAAATTTATCAGAGTTTTTTGATGATGTAACAAGCAGGGTAGATAAAGAAGAATCAGTAGATTTAGTATATTTATCTTTACAAAAAGCATTCAATAAAGTGCCAAAGATTACTGCATAAGATAAGACCTGATGGTGTTGGGGTGATGTATTATCATGGATAGCAGACTGGCTAACTAACAGGAAAAAAAGAGAGTTGGGATAAATGGGTAATTTTCACAATGGCAAACTGCAACTAGTCTGGCGCCTCAACTATTTGCAATCTATATTAATAACTTGGATGAAAGGACCGACTGTATGGAGCCAAATTTGATGATTATATGAAGATAGTAGGAAAGCAAATTATGAGGAGGGTACATAGAGTCCGCAAAAGGATATGGATAGGCTAAGTGAGTAGGGAAATAATTGGCAGATGAAATATAATGTGGGAAAATGTGAAGTTGTCCACTTTGGCAGGAAGAATAAAATAGCAGAATATTATTCAAATGGAAAAAGAGACTGAATAATGCTGTGGCACAGAGAGACCTGGGTGACCTTATACATAAATCACAAAAACTGAGTATACAGATAAAGCAAGCAGTAAGGAAGGCAAACATAATGTTGTGCTTTCTTGCAAGGAAGATGGAGTATAAAAAATAGGGAATTTGTGTCCCAACTGAACAGGGCACTGGTGAGGCCACACCTAGAGTACTATGTGTACTTTGCATTCTTTAATTAAAAACAGTTCAGAGAAGGTTCACTAGGCTCATTCCTGGGATAAGATTGGATTGGTTTACTGTCACGTGTACCGAGGTACAGTGAAAAGTATCATTCCATACATGAAAAGAAAATACATAATAGGGCAAACATAAAATACACAATGTAAATACATAGACACAGTCATCGGGTGAAGCACACAGGAGTGTAGTACTACTCAGTAGAGAAGACGTGTGAAGAGATCAGATCAGTCCATAAGTCCATCAGTCCCTGAGAGGGTCGTTTAGGAGTCTGGCAACAGCGGGGAAGACGCTGTTTTTTAATCTGTTACTGCATGTTCTCAGACTTTTGTATCTCCTGCCCGATGGAAGAAGTTGGAAGAGTGAGTAAAGCGGGTGGAAGGGGTCTTTGATTATGCTGCCTACTTTCCCAAGGCAGCAGGAGGTGGAGATAGAGTCAATGGATGGGAGGCAGGTTTGTGTGATGGACTGGGCTGTGTTCACGAGTCTCTGAAGTTTCTTGCGGTCTTGGGCCAAGCAGTTGCCATACCAGGCTGTGATGCAGCCAGATAGGATGCTTTCTATGGTGCACCTGTAAAAGTTGGTAAGAATCAAAGTGGACATGACAAATTTCTTTAGTCTCCTCAGGAAGTATAGGCGCTGTTGTGCTTTCTTGGTCGTAGCGTCGATGTGGGTGGACCAGGACAGATTTTTGGTGGTGTGCACACCGAGGAATTTGAAGCTGTCAACCATCTCCACCTCGGCTCCGTTGATGCAGACAGGGGTGTGTACAGTGCTTTGCTTCCTAAAGTCAATGACCAGCTCTTTGGTTTTGCTGACATTGAAGGAGAGATTAAGGGCATGGCTAAGGAGGAAAGATTGAGCAAGTTGTGCCTAATACTCGCTGGAGGTTAGGAGAATGAGAGGTGATCCTATGGAAACATAGGGTGGATACTGAGAGGATGTTTCCTCGCATGAGGGAATCTAGAACTAGAGGGGATAATTAAAAAATATAGGGTCTCCCATTTAACACAAATGAGGGGGGATTTCTTTTCCCGGGATCATTAGTGTTTGGAATTCACTTTCCCATTGAGGAACGAAGACTGGGTAGTGTGTGTATTCAAGGCTGAGTTACCAGAAAGGTGAGAGCCCACTCAACAGCAACTACGTCAACACAAACTGGGCCCCAGACCGGTCAACTCTGACCACCCCGAACAAACACGGATTTTAGCATTTTATCTCTAAAATGTAAATACTATCCATAAATTTTAGTAGAAGAGTTAATCCACCATTGGTATTCTAAATCCAACTCCAAAAATACTTACAATCTTACTTCTTCCTGACCGTAATAAAGCCATACCTTGCTTTCTCTTGAAGAATGAAGTAACTCAGTCCCACATTTTCACCTCATCCAGTTCAGACTCCACAAAAACAGGGGGATGATCAGACTTGAGAATTTACATCGAGCATCAGCCATTTTGAACCAGATGTTGATAGGAACAGAGCTTGGGCCCAAAGATAGAGACAAAAATTTCTTATTCAGCTCTCAACCACCAAAGCTCGATGTTCATCCTCTCTCCTGAAAGTCAATTCCACCCCCTTTGACTGTGAGCAGCCACCAGTTTCACAGGTGAAGGGTATTTCAAATGAGGACTTCACACTTCTGAACTCTCAAGTGCTTCCTTGAAGACCATGTCTCAGAGGATGATTAGTGCATTGTATGTTCAGCAACCTTGGATGCCTGAACAGTGTATCTGGATTCTAGGAGCGTCAGCACCATAGAGGCAGCTGCCAACAATCAAATACTAAAGTTCAGGACTTTACCACTGAGGACTCCCTAATATTCCCAGCAGAGGTCTGGGGTCTAGGGGCTCCTGATGTGGCTGGGGGCAAGTGCGCAGCGCACGGTTTGCCAGCACAACTGTTTGCTGGATGGCACTCGAGAGAAGGCGGGACCACATCTGCAGGGGGCTGCCCCACACCATGAAGACCTGGCCACCCATCAGGCAGAGGAGGGGGCCAGAAGGGGAGGCCAGCAACAGTCCAAGGTGTATAGGCATTGCTGGTCTTTCCATGAGCTGATGGACAGCATTTCCGGCATAAGACTTTGTCTCAGCAGGGAGACAGTGCAGCACCTGCGCAATGTCCTCACTGATATGGCATTCCAAGGAGGAGGATGACACCTGTTCCCGGAGGCCGTGATAGTCAGTACAGCACTAAACGTCTATGCCACCAGGTCATCCCAGGGCTTGAACAGGGACCTGTGTGGCATCTCGCAGTCTTCAGCCCACAGATACATCTGGGAGGTGACGGATGCTCTGTATGCCCGGGCATCAGACTATATCATCCTCAACCTGGACCAGGCCCACCAAGATCCCCGGGCTTCGATCGATGGCATGCATGTTACCCTGCAAGCACCGGGGCATTAGGGAGTGCCCATTATGAACAGGAAGGTTTCCACAGCCTGAATGTTCAGATAGTGTACGACCACCGCCTCAGAATTATACTACCCTGTGAGCATGCATGACAGCTACATCCTGGGGCATTCAGAAATCCCCGGTGTCTTAGAGGACAACCCCAGGATGACAGGTTGCCTCTGGGGGGACAAGGTATACCCTCTGAAGATATGGCTGATGATGCCGATGCAGAGGCCTGAGACCGTGATGGAGACCCAATACAATAAGGCCCACTTGCCACCCGTGTTGACATTGAGTAGTGTATCAGGCTGCTCAAAATGCAGTTCAGATGCCTGGACCATTAGGGCTGTGCCCTGCTGTACACCTTCCAGAGGGTCTCTCCCTTTTTGGTGGTCTGCTGTGCCCTCCACGATCTGGCACAGCATCTGGGCGACATGCTGGAGGAGGCAGACAGGGGGGTGACCAACAAGAGGAGCCGGAGGATGGAGGACATGCTGCAGCGAGGGTCTGCCATGCCAGGAGAACCAGGGAGGCCCTCATCATCTCCAGCTTCTCCCTGGACATGGCTGCGTCCACCAGCTTAACACCCCCCCCCCCATCACTATTCAAGGCAGGAGAGTGATGATTACTCGCTGTGAAGAAAGCTCTGGCGGTCTTGCTAAAGCCTGACTCCTGTCTTTTTGCTGACGGTGTAATCACACCCATCCTTATGACGGAGCCTGCATCGAGAGCATAACCTCGAACCCCGTAGCCGGGGTGGGGGGGACGTGCAGAGACTTTACATCTATCAGGTGTGACCAAGTTTTAATAGTGAACATTTTAATGTGACCGATTTCAATTCCCCCTAACCACAGTGACCTCACCAGTGCCCACTCGGTGCTCCCCACACTTCTTGATCTTCCATGGTCTCGTGCTGTGTCTAGATGTGTCCCTAGGATGCACATAAGAGATCGAGGCAGCCTTCTGCTTTCAGCACCCCGTGGACTTTGATTCCATTGGTGGATGTCTTCTGGAGAGCCTGGAGCTGGAGGTGCCAGCTGACTTACTGGTGTCACTGGCACCGCCGTGCCATCTGTTCTGCCTGCTGTCCTTGAGATGCTCCAGTGTCAGGAGGGAGGAGGGTGGGGAGAAATCCATAAGAACTGGACACCACCGTAGTCTCCTTGGTGGTAGTTCCCGGTTGGGCTCCAGTGCTACTCCTCCCAGAGGGTGCCCGTAGGGTCCTGGGTGACTCCATGGGATGGAGGGGCAGCTGGAGTGAGCTCCAGAAGCCTCAGAGTAATCTGGTTCTGCCAGTCCTGGAGGCTCCCCATTGCCTGCACCATGGTGTCGCGCTCTCAGCGATGGCCCTCAGTGACTGAGCCATGATCTGGAGTGCCTCGGCAATGTCCACCTGCAACTTCGATGTGTTTCTCATTGACTGGGTAATGACATCAAGGCCCTCAGCCATAGTCGTCACAGACTGCCCCATGCCTTGGACAGCACCACACAAGACAATGACCTTGTGCTCCAGGTTTCCCACGGTGGTCGGCATCCTAGCAGTGTTGGTCGGCATGACACACATTGCTGGCACCATCTCCTGTGCCTGAAGGCTTTGGGACTCCTCCAGTCGGCCTTGCAGTCGCTGTAACGACATCCCCTCCTGAATATTATGGCCCAGGCTTATTATCTGCATCAACTCTGGGAGAACCTTGTTCAGAGGCTCGACATCTAGCTGGGACCCTGCTGAGTCCTATGATCCAGCAGACCTCTGACTGCCGATTCCCTTGGATGTTCCTGTATCCTCCTTATGTGCATCAGCAACTGTGCGGTGCTTACCAGATAGTACCCTTGAAGCCTGCCCACTAATGTCACCACGGAGGTGTGTGTCTTTGCACTGGAAGGTGTGGGTGATAGCTGTGGCAGATCGCCAGTGTGCTCCTCGGAGCTCTCCTCCAAGATTTTCTCTTGGGTGACCGGGCATTGGGGGGTGCAACTCGAGATGGCCTGGCCTCATCAGATGGCGATCCTGCAAGACAATGCGCATGTGTTCAGTGAGAGGGAAGGATATTTTTGTGAGACATCAACAACTCACTTGGCACAGGTCATCTGGGTGAAGGAACAGTGGATCCTCACTTCTCTGCGGCAGGCCGACCTCGCTCTCGGTCACTGCTCTCTCCTTGGGTTGGGGGGATCTTTTGCAGGTGGCATGTTTGGGCACCGCACCTAGACATGTGCGAGCACCACACCTAGACATATGCTGATGGGTGCCAGGGGGTTCTGAGGAACAAGATTGAAGATCAGATGTTGGGAGGGTGCGAGGTGTAGCTAGTTGATTGGGAAGTGAGGAGGGGGTTTGGAAATGAATGGGCAGAACTGATGCCAGGAGAGAGGTGGTAACTTACCCTTGCAGCTCGTTGGAGGTCATTCATTTTCTTCCTACATTGAACGACAGCCCTCCTGGTCATGCTGCCCGCACTCACTGCAGCTGCCACTGCCTCCCAGTTAGCATTGCTGACCCTGCTGCTGGTTCTCTGAGACCTTCAGGGGAACAGGGTGCACTGTCTGTCATCAACATTGTCAAGATGCCTGGTCAGATTGGCATCGCCAAAGCGAGGAGCAGGTCTGCACGCTTGTGTGTTGAGTGGGAGTCAGTGGTGGGGGGGGGGGCATTTAAAAGCAGCTCCCCCATGAGAGCAGCGAGCAGCTGAGGAGCAAGTCGGACAAATCAGATGGTGATGGAGTGAGGCATGTCGAGATTTTCATGGGGACCCATTTTTGGGATGCGGTTAAATACAGGCTGCGATCTCACCAATGCGGCCGATGTGAAAAACCCCGCCAAACCCGCCCAAAATGACAGGAAGTAGCATAAACAAGCCTTTTACAGATTCCTCCTGTCTACCAATAAACTTAGAACATGGTGAGAACTCCTCAGCAATTTTGGGTGCTATGAACCCTGCAGATACTCAATATGAAGGCATGTCAAATCCCAGAAGGGAAACTTGGAATGCTTGTTCTTAACTGTTTATTTTTATAATTTGGAAAAGATGTGAGGAAACAGATGAAACCTGGTGGGGGAAGGGGTCCGTCTTGTTGCAAATTATTCAAATAACAAAAGGTTTATGAAACTTTAAAATACACAAGAAAAGTGACAGTAACGAACCTCATTTACAATTAACTACAATAATGGTTACCCAGGCAGTATACTTAAATTACCACCCCCACCCAAATCTATCTACTTTCCTAAACTCCGAGAATACATCTTCCCAAAACAACACCCATGAGCCAAATCCAACAAATAATTACCACAGTATCTGCAGCTTTCCTTTGGCAACCTTTATTTTAGTTTAGGGTAGAACTTATGGGGTGTCATGTGAGAGTACCTTTAAAAAAATAGGTATTTAAGAAATGTACCTTTAAGAAATGGGTGTTTATCAGTGATGTCAGAGTGTGGGTGGAGCTGGGCTGCCTGTCAGCATTTTACTTTTGTTTTAGGCTGTTTGCTGCAGGGTGTGTTTTAGTTTTGTTTTCAGAGCTGGATAGCTGCAGTCACTGCCAGAAGGTGTATTAGTCTTTCTCTCTGTAATCTAAAAACTGTAAATCGATCCTTTGGTGATTTAAAACTAATAACTGCTCGCAGTAGTGACTTTATCCTGATGCGCTTCTGTTAAAGGTTTTGTTTTTAAATCGTATGGCTGTTAAAAGGAAAGCTTAAAGGATTACTTAGTGTTGTAGTCTTTGGGGGTTGTATTTGAATTAATGGGTGCTTTTAAAAAGGTTAACTTGAGTTCATAGAATAAACATTATTTTTTTAAAGCAAAACACTTTTCCACTTCTGCTGTACCACACCTGTAGAGTGGGCCGTGTGCTCCCCATACCACAATCTATTAAAAGTTGTGGGTCAGGTAAACTCCACGATACACTTTGGGGTTCTCTAAACCCTCGCCCATAACAGGGGTTTCACACAGACAGACTTCTTCTGCTCTCCTTTTCTGCACACCAACTGGATTTTGAGAGAGCCCCACTTAGCAATTGGATACGGCTATGATCTAGGTCCTTAGACTGCTAGTCTCCACTTTGCTGAACAAAGTATCTGTATCACCCTGCTACCATGCTAATGTCCTCGGTTCAGCTAAATTCCTATCAGTTCCTTTGTCATCCAATTCTTTACTTTTCATTTCATCCCAACTTCTGAACGGGGTGAAAATATTTGTAACTTTCTTTGCCAAGTGGTTATTTTTGGTGTTTGAGCAATTGATTTATTGGAAGCACACTTTTCTCCTTTTCAAAAAAACATAGTCCCCCTTTCTTTCCTGAAGGAGCTTAACCCCTGCTGGGGTGGAGGTTCCACATCTAGCCATTAGACTCCGAGGAAAACTGTGCACCCAGTCATATCAAGGTGGATTAAAGGTAATAATTTTCCAAATCAGAGAATCTAACAGCATAGAAGGGGATCATTTGGCTCAACCATCATGCCTGGTAAAATATACATCATGGTTGGTGTCATAATATACACCAGTATATCATGGTGCAGACACACACTGATGGACACACAGCAAGACCAATCAACACACAGAACACCGCAGCCAATCACCAGTTAGAGCACACTCACTATGAAGCCAGGAGGCATCAGAGTTCCTGCTCATTCGGGATGTAGCCTCTCAGAAGGACAGAGCTCACAGCTTACAGCACAGATCTTCACCATGTGCTGAGTGCATAGATGGTCAGGACAGGCATAGGTCTTTAGTTTAATCTAACATCGTGTTAACCCACAGTGAAAGTATGTTCAACGGTTTCTAACTTAATAAAATAGTGTTGCACTATTTTAAGTGTTGGTGGCCTGTATGTGTTCCATGGATCCAGAGCACCCAACACATCAGTTGGGATTCTGTGATGGGAGTCCACCCCGCTATCAGTGACGATGGTGAATTTGGCACTCAGCCAAATCTTCCATTAACTGCAGTGGGACCGGAGAATCTCGCTGCTGTGAACGGATGGAGAATCCTGCCCCATATTCCTAACTTTCACAATACAGACTTTATTCAATGTAGAATCTTAGAAATTGATTTTTCCTTTAAAAAGTGGACAGTGTGCTGCAAAGATGGCTGCTGAGGTCAGGTGACTTTTTGCGACTGCTGGGCAGATGAGAATTCATTAATGTCCGAACGTGATTCTGGAAAGTCATTAAATGCAAATGACCATGGGTGGAGTGCCCTCCCTTGAATAGGTATGCTGGACATAAAACCAGCTGAAAATTTACACGTCCTATTGTCTGGGTGTTTACTGAAGCTCAAATCAATGGTCCTACCACTCCTACCACCCCCCCGCCCACTGCAACCCAGTTTTAAAAAAAGAGCCCTATAGCTCTTTCCTTACACCTCTTCATCTCCCCATACTCGCCATGCCCCATCCATGCCACCCCCACTCACCTCCCCAGCACATCAAACACTCCATACCGCCCTATATCTATCCACCCACCTTCCAGTGTCCTTCATACCCACAATGCAAAGTTATATCCTTCCACCCACCCCTATGGCCCTTTATAGCCCCATGCCAACTTGGTACCAAATCATGCCCTCCACCCTTAGCCCTTAACCGCCATGCCAACTCACCCAGTATCCACCATGGGCAGATCTCAGGATCCAGGCGGAGATGAAATGAAATAAATTCCTACTGTCAGAATTTTTACTACAATGAAGAACTTCCATTATAGTGAAAATGGCTGATGCGGCCAGAAATTGGAAGTCCCTCCTACGAGCACAGCACCTACTATTTGCACAGGAGTGGGAATAGGCCTGGATCCGGGCCTTTATGTATGTGTTTCATGGAGGCAGCTGCCTGCATAGATCAGCAGCTGTCTTCACCCACGTCAGATTTTGGTCCCTCAGGTGTTTAAAATACCATGGGCGGGATTCTGTGATCCGGAGGCTAAGTGTTGATGCCGTCGGAAACGCCGTCGCATTTCTCGACATCATCAACACGGCCTCGGTATCAGCAATTCTGGCCCCTTTCGGGGGCCAGCACGTCACTGGAGCGGTTCACGCCACTCCAGCTGCTGATCCCGGTGTGAACAGGACGTCACGGGCCCGTGCATGCGCAGTGGCACGCCACCAGCGCGCGCATGCGCAGCGGCTTCCTTCAACGCGTCGGCCCCAACACAACATAGCGCAGGACTAGAGGGGCCTGCGCGGAAGAAAGGAGTCCACCAGCCAGAGAGGCTTGCCTGCCAATCGGTGGGCCCCAATTGCGGACCATGCCACATCGGAGGCCACATCAGAGGCCAGCCAGCCCCCCCCCCCCCCCCCGGACCCTTGCACGCCGAGTTCCCGCTGGCTGAGAGCAGGTGTGGACGGTGCCGACGGCCGCTCGGCCCACCCCGGGTTGAGAATCGGTGGGCCGGCTGCGTAGAACGGCTCCCGGCCGGCGGCGCACCAACCACGCCGGCGCCAATGGCGCCGATTCTCCACTCTGCGGATAATCTCATGCCGGCATTGGGGCGGCGTGGCGCAATCCGTGCCGGTCGCGAGGATTCTCCGGCCTGGTTCCGGGCTGAGATAATCCCGCTCCATGTGTGTAGAGAAGACCTGGTAGGTGTAGGTTTGAACTTTGTGCATTTCCATGGATAGCCAGGGAATCCCCTTTGGAGAGATCAGGTACCCGTGTGGAATCAGCTTTAAACTTCTTTTAATTATTGAGTAATTGGCAAAAAACCCAGTTCGAGCTCTCTTACTTTAAGCCAAGAGTGCCGGAGGATGGATATGCTGGACTTGCAGGGCCATTTTATTTGCCCCAACTGACATGTACACCCAAGTACCTGGAAGAACCTCTGTTTGAGAAGGTTGCATTGTGCTTTGTGCAAAGGAAGATACAAGATGGGAATGGCACTCGTGCACATTAACGCCACAGAGCCAGCCGATGTGCGCAGCCCAGAGAGAGGGTAGACGGTCAGGAGGAAGAGGTAGCACCACCGGAATCAGAAAAGAGAGGCAGGAAAACCAGGCGCTACCCTATGGGAAGGGTGTACATTCCTAGGACGTCGTACTTCAATATGACGGTGAACCATTGCGGATGGTGAAATACAAAGGTAGCATGGTCCAGAAACAACTCAAGTCACATTCTATTGACCCCAGTGGCTATACAAGGTAACCATAACTCTCAGTTTTTATGCCTCCGGTTCTTTCCAGAGCTCAGCAGGGGAACTGTCTGGTACATCCCAGTTAACAGCACACATATGTATTAAGGTGGTAACTAATACCTTGTTGGCTCATGTGGAAGTTCACTTTAGTTTCCCTGTGGATTTGCTGTCTCAGATTCAAAGAGCCTTGACCTCTCGGGTGCTGGTGTAACTGACTGCACCCATATTGCCACAAAGGCTCCAACTGACTATGTAGACACCTTCATCAACCAAACGTCCTCCCAATCATTCAATGTACAGGTAGTTTACGACCACAACGAGGTCTTCTTTGAAGTGTATGCAAGGTCCCTTGGCAGCTGCCATGACTCGACATACTAAGGAATTCCTAACTCCTTCAGCTATTTCAGCCACACCGTGTAGGTTTGTGATTGGCTTCTGGCCTTCCCATAAGAACCTGGTATTATGGGCCAGGGTTTAGAGAACCCCAAAGTGTATCATGGAGTTCACCTGACCCACGACTTTTACTAGATTGTGGTATGGGGAACACACGGCCCACTCTACAGGTGTGGTACAGCAGAAATGGAAAAGTATTTTTTTAAGCAAAACAATGTTTATTTTCTGAACTCAAGTTAACGTTTTTAAAACAGTGAACATCTTAGCAACCATTAATTAAAATACAACCCCCAAAGAATACAACACTAAGTAATCCTTAAGCTTTCCTTTTAACATCCATAAGACTTTAAAAAAACTTTTCACAGAAGTACATCAAGTTTAAATTCACTACTGAGAACAGTTATCACTCTGAATTCACCAAATGATCAAGAGATAGTCTTTACATGGCAGAGAGAACAACATTACAGCTTCTGTGGCTGACTGCAGCTCCAACACTGAAACAAAAACCAAAAAAACAGACACACCCAAGCTTTTCTCAAAGTGAAACTAAAAGCTGACAGACAGCCCAGCTCCACCCACACTCTGACATCACTGCAATAATAAACACCCATTTCTTAAAGGTACACCCACTACAGTTATTCTATAAAAACACCCATTTCTTCAACGTACTTTCACATAACACTGAGGCAGAGCACGACTATAACAGCAACAATGTTGTCAAAAGGAATACAATCAAGCAGGAAATTGTCATTTAAAAAATGTGCTCCAGGTGCCTCTGTCACTCTAGTTGGGGCCTGAGGTACGCCCTACCAAGGATATCAAGAATAGTAGTGGTGTGCTGCATGCTACACAAAACTGTGCAGTTGAGGGGCCTAGAAATCAATAACAATGAATCCATGGGCATGGGAGGAATATTATTCTTTATTGTGTCCATGCATCACAGTACTCATTCCAACGTGTTCTCTGCACACCTACAGGAGCTGTGTACATACACAAGCCTCAATTCTGATGCCGAAATATGTACCAGGGTCGCACCTTAGTCGCAGTATGCAGATGTGACCCTTCTCTTGCACCTCTGCGTAGATATGCCAAGCTACTCACCTTGCCGGAGCGCACCAGGTCTTTGAACCTTTTCCTGCACTGAATCATGAACACTGATGGACTTCTGCTTGTGGTGTTCTTCGTGCTGCTGTACTCAGGGTGGATTTCATAGTGTACACAGAGACCACAAAATGCCAAGAGTAATAAACAATGCTAAATTTATTACACTACTTATTATACAGTTCAATCACAATTCTTAAAGCAAGCAACATTATAACTACAATCTACACTGTACTCACATCTGTCTCATGCACTCTATCTTAAATTGTTCTCTGAACTTCTTCTTTCAGAGAGTTGTGAAGTTTTGGAATTCTCTCCCACAGAAGATGTTGGGGCCAGTTTGTTGGATATATTCAAGAGGGAGCTAGATGTGGCCCTTGCGGCTAAAGGGAAAGGAATATGGAGAGAAAGTGGGAGTGGGATACAGAATTTGCATCATCAGCCATGATCATTATCATAGATTATCATAAAACAAAATCCAGGGGGGGGCTTGCCCTCCCAAACCTACAACTTTACCACTGGGCAGCGACGGCCGAGCGAATAAGGGGATGGATCAAGGAGCCAGAAGCCGAGTGGGTGCGCGCGAAGAGGCCTCCTGCATGGGGACCTCCCTCTGGGCCCTCGCCACGGTGGCACTCCCATCCCCATACAAAAAACACTCCAGCAGCCCGGTGGTAATAGCCACCCTCCAGTCCTGGAACCAACTACGGCAACAATTTGACCTGACCAGAATGTCGGGTAAAGCTCCCATCTGCAACAACCATAGGTTCACGCCAGCACTGACTGACGCCACCTTCAAAAGGTGGGGACAGGACAGAAGGACACTGACAGTCAGGGACCTATACACGGACGGCAGGATCGCAACACTGGGCGAACTGACAGAGAAATTCCAGCTAGCCAGGGGGAACGAGCTAAGGTACCTGCAACTAAAAATCTTCCTACGAAAGGAGACAGGGACATACCCACAACCACCATGACAGACACTACTGGAAGAGTTACTGGACCAAGCATACTAGATAAAGAAAACTGTAGTGACATGTATGACTGACTGGTAGAAGGGGCCGACACCGTATTGGACGCAACAAGAATGAAGTGGGAGGAGGACCTGGGGATCGAAATAGGGTGGGGACTCTGGGGCGAAGCACTGCATAGGGTCGACTCCACCTCCACGTGCGCAAGGCTCAGCCTGATGCAACTAAAAGTGGTACATGGAGCCCACTAAACAAGAACCCATATGAGTAGGTTCTTCCAGGAGGTGGAGGACAGATGTGAGCGGTGCCAAGGAGGCCCAGCCAACCACGCCCACATGTTCTGGTCCTGCTCCAGACTTGTGGAGTACTGGACAGCCTTCTTCGAGGCAATGTCCAAGGTGGTGGGGGTGAGGGTGGAGCTATGCCCGAAAGTGGCGGTCTTCGGGGTTTCAGACCAGCCAGATCTATTTCTGGGGAGGAGGGCGGACGCCCTTGCCTTTGCCTCCCTGATCGCCCGCCGTAGAATCCTGTCCGGCTGGCAGTCAGCAGCACCACCCAAAGCTGCAGACTGGCTGTCCGACCTCTCGGAATCTCTCCAAATGGAGAAAATCAAATTCGCCATCCGAGGGTCATACGACGGCTTTCACAGAACGTGGGAGTCATTCACCCAATTGTTCCGAGACCTGTTTGTGGCCAACGAACAAGCAGAAGAATAGCCAGGTAGCCAAGAAACAGGGGAGAGTAGCCAAAGCATGAGAGGGAGAGATAGACCGGGAGAGGGGGGGTGGGGGGGGGGGGGGGGAAGACAGCTAAATTGCTGTTATATATTCTCTTTTTGCACTATGTTAATGTTCACTCTATTTTGCTGTGTTAGGATTATTACTATTTATTATGCAAAACTTTAATTAAATTTTTTTTTTTAAAGTCTGCACCGGCTCTTGGAAAGAGCACCCTACCCAAGGTCAACACCTTCACCCTATCCCCATAACCCAGTAACCCCACCCAACACTAAGGGCAATTTTGGACACTAATGGCAATTTATCATGGCCAATCCACCTAACCTGCACATCTTTGGACTGTGGGGGGAAACCGGAGCAAACCCACGCACACATGGGGAGGATGTGCAGACTCCGCACAGACAGTGACCCAAGCAGGAATCGAACCTGGGACCCTGGAGCTGTGAAGCAATTGTGCTATCCACAATGCTACCGTGCTGCCCTATAATAATTGCTTATTTCACAAGTAGGTTTCAATCAAGTTACTGTGAAAAGCCCCTGGTCGTCACATTCCGGTGCCTGTTCGGGGAATGGTGGTGCAAGCTCGAAGGGCCGAATGGCCTACTCCTGCACCTATTTTCTATGTTTCTATGTTTTTTTTTTAAATCAATGTCGACCCCTTTTTTTTCCACATTATAGTCCATCTTAAAAAATTTTGCCCATTATTTCACTTAACCCATCTATATTGTAAAAACTTACTTTCCTACCTATCTTCGTATCATCAGCAAATTTACTTAATACAATTGGTCCCTTCATCCAAGGCTGATGTGCCAGTTCTCTGAAAGAGCTATCCAATTTCTCCCATTCCCATGCTCTTCCCCCATAGCCCCGTATGCATTTTTGTTCCAGCATTTATCCAATTCACTTTTGAATGTTATTATTGAATCTACTTCCATCACCCTTTCAAACTGTGCATTCCAGATTTAAACAAATTGCTGCAATGGACGTTCTTATCTTGCCTCTGGTTCTTTTGCCAATTATCTTTAAACTGTGTCCTCGGGTTACCAATGCACTTGTCAGTGGAAACATTTTCCCCATATTTATTCGATCAAAAACCGTCTTAATCTCTACCATGTTATTGTGAGGTTTTCAATTCTTGCATTTGAGGAAAATAAACTTATATATGCAGATGACTAAATGACAGAGTACAATGTGTAAGAGTCATTCAGTAGGGTGCTTTGTGAATGTAGAGACCTCATAGTCGACAGTCCAATGTTGGGAAATCCGCAAAGTACGGAAATTGTCGCTTTAAACTTATTCTGCAACTCGGTCCTGCAACAACCCCTTTGGGGCTTGGGAGAAAGCAGCATGAGAGATTAAGCAGGAGTTTTCTAGATGGATCTTTAAATTGTTGTTTGTGAAACCTCTGACAGGTTGTGCAATTGAGCACCATGTTGGCTATGTCTTCATTAATACCAGGCCAATATACCGCCTCTCGGGCCCTTCGTCTGCATTTTTCGACGCCCAAGTGGCCTTCGTGTAGTTGATTAAGAATCATCTGGCGCATGCTGTGCGGAATAACGATCCTGTCTAATTTCATAAGGACCCCGTCTATGTTGGTAAGGTCATCTCGCACATTATAAAACTGGGGGCACTGCCCTTTGAGCCACCCTTCCGTCATGTGGCGCATCACTCGCTGCAGAAGGGGGTCAGTCGCCGTCTCTGCGCGTATGTGGGCCAGACTTGGATCATCAGCTGGCAGATTTGCTGCTGTCAGAGTCACGTGTGCCTCAATTTGACGCACGAACCCCTCCGCATCTGGTGGTGTGCTCACTGCTCGGGAGAGCGTGTCCGCCACGATGAGATCCTTCCCCGGAGTATAGATCAGTTCGAAATCATACCTCCTGAGTTTAAGTAAGATGCGCTGAAGGCGAGGGGTCATGTCGTTCAGGTCTTTGTTAATGATGTTGACCAGGGGGCGGTGGTCAGTTTCAACCGTAAATCGTGGCAGGCCATACACGTAGTCGTGGAACTTGTCCAGTCCAGTTAACAAGCCCAGGCATTCTTTTTCTATTTGCGCGTAGCGCTGTTCGGTAGGGGTCAAGGCTCGTGAGGTATATGCAACCGGGGCCCATGACGACGTGCTGTCTTTTTGCAGGAGTACCGCTCCAATACCAGATTGGCTGGCGTCTGTTGAGATCTTTGTAGGGCGAGTCGTGTCAAAGAACGCCAGCACTGGTGCCATGACCAGTTTGTGCTTGAGCTCCTCCCATTCCAGCTGATGCGATTGCTGCCAGTGGAATTCTGTTGATTTTTTTTACGAGATGGCGCATATTCGTTGTACGAGAAGCCAGGTTGGGAATGAACTTCCCAAGGAAGTTGACCATGCCCAGGAATCTTAGGACAGCCTTCTTGTCAGCCGGCCGTGGCATGGCATTGATGGCGCTAACTTTGTCTGCATCGGGACGGACCCCTGATCGTGAGATGTGGTCCCCGAGGAATTTCAGCTCCATCTGGCCGAAGGCAGACTTGGCGCGGTTGAGACGCAGGCCATTTTGTCGTATGCGGGTGAAGACACGTCGTAGACGATGCATGTGTTCCTGCGGAGTGGTGGACCAAATGATGATATCGTCCACATATACACGTACCCCTTCGATGCCTTCCATCATCTGCTCCATAATGCGGTGGAAGACTTCAGATGCTGAAATGATGCCGAATGGCATCCGGTTGTAGCAGAATCTGCCAAAAGGGGTGTTGAACGTGCATAGCCTTCGGCTGGCCGGGTCCAATTGGATCTGCCAAAATCCTTTGGACGCATCCAATTTGGTAAATATTTTGGCTTGCGCCATCTCGCTGGTGAGGCCCTCTCGTTTCGGGATGGGATAGTGTTCCCTCATGATGTTGTTATTCAGATCTTTAGGATCTATACATATGCGGAGCTCGCCAGAGGGCTTCTTTACACAGACCATGGAGCTGACCCATGGCGTGGGCTCCGTGACCCTGGATAGGACCCCTTGGTCCTGAAGATCCTGCAGCTGCAACTTGAGGCGGTCTTTGAGTGGCGCAGGAACCCTGCGAGGTGCGTGAACGACAGGGATGGCGTCCGGTTTGAGTCGAATCTTGTACGTGTATGGCAATGTCCCCATGCCTTCAAAAACCTCCTGGTTGTGAGCAAGGAGGGAATGGAGATTTGCGTGGAACTCAGCATCCGGGAAGTCGGATATCTCATCTGGAGAGAGAGACATAATGTGCTGTACCAGGTGAAGGACCTTACACGCCTGTGCGCCCAGTAACGAGTCTTTTGATGAGCCGACAACTTCGAAGGGGAGTGTGGCCGTGTGCATCTTGTGAGTTATCTGTAGCTGGCAAGATCCTATGGACGGGATGACGTTCCCGTTATAATCAACCATCTTGAGCCGGGATGGCGTGATGGGTGGTTTGACCTTCATGGCCTGGAATGCAGAATATGCAATCAGGTTGGCGGATGCGCCGGTGTCCAGACGGAAGGTGACGCGCGATCGGTTGACCGTCAGGGTGGCACACCACTCATCGGCTGGATTGATGGCATTGACCTTGTTGACATCGATGACGGAAACGCGGAAGGCATCCTGGTCATCTGCATCACTTAACTGGAAGTCTTGATGCGTGGGCTGGACGGTCCTGACTTGTCTGCGAGATTGTCGGGGATGTGCAGGATCCATGGGTTGAGCCGAACGACAGTGGGCAGCATAGTGGCCCATCTTGCCACATCTGAGGCACTGTCGGTTTTTAGCAGGACATTGCACTTTTAAGTGTACAGCTCCACAATTGGCGCACGTCATGACGTCACGGCGTTCGTTGCGCCACTGCGCAGTGCGATCTTGCGGTGGGCGCGCCTGCGCAGTGCGTCCCTCGATGTGGCCGTTATTTTTGGCGCGCACCAGCGCGGGAGACCGCGAAAAGCGGCCGCTGTATTCCGGGCCGTGGGTCGGGAAGTAATCGACGGCCTGGATGCGTTCGGCGTCGTGGGCGGCCTGGCTTGCCGATTCGACGGCTGGGGACCCCCTCTGTGCCAATTCGGACGCCTGAAATCGGGCAAAACGGCAGGTTGCATTCTCGTGGAGGACACAGGCTTCCACAGCAGACGCTAAGGTGAGGCTTTTTATTTTAAGAAGCTGCTGGCGTAGGCCACTAGAGGCGACGCCAAAAACAATCTGGTCCCTGATCATGGACTCTTCCAGACCCTTCCATCAGGCAGAAGATACAGAAGTCTGAAGACCCACACATCCAGACATAGAAAAAGCTTCTTTCCCACAACTACTAGACTCCTCAACGACTCTTCCTCGGATTGATCTGTTCCCTGTAAGAACACTAGTCATGTTGCCCTATGCTGCTCTTGTTTGGCCCTTGTTCCACACTGTAACCAATCACTATTTGTTTATGTACCATTTGCCAATGTACTCTGTCAATTATTCTTTTGTCTACTATGTACGTACTGTGTACGTTCCCTTGGCTGCAGAAAAATACTTTTCACTGTACTTTTGTACATGTGACAATAAATATCAATCAATTGTGACCAACTTTACAATAATACTGAAAAGTACAAAGTTCGACACTTGATAAAAGATATGGATAAAGTAGACGTGGAGCAGATGCTTCCTCTTGTGGGGCATTCTAGAACCATAGAGAGGTCATAGTCTTAGGAGAAGAGGTAGCAAATTTAAAACAGGGTTGTAAACCTGTGGAATTCGCTATACCAAAGTGCGGTGGATGCTGGAACAGTAAGTAAATTTGAGGAATTAGACAGATTTTTAATTGGTAATGGGTTGAAGGGTCATGAACAATGGGCAGGTCTGTGGAGTTATGGCCAGGAAGAGATCAGCCATGATCGAATGGCAGAGCAGACGTGCTGGGCCAAATGGCCTAATTCTGCTCCTATATCTCATGAACACTACAAGTTTTACAGACATTTTTTGAAAGGAGGTTAATAAAAAATGGAATGAAAGGAAATATAGGATTGTCAAGTCAGGTTGGATGTCTTCCTAAAGGTTTCATCACAAAACCTTCTGTCTCCAAAGCCCTGGATAATCAGTTTCATTTCCAATACTTATGTAACTCATAGACACAAGTATTCAAAGAAAAAAATAACAATGTCCCTGTGATTTTTCTCTTGACTTTTTCCACAGTCGTGTCCAGGAGATTAATCTTTAATTCCTGCGGATTTTAAGACAATTCTGGAGCGGTGGAAACATTACAGAGGAGATACACAATAAACTTTTTTCCACTGTTGGGAAAGGAAGAATTGAGGTTTGTTTTGAGAACAAGCATTTAAACAGTAGGAAACAGATGGGTCCAATGAGGTTAATGTGCAGACAACACACTTACAGGACAGTCTTAAATTATTCCTACCATTGCCTCTGCCAACACTTGGGATAAAGGTTTGGTGACTGAATCAGAATTGTGGGGGTAGTTTTGAGGCCACACTAGACATGGGTAGGATCGCCAGCAAAGGCGCAAATCCTGCGCAAACAGGGAAATGTGATTCTCAACAGCGATTGTGTTTCCCAATTTTCTCTGCCCCTCCCCATCGACGTAACATACATTTCCATCAATTTACATCTTATTAGCGGGCCCCCGCCACATAATACCCCCCTCACTGAACATTCATACTGTGCCAGGTTTGGCTAGACATAAGGCAGTCAAGGGAATGGATACCTCCAGGGGTGTAGAGGTAAATATATCCCGGGGGGGAGGGACATTAATGTGTGTGAGAGTGGGATGGGGGAGCACCAGCTATATCTCCGCGGTGTTGGTGGGGATGGAGGGGGTGGAATGCCGGCATTGAATACCGGGTGGGGAGAATGCCAGCAAGTATTGTCGGATTGGGGGGCCACTAGGCTATAGCACTGATTGGGGCACCCTTTAAAGATGGTGTCTCGATCTCTGTGGAGCTGCTTGCCGTCTGAGGCCCCACCAGAGTGACAGCATAAACCATGTCCACTCATATTTTTCTCTTTAAGAGGCTCAATATTTGGAGAGAAACCTGGTCTGTGCAACAGGAGGTTTACAGACTAGTTTTCAGTCTGAGCCTGACACTTGGCCAAATTCTAGCAAGATTCAGTCTCATTAGAAAATTATCACACAAGGAGGCCATCATGTTTGTGATGACTGGAAAAAAACTATCTTAATCCCACTTTTTAGACCTTGGTCTGCAGTCTTGTAGTTCTGGCACTTCCATGTTCATATTCAAGTACTTTTTAAATGCGACGAGGGATTTTGCCTCTACTATCATTTTAGGCTAAGTTCCGAACTCCTCTAACCACTGGGTGGAAAAAGCTTTCAACTTCCCTCTAATCCTTTTACCAATTACTTTAAATCTACGTCTCCCTGGTTACTAACTTGTGCCAACGGAAACTGGTCCGCCCTATCCATTCTCTCTTGGTCCCTCACAATCTTATACATCTCAATTAAAATCTCCTCTGAGCCTCACTGCATTCTAAGGAAAATGACCACAGTCTATGCATTTTCCATTCTCAGCAGCATCCTTGTAAATCTCCTCTGTACCCTTCCCAGTGCATGCTCATCCTTCCCATAATTCGGTTGTCGAAACTGTATGCGATACTCTAGCTGCGGTCTAATTAGTGTTTCATGCAGTTCTATCATAACCTGTCTGTTGTTAGACTCTATGCCTCGGACAATGAAAGAAAGTACTACATGTGCCTTTTTAACCAACTTACCTACGTGTCCTGCTACCTTCAGGGATTTGTGGTACTGCACTCCATGGTCCCTCAGTTCATCTGCACTTTTCAGTATCCTATCAATTATGGTGTGTTCCCTGGTCTTGCTTGCCCTCCCCAAATGCATCATCTCACACTTCTCCCAATCAAATTCCATTTCCTAATTTTCTGCCCACATGACGAGTTGATTGATAGCTTCCTCAGGCTGTAGCTTTATTCCTCATTGTAACAACAATGTCAATTTTTGTATCATCAATAAACGTCTTAATTATGCTGCTAGGTTCAAGTATAAATCATGGCTATAAGGCACAAAAAGCAAAGGACCTAGGTGCTGAGTCCTTCAAAATCCCAATAGAAACAGCTTTCCAGTCACAAAAACACGCGTCGACTAATACCCTCTGCTTTCTGCCAATGAGCCAATTTTTGATTCAACCTGTTCCTTCAAATCCCAGGGGTTTGTAATTTACTGATATTTCTGCCAAGCGGGATTTTGTCAAAGCCTTGTGAAAATCCAAATAGACTGCCTCAAAACGTGCTACTCTCTTGTTATCTTCGCAAAAAATCCAATCTACCTAGTCAGACACAACCTTCCTTTATCGAATCTGGTGCTGACTGTCCCAGATTAATCTGTGCCATTTTATATGCTGATTTATACTGTTCCTCATAATTTGTTTCTGATAATTTTCTCCTGACTGAGCTTAGGTTGATGAACCTGTAATTACTCAGACTATCCTTGCCTCCTTTTTAAATAATGACACAATGTGAGCAGTTCCCCAGTACCTAGTCAGAGAAAGTTGGAAAATGACGGTCAGAGCCTCCATTGTTTCTTCCCTTGCTTCTATTAGCAGCCTGGGTTACATTTCATCCAGACCTGAGAATTTATCCATTTTGAAAGATTCTAAACCCCTTAACATTTCCCCCCTCACTATGTTTATCCACTCCTTCTGGTGGTTGTGGGATGGAGTTGGGCCCATCATCCCCAGACACAGGTCAGAGTGGTTACAGGGGCTTCAGAGTGCCCAACAGGCTGGTTAACAGGCCGACCTTTGGTTTTCTGGAACTTTATCCCAGTTGTTTTCTGAAACATTAAGCCCTCTAGACTTCACCCCTCACATTCTCTCAAGCCCCACCCACACCCCATACATGCCAACTCCACTCATCCCCATGGTCTCTTCTAGCTCCTATGCCAACTTAGTGTCAACTTATGCCCTCAGTTACCCCCATGGCCCCTATTCAAATTTATGCAGTATCCACAATGGAGAGATCTCAGGAGCCATGCAGAGATGAAATAAAATAACGTTCTAAATATTTATTATGACTTCACTATATAAAAAACATTAATTAAGGCAATCCCATTTAATACATTAAAATTGTTTCAAGTACTTAATTCAAAAGAAAAGCAAACATTTGTATTCATAATCCCACAAAGACAGCTGAACCTTTCATAACTTCTTTTAACTGTGAATTTACACAATCCCCGACTGTGATCATGATAGTTCCTGGAAAGCAGTCAAGCAGTAATAATGCTACAATGATAGCACTTAGGGTTATATCAGCAAATATCTATTGAAAGTGCTAACATGGAGTGTTTTAACTCTCAGACACAGGCAGGCAGTTTTATTTTTCCATTTTTAAAAGGTAGGCCATTTAAATAATGGCCTTCTACACTTGACACTTCTACAGACCTTGGGCGGGATTCTCCCAGCCCTGGGCCGGGCCGGTGAATCCCCGTGAATGGGCCCCGATACGCGATTCTCCGCAGAGTGGAGACTCGGCGCCATTGGCACCGGCGTGGTTGGGGCGGCGCCGGTCGCGGCTGCACTACGCGGCCAGCCCGCCGATTCTCTGACTCATATGGGCCGAGCAGCCATAAGCAAAGAGCTGAGTCCCGCCGGCGCCGTTCTAACCTGCTCTGGGCCGGCTGGACCTCGGCATGTAAGGGTCGTGTGGCGGCCTTTGGGGGGTGGGGGGGGTCCGACCCCGGGGGGACCTCTGATGTGGCCTGGCCCACGATCGGGGCCCACCAATCGGCGGGCCGGCTTCTGTGGCTGGGGACCTCCTTTCCTTCGCGCCGGCCCCTGTAGTCCCGCGCCATGTTGCGTTGGGGCCGGCACGTTGAAGGAGGCCACTGCGCATGCGCGCGTTGGCGCCGGTGCCACTGCGCATGTCCTTGTTGGCGCCGGCGCAACTGCGCATGTCCTTGTTGGCGCCGGAGCAACTGCGCATATGCGGATTCCGCGGCGCACAGTTCGCGCCGGGATCTGCAGCTGGAGCGGCGCGAACCGCTGGCCCCCTGTAGGGGCCAGAATTAGTCATGGGAGCGGCCCGTTCACGCCATCGTAAAATGCGATGGCGTTTACGACGGCCTGGACACTCTGCCGCGGGATTGGAGAATCCCGCCCCTTGTTCGTCCTTCATAAGCATTTATGTCTCTTCTAAATATTTGTAACTCACAAACTGCAGGATACGGTCCTTACTCTCGTAAACATTAGGTCTGTTTGAACTCAGCACTGTGTTTAAATGGCCTTGAGTTTGGATTTCCCCATGTGTGAGACACATCCACCCCGTACCCACCTGGTGAAAATAGGATCTGCTAGAAATTGAGATGGGACTTTGTATCTGCGTCCTGCCTGCCATTTGTAAAGGGCCCGGAGTCTCCAAAACTCAGAAGATCTGGGCCTACATGTCCAACATATGCCCCACCTTTGTGAAAATAGATGCAAGTTATTCCTTCAGAACCTCTTCACGCCTTCTGCCCGGCACACAAGTTGCCTTTTTCATCTCATCAGTCTTACTTTCCTCAGTTATTCTCTATTTGTGTTTATAAACACATCTTTGGGCTTTCCTGAATTTTACTTGACAATATTTTTTAAAGTCCTCCTTGTCTTCCCGATTTCCTTTTGAATTTCATCTCTGCGCTTCCTCTCGGTTTTTTAGGGTGTTGCGCTTTTGGCATTTGACACATGCTTCCCTTTTTTACAATACAATAGACTTGGTTTCTTAGTGGAAATCAACGTGTTCTGAACCCTCCATCTGCTCCGTGAATGCCTTCCACTCCTGACATTGAAGGGCAAGAGAAAGCAACAAAAAGGCGGTTGCAGGATAAATTTAAACGATCAAAAGCGGTGGTAAAAGGATAAGTAAAGAAACAACAGATGGGTCTAGAGTAGCTATAAAATCTGGGTTATTAATTCAGTTTGTCTCTACACAGATGCTCCCTGACCAAGGAGTATTTTCAGCATTTTCTGTCTATATTGCCAGAATCCTCAGTATTTTGCCTGTTAGATTATGGTCTATTATCTGTACATTCCTCATTTGTTTCCCCAATTTAACAAACTTAATTGACACCTGCCCACATGAATCAGTAAGCAATTTACCAGGAATTTGTGGGAGAAAACATAGGGACAGGTTTAGGCAACTCAGCCCCTTGAGCCCGCTCAATTAGATTATAACTAATCTGAACCTATTTAGTGTCTTTGTTCTATATCCCTTACCTAACTTTTAAAAAACACGACTGATTGCTGTAATGATATGTATATATGTACATAACTAAAGGGTTAATTATAACATCTAGCTGTAACACTACCACTAGAGGGCATTACAAGATCCAGTATAAATAGCAGCTCCTAAAGGATTTTGGTCTCTTTCTATCCAGGAGTGTTTAGTAAGCAGTTGTGTATTTAGATAGCTCCCAGTATAGTTAGTATTGATAGTTGTGAATCAGTTAATTCAATCATATTCAATTAATTGATTTCTGGAGATAGTTCTGTAGAGTGTCGAACTCAGATATAATCAATTGTTACTTTAAATAAATTAGTTTGCTTAAGTTGAAGACTTGTGGTTTCTTCAGGATCACACTATCGGCATGAACAGCAACTAGTAATGATACATATTACTAGACCCAGTAATATAACATGGTACCAGGGTTGACTACAGTGAACTACCTAGAATAGATTAGTTAAGTTAGAAAGGAAGAAAAGATTTTTGCAACTTTCGGCAACAGAAGCATCACTTTCCGAAAAGATTTGATGATTCCCAGCTCGACGGACAGAACACAAGCTCCTCGACACCTGTAACTTAAGTGTAAACTGCCGTTTGTTTAAACAACAATTTCAGCTTTACTTAGAAGCTTCTGACTTAAATAACGCCACAGATGCTCGCAAAATAGCACTGTTACTAACTATGGCTGGTCCATACGCGATAGAGTTCTACAATTCATTTAATTACACAGAAGGTCAAAACAAAACAAAGTTTGAAGTAATCCTTGACAAATTCGATAGCCACTGTAAGATTCAAACCAATGAAACTTTTGAGCGCTACATATTGAAGAAGAGATTGCAAGGAAAAGATGAATCCTTTAACAGCTTTGTAACAGATCTTAGGCTACTAGCACAATCCTGTAACCTTTCTGCACTTCATGATTCAATGATTCGTGACCAAATAGTGTTTGGCATTACTGATGAACATTTAAGAGAAAAATTACTAAGGCAAAAAGCATTGACTTTAGAAATTGCAATAGAAATGTCTTTGGTTCATCAACAATAAAAAACTCAGTCCCAACAGTATTTTCTCCGTGAAAGGGCATGAAAATACCCGACAAGGCAGAGTGTGTAACGGCAGTGACGCAGATGGAGAAGATGCACATTTTGGATGGCAGCCATCTTGCGCGTGCGCATTCTAGCACCGCATATGCGCACTTCGCTCAGAAATGCGAGACGGCCGAAAACCAATCTGTGCATGCGCAAAGAAATATCATGCGTCATGACGTCAATGCAATGACGTGTACAGTGTGTGGAACCTCCCACTTTCAGAAAAAAATGCCCTGCCAGAGGAAAACAATGCTCACAATGTGGCAAATGCAATCATTATGCAGCACAGTACAGATCGACATTCGCATTTAAAACTTCCAAACCGATTTCAAGGCAGATAAATGTTAGGAGTGTACAATCAAAAGTAGAAGAGTTAGAGCAAAACTTTTCGACAGATTAAAATAGTTACTCCCTAGAAAATACATTCCTTGTAGGGATCATTGAAAAATATGAAAACTCCACAGAAGTAACTTCGCCTACCAAACCAAATAAATTCCATTACTTCAGATTCTGAATGGAACACAGTACTCAAAGTAAATGAATGCCCAATAAATTTTAAACTGGACACAGGCGGGTCAGCTCATTTGTTATCCAAGCTCGACCTCTCAAGACTCAAGTGACCTCCAAAAATTCTTTCAGCTGCCTGTAAACTTACAAACTATAATGGCAATGTTATCTCATCCATGGGATCGTGCTATTTACTTGTTTTCAACTAGGATATTGAAACAAAATAAGACTTGAGATTGTCAAGTCAGATAAATCGTTACTCTTAGGTGCACAAGCCTGCAAGGAGCCACGCCTAATTCAGCGTATTTATTCTGCAACCTCATCTCATCCTGATCTACAAAAGGATATCCAAACAGTCCTGTTTGTGTTCTGCTGCTTTTGTGTTCTGCTGCTTCATGTAGCATAAGCTGCTTCCTTGATGTATGCTTTGACAAAGGAAGTTCCAGACTATGAAATGAGTTCAACGTGTTTATTGAACTATTAACACAGTTCTTAAATGAGTTTGACTCTCTGCTAATCGAACTGTAGTAAGTCAGTCTATCTTTACAGCCTGCTCTAAGCCACGGGCTGGGTGTGATGCTGTTGATCAACCCTGATGTACTCTCTTGATGTCTGTCTGTGGAATGAGACAGAGCATGTGTGCCCTGTCCTTTTATATGGGTTGTGTAATGACCCCTTGTGGTAATGCCATCTCTGGGTGTCTTGACTGCTCATTGGTGGTGTCCTATTCTAAGTGTTCATTAGCTACATGTTTGCATATCATGACATCTCCGGTGCTCCCTCTAGTGTTTACTTAGTTGTAGTGTATTTACATTAACCCCTTGTGTATATACGATGATGCATATCACCACATCCCCCCTTTTTTCATGTTACATATTTTGTACTTTATTAAAGAAAATTGAACAAAACAGGTAGATAAGTGATGTAATGTACAAGTTATGACATTGATGAATATACAATACAAAATATTTATGAGTCCAAAATTTATGAATTGGTACAGTCGAGTGGCTTTCTTCTTTTGTTCCTGAAGTGGCGATGTTGATGTTGTCATTGCTTTGTGAACGCCGTCAGTGTTCCTGCGCTTGAGTAACCAAAAAGTCATCATGAGGTGTTCAAATGGACAAATCACTTCGTTGTCTGATTTGGACTCTTTTTTTTTTAATGCTTATGGTAGCGATTCTGTATGTCATCTTTCCTGAAAGCCAATTTGCTTGTTTGTAGTGGAGCAATCGTGAGGTTGTAAGATTCGTTGTCATGCCACGGTATTTTTGTGCTCTTGCCAGTGTTTTGAGCTGTGCAGTTACATTGTCCGTCATGTGCAGAGTTGTACCAGGGCGGACAAGCTGTTGTCCTATTGTTGTTGTTGCTTTTGTTGTTTTTGTCGTTCTGGCTGTTGCTGCCTTTGTTTCGCTTCTTGGTGTTGTTTTTGTTGTTGTTTTTGGAGGTTTGTTGTTGTGCTTGTTGCGCTCAATGACCATTCCGAGTGGAGAATTCGAGTCCTTCACAAAATTACTTGTGTTAGTGTCCTTTGTGGCATCTGCTGTTTCATTGAGCGTTTCGTCTTTGATTCCTCGGTGCTCCCCGTCTGGAGTCATGTCCGGTTCACTTGAATCATCTTTGGCTTGTTGATGCTCCCCGTCTGGAGTCCTGTCTGGTTCACCTAAATCATCTTTGGTTTCTTGATGCTCCTCGTCTGGAGTCAAAATGTTCAAAATTTCATTTTCTTGTGGAGAGGCTCGAGTGGATGAGGTTTTAATTGACGTGGTCTCACTGGACGCACTAGTAGTCTCACTTTGATCATCGAGTGCCTCTGTACATAGGAGCTGAGATCTGTCAGTCTCGCTGTGATGTTGCACACCTTGTATGGGAATTGTGAAGCCTTTGTCACTGTCTCACATACAGTGGGTAGACCTGCAGTGTCTTCTTGTTGGTTAGACAAGCTGGGTAGACTGTCAGAGTCTTCTTCTGGTGGCTCAAGTAATTTGGGTAGACTGTCATAGTCTTTCTGTTGTTCACGTGAGCGTGGCAGACTTGCATCATCTGCTACTGGTTGCTCAGATAAGGTGGATAGACCTTCATGGTCTTGTTCATGCATTGACTGCGCTTTGGAGTCTTGAGTTGCTCCCATTGTGGAGTCTGTCAACGATCTCGCTGTGGAGGCTTGTATCGCTCTGTCTGTGGAGTCTGGCATCGTTCCGTGTGTGGAGTTGTGCAGTGGTTGAGCAGTCAAGACACTCGGGTGGTATCTCACTATAGAAGGGATGAGGCACTCACACCCCGCGTCTTTCCACAGACCAATACCTACAGAGTGAGACAGGGTGTATCCTCAGCATCACACCCCAGCACGTGGCTTAGAGCAAGGCTGGTTCAGTTAGACCGAGTTACTACATTTAGATTAGCAGAGAGTCTAATTCATTGAGAACTGTGCTAATAGTTCAATAAAACACATTGAACCCACTTCAAAGCCTGGAGCATCTTTTATTCAAAACTGCATCAAGTTGCAGCTTGTGTTATTCCAAATTACACAACACAACATGATACCAGGAGTCTGTTCAATCTAGTTCGTTCAACTCAGCAAGATCCGTGATGACCAGCGAACATATACCGGCACAATGGAAAAGATTCAGGTTCCTCACCAGCTCAGGACCTCCGACAATCTCAGTGCCAACTGGTGGACATTCAAGCAGAAATTTCAGCTTTACGTCAAAGCATCAGACCCCAATGGTGCGTCTGATGCACGGAAGATAGCTCTTTTCCTCACCACAGCGGGTGATCACGCCTTGGAAATATTCAACTCCTTTCACTTCGCCGAAGACCAGGACAAGACGAAGTTTCAGACCATCCTGGACAAGTTTGACAGCCACTGTGAAGTGGACACCAACAAAATCTTCGAGCGCTACATATTCCAGCAACGATTGCAAGGTAAAGACGAATCCTTCAACTCATATTTAACTAACCTTAGACTGCTAGCGCAATCCTGCAACTTCAGTGATACCACTGACTCCATGATCAGAGACCAAATCGTTTTTGGAATTCACTCTGATCCTCAGAGAGCAGTTACTGAAGATCAAGCATATGACCCTGTCAGTCGCGAGCACGCTGAAAATCGCTATTCCCAATACAAGACGGCAGAAAATGATGGACAAGCCTCCCACGAGGCAGAGTGTGTGCAGGCCATCTCTCGGTTGTTGCGCCTCAACATTGACGAAAGCGGCCATTTTGCTGAATTGGAGTTTGGTTTGGGGGAATAAATAAAGAAAACAGTTAAAAGGGTTGGGTTAAAATGGATGCTTCAGGGGAACTTTGTGCAATTTTCTTCTGTGTCTTTATGGGAAGGACTGAAGAGTGCCTGTTATTTCTGATCTCTTTTTTTCTTGTTTAACTTGAATTGTGCTATTGTGGGGGCTGTTTATGACTTGTATAGAGTGTTTGCTTAAGTAGGGCTGATCTGGGGAAGTGGTGTGGAGGGGTCGGGGGTCGGGGTGACTGGGAACAATCGGTGGGAGACGGGCTGGAGCCGAGGCTGGGAGCCCCAGGCTCGGTGAGTGCAGCTAGTCAATGGGAGCCGAGGTGGGGGGTGTCCATATAGTTAGATTAGAGCAGGGGTTAGGTGATAGGATGGTGTTGTTGGGGGGGAGGAAAGAGAGAGTGTTGTTCTGCTGACGGGGATGGAAACTGGGCATGGTAACAGTGAGGAGGTCATGGGTGGAGCTGGCCAGGGGGCGGGCCAGAGGAAGCACGACACATGGCTGGGGGGTTGGCTGAGCAAAGGGGATGGCTGATCGGCAAAGGGCCCCCCAACCAGGCTGATCACCTGGAACGTTAGAGGGTTAAACGGGCCAGTGAAGAGGGCGCGTGTGTTTGCACATCTGCGGGTTCTGAAGGCGGACATAGTCTTGTTGCAGGCGACGCACCTGAAAGTGGCAGACCAGGTTAGGTTAAGAAAGGGCTGGGTCAGTCAGGTCTTTCATTCGGAGCTTGATTCTAAGTCGAGGGGGGTTGCGACCCTGATTAATAAAAGGGTACAATCGTGGATGGGGATGGCAGGTTCGTTATGGTGAGGGGTAAGCTCAAAGGGGTGAGAGTAGTCCTGGTCAGTGTGTATGCCCCTAATTGTGACGACATGGATTTTATTAGGAGGATGCGAGGGAAGACCCCTGACTTGGATTTGCGCAAGTTGATCATGGGCGGGGACTTTAATATGGTCCTGGACCCGAGCCTGGACCGGTCATGCTCAAAAACGGGCAGTTTGCCAGCAATGGCAAAGGAACTGAGAGGGTTCATGGAGCAAATGGGGGGAGCAGATCCGTGGAGATTTAGCCGGCCAACGGCGAGGGAGTTCTCGTACTACTCCCACGTCCACAAGGTGTATTCCCGAATTGACTACTTTGTTGTGAGTAAGGACCTGCTGGCCGGAATGGTGGGGGCAGAATATTCGGCAATTGCCATATCGGACCATGCTCCGCACTGGGTAGACCTGCAGTTTTGTAAGGACAGCTTTCAGCGCCCACCATGGAGGCTGGAAGTTGGACAACTCGCAGACGAGGCGGTGCGCGAGAGGCTGAGGAAATGCATGCAGGTGAACAATACTGGAGAGGTCTCGGCAGTGGTGCTCTGGTAGGCACTGAAGGCAGTGGTGAGAGGGGAGCTGATTTCAATCCGCGCGTACAGGGACAGGACAGATAGGGCACAGACGGACCGACTGATTAAGGAAATTCTACGGACAGACAGGAGTTATGCGGAATCCCCGAGGCCAGAGTTACTCAGAAAACGACAGAGGCTGCAGGCCGAATTTGTGGTGCTGACTACAGGCAAGGCTGTAGAGTAGCTGAGAAAGGTAAAAGGCACGATTTATGAGCATGGGGAGAAGGCCAGTAGAATGCTTGCGCAGCAACTGAGGAAGAGGGAAGCGGCTAGGGAAATAGGGAGGGTAGTGGATGGGGAAGGTAATCTAGTGGGTGATCCAGCAGGGCTGAACAAGATCTTTAGGGACTTTTATAGGAACCACCCGGGGGGGGGGGGGGGGGGGGGGGGGGGGGGGGGGGAAAGAGAGAGGGGAGGAGGAATGAGGCGGTTCTTGGATGGACTGACCTTCCCAAGAGTGGGGAGGGGGTTGGTGGACGGACTGGGGCCCTGGTCAGGATCGAAGAGGCGTTGGGGGGCCTGAAGGTCATGCAGTCGGGTAAAGCCCCGGGGCTGGATGGGTATCCGGTGGAGTTTTACAAATGATTTGCCGGGATAGTGGGGTCGGTGCTGGTCAGGGTCTTTAACGAGGCAAGAGACAGAGGGAGTTTACCCCCCAACGATGTCGCAGGCCACCATCTCGCTCATTCTGAAACGGGATAAGGACCCGGAGGCCTGTGGGTGAATCTCTTTGATTAACATAGACGCCAAGTTACTGGCCAAAATTTTGGCGACCAGAATTGAGGACTGTGTACCGGATGTAATTGTGGAGGACCAAACCGGGTTTGTAAAGGGGAGGCAGCTGGTGGCCAACATAAGAAGGCTGCTCAACGATTATGATGCCCCCGGAGAGTAGGGAGGTAGAGATAGTCGTAGCCATGGATGCTGAAAAGGCTTTTGACTGGGTCGAGTGGGAGTGATCTGTGTGAGGTACTCGGACGGTTCTGGTTCAGGGGGGGGGGGAAATCATCGACTGGGTTAGGCTATTGTATCAGGCCCCGGAGGCGATTGTAAGGACGAACAGGACGACATCGGACTACTTTAGACTGCACCGTGGGACAAGACAGGGCTGCCCTCTCTCCCCACTGCTGTTTGCGCTGGCCAGAGAGCCGCTGGCAATTGCACTGAGAGCTTCTAGGGGCTGCAAAGGGCTGGTCTGGTGGGGAGTGGAACATAGAGTCTCGTTATATGCGGATGATCTGCTGTTATATGTATCGGACCCAATGGTGGGGATGGACAGTATTATGGCAACCCTGAGGGAATTTGGCCGGTTCTCCGGATACAAACTGAACATGGCTCAGAGCGAATTGTTTGTAATTCAGGTGAGGGGGCAGGAGAGTAGGCTGAAGGGGTTGCCGTTCAGGCTAGTGAGGGAGAGTTTCCGAATTTGGGGATTCAGGTGGCACGGGACTGGGGCAGGTTGCATAAGCTCAACCTGTTCCGACTGGTGGAACAAGTGAGGGAGGAGGTCCGGAGGTGGGATGCGCTCCCCGCTGTCATTGGCGGGGATTGGTGCAGACTGTTAAGATGACGATTCTCGGGCAGCACGGTGGCGCAGTGGTAGCACTGCAGTCTCACGGCGCCGAGGTCCCAGGTTCGATTCCGGCTCTGAGTCACCGTGTGGAGTTTGCACATTCTCCCCATGTTTGCATGGGTTTCGCCCCCACAACCGAAAGATGTGCAAGGTAGGTGGATTGAACACGCTAAATTGCCCCTTAATTGGAAAAAATTAATTGGGTACTCTAAGTTTAAAAAAATGACGATTCTCCCGCGGTTCTTGTTTGTTTTTCAGTGTCTCCCCATCTTTATCCCGCGGTCCTTCTTTAAGAGGCTGAATAAAATTATTCTGGGATTTGTATGGGCAGGGAAGTCCCAGGTGAAGAGGGTGATGTTTGAAAGGAACAGAGGAGAAGGGGGGCTGGCGTTGTCGAACTTCAGCAACTATTATTGGGCGGCCAACATAGCGATGATAAGGAAATGGATGGTGGGTGGGGGGTCGGCTTGAGTGCACGCCAGTTAGCACTGAGATTGCCGTGGTACCTGAGTCGATTAGGAACCAGAATCTCGATCATCGTGCCTGGGTTCGGTTGTCACAGATCTTGCTGAGTTGAACTAAATTGATGTCACAGGCACTCCTGGTATCATGTTGTGTTATGCTGCTTCGTGTAGCATAAGCTGCTTCCTTGATGTATGCTTTGACAAAGGACGCTCCAAACTATGAGTTCAACTTGTTTATTGAACTATTAACACAGTTCTTAAATGAGTTCGACTCTCTGCTAACCTAGCTGTAGTAAGTCAGTCTATCTTTACAGCCTGCTCTAAGCCACGTGCTGGGTGTGATGCTGTTGATCAACCCTGATGTACTCTCTAGATGTCTGTCTGTGGAATGAGACAGAGCATGTGTGCCCTGTCCTTTTATATGGGTTGTGTAATGCCCCCTTGTGGTAATGCCACCTCTGGGTGTCTTGACTGCTCATTGGTTGTGTCCTATTCCAAGTGTTCATGAACTGCATGTTTGCATATCATGTCATCTCCGGTGCTCCCTCTAGTGTTTACTTAGTTGTAGTGTATTTACATTAACCGCTTGTGTATATACAGTGATGCATATCACCACAAGTTCTTGATCAGTATCCAGATGTCTTCAAAGGAATGGGCACTCTACCATTTAAGTACAAAATTTTACTTTGATTGGATGCTAAGCCAGTAGTCCATCCGCCAAGGAGAATTCCTGCTCCACTAAGAGAAAGGTTGAAGTTGGAATTAGAAAGGCTACTGCAACAAGGTACACAATCAAGAGTCACAAAACCGACTGACTGGGTCAGTTTGATGGTTTGTGTGAAGAAACTGTCAGGTGATCTGCGGATATGTATTGATCCCAAGAATCTCAATGTGAACATAATGAGGGAACACTATCCCATACCGAAGAGAGAGGAAATCACCAGCGAAATGGTGAATTCTCGCATCTTCACCAAGTTAGATGCATCACAAGGTTTCTGGCAAATTCAATTGGAAGAGTCAAGCAGAAAGCTCTGCACTTTTAGTACACCTTTTGGCAGATTTTGCTACAATAGGATGCCTTTCAGAATTATCTCTGCATCTGAAATATTCCACCGCATTATGGAACAGATGACTGAGGGAATAGACGGTGTACGTGTCTACGTAGATGACATCATCATATGATCATCAACACCAGAAGAGCATGTCTCGAGACTGAGTAAAGTCTTTCAATGCATACATAAGTATGGCATCAAGCTTAATCAAACCAAATGCAGTTTTGACGTTTCTACTCTTAAGTTCCTAGGAGACCAAAATTCAGAAAAAGGCGTGTGACCTGACACTGACAAAATCGCAGCCATTCAAGGAATGAAAGTTTCGGAGGTCAAAAAAGCAGTTCTTCATTTTCTTGGCGTTGCGAACTTCCGAGGCAAATTAATCCCGAATTTGTCCAACCAAAAAACAGCTCTGAGAAACCGGATTAAGGAATCAACGTTGTTTGAATGGCAGGTGTGTACACCAAGTTGAAGTCACCATTGCACCGATCTTAGCATTCGTCGATCCAAATAAGGAGACAAAAATTTCGACTGACGCGTCAGAACAGAATTGGAGCAGTTTTGTTGAAGAAGGATGACAACTCGTCTTGGGTTCCTGTCGCATATGCATCGAGGGCGATGATGGCAAAAGAATGTTGCTACGCTCAAATCGAAAAATAATGTTTGGATCTACTAACCAAAATTTTAAAGTTCCATGATTACGTTTATGGACTACCCACTTTCACTGTGGAGACCGACCACAGACCATTGGTGCACAGTATAAAAAAGGATCTCAATGACATGTCTCCACGACGCCAAAGAATTCTAATGAAACTCTGCCGTTATGATTTCGACCTCATCTTCACACCTGGGAAGGATCTGATAATAGCAAATGCGTTATCACGCTCCATTACTTTGCAAAGTGAACCACTGGAATTCATTCAACACATTGAATCTCAGGTACAGATATGTGCAGACAACATTCCAGCATCAGATGAAAAAATCAATTTAATAAGACAGGAGACTAAAAAGGATGCATTGCTACAACATGTCATTCACCACATCAATAATGGGTGACCGAAAGGGCAATATCCATAATTTCACAATGTTCAAGCAGATTTAACGGTGATAAATGGTCTACTTCTGAGACTCAATAGGATAGTCATTCCACTGTGTCTCAGGCCCATGATACTAAGCCAGATTCATGAGGGACACCTTGGGATTGAAAAATGTAAGAGACAGGCTAGACAAGCTGTCTACTGACCAGGCATAAATCGGGACATCACTAACATGATTTTGGGATGTGAGACGTGTCGAAAGTTCCAGCCTGTGCAGTGCAAGGAGGCTTTGCAGCAACACGAGTTGGAAATCTCTCCTTGGGCCAAAGTAGGCATTGGCCTATTTCATTCCAATGGTCGTGACTCTGTGCTCATTATCGATTATTTCTCGAACTATCCAGAGGTATTGAATCTACTGGATCTAACCTCCAAACCGGTGATAAAAGCAAGCAAAGAAACATTTTCCAGACATGGAATTCCAACCACTGTCATGACAGACAATGGACCATGCTTCGATAGCAATGACTGGGCTGAGTTTGCAAGGCTCTACAATTTTAAACACATAACATCTAGTCCACATTACCCACAGTCGAACGGGAAAGTAGAAAAAGCAGTACATATTATTAAACAACTGATTAATAAAGCTCTGGATTCTGTATCAGACATCCATCTTGCACTGCTCTCTTACCGAGCAACTCCATTACAAACAGGTTTGTCACCAGCACAAATGCTCATGAGAAAACGTTACCTGCGTTACAGTTTCCAAATCCTGATCATCTTCCAGCACTACAAAAAATGCAACAGCTACATGATTGTCAAAGATTATATTATAACATGCATGCTACCTTCTGGACTCATTATCTCCAGATGACACCGTTAGGATAAAAATTCTTGATGGAGGTTGGTCTGCTCCTGCAAAGATCGTCAGACAAGTAGCACCCAGATCACACATAATCAAAACAACTGACAGTAACATTCTACGTAGAAATCGTAGACAACTCAAAAAGATTCAACCTCAGAAAATTTTTACGGATCTACATCTGAACGAAATCATCTTTCCAGATATGCTAATCAACACTCAAAAAAACACTGACACTCAAAGTAACATTGACATGCAAAGAACTGTCAAGAAATCAGAATCACCACCTTGTTTGCTCAGAAGGTCTACGAGAAGAAGAAAGATACCTACTAGACTTAACCTTTAAAGGCTCCATCGTCAGTTTGTGTATTTGTTACTCATTTTGCTCTGCACTACATTATACATATCATGCTTTGGTTTACTTACAGTTTTACATTTTTCCTTTGTTAAAACAAGTCAGAAATGTAAAAAAAAAGGGGATGAAATGATATGTATATGTGTATATAACTAAAGGGTTAATTATAACATCTAGCTGTAACACTACCACTAGAGGGCATTACAAGATCCAGTATAAATAGCAGCTCCTAAAGGATCTTGGTCTCTTTCTACCCAGGAGTGTTTAGTAAGCAGTAGTGTATTTAGATAGTCTCAGTATAGTTGGTATTTATAGTTGTGAATCAGTTAATTCAATCATATTTAATTACTTGATTTCTAGAGATAATTCTGTAGCGTGTCGAACTCAGATATAATCAATTGTTACTTAAATTAAATTAGTTTGCTTAAGTTGAAGACTCGTGGTTTCTTCAGAATCACACTATCAGACCATCGGCATCAACAGTAACTAGTAACGATACATATTACTAGACCCAGTAATACAACATTCTCGGTCTTGGAAATTTCAAATGGCCCCCAGCATTCACAGCTTTTTATGGGGAATGTGTTGTGGATTTCCATGACCCTCTTGTGAGAAAAAGTGCTTCCTGATTTTATTTCTGAACAACCTTGCTCCAATTTAAATTTTTATCCCTTCTTGATCTGTACTCCCCCCTCCAGAGAATATGGATTCTCTCCACCTCCCCTATTGAATCCTTTTGAACTCCTCAATAAGGAGCTATGTTTATGTGACCATGTCATAATTTAATCCTCTCAGTCCCAATTAATTCTGATGAACCTGTTGAGTTATGAATCCTTTGAAGAAGCCCTGACCATAAATTTAAAATATATTGTAATAAATGTTATTTACCCAAGAAGCCCAAGTTTACATGATTATTTATACTGAGCTAGAACAAAACTATGAATCAGGTTTTAATTCCAAGGAATTAGGCCCTTGGTTTGAGAGAGAAGTTACAAAATAACTACTAAACTTCAGTCAGGATTTAATGATTAAATGAGAGAGTGGGATTTAGAAATACTGAAAACACTCAAGTGTTTTTATTAACTAAAATGAAAATGAGGAGCATTGATGGTGGCAGATTGTAAAATATAATGTTCGAGCAGGGATGACCATCCTGCTGTCCTAAGGGAACCTCCTCATAAATCAGTGCAACATTCAATACTCTGCAAATCTTATCAGCAGCTACCATACAGGAAAACAAATGAATTACTGCATACAAGGAGCCTAGAATGGCTTCCCCTCAATCATTAATGCATCCTGACTCCAGTTACTGACCTCAGTTCCTGCCTCATGTTTTGCAGTCCCAGCCTCGGGATAGAGGCCCCTGTCTCTGCACCAGATGGTGTGCAATACAGAAGGATTCTGTATACTCCAATACAAGTCCTGAACTAAGCCAATACTTTCTTTTAAATGCTGAGTTTTCTGACAGTTTCACACTTCTATGTTCCAGTAACTTATATATTCTGGAAATGTTTCAATTTTTTTTCTAATTCTGCTTCATCTGTTATGAACAATACCCTGATCACACCTCCGCTCTGTTTTTAAACAAAGAGAATCATCCAAGTTCCCAAGCTTTTGAAGTAGCTGTGATTCTCTTCTGTTCCAAAATTCTAGTCAATCAAAACACTTCCAGAAATTATCTGAAGAAATGTCCTGGTTACTGGAATAGTAATTGTTTAGTGTTACTCCAGAAACCTGGACTATTGTTCCAAAAATGCAAATTCAAATTTCACCATGGCAGTTTGAGAATTTGAATTCAGTGTTTTAAGAATTTGGAAATAAGAATTTGGCATCTTTAAAATTGATCAGGAAGCTCTTGGATTGTCATTAAAAAACTAACTGGTTCACGAATGTCCATTAGAGGTGGAAATCTGTCATTCTTACCCTGTGTAGCCAATATGTGACTCCAATCCAGCTCTAAAATCGTTGATTCTTAATTGACTTAAGTGGCCTATCAAGATTCTCAGTTGTATCAAAACAGATTTTCAAGTGGCTCACGCACCATCATCTCAAGACATTCAGAAATGGCAACAAGTGCTGACCTTGCCAGCAACATCTACATCCTGTACATTAATTGCGGATTAAGTTCATTAAGTGACGAGCTCCAGCAGATGACAATCTAGCACAGTAACAGCAGAGACACCCACATCTTGGAGGTGGGTAGAGTGGAGGGCACAGGGCTCTACACGGGGACTGTGGAGGATAAGGGTTGATTATTTACTGAATGGAAGCAGGAACTGAAGTGGTAACTTCACATCTTATACTTAAGAGATAAAATTGGAATGCAAAGTGGCTGTACATTTACAGAGATATACAGTACAAAATTAAGATTGAAATGGCTGCTTCTGACACATGATAGCAACAACAGCCCTGACCGTGTAAGATATGCAGAGTTACACTGGGTGGAGCAGAGTTGGTGGACTTCTTGATTCTAGGCTAGATTTCCTATGGATACTTCAAATACCATGGGCAGGATCTGCATCAAAAAAGTCACCGTAAAGCTTGCCTCTGCTCTGGCAGGCCACCCGCTGTCATTTAATGCTCTGAGAGGGACATGGGTTCTCGGTCTGTGGCTGGAGGCGTGGACAACCGGTGAGAAAAGAGGGCCTGTGAAAGAGGATTTTCCCACCTGAAGCTCAAACAGGTTTACTTGCCTAGCTTTCCGTCCATCATAACCTCCTTCTACTGGACTGGAAGTAGGCATTAATTGGCCATTCAAGGGCGTCAATTGTCCCAATCGTAGACTGGCCACCCAATGCCTCATCCATCACCTGATAAATTGCATTCAGACAGGGGGAGGGATAGCAAAGGCACCCTCAAAGTTTTATGTACTGCCCAGTCTCCAAACCTGTCCACAGAGGATTTTAAATTCTGTTGCATTAATGCATATTGGAAAACAGAAGAAGAATTATAGGCAGCCAGTCTTTTGATGCTATGAGATTTCTGCGTCCCTCCAGTTCTGGCCTCTTGCCCTTCCTAGATTTCTTTTCAACTTCCATTAGCAGTTGTGCCTCAAGCAACCTGGCCCCAACATCCAGGACTTCCCTCTCTAAACCACTTCATGTCTCCACACCTTTTTCCTCCTTTAAGATGCCCCTCAGAACCTATGCCCATGATCTAACTATTAGCTGTCCGTCGTATTTGTCCCAATGTATAACTCAGTGTCAAATTTTTATCTGAGGTCCTGAGAAGTACATTTGGGACATTTCATTATATTAAGGTGTTTTACAAATGGAATTTGTTATTATGTTGAATTGATTATAAAATCCCCGAAACAAATTGTTTCCTTCATTGCTGGGGCAATAATCTGACAGGGTGGATCAGTGATTTTTACAGAACCTGCATTTCAATTGGAATCATAACCAGACAGTTTCTGTAAAGGGCAGGGGATCCATTATTAAAGGTGAACATTTACGTTGCTCACTCTAGAATGGAACCCACCTGTTATAGAAAGCAAGCTATGTAATAGTGTATCAGCCAATGGACATCTAGTACAGTTTTGACTTCACCACCTACTGGGAACAGCTTGTGTTTAACCCTTTTTTGATGGAGCTTCTGTCCCTCACACTTTAGGGGAAGAATCCAACAGGAAATTGCATTCAAATAGTACCTTTAACTTAGAAAACACCTGAATCTAGTTCATAGGGGAGAGAAGTGGACACCAAGCTGCAGTGAGGAAACTCAGAGAAGATTGAAAGCATGTTCAAAAGGACAAATCTTGAGGAAGGGAGAAGGAGGCAAAGTGACTTAGGGAGACTGTTGCATTACCAGTAGCAGCTCAGATAAAGGATATTTCATGTTGGTAACTCTGAGGAGCTAAAGAAAGCTCAAATGCAATAATGTCTGAGATTGCTAAAATCAGACGGCCCGACCTCCCAGCATTAATTAATAGGAGATAAAAACAGGAACTAATCAGAAAATGGGAAACTAGCAAATCAGAATGCCTGCCCTTCAGCCACTGCCTTTTCCATAGGATACATGTTTACCATTTGAAGACGAGTCAAGTAGATGTAACTAACCAGGTTATCGTAATGCCGGTTTATGAACCTTGAAACCACATTCTGCTTCCTAACTTTCCAACTAATTTCTTTTCCTAACCTTTCCATAACACTAGCTGGGGAACACTGCACAACAAAGCATGTCTAATGATGATGATGCTAATCAGTAACATTACAGAGGGAACCAATACTTGTCTCAAATAGATTCTCTGTCGGAACATGAATGTATGTATATCCTCTCCTTTCCTTCAGCTACCCCAAACATGGGCTGGTGGAAACCAATGAAATTTATGGACCAAATACAGAATTTCTAATGAACTGTTCATTAAACATGTCAGTGGGTACAGTACTAGGGTTTCTATGAGCTGGGGATCAACAATGTGATTAATTTTCACAACATCTGGCAACCAGTATCCATTCGAAATACAAATCTGTCTCAGTTGTATGCATGTACACTCATATATATGTAAACACACACAATTACATACACATAACTTGCATTTATACAGCGCTTTTAATGTAATAAAATGTCCCCAGGTACTTCACAGGAACATTACAAAGCAAAGTTTCAAACTGAGCCACAGAAGGAGCTATTAGGGCAGATGATTAAAAGCTTGGCCAATGCGTAAAGTTTTAATGGGGAAAGGAGATGGAAGGGCAGAGAAGTTTAGGAAGTAAGTTCCAGAGTTCTAGGATCTTGGCAGCTAAAGGCAACGCCACCAACAGCGGAGCGATTAAGATTTATAATATTCAGAAGACCAGAGTTAGAGGGCCATGGATATCATGGAAGGATGTAAGGTTGGAGGGAATTACAGAAATGCGGAGGATGAAAGTTTGGAGAGGTTTGAAAACAAAGATGAAATTTTAAAATCAAGGCACTACTTAACTGGGAGCCAGTGTTGGTCAGTGAGTAAATGGGTGAATGAGAACTGGTGAGAGTTAAGACGCAGAAAGCAGACCTTTGGGGGTTGGCCTTAAGCTTATGGAGGATAGAATGATGGAACAGAGATTGTCATGGGGATTGAGACATTGGATTCATTCCTCCCAATACTGCAAAGGCAATGGGCCCTGACAATGTCCCAGCAATAGGCCGTACCCCTAGCCAACCTCTTCCAGTACATCTACAACACTGGCATCTACCTGGCAATTATGAAAAATTGCCCAGGTGTGTCCTGTACACAGGAAACAAGACAAATCCAACCTAGCCAATTACCTAGTCTACTCTCCATCATCAGCAAGTGATGGAAGGAGTCATCAACAGTGCTATCAAGTGTCACTTACTCAGCAATAACCTGCTCAGAGATGCTCAGTTTGGGTTCCGCCAAGGTCACTCAGCTCCTGACCTCATTACAACCTTGGTTCAAACATGGACAAAAGAGCAGAATGCCAGAGGTGAGGTGAGAGTGACTGCCCTTGACATCAAGGCAGCATTTTACTGAGTGTGGCATCAAGGAGCCCTAGCTAAACTGGAGTCAATGGGAATTAGGGGGAAAACTCTCCACTGGTTGGAGTCATACCTGGCACAAAAGAAGATGGTTGTGGTGGTTTGAGGTCAATCATTTCAGCTCCAGGACATCACTGCAGGAGCTCCTCAGCGTAGTGGCCTAGGCCCAACTATCTTCAGCTGCTTCATCAATGACCTTCCTTCCATCATGAGGTAAGAAGTGGGGATGTTTACGGATGACTGCACAATATTCAGCACCATTCGTGATTCCTCAGCTAATGAAGCAGTCCATGTCCAAATGCAACAAGACCTGGACAATATCTGGGCTTGGGTTGACAATTGGCAAGTTACATTCGTGCCACACAAGTGCCAGGCAATGACCATCACCTTCAAGAGAGGATCTAACCACCGCCCCTTGAAATTCAATGGCATTACCGTGACTGAATTCCCCACTATCAACATCCTGGGAGTTACTACTGCTCGCTCAGAAACAGAACTGGACGAGCCATATTAATACTGTGGCTACCAGGGCAGGTCAAAGACTAGAAATCTTATGGCGAGTAACTCACCTCCTGACCCCACAAAGCCTGTTCACCATCTACAAGGCACAACTTGGGTCACTGTCTGTGCAGAATCTGCACGTTCTCCCGTGTCTGCATGGGTTTCCTTTGTGCACTCTGGTTTCCTCCCACAAGTCCTGAAAGAAGTGCTTGTTAAGTGAATTGGACATTCTGAATTCTCCCTCACCCGAACAGGTGCTGGAGTGTGGCGACTAGGGGATTTTCACAGTAACTTCATTGCAGTGTTAATGTAAGCCTACTTGTGATACTAATAAAGATTATTATTATTAATGGAATATGCTCCACTTGCCTGGGTGAGTGCAGCTCCAACTACACTCAAGAAGCTCGACACCATCCAAGACAAAGCAGCCCACGAGACTGTTCCCCCTTCCACAAACATTCAAAACCTCCAACAATGATGACCAGTGGCAGCCTAGTGTACCATTTACAAGATGCCTTGCAGTAACTCAACAAGGTTCCTTAGACAGCATCTTCCAAACCCACAGCCACTACCATCTAGAAGGACAAGAGCAGCAGATACCTGGGAACCCCGCCACTGGAGGTTCCCCTTCAAGTCACTCACCACCTCGATTTGGAAATATGTTGCCGTTTCTTCACTGTCGTTGGGGCAACATCCTGAAACTCCCTCCCTACCAGCCCAGTGGGTGTATCTGCACCTCAAGGACTGCAGTGGTTCAAGAAGACAACTCACCACCACCTTCTGAAGGGCAACCAGGGATGGGCAATGAATGCTGGCCTAACCAGCGACGCCCACATTCCGTAAGTGAATTAAAAAATACTCAATTGGAGGAAAATTCAGCTCATCGAGTATTAGATGCTGGGCAACCAGTCACATTCACAGAATTGTATGCACACATACTCATATATGTGTGCATACTCATATAGCTGCCATAGCAAACAGTTCCCCAGTCCTTATGCTCTCTAACAGGACATGAAATTCAGCAGCATTAGACAGAGATAAGAATCCAATCTCTACAGATCCAGGATAAATACCACTGAAGATACATGAGAATAATTAAAAATTCTACTACTAGAGTAGTTCCACTTGGATAGTTATGCTATTTTCACGTTCAGTACTTCTAAGAATCTGAAAGAAAAGCAGATTCAACAATCATAAGATTGTATCTGATTACAAGTATTTATTATGTAGCTTGAAACTTCAGCTGTGATTAGTGATAACATCCCATCACCAGCTAATTATAATATTTTACAAGGAGTCAGTTTAAGAACACACTTCCCTTTATATTCCCATGTGTCAGCACAGTTTTCTTGCAAGACGTTTTACTTTAACACACGAGCTTGTTGTCAGAAACAGATGGTGAAAGAGAGGCAGAACAACTTTTGCAATACTGACACACTAGACTGAGAACTTTGTGGATTTAGAAATGACAGTGTGGGAGGAATTCCTTAATAAAAGGAAAACATTCCCATCGAGTTTAAAACCATACTTGTCAATAACCCAATAGCTAATGGACATGACTGGATACACTAAGTGTGTTCAAGATGATGTTTTCCTCGGGTCTTCACACCCTCTGTGGGGTTCCATTTAACATCTACTTAACCCTCTGCGTAGTGGTTAGACTGGATGTGGCAAGGCTTCACATCTTTGATCTAATCTGTTGGTTGTGGGATTGCACAGCTGGCTACAGAATGCTGATCCATTGTTTAGACAATAAGACCATAAGTTATAGGAGCAGAATTAGGCCAGTTGGCCCATTGAGTCTGCTCCACCATTCCATTGTGGCTGATATTTTCTCATCCCTATTCTCCTGCCTTCTCCCCATAACCCCATATTAATCAAGAAATCTCCTTATTAATAAAGAACACCAGATTTGTGCTCGAGATGCTGTTACCTACAGGGTTACAGACCAAGAACTGGAAGATGGAATTAGACAGAATAGTTCTCTCTTAGAACATAAGATCTAGGAGCAGGAGTAGGCAATTTAACCTCTCGAGCCTGTTCCACCTTTCAATACGATCTCATTCTCCTTAACCCTTCAACCAATTACTAATTAAAAATCCGTCTAACTCGTCAAATTTACTCACTGTCCCAGCTTCCATTGTACTCTGGGTAGAGAATTCCACAGATTCACGACCCTTTGGGAGAAGTAGTTTCTCCTCATTTCGGTTTTAAATTTGCTACCCTTTATCCTGAGACGATGGGCGTGATTCTCTGGCCTCGTTACGGTCTTGCTCAAGCGAAACGAGGCTGGTGAATAGCGAGAAAGGCAGAAAATGAGAACTGCGACAGGCGGCAAACAGTTTGCGACGCAACCGGCCCGTTCTCCAAGGAAAAATCCGGACCTCGCCATAGCGAGGTGAGAAACCAATTATTACCACTTAAGCCCAATTTCCATACCATTAACAGGAGCCACCCCTTATCCTGAGGCCTCTCGTCATTCATCGGCCTTCCTTCAAGTAGTCACGCTGGCGCCGATTAATACTCCTTTTTAAAAATGTGAACCTGGCTGAAGGGCTTCTGTGGAGAGCCGAGGAGGTGAGTAGCTATCTTTGCTCGCAGGCAAAGAGCACGGGGGCACAGGGCTTACCGCTCCAGTGCTCACCAGGAGAGGGAGAACCTTCGGCTAGGGGTGGGCCGCCATGGGAAAGGGGGGGGGGGTGCAGGGGAGGTGCTGTGGGGTGCAACCGCTCGCCGCACCACCATGCCAACCCTTGGATTGTGTTTGTGGTAATATGCATTGATGCATATATGTATATAGCTGTAGAAATGTACAAAGTTGTTTATCAGTACATGCAATGATAGATATGACCTCCTGCCAGTGGATGGCGCCAGACATGCATCACGTGACTTCAAACAGCAGTTTGGACTCTTATGTCTTCGCCCTTGACATACAGGCACAGCCTGCTGCTCATGGTAGCAGGTTCTCAAGCAATTGAACTCTATAATATCTTAATTTTTGATGGCGGAGGGAACAGGACTTATGATGAAGTGATTAATTACTTCAATTGTCATTGCTCACCGATAAAAAACGAGACATCTGAAAGATACCTATTCCGTACATGTACCAAAAAAGCTAATGAATCATTCAATAGCTTTGCGACAGACTTGAGGTTGAAGGCCATGTCTTGTAATTTCGAAAATCTGCATTCATCGATGATCTCGGACCAAACAGTTTTTGAAACTGTTGAAACAAATCGAATGATAGACTTAAGAGAGAGATTGTTGCGGGGGACGGGACGGGGGGGACGGGGGGGACGGGGGGGGACACACAACCTCACATTAGAGAGTGCCATCAAGATCTGCCAGGCAAGTGAGTTAGCTGCGTAGCGGATCAGCATTCTCAGCTCAATAAATGTTGGCGCCAATCTCGGAGAAGACGCTGGCGCCATAAGCACTGAGACGCAGTCCGAAAAGAACCATGGTCTCCGTGTTGGCAGCCATTTTAAGGGCACTGTGACATAGTCAAAGAAGAACTGTGGTCTCAGTGCGAGTGGCCATTTTGAGCACACCATTTTGAGCATTACGCAGCATCCAAAAAAACAAGGTCTAATTGCGGGCGCCCATTTTGGCCAATAGACCAAATCCGCCATTTTATGTCAGTAATGTGGGAATGGACATTTGCCACAACGATGGCCTGTATTTAAGAAAGTTTATCACAAGTGTAGCAGAAAGGGTCATTTTCCAGGTGATGCACCCTCGGTCCGACAGTTCTCCGAACAGAAGCGAAGAGTTTAAGTAAGGATAAATGCATCGGTACAGGGGTGCTGGAGGGTAGGTTAGTGGCGCTGTTAAGTGTAAACAATTGGGACAATGTGGGATTCGCAAAGAAGGTGTTTGGGCCCATCCTCGACTTGGACACACACTAACTGATAGTGGGGGCGGGGGGGACTGGAACTTGGTGCAGGAGCCAAGGGTGGACAGGTCACGGCCATGCTCGCTGGTCCCACCAGGGGGGCAAAGGCGTTGGCTGGGCTAATGGTGGAAATGGGAGGGATGGACCCTTGGAGGTTTCTGCACCCGAGGGAACGGGGGTACTCATTTTTCTCAGCAGTCCATAAGGTATACTCGCAGATCGACGTTTTCGTGGTGGGGAAGGCTCTGCTGGCTGGGGTTAAGGGGTCGGAATATTCGGCAATTGCAGTGTGAGATCATGCTCCGCATTGGGTGGATATGGTGCTGGAGAAGGGGGTAGCTTAGAGGCCGGGGTGGAAATTAGATGTGGGACTTTTGGGGCACCAAGTGTTCTGTGACAAAATTGAAAAGGTAATTAAGGAATATGTAGGTTTCAACTGTATTGGTGAGGTGTCGAAGGCAGTTGTCTGGGAGGCTCTAAAGGCAGTGGTGAGGGGGGAGGTGATTTTGTTTAAGGCCATGGTGGACAAAGAGGAGAGGTTGAAGCAGCAGAGGGTAATAGATGAGATGTTGGAGGTAAATAGGAGTTATAAAGATGGGGGACCCAGCAAAGCTGTTAAAGAGGAAGGAACTATAGGCGAGCTTTGACCAACCATCTACCAGGAAGGCGGTGCGTCAACTGAGACGAGCAAGAGGTGCAGTTTACGAACATGGAGATAAGCTCCGGAGGGAAGCAGCAGCAAGGGAAATTGTGCAGGTGAGGGATAGGGCAGGGAAGTTGGTGGTGGCTCCGGATGTGATTAACAAAGATTTTGATGAATATTATGAGAGGTTGTACAGGTCAGAGCCACCTGGGGGAGACCGGGAGATGCAGGAATTTCTAGATGGGCTGGAGTACCCAAGGTTAGGGGAGGGGGACAGGGCTACATTAGATGGAGCGATTGTGGAGCAGGAGATAAAGGATGCGATTGGGAGGATTCAGTCGGGGAAGGTGGCAGGGCCGGATGGGGTTCCAGTGGAATATTCAAGGATAAGCTGGCACCCCTGATGGTGGGGATGTTTGAAGAGGCAATAAACCTTGGGGCAGGCATCGATTTCCCTGTTGATAAAAAAAGATAAGGATCTGACGGAGTGTGGGTTGTATAGGCCCATATCGCTTCTGAATGTGGACGCAAAAGGTATTGGCGAAGGTACTGGCGAGTAGGCTGGAAAGTGCCTCCCAAAGGTGATAGGTGAAGATCAGACGGGGTTCATGAGAGGGAGGCAGCTCTTTACGAACGTTAGAAGGGTATTGAACGTCGTTATGGCACCGGCAGAGGGGAAGGAAACAGGTGGTTGTGGCTCGACGCTGAGAAGGTGTTTGACCGGGTAGAATGGGGTACTTGATGGCAGTTCTGGAGCGGTTTGGGATTGGAGCAAGATTTCTGGACTGGGTAAAGCTACTATACAAGGAGCCGAGGGCGAGTGTCCGTACAAACAACATCAGCTCGAGATACTTTTCTCTCCACCGTGGTACTAGGCAGGGATGTCCTATGTCCCCCTTGCTGTTTGCACTCGCGATTGAGCCGTTGGCCATCGCATTAAGAAGTTCGGGGGTATCGAAAGGAATAGTGCGGGAGGGGGGGCGGGTAGAGCATAGGGTGTCCTTATATGGTGTCTCAGCCGGGGGTGGGGGCAGCGGTGGGGGGGGGGGGTGCTGCCATTCCGTAGGGCAGGGACTCACATTTGGTACCTGGGGATGCAGGTTGCCCGGGAGTGGGGGGGGACTCCGCAGGTACAACATTTCTAGTTTGGTGAGGAAAGCGAAAGCTGATCTGGCAAGGTGGGATGGTCTCCCTCCGTCACTGGCGGGTCGGGTACAGGCGGTTAAAATGAACGTGTTGCCGTGATTTCTGTTTATTTTTCAATGCCTGCCAATTTTCCTGCCAAAGGCTTTTTTCAGAGAGACTGAGGGAAGGATTATGTCGTTCATATGGGGAGGGAAGGTGGCCAGAGTTAGAAAGGTGCTGCTACAGAGGGGAAAGCAGGCTGGGGGTCTGGGTCTTCCGAACTTGATGTATTACTATTGGGCGGCGAAGTAGAGAAGGTGCGGAGCTGGGTCAGAGGGGTTGACTCCCAGTAGGTCAGAATGGAGGCGAGTTGGGCAGGAGGTCAGTATAGAAAGCGCTAGCAACAGCGCCACTCCAGATAGCCCTGGGGAAATACACAGGGAGTCCGGTAATAATAACTTCATTGGGAATTTGGAGGCAGTTTCGGCAACACTTCAGGTTGGGGCAGGATCAAGGGAAATGCCGATTCGGGGGAACCACAGATTTGAGCCAGGGAGGTGGGATGGAAATTTTCAGAAATGGGAGGAGAAGGGAATTAAGACACTGAAAGATTTGTTTCTTAGGGGTTGGTTTGCAGGACTTAAGGAGCTGGAAGCGAAGTATGGGCTGGAGCAGGGGAAAATGTTTAGATACATGCAGGTTCGAGATTTTGCCAGAAAGGAGATACATGGCTTCCCGGTGGAGCCGGCCTCCACATTGCTGGAGGAGGTGCTGACGACAGGGGGACTGGAGAAGGGATAGTGTCAGCGGTGTACGGAGCTATTTTGGAAGAGGAAAAGGCACCACTGGAAGGGATCAAAGCAAAGTGGGAGGAAGAGTTGGGAGAGGATATGGAGGAGAGGTTCTGGTGTCAGGTGCTCCGGAGAGTGAATGCCTCCACCTCGTGCGCGAGGTTGGGGTTGATACAGCTGAAGGTGGTATACAGAGCACACCTCACAAGGGCGAGGATGAGCCGATTCTTTGAAGGAGTAGAAGATGTGTGTGAACATTGCCGGGGGGGGGGGGGGCTAATCACGTTCATATGTTTTGGTCCTGTCCAAAGCTAGAGGATTACTGGAAGGAGGTTTTTAGGGTAATTTCTAAAGTGGTGCACGTGAAACTGGACCCGGGCCCCGGGAGGCCATATTCGGGGTATCGGACCAGCCAGGGTTGGAAACGGGTGCGGAGGCAGATGTTGTGGCCTTCTCCTCGTTGATCGCCCGAAGACGGATCCTGATGGGTTGGAAAGCAACCTCTCCACCCTGTGCCCTGGTGTGACGGGGGGCCTTGTTGGAATTCTTGACTCTTGAGAAGGTTAAGTTTGAACTGGGGGGAAGGATGGAGGGGTTCTACAATTCATGGGCATTATTCATCATGCACTTTCAAGAACTGGATAACATCGAACATTAGTTGGGGGGTGGATGGGTGGGAGGGTTGGGGGTAGGGGGGCGGTGTGTGCTGATGGTTAGTATGGGTGATTTCGGTTTTCTTTTTGTCATTTGTTTATGTGAACATGCAGGCTAATGTTTGGGGTTTGGTGGGAGGATGGGATCGTTGTTATTGATATGGGGATTGACATATTTGTTACTGATTATTGTTTATTGTTGGTGGGTGTAAATTTGGGAGAAAATGTGAAAGAGGAGGAGAATAAAACATTGAAAAAAAAGGAAGCATCGACAACCAGGCTAATGTGAGCATGATTGTGGATAGCGACACAATCAGTTCGACCAGCCAAAACAAATACGTTTTTCTGGATATTTGCAGCCACAGTGAGGCAAATGCGGGGACCATTGAGGACATGTGGGTAATCCTACTAATGGTCAATGGCACAGGAGCAAGGGCCAAACTGATCCCATTAACGGAGGTGCAACGGCTAAATGTCAGGCCAAGAATCGTCCCATTACAATGGTCATCAGATCCTAACAAAAGGGGCATGCGAGCTCGAAATCGCCGTCAAGGATGCAACATGTAATATAGTATTCTCCATAGTGGAGACAGACCATGAATCTCTCATTGGAGCTGCAACATGTGAAGAACTGGGGCTCGTCAAGAGGGTGTATGCTGTAGCACACATGATGCCCCGCAGACACATCTCAGTGGAATCGATTTTGAAGACCTACTTGGAGGTGTTCCAAGGTTTTGGCATCCTGCCCTTTACATATTGCATCCAGCTAAAAGAGGATGCGAAGCCGGTCGTGCATGCACCCAGACAGGTGCCGGCTCCGCTCAGAGGCAAGCTGAAGGCTGAATTACAGAGAATGACAGCCTTAGGCGTCATTAGGCACATAGAAGTGCCCACTGACTGGGTCAACTCCATGGTGGGTGTAAAAAAGAGAAATGGCGACCTGAGGATATGTATGGGCCCCAAGAATCGCAACCTGAACATTAAGAGGGAGCACTACCTTATCCCGAAGAGGGAAAAGATCACGTCCAAAATGGCCGGAGCGAAGTGCTTCAGTAAACTGGATGCATCACGAGGCTTCTGGCAGCTTAAGCTCGATGGTGCAAGCACAAGATTGTGTACCTTCAACACACCCTTTGGGCGTTACTGCTTCCAACGAATACCGTTCGGCATAATCTCGGAGTCTAAAATTTTTTATCGTATCATGGAGCACGCAGTGGAAGGACTACCAAGTATTTGCGTCTAAGTAGACGATATTATAATCTGAGGGTCCACGCGTACGGAGCATGATGAAAGGCTTCTTCAAGTCCTCCGAAAGGTAAGCAAGGATGGCCTCAAGCTCAATCAGAAAAAATGTCAAATCGGAGTTGACGCCAGCACCTTTTTCGGGGATAGGCTCTCGGCAAAAGGTGCGCAACCAGATAATGAAAAAAATCAAAGCCATTCTAACGATGCCATGGCCCACGGACAAAAAGGGCAAAAATTAAACTGCAAAATGGCTGACCTGACCTCAGCCCCACCCACTCTCTGACATCACTGTTTTCTTAAAGGTACATTGCTTAAACATCCATCTGGCAGAGCAGAAACAGCTAAAGACGCAGTCCTGCAAAAGGTCGTCAAATGTCTCAGAGAGGGCTGGCCTGGAGGCTCCTTCTCTGCATACTACAATGTACGTTCCTAGCTTAGTGAGGCAGATGGTCTGCCGCAGACAGAATTGTCATCCCACATTCATTGAGGCGACTCGTACTTAAGAAACTGCACGAAGGGCACTTGGGCATTGAGAAGTACAAGCGCAGGGCCAGGGAGACGATCTATTGGCCGGGTATCACCCAACTCATTGCAGGCAAAGTCGACCACTGCGACATATGCCAGAAATTTTGCTGTAAACCAAGCAAGGAGCTGATGCATGTGGGTGACATCATTGCCAGTCTGTGGCAAAAAAGTGGGTATGGACTTGTTCCATTTCAATGGAAGTGACTACCCAGTTGTAATTGACTACTTCTCCAACTATCCAGAGGTGGCGCCGTTGGCGAACGCGACTGCTCGCTGTGTAATACAACATGCCAAAGCGATCTTTGCCCAGCCTGGCGTGCCATCTATTATCATGTCAGACAATGGGCTGTGTTTCAATAATTATGAATGGACTGAGTTTGCCCGCCTCTATGACTTCAGACACATCACCTCCAACCCGCTGTGTCCTCAATTGAATGGAAAGACGGAAAGGGTGTACACAACGTGAAGGAGTTGCTGACGAAGGCTCTTGATAGTAAGGGAGATATGTATTTGACACTACTCGGTTATCGCTCGGCAGTACATGTAAATAGACTGTCGGCAGCACAGCTGCCCATGAACAGACAACTGTGAACAACCCTGCCTTCCATGGTGGCTCCCACTGTAAATCGGTGATTCAAGGGGAAGCTGATCCTTCAGAAGTAAAGCAGAAAGGGATTTATGACAGGTCTACGAGGACGCTCCGGCCACTGCAGCTAAAGGATACCGTCAGAGCTGAAGACCCCAGTGGAAAGGGCTGGGCAAAACTGGTGAAGGTCGTGCGACAGGCAGGTCTGCACTCATTCATGGTGATCACGGAGGAGGTTCACTACTGCGTCGGAACCAATGAGCGCGATTAAAAGTACAACAACCTTTCGAGCCGAACCCAGTGGAAGAATTTGGGTGTAATCCTAAACTTGTGGAAGGCATCGACGGTCCAGCAGAGCCAAGAGTTAATGATGCATCTGCAGCGACGCATGGGGAGAGACCTGCAACAGATGAAAGTGGGGCACGCTCACCAGATCAGCCATTGCTCAGGAGGCCGACCAGAGTAAGGCGCAAAGTCTGACAGGCTGAACTTATGACACAATGTGTATCACATATGTTTGTAAATATCAATATCTCCAAAGGGGGTTGTGGTGATTATGCATACATGTCTGTAGCTGTATAAATGTACAAAGTGGTTTATCAGTACATGCAATGATAGATATGACCTTCTGCCAGCAGGTGGTGCCAGACATGCATCACGTGACTCGGCAGTTGGTAGTAGGATGTACAGTAGGACAGTCACACTTAGAGTAGCTCCCGAGGAACTGGAGTAAAATTGTTTGAATATAGAAGTGTTAGCTATCTTCCCACGTGTTTGACAATGAATCATCGTTCTGGTTGAACTATCATATGTTCTGAATGTGTCTTTATCATCGGGGGATCCATGGAACACAAGTGTTTACCCATTCCAGGGGCAACCTTTGTCCCTGCCAGTCAGGCCACTGTCCATCCATAACTCCCACCGACTACCGAGGCCTCTGGCCATGCGGCTGAAGGCTATTGCTAATAGGGAGTTGGCAATCGTTAAGTGAGCACTTCACACAACCCAAGTGGATTCCCATGGGTAGGTGGGCCATGTAGCAAGTGGGAGTCATTGCCTAGCATCCCAATCAGACCGTGATGCCTGGACACTGTGCCTGAACACTGCGGGAGGCAACATCACACACGCAACAGCCAACACCCAAACACCCAGGGAATGGAACACAGCTCCAGGGACATGTCCACGGGGAGCGAACCAGCGGTCCAGGTGGCGTTACGAGTGGGGTCCAGGGTCTGGAGTCCTGTGAGTAGGGGGCCCGCTGCAACTGGAAGTGTGTGGGCAGGCCGTTCAGAGTTGGGAGGAGAGTGAGGGGAGGGATCAACGGGGCAAATAAAGGGTCCCGGGGTGGGAGCAACTGCTGTTTGTCAGTCTAACACCCTCTCCCAATTCCTTAGATATTGATTGCTATGGCAGGGATTTTGGACAGCAGAATTTTCCCTAGTGGTGCTGCTGCTTGGCCGTGTGGCCAGATGCTGGAGAGAGAGGCAACAGCAACGCCTGCAGATGCTCGGGGCGTTGGCCCATGTGCTGGATCCCGTTCTACATCCTGAGGATCCGGCCACTCATCAAGCCAGGGAGGGACCCAGAGGAGTCGTCCCGCGACGGCCCACGGTGCACAGACGTCGCTGGTCATTCGAATAGATGACAGACAGTGGTGCCGCAGGAGACTCCGCCTCAGCAAGGAGATGGTGTGGCACCTGTGTCATGTCCGTGTGGACCTGGAAACACATGAAGGAGGACGACACCTGCTCCATGTGGCCGTCAAGGTCACCGCAGTTCTGAACTTTTGTGTCTTGGGATCATTCCAGGGCTTGAGCAAGGACCTGTGTGGCATCTCGCAGGCCACAGTCCACAGGTGCAGCCGACAGGTCATGGATGCCCTATATGCTCTGGCGAAAAATTAAATAAACTTTGACAAGATGCCCAGCCAGCAGATTTCTCTGCCATCATTACGATGCCCCAGGCCCAGGGGGTCAGGATGGCACGCATGTTGCCCTGCGCTCACCGGGCCATCTGGGGGTGCCCGAAGTTAAGCGAAAGGGGTTCCACTCCCACAACCTACTGCTCATGTGCAACCACCAGATGAAGATCATGCATGTGTGCACACACTTCCCGGGGAGTGTCCGTAACAGCTACATTTTGTGGCAGTGGCTCATCCCCGGCCTCTTCTGGCGCACCCTCGGCTGGGCGGCTGGCTCTGGGTGTCTAAGGGATACCTGCTGAGCGAAGACATTGCAGGGTTTGTTGTGTTTGGTCCTTTGTACTTTACGAAGGAATCCACCAAACACTTTGACTTGTCCGAACCAGAATCTTTTATTGAGTCTCGTGTGGTAAGATAGCAATCTGATACAGAGTACGTTATCATGGAGTCTGCGAACTACTCCTCTGGAACTCGCACCTAGCACTGACTATTCACATGTACGTCGTATTACCCTTTCAATCTTCGTCTGAAGATGGCGGGATGTGTCTCCCCTTATATCGGAGCCTCAGGCCATGTGGCCTTAGCCTAAAGACCGCATGGTGCGCCTTTACCGCCACCTGCTGGTTGGAGGTCACACACCTTCCAACTATGATATAGTCCAAAGGTATATCACCACGGGGTTGACTAAGCTGCGTGAAACATTGTTGTGACTGCTGTCAAGGTTTGATATTGGGTGGTCCATTTGGTTTTATTCTTATTATAGTTTTGTGTTGCACTTTGATACAACAGAGTCGCTTGGTGGACCATTTCAGAAGGCAGTTCAGAGTCAATCACATTGCTGTGGGATTGGAGTCACTTGTAGGTCAGATCAGGTAAAGATTTCCTTCCCTAAACGACATTAGCAAATCAGATGGGGTTTTTGTATGACAATCCTATAGTTCGATGATCACCATGACTGGTGGTGGTTTAAAAAAAAAAGATACTTGTTTTTAATTAGGTGCATTGAAATTAAACAGCTGTCATGGTGAGATTTGAACTCATGTCACTAGATCATTAGTCTAGCCCAGAACATGACCAACATGCATTTTGAAATTATCTCGTCACTCCTACCCGCTGGGCCTACAATTCTTTGTCCATGTATACAAAATAACAGCAATCAACAGGAAGACACTAGAACCCTATCTGATACTCCTACCTGCTGGGACTTGGCAGTTTTTCTTTTTACTCTGGCCACTGCACATTGCGACAGTCTTGCTTTTCTTTAGCCTGACTTGTATTGGTCAGTGTTGAGTTACTGAACGGGTATATCCAATTAGCTCCATTGATGCAATAATGCTCCCAATATTGCAGCAGCTCAGTAACAGCAAGTAAGAAACACTGGCCCAATTGCCAGATACCCAGGATACCAAGTCAAGCTGCTATCAGATAGGGTTTTAGTGTCTTCCTGTTGATTGCTGTTAGTTTGTATACATGGACAAAGAATTGTAGGTCCAGTTAGCACCTTGTTTCAGCTTAGGTCCCCATGTTGATTACATTTGAGCAGAAGAGGAGGCTGGGAGAAGTGAAATGGTGGAGGAGGACAAGGCGAGGGGGACAAGAGAAGGTGAATGAGGGAGGGGGAGATGAATGAAGGGCGGAGGAGACTGTAGACCGTGTGCTTCTTACTCAGGCGCTGTACTGTAGGCGGCATTAAATTCTTGGTTTTACTCCAGCTCTGGGCCGTGGGAGTTTTTGATAATCAGGCTGAGAAACCTGCTGTCATTATCAAGAGAACATTTGCAATATTTGAGAGGAAGAGGGGCAGATGCATTAGAATGTCGGCTCGTGCCTATTTAATGATTTTCCTGAGGATTCTGACAGATCCTTTCTGTTCAGGAAATGTGGAGGCATCAGCTGCTCAGTCCCTGACTTGATGGCTTTTAACCAGACAAGAAAGGATTTATCTTTCCACTAGAACTCCTACAGATAAATATATAAAGGAATTATGAGTGGATTTCCTGTTCACTAATGTCCCACTTGTACTGGAGGTTTAAACTATCGCACAAACCCTGTCCCCCATGCTGCTGTGTCCTAGTACTGCTTGAGCCACTGCCATCCATGTGCCAGCAGAAACTTCTCAAATACTTTTTATTTTTCTCTCTTTAAAACTCAAAACGCAAGTTGGTGCAGAGAAAGAGGAGAAGCATTAATGTTCACCAATTCTCTTCTACAGACCCAGCTACAGTTTTCAAGCCTGATTATTTGGACCAGTATTTCCTTACTGAGGAGCTATTGTGCTTTCCACAAATAATGGCAATCTTTAATACATAGAAATTGCCCCTGTTTACCGCAGTCTCTCTAACCATCAGTGAAAACCAATTAACTTGCACAGCTTCACACCATCATGTGCCAGGGCAACAAGACTATTTTAAAACTTGAATCTTGCAGCCTTCTAACCCATTGGTTAGGTTTCCTTTCCAGATTGTGAAATGATTGTTATAATGTTTGCCAGCCCACTATGGATTCTCAGCCATTGTACGATGCTAATTGGACAGCTAGTAACAGAAAAAGAGCAGAGTTCAGTCGTGTGATTTCTCTGCCCACATTTTCAGCCTGGTGTTGTTTTTGCTGGGACAAGGCATCTGTGCTTAGTATACTCGGATTTGAAAATTCCTGTCTGTCACACAGCATTCAGTTCAGGACCCTACAATTCATGAAGGATATATGGATATTGAGGGGGTACAGTGCAGAATGCCCGAGAAAGTCCTGCTAGCCATAATTCTTGACCAAGAAGGTTTCAGTGAACCTGCAAGCCAGTCATGTTGTCCCTTTAAGAGCCCTTGTGTTTAAATGCTCAATCCCAGTTCTCACCGGATAGATGTACAACTCTATTCAAAGTGAGCAACTGATCCCCGATCAACTTTTTGAGAGTCTGCATCACATGCCTTCACTCGTGGAGTGAAATGCTCAAAATCAAATTTGTTTGGCTTTTGTATTTTGTAGATATGCCCCCAGATCCATACTCTCATTATTTTCAGGTTGAATTTCATATTTCAACCTCACCTGTACCAAATTAACTAAACGTGGGGGTGGGATTTTCTGGTCCTTCCTGCTGGCGGGATTTACATGTGTCACTGAAGTCAATGGCGGAATTTTTCCAAAATTGCACAAAGTGCTTGATCAGGTGATAAAGCGGTGTGAAAGTCACTGGCTTCACAGATGCCTTTGGTCACTTGATGCAACAGCATTCTGTGCAATTTCAACGTGCTGGCAAAGATCTCACAGCAAGAATAGCAGGATGGCTGGCACTGCTGCCTCACTGCACCAGGGGACTCGGGTTCGATTCCGACCTTGGGTGACTGTGCAGAGTTTTGCACTTTCTCCCAGTGTCTGAGTGGATTTCCTCCAGATGCTTCGGTTCCTCACACAGTTCCAAAGATGTGTAGGTAAGATGGATTGGCCATGATCAATTTACTGGTTATGGGGATAGATGGGTGGAGTGGGCCTCTTTTGGAGGGTGATGCAGACAATAGGCTGAATGGCCTCTTTCTGCACTGTCGGGATTTTGCAGGCGGGGGGGGGGGGGGGGGGGGGGGGGGGGGGGGGGGAACCTGGCTGCCCCCTCACGCCTCGCTGTCATCAGGGCTCTCATCCTTTTCTCCCCCCCCCCCCCCCCCCCACCCCCCCCGCCGAAAATGGAGGAGGGTTACCTCCCCTGCTAGAGCCCCCTTGACACTGCCCCTGGCACTGCCAGGGTTCCAGAGGGCAATGCCCAGCCTTTTTCCCTGAACCACTGAGGCCTCAAGGAAGCTTTCGCCCTTGGCATGATCATCACAGATGTTGTCTGCTTTTGAAAACCAGTAGTGGTTTGCGCCACCATAATGTCTTGGAGGTGGGTGGGGAGATATGCTGTGGATGGACCCTATGACATAAACCTGTTTAATTATACTAAAGTTAATTCAAATTAATGGAAATAATGTTCTCATGATCACATCAGTGGTGCGTGGGGCTAGGAAGATCTCAAACCAATATTTCACTGGTGTAAATCCCATTTTGGCTCTCTTGAGAGTTTTAGCGGCCATAACGGATTTGCGCCTGCAGCAAACAAGGCCGCTAGCTCTTGCCCAATGGATTTGAAGTTTCAACAGCTTCCAATATTATGTCAAACTAAGATATTAATTTGACTCATAGTATGATGGACGAATAATACAGCAGTTGGTCTTTTACCTTCAGCAAATTCTACATACAGCTTAGTAGAGATACAAACTCCTTATAACTCCCCCACCACAACTGTTTCGGCTGTGTCCATTTGTACTCTTTTGGAGGCTGATCCAATAATCATTACCTGTCATTAATAAGGCAATTTAGCTTAACAATGCACTTGCTGATACAGTGATAGCAGAGAACAACAAAACATTTGAGGCCAAAATGGTGGATCATAACTTCCAAGCTCCAGGGTGTCATCGCTAAGTGGGTACTTCAAAGATGTGCTAGAGAGGGAGTTTCCCTCAAAGATGTGCTGGGGAATCCCCCTACGCCACCCTGGGAGGTTCCAAACAATGTTTGCACAGTAATTGCCTGGACAATTGCCCCGCACCGTGAACCATCTGAAAATTGTGATTTCATTAACAAACTTTGGATGGTTTTGACTGTGTTACATCAATAGTTATCCAGGAAGAATTAAACCACTCAGGACAGGACATCCCATCCACATGGGACTTCCTCCAACCCCCAACTATGCCCCCATAAAAGACCTGGCCAGACTTCCCACGCCAAGGCCTGACCCCAACCCTCTTCCCCTTGAGGCCCGATCCAACATCCTCCCTCCAAACTCAAGGCCTTAGCTGACCTGGCCCAGACAGACCAGACCAACTCCCCACTCCAAAGCCTACCCACCTACCCAGTATACATTGTGTCAAAGACCTTTAACCTTGGCTGAATCTTTAAAATTACCTGGTTTATGTCATCTAGTGCTATGACTCCACAGCCCTCGATGCAAGGCCCTTGGAGCACATTGCGCTTCCCAGACCTTATCCAACCCGCGTTAGGAGTCAGGTGAGATAGGATTGCCTGGACTTCAAGGTAAGAACTTTAAAACAAGAGTGGCAACTTGACTCAAATGTCACCATTGGAAGTTACAGCAGTATCCTAATTGCAACAAATGCAAGATTCCAGTTAGTCTTTCACCAAAAACTTTAAAGGAATCAAAACTGCCCACCGTGGAACATGAATCCATACATGTAAGTGTCATTTTTGGTGAGTTTGGCGGGATGTTTCTCGCCGGCTTTTTCGGTGAGATCCAACCCAGTATTTATCCACTTGGGGGCCTTGGGGAGTTTCTCCCAATCTAGCCACACTTAGAAATTTTTTCAGCAATGGGGAGCCAAACTCACTGCGAGACCAGCTCCTCAGAGAGTGGACTGCCATTTTGAAAGGGTTCCCCAAAGTCGAAGTGAACTTGAGACTACCCCACACCCCATTGGCAATGGCACTCCATGCGCATATTTTGAAAAAATAAATTTAATGTACCCAATTCTTTTTTTTTCCAATTAAGGGGCAATTTAGAGTGGCCAATCCACCAACCCTACACATCTTTGAGTTGTAGGGGTGAGACCCACGCAGACACTAGGAGAATGTGCAAACTCCACACGGACAGTGACCCGGGGCTGGGATCGAACCCGGGTCCTCAGTGCCATGAGGCAGCAGTGCTAACCACTGCACCACTGTGCCCCCCAGCCTCCCCCCCCCCCGCCCCCTGGGCATCACCCCACTACGGGATTGCTGAGGGGGGGGGGGCCCCACTTTTCAGGCCTCCCAATCCCTTTTGGGCTCACCCTTTCAAGACCCCCAACCTTCAGGAGGACTGCCCTTCACCCCCCCCTCCCTTCACGCCCCCCTCATCCCCCTTTCACGGACATGACTCCTCTCACGCCCCAGCCCTTGGCAGTGCCACCCTTGGGAGTGCCACTCAGGCACCTTGAAAGTGCAGGGTAACAGTGCCAAGGTGCCTGGATGCCAGAGGGAAAGCTAGGGTGCTACCATACCCTGCCCATGACCATTCAGGGCCTCCATTGGGCTGGGAGACCCCCCCAGGTGCCGCTACCTCTGGCTCACATTTGTGTGGACCAGTGCTAAACAACACTGTGGCGAAGTCTCCCTGACATGGGCGTTAGTTCTTGAGCCACGGGAGAATCTGGGTGCGACATATTTAAATGAGCTTAATGGCTCATTTAAAAATGTATGGGCGTGATGTAACCAAAAATAATCAGAGTCTGTTCTGGGTGGGATTAGTGGGGTTGTTCCTGCTTTTTAATGGCACTCTGTTCCATCGGGTCCCAGAAAGAATGTTTCTCCCCCTCCCCCACTGCACTTTGGCGTAATTTCCTGCACTGAGCTCAGACGAGCGGAGCTCCTCAGTGCAGGAAAAGATCGGGATGCTATTTTTAAATGGCACCCCAATCTCGCGACCCCCTGGCACAACCCCCGGACTCCCCAACTCATCTGTAAGAGGGTCCTCAGGCCGCACGTACTCACATCATACGGGCAGGGCACCCCCGGGCCCGATCCTCAGCACTGGACCAGCAGCGCAAGGGTGCCAGCCTGTCCAGAACCCGATCACCCGGGGGTCTCCGATCACATGGGAGATTCCCCCAAGTGCCATTCTGCCTGGTCCTCGTTAGTGGGGACCAATGCTGATCGTCGCCCGGCTGTGGCGAGGCTGATAGATGCCGGGTCGCTATTCGACCCGGTGCTAGCACGCCCAAGTGGTTTTCCAAACACATTTAGCGGGTTCCAGATTGCGTCATTGCGTGAGATCTGATTAGATCTCGCAAGGTGTAATGGCTGTCGGGAATCCCGTGGAGACATCTCCCAGGGTCTACCAGCTGTATCCCGTTGATTCCGACCAGATGCAGCCAGTAAATCGCGTCCGAAATCTGGATCTCGTCCAACGAGGGTGAGATCCAGATTGTGAGATCTCGTTAGAGGCCGTTCGATCGCACCCATACATACTAATTTTGTTAAGAGTTTGGTGTTGTGATTGATTTATAGTTGTAGAATATAGAAGTCTGATTGGGAACACTTCCCTCCCGAATGGAAAAGATATGGGCTGAATGAGGACATTACAAGCAAGGTGGACAACGAGGAACAGGTGGATGTGGTGTATCTGGATTTCCAGAAAGCATTCGACAAGGTGCCACACAAAAGGCTGCTGCACAAGCTAAAGGTTCATGCGTTAGCATGGGTAGAGGATTGGTTAACTAACAAAAAGCAAAGAGTGGGGATGAATGGGTGTTTTTCTGGTTGGCGATCAGTGGCTAGTGGTGTGCCTCAGGGATCAGTATTGGAACTGTAATTGTTTACAATTTACACGGTTGATTTGTGTAATGTGTGAAAGTTCTCAGATGATACTAAGATGAGTGGTAGAGCAAACTGTGCAGAGGACACAAAGTCTGCAGAGGGATTGAGATAGTTTAACTAAGTGGGCAAGGATCTGGCAGATGGAGTACAATGTTGGTCATGTGAGGTCATCCATTTTGGTAGGAATAACTGTAAAATGGATTATGATTTAAATGGTAATTTTTTTTAGCATGCTGTTGTGCAGAGGGACCAAGGTGTCCTGTGCATGAATTGCAAAATGTTGGTTTGCAGGTGCAGCAGGTAATTAAAAAGGCAAATGGAATATTGTCCTTCATTGCAAGAGGGATAGAGTTTAAAAATAGGGAGATTATGTTGCAGCTGTAATAATCTTTATTATAATAATAATCTTTATTATTGTCACAAGGAGGCTTACATTAACATGGCAATCAAGTTGCTGTGAAAATCCCCTAGTTGCCACATTCCGGCGCATGTTTGGGTGCACTGAGGGAGAATTCAGAATCTCCGATTCACCTAACAGCATGTTGTTCGGGACTTGTGGAAGGAAACCAGGGGTGCTGGTGAGGCCACTCCTGGAATACGGTGTACAGTTTTGGTCTCCTTACTTGAGAAAAGATGTACTGTTACTGGCACTGGAGGAGGTGCAGAGGAGATTCACTCGATTGATTTCGGAGTTGAGAGGATTGGCTTATGAGGAGAGACGGAGTAGACTGGGACTATACTCATTGGAATTTAGAAGAATGAGGAGGGACTTTATGGAAACATATAAAATTATGAAGGGAATAGATGAGATAGAAGCCGGGAGGTTGTTTCCACTGGCGGGTGAAAATAGAACTACGGGCATAGCCTCAAAATAAGGGGGAGCAGATTTAGGACTGAGTTGACCTCTTCGCCCAAAGGGTTGTGAATCTGTCAAATTCCTTGTCCAGTGAAGCAGTTGAGGTCACCTTGTTGAATGTTTTTAAGGCAAAGATAGATACATTTTTGAACAGCAAATAAATTAAGGGTTATAGTGAGCAGGCGGGTAAGTGGAACTGAATACATGAAAAGATCAGCCACGATCGTATTGAATGGTGGAGCAGGCTTGAGGGGCCGGGTGGCCTACTCCTAGTTCTTATGAATATCATTGAAGGAATAAACATTCGATTGTCTTTGAGATTTTCCTGTTATAAGTCAGAATCTATCATTGAAGAAACAGCTTCCCAACTATATATTATTGTTAAAGGTCTTGATTAGAATTCAAGTTTCAGAGTGACATTTTAACTGTTCCTTTTGTGTTATGTTACATTGTGTAACATAAGCTGCTTCCTTGATGTAGTCTCTACGAAAGGATGCTCCAGACTATGAAATGAGTTCAACGTGTTTATTGAACTATTAACACAGTTCTTAAATGAGTTTGACACTCTGCTAATCTACCTCTCTAGTAACTCAGTCTAATTATACCAGCTTGCTCTAAGCCACGTGCTAGGGTGTGATGCTGCTGCTGATCGACCCTGTCTAACTCTCTAGGTGTCTGTCTGTTGTCATGTGAGAGTACCTTTAAGAAATGGGTGTTTAAGAAATGTGCCTTTAAGAAATGGAACTGCTTATGTTACTGAAGTGATGTCAGAGTGTGGGGGGAGCTGAGCTTTTTGAGTTTCAGTATGAGAGAGCAGCTTGGGTGTGTCTGTGTGTTTCCAGTGAGCTGCATGAAGAAAACAAAGGGGCTGTAGCTGAAGTATCCAAAAGCAGCAGCACGGTTGAACCCTTTCTCACTATATATATATTGAATGTAACCTAATGTGCTCCTGTTTGAAGGTTGGTTAAGTCTTTTGGCTGTTAAAAGGACAGCTGAAACGATTACTTAGTCTTTGGGGGTTATCTTTGAATTAATGGGTGTTAAGATATTCAATGGTTGTTTTAAAAGGGTTAATTTGAGTTGATAGAATAAACATTGTTTTGTTTTTAAAAACACTTGTCCATTTATGCTGTATCGCACCTGTAGAGTGGGCCGTGTGCTCCCCACACCACAATCTATTAAAAGTTGTGGGTCAGTTGAACTCCATGCTACACTTTGGGGTTCTCTAAACTCTGATCCATAAAACTGTGGAAGAGGCAGAGCCTGTGTGCCCTGTTCTTTTATATGGGTTGTGCAGTGCCCCCTTGTGGTACTGCCATCTCTGGGTGTCCTGATTACCCATTGGTTGTGTCCTGTTCTAATGATCCATTGGTTGCGTGTCTGCATGTCATGACATCTCTGGTGCTCCCTCTAGTGGTTACTTAGTTGTAGTGTATTTACATTAACCCCTTATGTATATGCAGTGATGCATATCACTACAGCTCCTTCCTTGAATCTTAGTTTACATGATGGCATTCTGATGACTCTGGACTGTTGTGATCATCTTCATCTATAGTATTGATCCTGATTTATTCACTTAACTTATCTGACAGCTTTAAAACAGAAAGTTCAGATAATTGTCCTGCCATTTTGCCACATTTAACCAATTACATTTATTACGATCCCAGACCAGACCCCAACAGTGACTAGTATACTGGACCAAACCCCCAATATTTTAGTTTATTTTAAGACTGATTTATGAAAATGATTGCATGAAAAAAAAAAAAAAAAATAGGGCTTCGATATGTCTAAAACAAAACTTAAAGGAGGCGGGAACCCTAAACCATGTATAGTTATCTGCTGTACAAAGTTGGCCGGTTTGGGTACCAGCGGGAGAGACTCTGCTGGGATATTTTGTGCTGTGTAAATAATAGTTATTGTAATAACCTTTATTTCTTCTTAACAACTCGGTGTGGTCTCCTTTGTGGTCTACAAAAGTCCAATAGCTGATGACATCACTGTGAGGCAAGAAGTAAATGAATCTTCAGGTAAGTTGGACCGTGTTCAGAAATTCTCGAATACCTACTTTAATTTAAGCAGCAATAACATTTTAAAGTGAGGAAAGGTGAACAAGTGAATAGCCTAGAGAAGCTGGTGAAACTTTCATAAACAAATTTTACAGATTGACCGAAGGCTGTGACTACAGCACCATGAAGTCAGAACTCATATGAGACTGAATAGTAGTCGGAGCGGCGTTGGCGAAAGAAAATCTGACTCTGGATAAGGCAGTCTGAAATTCAGCAAGAATGAGAGTCCATTTTAAGTAGTGAGGTGAAACCATGACATAGAAAATACCCAACTGTCCAGCTCATAAAGCAACATAAGGGCAGGTACACACCATGTCAAGGAAGGCAATACTCAAACAGACCACATGATGGTGAGAGACTATGTCAGAGTTGTGGAGCCAAAAGAGCAATGTCCAGCAATCTCAACTGCAATGTTTCAATTGCAACCAGCTGGAACACTTTGGAAAGTTGTGCAAGTCTAAGACATCGAGGTGTGGAGGATCCCAAAATGTTCATGCTAGGAGAAAACTGGACTAGCCTATGGTCTCGGAATAAAGCAGATGGATTGTTGATAAGGCAAAGTTCAACGCAAAGAGCACAAACAGTAAATCAGAGGGAGACAGTCAAGTGCTGGAAACACAGAATACGACGATTTCAACTCCAAATCATCAAAGTTTGCCCAAAGTAACCAAGACTATAACTCCTCAAAATGAGACCAGAATGACTGAATTTATAAAGTCAAAGACTTGAGGGTGAGAGAAGGGGTAGCACTAAAAGAAAGATTACACTGTAAACATGTTGGGTAAAGACTTGAGGGAAGTATAGTAGTGGGTGTTTGGCATAGCGAGGATAAGTTGGAGCTGGAGAACAGGAACACCCAGTATAATGGATTGGATTGGATTTGTTTATTGTCACGTGTAGCGAGGTACAGTGAAAAGTATTTTTCTGCGAGCAGCTCAACAAATCATTAAGTACATGGGCAACACAAGATATAAAATGAAACGACATAAAAGCACTGGCATCGGATGAAGCATACAGGGGTGTAGTGTTAATGAGGTCAGTCCATAAGAGGGTCATTTAGGAGTCTGGTGACAGTGGGGAAGAAGCTGTTTTTGAGTCTGTTCGTGCGTGTTCGCAGACTTCTGTATCTTTGCCCGATGGAAGAAGTTGGAAGAGTAAGCCGGTTGGGAGGGATCTTTGATTATGCTGCCCGCTTTCACCAGGCAGTGGGAGATGTAGATGGAGTCAATGGATGGGAGGCAGGTTCGTGTGATGGACTGGGCGGTGTTCACGACTCTCTGAAGTTTCTTGCGGTCCTGGGCTGAGCAGTTGCCGTACCAGGCTGTGATGCAGCCAGATAGGATGCTTTCTGTGGTGCATCTGTAAAAGCTGATAAGGGTTAATGTGGACATGCCCAATTTAGTAATCACATGATGAGGGACCTGGGTTAGTCTAAAAGTATGCAGATCATGTGTAGCATCATGGAGCTAGGTCATAGTTTGGGCTATATTGTATAGTTTGGGCTATATTGTGTACATACGTAAATAGTTGTGTTATTAATAAACAGTACCATTCAACTGTACAAACCTCTGAGACCTACAAAATAAATCCTTACAACAGAAAAGAGTGTGAGGGAGAAGAGGGAGAGAGATAATAGTGGGAGAAAATGGAAATAACAATCATGCGATATGTAAAATGAGTTGAAAACCCACTACAACTCATTTTACACCATCACATAATGTCATTTATCCTCCAGAAAGAGGCCCACAGATAAAAGCTATCTAGCTCTCTTTCTCAGAGACGCCTGACATTGAAACCAGGAATAAGCTCTACTGATGAGCAAAGATCCTCATGGGCTCTTGAGGTGGGTTTAAACAAAAAAGTTTAGGGGGATAACAGCAAACGGAAGTGGCATAGGCTGCTGGGAAGGGAAGGTAAGCTTTGGCTGTACAGGTAACTCCACATCAGTAGAAAGGTTGAATGAAAGGTTGAATGAAGTTAAAAAGGCAGGGTAGTAGAAAAGAAAATCAGAATGCGAGAAGATAAACAAGAGTTGTTAGCACATCGAGAAAATACAAAAAAAAACACAAAACACAATCAAAAGTATATAAATGCATAGATCAAATGAGGGAAATTGTGTTATTGCATGGGATTAACCATTTACTAGATGTCTGGTACAAAGTTGGTGTAGAGGGCTTTATTGCCTTTTCGTAGCTTTTTCTAAAGCCTTTTGCTGGTTTAGTCCTTTACAAATATATTTTGGTAGTTCTGCTGATTATACTGGGGACCCCCTTATGGGAAATAACTAGATGGCTTTGCTGCAAAACATTCTCCTGCAGCAGACTGAAGGCTGTGTGACCCAGCTAGACAGTGGTATGTAAGGGCCTCAAGAACCTTACTGCAAAACCTGACTGAGTGGGTATCAACCACAGTTGATTGTGCTCACTGGGGAGGATCATTTACATTTTAAACCCCCTGGATCCTTCTTCAAAATGGCTGCTACAGTCCAGGCTGTTGTGATGCCTTTAAACCCAGTCTCTACTTGAAGTCCCACCACCATTCCATCAGTTCTGACTGGCTGCCAAACCCACCCCCCCGTCAATTATCTCTGTCAAAATCTCAAACTGTGACAAATTTCCTCCTGAGGCTAGGACCTCAAAATGGCTCTGATGTTGGCTTCTTGAGTTTGAAGGCAAAATCCTGCCCAAGTCTCATCCACCAAAAATTAACCAACAATTACGTCGGGGCCTTTATCTTGGGTTTCATCAATGAGTCGGAAATAGGAATGGTAGAAACACAAGAGTGTGTAGTGTTGCTAACTTTTGGTTGGCTCTTAATTCGTTGCCCGTTGGGTCTTTACTGAATTTGCTCTGTTTCTATGACCTTTGCTCGAGAGTCGCCACGTATCTTTATGATACCGCCACGAGGTTCAAGTTCAAGTACTGATCAATAACTCAACACACCAATTAGTAAGATTCAAATCAAAACACATTTATTATACACAGCAAATCACTATTCATGCATAAACTCTACTTTCTAGACTATTCTCCATCACTAAAAGACCTATACTTAGCTTCGGAATTGGCCCACCAGGTCAGGGGAACAAATGGCCTTTTGTTTGATCTGAGTCTGCAGGATTCAAAAGCTGGTATGGACTGGTAGCTAGGAGCGCCTATCTCATAGCGTGCGTTGACTGGAGACTTACTTGGTTGATGCGGCAGCTTGGGAAGTTCACTCTCAAGGGTTGATTCGCGGCTGAGTGACCCTGCCAAGGAGGACGATTTGAGCTTGGGGACACTATTTTACAGTCCCCAGGGGCTTCCCACCCCTTTGGGCGGACCCCGTACCTGGTTCCAAGTGATTGGACTGCGTTCCGATCACTTGGATCGATTTCTCCAATACTGGAGTCATTCCCTGATCGCTGGGCGGTCCCCGAGTGTCCGTTGGCCTTCCTTTGTCTTGGCTCCTGCTGGCGCCGAGGAGTCTGGCTTGGCCTTATTCACCTTAAATGTTTTGATTGTTCCCGGGGATCGCTCATTAGTATGCAGATGGCTGTGAGTTTCAGTGCTGTCTGGGCTTTTGCAAGTTCTAATACACAGGATTTCTGCACTTGCTAGTTTTTGCCTGTGTTAGCTGAATTTCCCTGTAGTCTTTGCGTTTCTCCATTTTAAGTCGGGAAGTGGCCAACCCAGGTGGCTACAGTAGTGAAGGTTATTATTCTGGGAGAGTTGCTACTGAAGAGATTACTCACATTAAAGACAACTCACTGTAGCCTAGTGGTTTACAGCGGAGGACCCTGAGGTAAGCAAAAAAACCATGCAGGTCCTAATTATGACTCAAGCAAGATTTTGTGGAAAGGAACACAAGGCTAGAGAAGGGCAAATATGTTTCCTCTCGTCTAAAAGTGAGATTAGTTCTGGATCACCCGTCTTCAGCAATTGGCTAATTACTACATCTGGGATGTAATTATAAAATAAGGTATGAAATAGGAGTTGGAGTTAAAGAGAATGAGCTGGGTACTAAAAATGTAGGCCATTCTTCACCAACCTTGTTGAATTATTTGAGGGAACAGACAAAAGAGAAAAAGATAGGCCGGAATTTTCCGTCGGAATCTTCCAGTCTGGCTAATGGCGCACCCCTGCCGCAGGTTTCCCGACAGTGAGGGGTGCATTCAATGGAAAACCACCGTTGACAATGGTGGGGCCAGAAGATCCTGCTGCCAGCCAATGGCAGACTGCCTCCACTGCCGTGAAACAGTCGGCAGGTTGCGCAGAAAATCCCTCCCGCAATTTGATACAGCTCACTAAGATTTTGAAGGGTTAAGATAAATGGTGGTAGATGGTTCCACTGTGAAAAGTCAGTAATGAGAGACCACAAATTTAAAATGATCTCAAAAACAAAGGAGAAATAAGAACAAAAATGTCTTTCTGCAGAGGGTAGCTAGAATGTGAAATTCTCTGCCACGTAAGGTTACTGAAATGGAATCCATAAATTCTCTTGAAATTTAATTCGGCAGTGCTTTAAAAAAAAAGGAATAAAAAGGAAATGGGTGCGCAGGAGAATGAGATTTGATTAGAGCTCCATGTGCTGAAACCAATGTTTAGTTTTTGTTGGATCCAATAAAATTTCAGCCTCTTTTGTGTTCTGAGTTAATGGAGACAGAAAACTGAAATGACAGCATCCTTGTGCAAACATTGCTGTGTTTGTCCAAGGTTAGTACTATTTCTTACAGTCAATTTCAGCAACTGATCTGTCATTCTCTGAAAGACCCCAGTGGGTCTGGAATTGATGTCTGGGAGAGGACTTTTTGCTAATATTATTTATGAACATTGAATACAGATTTGAGATTACAGCATTTAATTGGAGTTCGGTGCCACATGTAAAGAAAATTTAAGGAACAATCCTCTCGTGACAAAGCCAAAAAATTAATATTGACTTTGCTTCTGTGGTACATGGCTATTATAAATGCAAGGATTGTAAGCTGATCTCAGCAAATCAGTTCGGCACCAACCTCAGATTCTATTCAAAGGTGACACATTTGTATAGCTCTCTGCTGCTCCAGCACTGCCTAATTCAATTTCAAGAGGATTTATGTTTTTTGTTTTTGTAATCCTATGTGGCAGAGAACTTCACCAGTACACAACATCATAGTACATGTGGAATCATAGCACAGAGGGAAAATTGAAGGAGTATTTATGTGCCCTTGGCTATGATAAAGAAGGAGCCTGTCATAATATCCACTCATGTATATAATGAGATGCAGACAGGCAGTGATTGACACACAGGATGACCAGTAAGCACACACCACAGTGCAGCCAATCACCAGACAGGACACTACTACTATAAAGCCAGAGTGCATTAGGTTTCCCGCTCTCTCGCGACCCTGCCACTGAGACAGTCAGAGTCCACGAGCGAGCAAGTGCAAACGCCATGCGGTAGTTAGTAAGTCTGGTCAGGCTACTAACAAGGTCTCTAGTCAGTTCGGTATAGTGTCGACCCACAGCTGAATATGTATATCAGTTCTATTGTTGAATAAAACAGTGTTGGATCTTCTCCAGCATTAGACGTCCGTTTCTAGCTTCCCTGCATCGAGTGCAGTCCACATCGAACCTACCTGCCTAACACATCAGAGCCCACCATTTTTGGAATGGTGAGGAAGGTAGTTTTGATACTGTTGACTTAAGGTTGTAGACTGCAGCACGGAGAAATGTTTTAGCTTGATACTCACTGGTGTTCAAACTTGGAAGTGCCATCTCTCTTTGCTGCATTGCTGGGTTAGCACCAAATTTTCATAATCATTTTGAATTCTTTCTTTGCCACAGTTACCTTGATTTCCCAGAAACCATCTTTGCACTTTCTCTCTTCACATTCAGATAAGGATGACACAAAAGGCTGCCTTAAATGAATGGGCAGTGCGGTAGCACAGTGGTTAGCACAGTTGCTACACTGCTCCAGGGTCCCAGGTTCTATTCCCAGCTTGGGTCACTGTCTGTGCGGAGTCTGCACGTTCTCCCCATGTCTGCGTGGGTTGGTTCCGTGTTCTCTAGTTTCCTCCCACAGTCTGAAGATGCGCAAGTTAGGTGGATTGGCCATTCTAAATTGCCCTCAGTGTCCAAAAAGGTTGGGTGGGGTTGCTGGGATGGGGTGGATGTAGGGGCTTGGTAGGGTGCTCTTTCCAGGGGCCAGCGCAGACTCGATGGGCCGAATGGCCTCCTTCTGCATTGTAAATTCTACGATTCCATAAATGCTTCATTTCAGCTTCTAGGGAAGGCACTGTCCTGTGCAATTCTTTTAAAAAAAATTTAGAGTACCCAATTCATTTTTTTCCAATTAAGGGGCAATTTAGCGTGGCCAATCCACCTAGCCTGCACATCTTTGGGTTGCGGGGGCGAAACCCACGCAGACACGTGGAGAATGTGCAAACTCCACACGGACGGTGACCCAGAGCCGGGATTGAACCTGGGACCTCGGCGCCGTGAGGCAGCAGGGCTAACCTACTGTGCCACCGTGCTGCCCTGTGCAATTCTGTGCATTGTCATGTACCAGCCGGTGAGTGAATAATGTCCCTTTTGGTTCACATTCGGGATTGCTTTGCACAGGAAACTCTGGTGAGTGAAAGCAATAGCACCATGGATTTAGGGAGAGCCAGCAGCTGTCTTCTCTCAATTTGTTCAGTGGCAAACATGATAAAGATTTTGGCCCTGGTACGTGATACATCTGTCATCGCCTGACACAGCACATATCCCCATTATTAACAGCAAAAGGAGTTGGGTGCAAATTCAGCCTCTTTGAAGTATTTTTTTGAAGGAGATGGCACAGTTGCACAGCTAAACCTCAACCACTTTAAGCACACAATGTCCATAATTACTGGATGGCTGTACATGATGCACTAGGCCTCAATTGGATTCCTCTTAGTATTTTCCTGATCCTATAGAATTTCCTCCACCAATGGTGTGGCAAAGGGAGGGAGGTACATAAAGATCGGAGTTAAAGAAAGGAAGCAAGGATGAAGGAGGTTGTGAGATTGATTGGGGAGAGAAGGGTTGGCAAGTGGGTCTGGACTTATCCAATGACCCCAGTGGAAGAATATATCATTTTATAATATTTATCTCATCAAACCAACCAAAATCAACATAAATCAAGCATGAATTAACAGTCAAATTGTATTCAAGAGAAATGATAAATTACATTTTAAATAGCCCCAACAAAGATAGATCTCTGATTTACTGGCTGTCCCCTTAACACAGGCCACCACACTCAGCCACACAGTCCTTCAACATTGTCTTCCTCAGGTAGCTCAACTCCTCTTGATGAAAAAACTGATCATAGAGTTTCCTCTGACAACAGCCTTACTTCACCGGGATCCACGATACAGTCATCAATAAAAGAATGCACTTCTTAGTTCAGCTCACAGTTATTCTGACAGCAGGAGTTCACCAAAATAACTGAATCAGCACTCTCCCTGATACAAGATTCAGCCTTCAGGTACCACTCTTCTTAGCTGTCACACAGACACACCCACACACATACACAGACACACCCACACACATACACAGACACAGACACATGCCAGCCTGCTCTGACCGCCTGCTGAAATTTTATTTCTGAGCCCTGTGTTTTCTCCTTTTGGTTTCAATCAGCGTTCATTGCCTTGGCAAGCTGAGGTCATGGTCTGATTTCCCAGAAATCTGATGTCAGATAGGACACAAACTTTCAGGTCCAGAGTTTTGCTTCTGGGTCGGGTGCCGAGACAAAAGGACATTTCCCGACTCTGTAAACCCAATCTTTAAAAATGGTGGCCTGCAGTTCGATTTCTGTCTTGGGGGGGGGGGGGGGGGATTTCCTCGTATCCCTTTATAATCCCTATGCTGATTTAGTGCCAACTTAATGCCAACCCATGCCCCCACCCACCATCCTTTCCCCTTGCCCCCCCCTCCATGCCAGCCCACCTGGTATCTACCATGGGCAAACCTCAGGAGCCATGCTGACATAAAATAATGTCCATTAATTACGCCACTATGTTAAACAAAAATCACTTGGTAGAATACATTCAATACACATATTATTTAAACGAATCTCTTCTAAAATCAAAAATTTCTATAACCACTTGGAGATGTCAATCAAACTAAGCTTAACAAACACCCTACTGTGATAATGTTAGTTTGTAAAATCAGTCATTGCAGCACTAATCTGATACGGAAACATCAAGCACTAATTTTTCTTTTGAACACCAGACATTTTTTTTTAATTTAAAGCCCAGAGTTAAATCCATTGACAGCTCCAATGAGTTTTCACAGTTCTAATGACTTTATGCACTTGAGTTTATGCACTTTTTACACACAATTATATTTACTTTAAATAATCCTAAAAGGGTACCTGACCTCTCCAAAAGGTTGCCTTTCCAAGGGTGTCCCAAGCCATATTCGAAGGTGTACCGGGCTATCCAAAGGAATCTTCCAAGATTAGATCACCAAAGTGGTCTAATCTGCACATGCCAGGTTTAACACTCCTGGGTTACCAAGATCCCACTTCAGTGGAGGCAGTTGATGATTTAAATGGCCAGCTGCCTCCACGAACCACGGGCGAGGTTTTCCGACCCCCCGCCGGGTCGGAGAATCGCCGGGGGCTGGCGTGAATCCCGCCCCCGCTGGTTGCCGAAGTCTCCGGCACCGGAGATTCGGCGGGGGCGGGAATCGCGCCGCGCCGGTTGGCGGGACCCCCGCTCGATTCTTTGGCCCATCCGGGCCGCTAAAATGCCTGTCCCGCCGGCGTAAATTAAACCACCTACCTTACCGGCGGGACAAGGCGGTGCGGGCGGGCTCCGGGGTCCTGGGGGGGGGGCGTGGGGCGATCTGGCCCTGGGGGGTGCCCACACGGTGGCCTGGCCCGCGATCGGGGCCCACCGATCTGCGGGCGGGCCTGTGCCATGGGGGCACTCTTTCCCTTCCGCCTCCGCCACGGTCTCCACCATGGCGGAGGCAGAAGAGACTCCCTCCACTGCGCATGCGCGGGAAACTGTCAGCGGCCGCTGACGCTCCCGCGCATGCGCCGCCCGGAGATGTCATTTCCGCGCCAGCTGGCGGGGCACCAAAGGCCTTTTCCGCCAGCTGGCGGGGCGGAAATTTGTCCGGCGCCGACCTAGCCCCTCAAGGTTGGGGCTCGGCCCCCAAAGATGCGGAGCATTCCGCACCTTTGGGGTGGCGCGATACCCGTCTGATTTGCGCCGTTTTGGGCGCCAGTCGGCGGACATCACGCCGTTTCCGGAGAATTTCGCCCCACATGTGCGTGAACACTGGCCCAACTCCAGTCTCACAAACTCTCTTCCCACCCCCTCCCCTCTCCCCAGTCTTACAATCAGAGGGTTTGATCACAATAGGATGCAATAAATTTACAGAGAGTGGAGAATGGGATGCTGTCACATGAAATATTGGAGGATCCAGTCAAAAGCTGACAGAAATATTATTGGGGGTTTCAGGGACAGAGGTGTCGAGGTAGGGTTCAAAGAGATCTATCTACATGATGGAAGCAATGTAGGGTTTGAACTAGAGCTCCAAGTCAAGCAAGGTCATTGTCATAATACTACAGCACAGAACAAAACCTTCTCTCAAAAGCAAAATGTAATGGGTAACCTATCAATATCACAGTAGTTGGGCTCAATGCAATAATAATTGACAGGTTTAAGTATTGAATTAATCTTATCAGATAATAAATCTATCAAGGACGAAGCGATAAAACTTCCACTGCAACTCTTAGAAGACTGTTTTAAACTCCGAAGACAAACTTTGATCTTCCTAAGACAACTTTGATCTTTCTAAGACAAACTTTGATCTTTCTAAGATAACAGTTTCTACATTTTGTTTCATATTCTGCAGAAACGTAGCTGTCCCAAATTATTCAGTCCACAAATCAACTTCCCACAGATGCCTCACTGGATTTTTTTTTTTCTTGATCACCTATTCATACACCTTACAGCGCAGCATACATGTTTACACACTATCCAGATCCTTTGGTGACACCAGGTTTAAATTGTTCGGCTGTTGCAACAGACCTCTACTCTAACCTCAGAGCAATGACCAGCTTACCTTGTCTTCAGTCTAGAGGGAGGCAAGCTGGACCATATTGACACTATGGAGCTCATTTCACCCTCGCCACCTGGGGGGTAGATCTAGTAGAACAAATCATCTGAACTGTTATAGATTGGGTTGATTTTCATCCCATTGGTTTCAGCTTTAGGGTTCCATAATGGGCAAACAATCTGCTCCACTAAATTTCCACTTCGGTGAAGGTAAAAACGATCCCTCCAGGGGTCTGGCGAGCTGAGATTGTGGAAACGTTTACATTGCAAAGCAACTAGAAGCAGCTGAATAGGCTGTAACATTTTAATAAGAGCTGGGACTTTGCAAGTTTAACACAGCATGGTGTCGTTTTATATTTTCTGCTGATTAATTAACCCTTTTATGATAAATAACCAAGCAGGATCTAATGCAAGGCAATTTACAAGCTGATAAGTTAAAGCCTTTTTCTGTTTCAGATTGACCCATCTTAACTTGTGATAAACTCAGCAATTATCAGGCAGCAAATATTGGTTATTTTTTCCACCAATTGTTAATTTAAGCGAAAACGTTGCTTTGAACATGTGATCATTCCACCCACACCTATGGTGGAATCATCCCAGAAATCAGCAACGTCCAATTTCGGGCAAGGAAAATGGCTCTTGACTCAGCTTCGATAATGGGGGCTCTTTTCCGGAATATTGTGCAACATATCGTAAAAAAAAAAATGAGCAGGCATGGGCTTCAAGTCAGATTGCTTGATTCGCCAACCTCACCATCACCGCAGTGTTCCAATCGCCCGGGAGCCATATTTAAATGCTGCCCCAACACACAGATGTCAGACTTCAGGAAGTCACTGTGAAGTTATGGCTGCCAAAGCTAAGAAACATACAGCCCCAAAATTCTCTGGAGCCTCCCTCAAGCACCTGCTACTGGATGCAGTTAAGGCCCGCCACGATGTTCTATTCCCACTCTCCAGGTGAAGACCCGCATCCAAGGTGATCAATCCAGCATGGGAGGTGGTGGTGGCAGTGGTCAGTGCCAACACAATGCAGAAGAGGATACCCAGCCAGTGCTGCAAGAGGATGAATGATCTCTGTTTTCATCACTCTTAACCCACACACACATCAAGGATTTCACTTAATGCCAGCTCAAGGGACACCACCACTTGTCCTCCCATACACATCTTCGCCTCTCTGTGGGTCACGTTCTCATCACCTCCATGATCCCACTCAACATCCACACGTACCAGGCACCCTTATCATTTGCCCTGGCACCCATTCGGTTTACACTTTCTCCAACTGTCTTCCTTCAGGACAAACTGGCACTCAACAAATGGGAAAGATGCCAGATGAGTCGAGGGATGCCAGTACTCAAGATCCTAACAGACTCTGAGAAAAGAGTCCTTTGGCTGGCCAATCAGGACGTGGACCGTTCCTGTGCTGATGGCGAGGTCGGCGGTGCTCAACCAAGTGAGGATCCAGCACTATAACATCCATCAAACAATCCTGCTAGGAGTGCTGGTACCGGTTTCCCAGGCCCCTGCATGCACTAAAGGACAGTACAGTAGCATAGTGATTAACACTGTTGCTTCACAGCACCAGGGACCCGTGTTCGATTCCCAGCTTGGGTCACTGTCTATGTGGAGTCTGCACGTTCTCCCCATGCCTGTGTGGGTTTCCTCCGGGTGCTCCCAGTTTCCTCCCACAAGTCCCAAAATTGAACATTCTGAATTCTCCCTCAGTGTACCCGAACAGGCGCTGGAATGTGGCAACGAGAGGATTTTCACAGTTACTTCATTGCATTGTTAATGTAAGCCTACTTGTGACACCAATAACATGGGATCTTTCCCATGTTTTCCGGTAGCACAAGTGGATAGTACTATGGCTTCACAGCGCCAGGGTGCCAGGTTCGATTCCCCGCTGGGTCACTGTCTGTGCGAAGTCTGCACATTCTCCGTGTGTCTGCGTGGGTTTCCTCCGGGTGCTCCGGGTTCCTCCCACAGACCAAAGACGTGCAGGTTAGGTGGATTGGCCATGCTAAATTGCCCTAAGTGTCCAAAAAGGTTAGGAGGGTTATTAGGTTATGGGGATAGGGTGGAAGTGAGGGCTTAAGTGGGTCGGTGCAGACTCGATGGGCCGAATGGCATCCTTCTGCACTGTATGTTCTATTATTATTAATGACCGCTCCTTTCTGTCGCAGGTACATATGGGAAGCAGCTCCATGAAGCAGGTCTCTGACTTCAGCCTCGAGAGCAGCAACAAATAAGACTTCACATACAATTAAGACCTGTCATAGCGCTCACCCACACCCTCCACCAGCGCAGAGACACACTGCTAGGTGGGACCTAGTTCTACAGTAGCCTCAGGGTCACAATCTGGTAAGCACATCACAATGGCTGATCCATAGCTGGCGGAGGCAGGGGCATCCAAGGATTTTGGTAATCGGAGGAGTAAGAGAGGCCAGGATTTTTCGGAGTTCATGTCAGATGACGTACCTGTGGACTCAATCATGTCTCAGTTGCTGGAGCTCCTAAGGCAAAGTATGGAAAATCAGGAAGGGTTAACTGTTGCACTCAAGGTTCCATGGAGGCGTTTGTCCACCTTCTGTCAGAGATGACAGGGTGGCAGGCCAATGGAATGAGGTCAACACTGATAGGCTGGTGGCCATCATGGAAAACCTGGCCCAAGATCTCTGTCCTGCACTGCTGCACTCCATGGCAGTAGCACTTGCTGGTGTCTATCAGTGTCAATGTCAGAGGGGGCAGGGCTGTTTGCGCTCATTCCAGCTGTCCCTCCCTCTCAAAGAGGCAGCCATAGACCCTCAGGCACCCATAGGGAGGAGGATCATCTGGTGCACCCCGTGGGGTCATCCATCCAGGTGACTCTGCGTGTCCCACCCATCCGAATAACCTATTCCTGTGACCGCTTCAGCTCCAGCTCTACAGGCCTAGGAGAGTGGCACTGTCACACAGGAACCTGAAAGCAGGCTAGGGCCCTCCAGGTCTTGGTCCTCCAGAGAATGCCCACCAATGGTTTAACAGACAACAGGACATGGCAGACAGCAAGCACCAGGATGTAACGGCAGGGTAATGGAAATGTAGTTGCACAGAATGGGCACAGGTGTTAAAACCACATCTACATAATATTCACTTCTGTAAATAAACTCCCATTAATTACACCCTTACTATGGCTCCTTGTTATTATGAGCTATGTTACTGCCAGTTTGAAGTGTAAACCTGATAGCTGCACAAGATCAAGGCAGGGGTGTTAGTCCAGGGCTTCTTCCCTGTGCTTTGTTCAACCTTCCCAGCACATCATGACATTCCTTCACAGTGACTGAACACATCAGCCATGCCTCAGTGGGAATTACGATTTCTTCCACAATGTCCTAGCCTGGCGTCACAGAGTTCAGTCGTTCTCCCAGTGTGCTCTCTGCACCTCTGAGGTGCAGCCGACACCCCCATCCCATTCGTTTCTGCCTCCAGTCACACTGTATTCCTGCAAGGTTCAGCTTATGAAGGATGCCATAGGATCAGGAGAGGTTAAACGTTCCCCACTGTATTGCCATTGAGAGCAAGCAAGCTGCCACCAGCCAGAGAGGAGTCAGACATTTACATAAGCACCGTGTGCCTCAATGGACTGACCCCACTGCAAGTCGTCATCGTCCTCCCGGAATGTAGAGACTATGGGCATTCGCTGTATCTCCATGACTGGAGCCTTAGAAGAGGGTGTGCAATCAATCAGATGCAAGTGTAATGCTCACAGATGCCATGTGAAGATAATGGGATGTCATCATTACCCTCCACAAATCTAGCAGCTATGAGCACATCTCAAGCTCATCTGCTCATCTGGACATCATCATGGCCTCAAGGCCGACATCCTGGAGGACCTCCTCAGCCTCATCCACATTGATGTCCTCCTCATCGGAGATGTGCTGCACTTCTGTGCCATTGCAGTGCCAGGTTGTTTTGGGCACAGCATGCGACAACGATGTGAGAGACACCATCTGCGAATTGTATTGCAGGACTCCACCAGATTGTTCCAGGCTTCAGAACCTTATCAGCATCCCTATGGTTTGCTCGATCAAAGTGTGAGCTACAGCATGTGCCTCGCTGTATCTAGTCTCAGCTGTACAGTGGCCACTGCACAGGCTTAATCATCAGTGCATAGCCCTTGTCCCTGAAGAGCCAACCCTGCAGCTTGTGTCGACCCTGAAGCATGTCAGGGATCTGAGCGCGGTTGAGAAGGTCGGAGTTGTGGACATTCTCGAGACTCGTGCACACACTTGCAGGATGCATTTGGTATGGTCGCAGACCAGCTGAACATTTGATGAAGCCCTTGCTATTCTCAATTGGCAGCTTGATGCCACGGTGTTCTGAGTGCTCTGTGAATGCAGTTAATGGCACCCTACACCTGTGGAAAACCAGAGATCTACACAAATCCTATTGTTCTTGCTGCCTGGCTTGCCTGATCCTGGTCACAATGTGTCCAGGATGTGTTTTCTATGGTCGCAAATCAGCTGAACATTCAGCGAGTGGAAGCCCTTGCTGTTTACATAGTTGACAGATTGATGCCACATTGCTGCCCACATGGGTGCAGTCGATGGCACCCTGCACTTGTTGAAAACTAGACGTGCTCAAATTCCATTGCTCTTGCTTTCTGACTTTCCTGATTCTAGTCGAAATGCATGGAGTTGTGCGCCCTCAAAAGATTTTGTCTGTGACCTCCTGGATGCAGTTGTGTGCAGAAGCTTGCAAAATCTCACAGTGGTCACCTGTGGAGTCCTGGAATGAGCCACTGGCCTAAAAATTGAGTGCCACAGTCACTTACAGTGACACTGGCAATAATCTCCGACAAGTTACCATGGCACTAAATCCTGCAGCAGGCGGCAGATGTGACTCACCAGTTTCCTGGACATGCAGTGACACTAGTTCTCAGACAACTGCAGGGCAGCATGGTGGCGTAGTAGTTAGCACAGCTGCCTCAAGAGTAAATAGTGTGGACACATTCCAGGGAAATACTACAGAATGAAATTGGTATTGTGTGCCACCCCACCACTCACTCCACCTGCCAGCTGTGGGAAACATGTTTGCATCATCATGTCCAGTAAACATCTAATCATTGTATGAAATGAATCACCCGGTCATTCAGGAAGAGCATAATGCTCAGCATTAATGAGAATGAATGCAGATTTTCTTTAAGAAAGCAAGAAAAAGAAGGTAGCCTCCTATTGCTCACTGGGTAGATTTAATAACCATTTCTTTTCTTTTTTAATGGACCTCTTATCTCTCTTGGTTTTTAAAAAAACAGTAGTGCACTCAAAAAGGGTGGGATTTTCCAGTCCTGACTGAAGTCAACAGATCTTTTCCTGGACCATCAAATTTTAGGTCCCGCCCGCGATGATTCCTGCAGCGAGGGAAGCAGAAAATACCGCCGTGAATAGAAGGGGCTAGGTGTTATTGATAGTAACACCAAGCCCCACACATTCCTAATTCCACTCCAAGCAGGCAAAAGTATGACCACTGTTCTCACCAAATCACAATCACTGCACACCTCTCAAATAGTTTATCTGGTGGTGAGCTCCTTAACACTGGAGAGAGATCTCAGTCAGATCTCCATTACCTGGAAGGAACAGAAAGATGAGGCAGCATCACAGCAAACAGAGGATGGCCTCAAAGAGGATACAAGAATTCTGAAGATAGGAATAATATTCTTATGGAATGATTGAATTGGTAAGCAGATGGAGGTGGGGTGGGGTAGGGGCAATACTAAGCCCTCGCCTCTGTAGAGTGGTGAGAACGATTGTCACCATTATCCAGGAGCTACTGAAACCCATCTCTTGAAAATGACAGTAGCAAAGGAAATCATGCAGAAGCCTGGGTACCACACTTCTGCTGTCATTAACATGTGGTGGATGAGGAAGAGATAGTGATGGCCTTCCTGGCACAGAAAGAAAATTATAGTTAGAGCCTAAAAGCAATGAATGGAAATTACTCATTTGAACAATCTACTACCCACTCCATTTGAGCATCCTCAAAAATCCATTACACTCCCACATTTATCACTACAATGCAAACATTACTGACAGTGCACCAAATCTCTACAACCTAGTCATCACTGAAGCTGCATTTTGAACTCCACACAATTCCATCGTAGCAATGCACCTTTTTCAACCCGGTGTCCTGTAGTTCAGCATTTATAAAACTAGTAGCACACTCACTCCTACACAATCATCAATGGATATACTTGAAATCTGTTGAGCATTGACGAAAATGTTCTTACCTCAGAGGCTGGTCCTATATCTGCACCTGGGCAGGAGAAGGTGACAAATTCATGACATCGTTTGTGGACTACAAAGGAGCAAACTGTAAATGAGAACATAGAATATTATCAGTGAAATGATACACCAATTAACCAGCCAACACCTATCCAAGTGCATCAACCGACACATCAATCAAAATATACAAACCAATCAATGCACATCAACCAATCAGTGGCATTAGAACAGATAATTGAGTGTTTACTGCACTTGGGATTCATATGACTCTGAAATGAAAATTTGAACTGATTTACACATGAAGTTGAAAATTGGCCTCAATGTTTGTGAAAGTGAAAGGGGGAGAAAAGGTGAGAAACATACTGCACCTTTTTCTCACTTTAATGCAAAATTGATTTTACTTGCATTGTTTAAGCTTTGCTCAATCCCCATCTTAACCATTTACAGTGCAAAATAACAATGAACACCAACAGAGCATCCAGAATATCTCTGCAAATAATGTGCATGAAATAATGGGTCCTCTTTGTGAGAGTTCAATTACAACTGAAACAAATTATTTCATTAAGCTGAAGAAACAATTGTACCCGTCAGCTTTTGACAAAGCTTGGAGAGCTCGGGATAATAACTACCAGCTGCATACACTGACTGCTTCTGAACCACCAGCCAATTCATTAGGTGCATTTGGCCAATTCATGAGGTGCATCGGGCTCATGACAATTCATTAGAATTGCCTCCCAGAGGACTTCCGGTGATGAGGATCTGCTGAGAAGTCGCACATCAGGTGGCTCTCCTCCCATAAATCTGAAAAGTAGGCTCGTCGCCCGAAAAAGCCTGCTGACACCAAAGAAACCATCCCCACACCACTACCAACAGCACGACGAGAAGAAAATGCCAAATAGCAGTCATTCCAGAAGACATGTAGAAACCAGGAGCGGAAAAAGCCTGGACAAACAAAAGACCGAACCAACTGACGCACGTGGCAGCGAAACCCGAGCCTTGCCAGAGCGAGGGGACCGGGCCACCGCTCAAGACTCCCCCGCACCAGGAGATGGGTGGAGAATGTTTCTCTCAAGAGAATTGAGAGAAACATCAGGAAGAGACAAAATCAGGCATCCAAGCTGCGGTCAAGGGTTTGGTTGGCGAGGCTCTGGTGACCATGCGGGCGGCCCTAGATAAAGCAGAGAGGCGACTGGAAGCCCAGGAGAATGCGATCAAAGAACTGGAAAAAGCTGCAACAGACCATGGTGACCGGATTGTCGCCCTGGAGAAAGAGGTGGCAAGGCTGGTCGGGACATGGGAATTTGAAGGGGAAAATCGAAGACCGGGAGAATCGATTGAGGCGTCAAAACCGACAGATCATGGGCCTGCCGGAGGGGACTGAAGGTAGGAACCCTATGTGGCCCAAATTCTGGGCAACCTGGTGGGAAGGGTTAGCTTCCCCAACCCACCAGAAATCAACAGAGTACATTGGTCACTTCGCACAAAGCTCAAAGCCAAGGAGCAGTCAAGGACAATAATCGCCAAAATGCACTGGTACCAGGGCCGGGGACGAATCCTGCACTGGGCGAGACAAACTGAAAACTGTAATTGGGAAGGCCACCAGATTCGGACATACAAGGACATTAGAGCTGACCTGGCCCAGCGCCGGGCAGAATTTAATAGGTCAAAGGCCGCGCTGTACAAAACGGTACAATGTTTGGGATGCTGTGCCCAGCCAATCTCTGGGTCATGCTGCTAGGCAGTGAGCACTTCCTCACGGCCTCTGCGGATGTGAACAAGTTCGTCACAGAGAACGGACTAGGGAAGATGCAGCAGGGACAGCAATGAACAGGACGAGACTCTTATTGTTTCTTTTCTACTTTCCGAATTGCCAACTGTGACCCATCATGTTGATCACTTAGTGTGGGATTGTACTGCCTCATTCTGGGGACGAGGGAGGAAAAAGAAGAAGATAAGAATGAGAGCAGCAGAGCACAGAAGGTGGTGAGGGGAATGGCAGACACGAAGCTCAGGGAACGGATGATGGGAGGATGCACAACTAGCCTCGGGAGAGGGGCCACAACACTGGTGGGGTAGCTAGCACTGGGAAGCATTCAGGAGAGGCCGCGGTGCATCTCCCGCAAGGGGGAAAGCGCCAGGTGAGCGGGGGGGGGGTCAGACATCGGTAACAGGGGGACAACTAGGGGAAGAAACAGAGGGAAGGGAGAAGGGGGGCAGCTACAGGGCGGGGGGGAAAGGAAGATGAGGGGGGGAAAGAAAACACAAGTGAAAAATGGGTAAAAATAGAGTGAGAGCATTAGGTTGGCTACAACAGGCCTCACATAGCAACCTGGAACAAAATGGCTCTGCAAGCAAACATTTTGCTGGGTTGCTGAACAAAGGGAAACGCTGGAGTGCAGGGGCTCACCTACATGGTGTACTCACAGTGGGCGGCCATGTTGGGTGCTACCGGGACAAAGGGAAACCCTGGAGCACAGGGACCCGACCTCACGGGGAGAACGATGCCCGTGGCTATCTTGGATGGCCCCTTAACAAAGGGAAACCACGGAGTGCAGGAGCACGTCCACAAGCTAAGTATGGTTGATCCTGCAGGAGCAGGGGCATAAACACCCCCCCTCCCGCAAATCAGGACAGTCACCTGGAACGTCAGAGGACTTAATGGCTCAGTGAAAAGATCCAAAGTCTTTGACCACCTGAAAAGTTTGAAAGCCGACATTGTCTTCCTCCAAGAAAATACACCTGAGGGAGAAGGACCGACTGCAAGTAAGGAAGGGCTGGGTGGGACAGACCTACCATTCCTGCTATGGGACAAGGGCCAGGGGGACAGCCATACTGTTAAATAAGAGGATGATGTTTACGGCGACAAGGACGGTTACGGATCCAGGGGAACGTGGTCAGAGGTTTTCTGGACAGGACACTCATACTGGTGAACGTGTACGCTCCCAACTGGGATGACACGGAGTTTATAAAGAAGACCATGGCAGGAATCCCCGACAGACCCACACCAAATCATCATGGGGGAGACCTTAACTGTGTACAGGACCCACGGACAGACAGGTCGAATCCCAAAATGGGGAAGACCACCAACATGGAAAAAGAACTTGGCAGCAGATGGGGGCAGTGGACCCATGACGGTTCACCCACCCAACGGAGGAGTTCTTCTTCGCCTCCCAAGTACACAAGGTATATTCACAGATCAACTTCTTTGTAGTGGGGAAATCTGTGCTTCCAGGGCTCGTAAAAGCCATCGTTATCTCAGTCCACGCTACATGGATGTGAGGTTGGAGTCGGGCTGTGTCCAATGCCCTCCATGGAGGTTGGACACGCCCTCCTGGCCGATAAGGCTTTCTGCGAGAAAATATCACAGGCTATAGACGGATATTACTAATAACCAGAATTGGGAGGTCTCACCCTGCACATTCTGGGATGTGCTGAAGGCTGTGATCAGGGGAGAAATTATCACATAGAAAGCATGGAGAGATGGGGAAGAGAAGGTGGCTAGGTAACAGTTAGTCGACTCCATACTGGAAGTAGTCCGGCGATACTCCAAGGCCCCGACCGTAGAAGTCCTAGCAGAGAGGGAAAAACTACAGATGGACTTTAACCTGCTCTACACAAGGAAAGCAGTGCACCAACTCCGCCAGCACGGTGGACCCTGTACAAGCACGGACACAAGGCTAGCAACCTGCAGGCTCATCAACTGAGAACGCAGGCAGCCACGAGGGAAGTTGCCCAGATTAGGGACAACAAAGGTAAATTAGTAGAGGAGCCGGATAAGGTCAATGAGGCATTCGAAACCGTCTACCGGGAGCTGTACAACTCCGAGCCACCAGCAAGGGACTTGAGGATGAAGCAGTTCCTCGATGGACTGGACATGCCAGTCGTGGGGGAGGATGGGAGATGGGGTCTGGAAGCACAGCTAGAACTGGGAGAAGTCATGGAGAGTATTAGCTTCATGCAGGCAGGGAAGGCGCCGCGACCGGACAGTTTCCCGGCAGATTTTTACAAAAGATTCACGATGGCACTGGCCCTAAACCAGCGGGAGATGTTCACCGACTCACTGACGAGGGACACCCTGACGCACAATCCTCAATCTCGCTGGTACCGAAGAAAGACAAAGACCCAACAGAATGCAGTTCCGACAGACCCATCTCGCTGCTAAACGCAGATGTAAAAATACTGGCCAAGATCCTAGCCAAGAGGCTGGAGGACTGCGTATCAGAGATGGTAGCAGAAGACCAAAAGGGCTTTGTCAAGGGTAGACAGCTAACATCAAACATTAGACGCCTGCTGAACGTTATGATCCCATCCAGGGAGAGAACACCAGAGGTGAGCAGGGAGACATGGAATCCAACCATGCCCAACAAAAAACACGAGACATAGCACCACACCAACGTAACTGGAGCAGGGTACAAGAACAGACGAGGGAAGAAGGCACGCCAGACAACTAGGGTTGTGGGGGATTGGGGGGTGGCGGGGTGGAGGAGAGAGAGAGAGAGAGAGAGAGAGAGAGAGAGAGAGAGAGAGAGAGAGAGAGAGAGAGAGAGAGAGAGAGAGAGAGAGAGAGAGGAGGACCCAGGAAGGAAAATGGGAGGGGGAACAGGGAAACCAGCCAGAATCAAAAAACTACTGGAAAACAAAAAGCAGGAAACCGTAGCCACTATTGTAAATAATGTAAGACAACTGATGTAAATGATCAAAACAGACCGATGTGCAAATATTTTTCTTTATCCTTTATCTCCTAATGTGTGTTCACACTTATCCTTGCTTTATATCCAAAAATCTCAAAAAGATATTTAGAAAAAAATTATATCCCAGTGGCAACCCAGGAATGAAATAAGGAAAGAATTATTTAAAATACTGTAATTGTTATCACTGCGCAAAAGGAGTATTCCAGGGCAATGGTTTTAGCAAAAGATGAGTATTGTATAATATTAAAGCTATGCCACTAAATAAAGAAGATGATAATTCTGGTTGGTATGCAAGAGGAAAATGGATGAAAGCAGCTGTAACTGACAACTGCTGAATGAAATGATTGTGCCCCCATTCCGCAACATCTGCTTGGGTAGTTTTAAAAACACAACTTGTTTAAATATGTTCTTTTTCCTAAAGTGTGTACCAATAGTACCAATATGGTAAACATTTCTAGTGATAACTTTGCAGAACTGAAAATCCCACCAAATCTATTTTAGCCCATGAAGGATAACCGAAACACAGAATGATTCTTCAACCAGTGGTTGGAGTTGCCTCTGCTATCATTCCTTACATACATTGGGATCTTTTACCTCTTCCTATTTCACCCTTAACCCATCATCCAAGTGCTGGGGACATTTATTTGAGGAAAATGTTCTGCCTTAACACTCACCATGTGTTACTCAACGGACAACTTTAAAAGTTGCTCAAAAGAAAATCCCCATCAAATAGAACAAACAATAATAGGATTTAACAAATGGAAAACATTGGATCTCAGGAGGTAAGAATAACAAAGCAATTCTGCCAGACACCCACCGTGGAAGATTGACACAATATTTAATGGATGCAACAGCAATTACTTACTGCTGCTCTGTGCTTTAAACATCTTCCTCTTACCTCTCAGAACCAGACAAAATAATTGCCTTCCTTATCATAAATAGGAATCTTTAAAATTAACTCATTGGGTTCAAAATTCAGAATCATAGTGCAGCTGGAGACCTTCCAAATCAGAGAAGGTCTCCAGTTTCCCTGCACTATGCCGGGAAGGATGAGCAGATATGCATCCACTGCTTGCGCCAGTAATCTCTGAACTAGTGCTATCTTGACATCACTCAGCCATTCTGGTTGATTTGGAGCTTTATAAAATAAAATATAAAATAAAGGATACACTTTTCAAGGTAGTGCAAGAACAGAGATTTAATGGGATATGTACAAAACTTGAAAGTGACAGGGAAGGTGGAGAAAGTGGTTAAAAGCCGTTCATGATCCTGGGCTTTATAAATAGAGGCATAGAACTCAAGACATCCATTACAATTGCCTCGATGAGTGCAGCTCCAATAAAACTCAAGAAGCTCATCATCATCCAGGACAAAGCAGCTGACTCATGTGGCACCCCATCCACTACTTTAAACTTTCATTCTCTCTACCATTGATGCACAGTGACAGAAATGAGTACCATCTACAAGATGCACTGCAGCAGCTCACCAATGCTCCTTTGACAGCACCTTCCAAAGCAGTGACCTCTACCACCTAGAATGACAAGGCAGCAGATGCGTGGGAACATCACCACCTGCAAGTCATACACTACTCATACTTGGAACTATATCGCTGCTCCTTCACTGTTGATGGGTCAAAATCCTAGAACTCCCTTCCTAACAGGAGTGTGGGTGTTCCTACAACACATGGGATGCAGCGGTTCAAGAAGATAGCACACCACACCACATTCCATGAATTAATCTAAAATAAGCTTAAGTGGTTTTGAAGGTTTGTGGTTTTTGATATTTTAAAGGGTCTGGATGATTGCCACTTGTATTGTCTTCCAAGTGAAATTACATATTTTTAAATAGCTAAAAGTTATGGATGCATTACTTTTTATAAAGCAAATTACAATGGATGCTTTGACAAAGTGATCTGAGTCGGAACATTAGCTCCCTTCTCTCTCTCCGCAGATGTTGTCAGACCTACTGAGATGTCCAGTATTTTCTGTTTTTGTTATTTTTTATAAAGCTTTTTTTACACATACTATGTAGGGTTCATTGATTTTGTACAGTGTATAGTGAGTGGGTCAATAGGCATGGAAGTGCCATAGCTTGGAATTGGGGACATGATGGGCCATAGTGGGTTGGGTGGAAGAGCAGAGCTCGGTATAGGGGCCATGTGGACGACCTTTTGAACTCGCCTTTTGAAAGATTTACTCATGCAGCCTGGGGTTCATAACGCCTCTGAGGGGCTGTGAACCATTACTCTTAAAACATGGCCTGAATTCATGAAAATTGCGAAGGAGTAGGACATGTTTATCTCTACAATGGAACCAGCCTACTACCTTAAAAGGCACTCCCGAAAATCAGACAACCTGGAAAAGGGGCCGGGAATCTGAGAATTTGGCCAGACCCCAATCAGACATTTTTACAGGACTCCTGAGTCATACATATTAACTTGGTGAAAGGCCAGGCTTTTGTATCCAGTTCTGAGCACCTGACTTTCAGAAGGATGTGAACGCTTTAGAAAGGGTTAAAAAAGATTCACGAGTCTGATTACAGGGATGAGGGACTTTAGTCAGGTGGGTAGAGTGGAGAAGCTTGGGTTGGTCTTCAAAGGTTGAAAGAGATATAATTGAGGTGTTCAAAATCATGAAGAACCTTGACAGAGTAGATGGAGAGAAACTGTTCATTTGGCAGGATAATTGAGAATCAGAGGACACAGTTTAAGATAATTGACAAACGAACCAACAACAGAAGGGACACTTTTTATGCATTGAATGGTTAGGATACGGAATCACTGCCTGAGAATGTGGTGGAGGCAGATTCAATTGTGCTATTAGACCTGGGGAAAACATTTAGAGGACTACATGGAATGGGCATGGAACTGGGACTAGCAGGGTTGCTCTCACAGAAAGCTGCCATAGACTGGTGTCAATGGTCTCCTTCTGTTGCAGCTATTCTATGATTCCATTTGCAAACGTAGACCTCACAGGATCTATCAAAGTATCTGCTCGTCAGTCACCTAACAAGATGTGTTTAGCAGCAAGAGGGTTCAGAACTGGTATTACTTAAAGGGTCAGGCACCCAACTTTCATGTTAGATAAATTAGAATAGCTTCTGCCAACTGTCTCTGGAAGTACAATGTTTTTGGAAGTGTTGTGTTTAGTTCCAGAGTTCTGTGAGAAGTGTTGCTGCATTCTCACAAGAAGGGAAGAGGATTTGGTAGCCTGTCCACATAAAGGCCTCAATATGTACAGAGGCCACAGTTGTAATTCATCAGGGTCTGCAACATGACAGGAAGACTGAGCAGAAGTGTGGAGAGCGGGTGTTCTATATATGATGGCAGAGCTGGATTCCTTCATGCTCCTCGACAGTGACAGGAGGCTGCAGGCAGGCCAGCCAATACACCCAACATCTCTACATGCATTCCATTGTCTGCTGCCCCATTGAGGCCTTTATCTGGGCTCACCATAACAGAACATAAATGTGATCTCACTCTTTGGTGGGCTTGCATACAAACGATCAATTTATCCTGGTCCAGCTACAGCCCAGTGTTTCACCAGGTACAAATTCCAACACTACTCGGTATGTGCTGCCCAGTATCTGAGCTGATAGCTCTGTGTTTCACTGTTGCTCTGTGTTGCACTGTTGCTCTCTTCCTTCCTCCTGTGTGTGGTGGGCAGGCAGGCAGACAGTTTTTGTGTGTCTGAAAGCAGGAAATCTGAAAGGGAAAAGGTCAATATGAGGGAAAGGGGGGAGCAGAGGAAGGCAGGGGGTCCATGGTCACACCATCATGCCAGACAGGAGGATGTGGGCGAGCTGGAATTTGAGAAGGTTCATACAGCATGAACCGCCATCCTCAAATTTTCTTAGCATGAACCGCCATCCTCAAATTTTCTTAATGATATGATGCAGCTCTCCCCATTTTGCAGAGAACCATCTCCTCCATCGGACTTAGGGAGATAGATGCATTTTCTTTTTTATTCATTCAGGGGAGTGGGCGTCGTTGGCTAGGCCACCATTTATTGCCCATCCCTAATTCTCTGTAAACTGAATGGCTTGCTGGCCATTTCAGAGGGTATGGAGCCATGTGTAGGCCAGGTTAGGTAAGGACAGCAGATTTTCTTCCCTAAAGGACATGAGTGAACCAGGTGGATTTTTACCCCAATCGATAATGGTTTCTTGGTCAGATTTTTATTGAATTCAAATTTCACCATCTGCCATGGTGGGATTCAAAACCAGGTCCCCAGAGTAGTACCCTGGGTCTCTGGGTTACTAGTCAAGTAACAATACCACTTCACCACAACATCATTGTCTCCCAAGGATTCTGCTTTGTGCTCTTCTGTCGTGCGCTACCTTGTCCTGCAAGAAAGCGGGCAGAATGTCAGTAATTGTGTTGTACTGTGGTGATGTGTCAACCACGACAGCGGAGTAGTTGGATGTATGCACAAGCAGTGGGAACTGGGTGTGAAGTGAGTATCATTGGAATGTGTGTGAGGGTGGAATGAGGTGAGAGTCCTGAGTGTCAGAGAATGTTAATGTGTGAGTAATGGGAGTGTGATGCCATTGAGCAGGTGAGAGGTTTGTTGTGTGGTGAGTAGGAGGTGCTGTGCAAAGATGCATTCACTGACTCAAACACACTTGTTCTTTCGTTAAGCATCTTTTGGCACATCTGTCAGGTCCTCAGGTCAGACTTCCGAAATTCTGAGAGTGGTGTTTGAGGACTTCCTGCCACTTCCACCTGCCAATCCACACAGAACCATGGCATCTCTCCTTCTGTCCACCTCCATAGCTAAAGTCTCCGGCCTCGCAGCCATGTATCTGCCTGGCGTTTCATTTCAAAGTGCAATAAGAGAACTCCACAGGGTTCACTGGGTTTACACTTTTGCAAGTATTTCTCGTCAGTTATCACAACTTTGCCTTCTTCCCACTGGTTTTTTAAGGTTTGAGCATTCCCTAATAAGAAAGTTAGGCAGAAATGTTTGCACCACTAGGAGATGAGAGCCAAGACAAGCTGAATTGATTCACTGAAATTTCCTCTGCATCTTTGAGCATGACTAGCTGACCTTTCACGACTTGGCTGAGGTCAAAGGAACTAAAGGAATTGTGAACCGAGTGTTAGTATATGAATAGACTGCAGGGGCAGCACGGTGGTGCAGTGGTTATAAGTGCTGCCTCACGGCACCGAGATACCAGGTTCGATCCCGACTCATGGTCACTGTCCATGTGAAGTTTGCACATTCACCCCGTGTTTGCGTGGGTTTCGCCCCCACGACCCAAAGATGTGCCAGGTAGGTGGATCGGCCATGCTAAATTGCCCCTTAATTGGAAAAAATGAATTGGGTACTTTAAATTTATGGGGAAAAAGTATATTAATAGACTGCAATATCCCTGAAATGAAGAACTTGTCGTATGAGGAATGGTTGAGGACTCTGGGGCTGTACTCGGAGTTTAGAAGGATGGGGGGGGGGGGAAATCTTATTGAAACTTACAGGATACTGCGAGGCCTGGATAGAGTGGACGTGGAGAGGATGTTTCCACTTGTTGAAAAAACTAGAACCAGAGGACACCATCTCAGACTAAAAGGGACGATCCTTTAAAACAGAGATGAGGAGCAATTTCTTCAACCAGAGGGTGGTGAATCTGTGGAACTCTTTGCCGCAGAAGGTTGTGGAGCCCAAATCACTGAGTGTCTTTAAGACAGAGATAGATAGGTTCTTGATTAATAAGGGGATCAGGGGTTACGGGGAGAAGGCAGGAGAATGGGGGTGAGAAAATATCAGCCATGATTGAATGGCAGAGCAGACGCGATGGGCCGAGTGGCCTAATTCTGCTCCTATATTATGGTCTTATTAGGCTGCACCAGAGTTAGTGCAGTTCAATGAGCAATAGTAGAAACTATTTTGGGTTTAAGTTCACAGAAATAGAACCTCTTAATATTTCTGCAGGAAGTCAAAGAGGAACTATGGGAGGTTCGGCCGTAATTTGTCAAACCTCCTTGGATATGGAAGTTGTGACAAGGTTGCCAATTTATTACCTCTATTCAGGAAGGGAGAAAGTCATGAACCAGATAATTATACATCAGTCAAGCTAACACCGTAGTGGGTTAGCTTCTCGAGATTATGACGTGATAAATGTAATCATCACTCAGAAAGACATAGGTTAATGAAGAACAGCTAGCACAGGTTAGATAAAGTCAAGTTACACCTGATAAATTCAATACAGTATAATGTGCTTACACAATGAAGACACAATAGTGTACTTGTACAATTGCGGTTGGTTTAGCTCAGTTGGTTGGACAGCTGGTTTGTGATGCAGAGCAAAGCCAACAACACGGGTTCAATTCCCGTACCGACTGAGGTCATTCACAAAGGCCCTGTCTTCTCAACCTGAGGTGCGGTGATCCTCAGGTTAAATCACCACCAGTCAGCTCTCCCCCTCAAAGGGGAAAGGAGCCTATAGTCATCTGGAACTTTGGTGACTTTACTTTGTACCTCATTTGGTGTAACATAAAAATTACAGTGTGGTATGTGGTATGATATACTTAGTACTAGGTAGTACATGGTACAACACAACATGTATACTGTGGGTACATAGTGGGCTATATATCATATATTATGATAATTTCTACACACAGTACATCATAGTATTGCATAAAGATCAATGTAGTACATGTTTCTGATTTCAGCCAGGTCTTTAAAGGCAAGCTAGTCATAACCACACATTTCCTGGGATAGAGGAAACATTGGCACAAATCTTCCGGTCTCCAGATTGTCAGATGCTGGAGATACGATGGAAGATGCACGTCAAGAACCGGTGGAAATTCTGATGCACAGACCTATGTGGGAATTGCCCAGGATGTTTAAGCTTCCGGTGGACAATTCTCCTGCTGCTTGGGACTCTCTGTAAATGTCTCAGACTTTGAGACTTGGGACAGGCACAGATCCATGCAATTTACCTTAAGAGTTATCCAGGATATGTTAAACAGATTAAAACCTAGTCTAACATCTGAGTAACTCTGCAATTGACACCTCCTCCCACTGCCTCCAATCACCTCCTTTTTCAAAAAATATTTTTATTCTCCTCCTTTTTCACATTTTCATCCAAATTTACACCCACCAACAAACAATCAACAATAACAAATACAATATCAATCCCCTGGCCAACAATTCCTTCCCCCACACCAACCCCCAAACAACCCTCAACATTTTAAATACAAACATCAAAGAAAAGGAATCAGGAATCCACCATCAACCCATACATAGTCACCAACAACATACACAGTCCAACCCTACACCCTAATGTTCAATGTCATCCAATTCTTGAAAGTGCATAATAAACAAAGCCCATGAATTGTAGAATCCTTCCAGCCTTCCCCTAATCTCAAACGTCACATTCTCAAGTGTTAAAAACGCTCAACAGATCCCCCCCGCCTCACCAGGGTGGGGAAACTGACCTCCACCCCAACAGGATCCGTCTTCGGGATCCCGCACCCACTTCCAACCCCGGCCGATCTGATACCCCAAATGTGGCCTCCCGAGGACCCGGCTCAAGCCTCACATGTACCACCTTCGAAATGACCCTGAACACCTCCCTCAATACCCCTCCAGCTTTGGGCAGGACCAAAACATATGAACGTGGTTTGCGGCCCCACCCCACCCGCCCCCGTAACATTCACAAACATCCTCTATCCCTCAAAGAGTCAGCTCATCCTCGCCTTTGTGAGGTGCGCTCTATACACCACCTTCAGCTGTATCAGCCCCAACCTCGCACACGAAGTTGAGGCATTCACCTTCTAGAGCACCTCACACCACAACCCCTCCTCCATGCCCTCTCCCAACTCTTCCTCCCACTTTGTCTCAATCCTCTCCAGCAGTGCCTTCTCATCTCCCAGCCGACACCACCCCCTTCTCCATCATCAACACCTCCTTCAACAGTTCGCCACTGGAAAGCTCTGTATCTCCTTCTTTGCAAAATCTCAGACCTGCCTATACCTAAACATTTCCCCCTGCCCCAATCCATATTTCACCCCAGCTCCTTCAATCCCGCAAACCGTCCCGCGAGAAACCCTGACTCCCTTCTCCCATCTCCGAAAACCCCCATCCCACTTCCCTGGCTCAAATCTGTGAATCCTCCGAATCGGCATTTCTCTTGACCCCACCCCCAGCCTAAATTGCTGGCACAGCTGCCTCCAGATTTTCAGCATCGCTACTACTACCAGATTTCCTGAATATTTCCCTGGAGGCGTCGGGAGCGGGGCTTTTGCCAACGCCCTCAGCCCCGACCCCTTATACACTCTCCTCCATTCTAACCCACTGGGAGTCTCCCCCCACCCCCCCTAACCCAGCTCTCTTACCTTCTCCGCTTTCACTGCGCTGTAATAATATAGTAAATTCGGAAGACCTAACCCCCCTGACTACCGTCCTCTCTGCAACAGCACCTTCCTCATCAAAACCACCACCACCAACCCCCCGCCCCCATATAAACAAGGTAATCATCTTTTCAACCTCCTTGAAAAATGCCTTTGGCAGGAAGATCGGCAGGCATTAAAAAATAATCAAGAATCGCGGCAACACGTTCATTTTAATTGCCTGCACCCGACCTGTCAGCGACAGAGAGAGACCATCCCACCTTGTCAGATCTGCTTTCACCCTCCCTAAGACTAGTAATGTTGTACCTGGGGAGCACCGCCCCCCCCCACAAATCACGTGCCACCTGTACCTCCAGATACTCCAATCACCTCCTTGATCAGATCTGACTACACCCCTGACCCAACACAACTACCTCCTGGCCCAGCTTGTAACTCCCACATGACCTGATTAACCTCCTCCATAATTGGACTACCCAGCACAACCTCACACCCCGTTGGATCTACTAACTGTTTGGGGTTCTTTAAAAAATCAACTAAACACATACTGGGAAATAAAATGATACTCAGAAATGCTGAGTCTGCAAAAGTATAGTCAACTTATTAAAAAACGAGTGAACTATTGAATCCTTAATGTCATGTCTACGGATTCTAACAATGTTTCAAAGGATGTACCATGTAAACCCTACTGAAAGAAACAATATGAAGCCATATTCAGCAAATTGCAACAAACTAGTAACATAGTAAGGCTAGACTAGTCATGTAGTAAAGACTTTAGCCGTGAGAGAGAGTACATGGGAAACTGTACTGTCAGGGGAATAATAATTAATCTTGTGATTACTGTCTAATTAACTAATTGTCTATTAAGTGATTGACACCTTTCTGAACGAATCAGGGAAGGGTCTCAGCTGAGAGGAAAAAAAATAATGAAAAATGAATAAGGGACTAAACGATAGATAAGGATTTACTTAAGAATATGATCGTAAGAAATTTTTTTTTTAAAAAGAAAAGATTCGTAAGAATCATGTGCAGTGTAAAACAGGTTAATGATTCACCTTGAGCCCATTATGCACTCCTGTCCTGGAAATCTCACCCCATGAAGCCCATAGTAAACTTTTACTTGCAACAAAATAAACAGAACTGCAGCCATGATTCCACTTTTTGTTTGCAAGATAATTATGGACGCAAAAGCCATCTAACTCCATTCATCTCATCTATCCCAGAATGACATCCTGACATACATAGTTGGGGCAGGAGTAGGCCATTCAGTCCCTCAAGCCTGCTGTCAGTCAATAACATTGCTACATCATACCAGTCACTACAACCCAAAAGTACTTAATTGGCTGTAAAGAGATTTGGGACATCATGAAAGGTGCTGTCTAAACATAGGGACAGAATTCTCCCATCTGGGAATAAGTCTGTTGGCAGGAAAGGGAATGGAGAGTTTTCCCCAGTGCGGAGTCCGGTGAGAAACCACACCACATTTTCTGACATTAACCATATTAATTATGTAGCTGGGAATTTAGCGCCATATTCCATGGCAGGACAGGCATGATGCCGCAGGTCCAGCTGTCATGTCTCTGTGCCATAGGATCATAGAATCACTGCAGTGAAGAAGGCCATTCATCCCATCGAGACCACACCGACCCTCTGAAAGAGCACCCTATCCAGGTCCATGCCTCAATCCTATCCCCGTAAAGCAGTAACCCCACCTAACCTTTTTTATGAACACTAAGGGCAATTTAGCACAGCCAATCTACCTAACCTGCACATCTTTGGACTGTGGGAGGAAACCGGAGAACCCGGAAGTAACCCATGCAGACACAGGGAGAACTCACAAACTCCACACAGACAGTGAACCAAGGCTGGAATTGAACCCGGTCCCTGGCGCTCATGCAGCTGTGCTAACCACTGTGCCACTGTATTAAGAAGGCACTCATTATAACTGACCCAACATTGAAGAAAGAAGATGGACCTCCTGAAAAAGATGGATCTTCAGGAACACGAAGGCTGGAAGATGGCCCTCCTCAATGATACCGAACCTGAGTGATTCACCTGTCGATGCTCTCGCCCACTGCTGTGGAATTCCAGAGTCCAAGTTTACTGGCAGCCTCCATCCTGAACTCCAGGCACAACCCAAGCATTCTTCAGGTGAGCCCCGACTTCTGCATGTCTCGTTGTTTCAGACATGTTCTGGACTTTTTGCTCCCTGCTGATGTAGCAGAGAATTGGGTGTGGGTGGAAGATTCCGGTTGGGCCTTCATCTGCATCCCATTAAAAGGATAAGAATCATTCTAATGCCAGTTTCCAGCAGGTTTCATGGAGAATACTAGCGAAAGATCCCGTGGGAAATTCAACCAGCATAAAACCGATTTTTGGACCCCAGCTGAAATCACTCCGCCCCCGCCCCCCCCCCCCCCCCCTTCATGGAACCCACCAGTGGCGACAGGGGAGAATTCCACTGTACGGTTCGTCTTTCTTTCATGACACCAGTGTGCAGTAGGCAGAGATTGTAACAATGGTGAAACTAGAGGCCTAATCCTGATTCTCCAAGGATAATTCATCACAGTGCAATTGACTGATGTTCGCAAAGTGGTGAAAAAGAAATAACTGAATTTACAAATCTTCAGTTAATCTCCCACCAAAGCCCCCAACCTCCTCCAAATCCCCCCCCTCCAACTTCCCCCCAAACCTATGACCCCCTTCAACTTTCCCCCAAACTCTCCTCCGACCTTCCTCCAGACTCCCCCAAACCACCCCACATAGCATCCAATTGGTTGCAAAATTACAGGGATTTGACTGATCATTTTTCAGGCAGGACCACTCAGTTACTGCTGCTGCTTGTCACCTTTAGGCAGCTGTGTGGTTTCCTAGCAGGCATTTAAAAAAAACAATTGCAAAACTGCCAGAAAGTCGGAAGCAACAGTAGCAACTAGTGAAATTGACCTGACACTGACAGGTCGGCATAGAAATATCGGAATTATCAATCGGACAGATCTATTCTAATGCCTGTCTTTCGGATTTGCAGCTCCGGCTGCTCAGCGTAGACGAGAAGCTGTTTGAAACATTTTTAGCCGCCGGACCCTGGTATTTGGCTGTACCCTCCCCATCTGGGTCCTGGAGCCAGTTAGCCACTCACCCACCTATCCAATCATTCACCCGTTCACTAACCCACACTGAAAGACTTTAAATTTCCCTGGCTCTACTCCACTCAATGGAGCGCCATGACAGATGCTGCACTGCACATTTCTTTGACAGCTGGAATTGGAAGATCCCAGAAGAAATCCTCGCCATCAATGACAACTCTCATAGCATTGCTGCTGACTGGAGGATTCAGGCCATTGTGGTAGACAGGATACCACAATGTACCATGTACACGAACCATTTATTGCATATATTATATGCCATAATGTTCAGAAACTGTTTACTATATCACATACTACAATTCACTGTATGTACTGTATCTGTTGCACAATCTACTGCGCATACTTTACCACATGCAACAAAAAAAAGTTTCCATACAAGAATCATTCTCACCAGAGGGAAACAGAACCTCCACGTGGTAGTTCAACTTGAAAACATGCAAACTAATTCAGTGAAGTACCCCCAGTCTAAACACGGAAAACCTACTGAAAATTCTATCATGCAAAGTGATGCAAATAGATATTGATAAGTTCGGTGAGTAAGAAACAAGATGGAGGATAGGGTATAATGTAAGGAAATTTGAGTTACTGACTTTAGCAGTAAGAATAGAAAGCATAATGTGTTTACAAGGCGTGAAACTTTTAATGTTGATGTTTAGAGAGACATTGGCTGTACTCGCACAAGGAATACAGGTAAAGGTACAGCAAAAAATCAAGGCAAATAGAATGTTGGCCTTTACTGCGAGGTTTCCATATTGAAGGGAGGATATGCTTGCCTTGGAGGTAGCATAGTGGCACAGTGAAGGTTCCCTTGGTTGGTTACTGGGTTAAATAGGTTGTCCTTTGTTGAGAGGCTGTATAAATTGGGCCTATACTCTTCAGAGTTTAGAAAATGAAGATGGGATCTCATTGGAATATACAAGATTCTGAAGGAGCTCAACAGAGAAGGCACAGATATTATTTCCCTCGATGGCAGAACCTAGAATATGGGGGCACAGTTTTAGGATAAGGGGTTGAACTTTAGGAGCGAGATGAGGAGAAATGTCTTTCCCAAGAAGGTTGTGGATTCTACCCAAAGGGTCCATTACTGAGTACATTTAAAACTGATAGATTTCTGGTCTCAAAAGTATCCAGGAATATGGGGATCAGGCAGGAGAATGGAGGTTTTTTTTGAAAAATATTTGTATTCAAATTTTAACATAACACGCATAACATTTACCAAATAAAACCAACCCAAACTAAAACAAAACCCCCAGCCCCACTTCCTAAAGCCCCCCCACCATCTTCCCCACCTCTCCCCTCCCCCCTAGCAGCTGGCGACAACCAGCTCCCCACAATGTAATACAAACAAACGCCATCTCTTGTGGAACCCCTCACTCACCCCACTCAGAGCAAATTTCACCTTCTCCAAATACAAGAATTCCATTAGGACTCCAGCCGTGTAGACGCACAGGGTGGAGAAGCTGACTTCCACACCAACAGAACCTGCCCATGAGCGATCAACGAGACGAAGGCTAAATCACTGCCCCGGTCCTGTCTGCAACTCCAGCATGTCTCACACCTCAAGTATGGCCCCCAGGGCACTGGCTCCCAAGTCCACATGTAAAATTGCCGACATGGGGCTGAAGAACGACCCCTAAAACTTCTCCAACTTCGGGCAGGACCGAAACACGAGCACATAATGTTCCAGAAGATGGCGTCAGAGCGAGGCGACACTCTGCGAGCTCTCCCCAACAGATCCACTTTTTACTCAACTTATACTCGTTCTAATCTTTTAAAATTTAATTCCAAGACTAACATTATTACGAACCTCTCTCTTTTATCTTTTCTTGCAGGCTTGAACATCTTCCGAGGCCCGTGGAGACATTTTGACCCGACCCGACCTCTGCGACCTGGAAGTGGATTGGGCTCAAACCGGAAGTGAAGCCCTGACCTCGATTTGGAGCTGACACGGAGCTCGGAGCTGCCATCCCGGCCTAACAACCGATGCCAGGCCCTGGATCGCCAGGCCCAGTCCTCGGAGCTCCCAACCCGACCCTCACCAACAAGACCCAGCCCAACTCGACCCCGAGAGACCCGCCCAGCAACCCGACCTACCTGGAGATGGAAGAAAGAAAAATCCACGTGGAGTCCCGACCGGGCCTACTTCAAGACCCGACCCCAGGAGCGCCCAGGGAGGGAACAGAACACGAGACTCAGCCCAACCTGCCCCAGGAAGCCCCTGCCCACGGCCCAGGACCCCCGAAATGGCAGAGACCCCGTGCAAGGACCCAAACGCGCTGCAAGGTATTCACGTGCCGCAGAACACCGGGACCCATCTGGATCGCAAACATGTCCCCCTAGCAACCCCTCTACCTCAACCATTGCCCGGGACCCTGCCAGACGCGACCCCGGAAACGTAACCAGCGCCCTGGTTCCCGCCAGCACCCTGGACTCCGCCAGACGCAACCACCTACCTTCCACAAGGTCAGACTTCTCACATCGGATCCCAGGATTATCCAGCCGCAGCCGCCGACCGTGGAAGCGAGGGAAACGTGGTGGTCTGCAGGTTAGACTGAAGCAACGCGGTTTCAAGACCCCTCTCCCCAGCATACTCCTGGCAAACGTCCAAGCGATCGAAAACAAGCTGAATGAACTTAATGCCAGACTTACCTCTCATAGGGAAGTAAGAGACTGCTGGGTGTTCTGTTTCACAGAGACATGGCTCACCCCCGCCTCACCAGACTGTGCCATACAACCTGAAGGCTTCTCAATTCACCGGGCGGTGGAGATTTCTCTGGGGACAAGCTTAATATGGGGAAGAGTGAGTTGTTCGTAGTGCACCCGGGGGACCAGGAGAGGGGGATTGGTAAGCTCCCGCTAAAAAGGGCGGAGAGGAGTTTCAAGTACTTGGGGGTCCAGGTGGCTAGGAGCTGGGGGTCCCTACATAAGCTTAACTTCACGAGGCTGGTGGAACAGATGGAGGAGGAGTTAATGGGGTGGGATGTGCTGCCACTCTCCCTGGCGGGTAGAGTGCAGTCAGTTAAAATGACGGTGCTCCCAAGGTTTTTGTTCCAGTTCCAATGCCTCCCCATCCTGATCCCTAGGGCCTTCTTCAGGCAGGTTAACAGGAGCGTTATGGGGTTTGTATGGGCGCAGAAGACCCTGAGGGTGAGAAGGGTGTTCCTGGAGCGGTGCAGGGATGGGGGGGGGGGGGGGTCGGCGCAGCCTTACCTCTGTGGGTATTATTGGGCCGCCAACGTGGCAATGGTGCGTAAGTGGGTGATGGAGGGGGATGAGGCGGCATGGAAGAGGCTGGAGATGGCGTCCTGTGTGGGCACGAGCCTGGAGGCGCTGGTGACGGCGCCGCTGCCGCTTCCTCCGACGAGGTACACTACGAGCCCGGTGGCAGCGGCTACCCTCAAATTTTGGGGGCAATGGAGACATCACAGGGGGGAGGTGGGGGCCTCGGTGTGGTCCCCGATTCGGGGGAACCACCGGTTTGTCCCGGGGAGGATGGACGGAGGGTTTCTGAGCTGGCACAGGGTAGGTATTAGAAGGGTGGGGGACCTGTTTGTGGACGGGAAGTTCGCGAGCCTGGGTGAGCTGGAGGAGACGTTCGGGCTCCCCCCAGGGAACACCCTCAGATATATGCAGGTAAGGGCGTTTGTTCGGCGGCAGGTGGTGGAGTTCCCACGGCTGCCGCCACGCGGGGTCCAGGACAGGGTGCTGTCAGGGGTGTGGGTTGGAGAGGGAAGGATCTCGGCAACATATCAGGTGATGCAGGAGGAGGAGGAGGCCTCGGTGGAGGAGCTGAAAGGTAAGTGGGAGGAGGAGTTGGGCGAGGAGATTGACGAGGGGACGTGGGCAGATGCCCTGGGGAGGGTGAACTCTTCCTCCTCTTGCGCGAGGCTCAGCCTCATACAATTTAAGGTGCTGCATAAGGCTCACATGACCGGGACAAGGATAAGCCGGTACTTTGGGTGCGAGGACAGGTGTGTTAGGTGCTCAGGGAGCCCAGCAAATCACACCCACATGTACTGGGCCTGCCCAGCGCTGGAGGACTTTTGGAAGGGTGTGGCGAGGACGGTGTCGAGGGTGGTAGGTTCCAGGGTCAAGCCGGGCTGGGGGCTCACAATATTTGGGGTGGCAGTTTAGCCAGGAGTGCAGGAGGCGAAAGAGGCCGGTATTCTGGCCTTTGCATCCCTGGTAGCCCGACGAAGGATTCTTCTTCAGTGGAAGGATGCGAGGCCCCCAAGCGTGGAATCCTGGATCAGCGATATTGCGGGGTTTATTAAATTGGAGAGGGTGAAATTCGCCTTAAGGGGATAGGTACAAGGGTTCGTCAGGCGGTGACAACCGTTCCTAGACTTCCTGGCAGAACGTTAGAAGATGGTCAGCAGCGGCAGCAACCCCGGAGGGCGGGGGGGCTGGTTTGTTTGTCTCGAGTGGGCGTGTATTTTTGCCTTTGTGTTGATGAAGGCTGTTAATTTATTATTTATGTATATGGGGGGGGGTTGTTCTTTTCTTTCTGTATTTTGTTGTTGATATTTTGTGAAAATTTGAATAAAAATTATTTTAAAAATAAAAAAAATCACCGGCCGGACCGCACTGCGTCATCAGGCAAAGCGAAGGGTGGAGGGTATGCCTCCTCATCAACTCCTCCTGGTGCTTGGATGTGGCGACCCTGGCGACCTACTGCTCCCTGGACCTGGAATACCTGACCGTGACGTGTTGCCCATACTATCTTCCACGCGAGTTAACTTCAGCCATTATCACAGCGGTCTACATCCCACCGCAGGCAGAAGTGAGGAAGGCGCTGGACAGACTGTACACAGTAATAAACAACTACGAAACAGAACTCCCGGAGACCTTGTTCATCGTGGCCGGAGACTTCAACAAGGCCAACTTCAAGAGTGTACTGCCAAAATTCCACCAGCACATCTCCTGTCCCACCAGGGACGACAACACTCTTGACCACTGCTACTCAAAAATCAAGGACGCCTACTGTTCCATCCCCCGACCGCACTTTGGGAAATCAGAACATAAGACGGTGCTCCTTCTCCCAGCATACAAGCAGAAACTCAAGCGGGAGAATCCAGCTAAGAAGGTCGTGCATGCTGGTCCGAGGAAACAGAAGAGCTCTTACGTGACTGCTTCGAGACAGTGGACTGGTCCATATTTAAGAACTCAGCGATCAACTTAAATGAGTATGCCACCATCGTCACAGACTTCATCAGCAAATGTGTGGACGACTGCGTGCCAAAGAAAGCAGTACGTACGTTCCCCAAACGGAAACCATGGCTCAATCGCGAGATTGACTCCCTACTGAAGGACAGATCGGAGGCGTTCAAGTCAGACACAGAACATAGAGTGCAGAAGGAGGCCATTCGGCCCATCGAGTCTGCACCGACCCACTTAAGACCTCACTTCCACCCTATTCACGTAACCCAATAACCCCATCTAACCTTGTTGGTCACAAAGGGCAATTTATCATGGCCAATCCAACTAACCTGCACATCTTTGGACTGTGGGAAGAAACCGGAACACCCGGAGGAAACCCACGCAGACACGGGGAGAACGTGTAGACTCTGCACAGACCGTGGCCCAGCGGGGAGTCGAACCTGGGACCCTGGCGCTGTGAAGCCACAGTGCTATCCACTTGTTCGGGCAGCTACCGTGCTGCCCGAACAGACGACCCTGACCTACACAAGAAATCCAGGTACGACCTCTGCAAAGCCATCCGAGATGCCAAGAGAGAATATCAAACCAAGCTAGAGTCACAGACTCTCGGCGATTGTGGCACGGACTAAACAACATAACGGGCTACAAAGCGAAGCCGAGCAGTAGCTCCGGCAACAGCGCACCCCTCCCCGATAAACTCAATGCATTCTATGCTCGGTTCGAGCAGGTAACGAACAATCCGCTGTTGAGTGCCCCAGCAGCCCATAACTCACCCATACCCACCATCACAGCTTCCAAAGTCAGATCGGCCTTCCTGAAAGTGAATCTTTGGAAGGCGACGGGCCCGGACGGGATCCTCGGTCGTGCACTCAGAGCCTCAAGAAGACCACCATCATACCGGTGCCAAAGAAGAACCAGGCAACGTGCCTCAATGACTACCATCCAGTGGCCGACTTCAGTCGTAATGAAATGCTTCGAGAGGTTGATCATGAAGCGCATCACCTCCATACTCCCAGAACGCCTTGATCCACTGCAATTCGCATACCGCCGCATGCGGTCCACAGCAGACGCCATTTCCCTGGCCCTACACTCATCCCTAGAGCACCTCGACAACAAGGACTCCTACTCAGACTCGTATTTATTACCTACAGCTCCGCCGTCAACACCATAATCTCAGCCAAGCTCGTATCAAAGCTCCAAAACCTAGGACTTGGCTCCCCACTCTGCAAGTGGATCCTCGATTTTCTGACCAACAGACTAGAATCAGTAAGAATGAACAACAACACCTCCTCCACAATAGTCCTCAATACCGGGGTCCCGCAAGGCTGCGTACTTAGCCCCCTACTCTACTCCCTGTACACACACAACTGCGTGGCAAAATTTGGTTCCAACTCCATCTACAAGTTTGCTGAAAGCGAACCCTCAGAAGGCAACGGGCCCGGACGGGATCCTTGGTCGTGCACTCAGAGCCTGCGCGGACCAGCTGGCAGAGGTATTCGCGGACATCTTTAACCTGTCCCTACTCCACTCCGATGTCCCCACCTGCTTCAAGAAGACCACCATCATACCGGTGCCAAAGAAGAACCAGGCAACGTGCCTCATTACGACTGAAGTCAATTGCTGATACGACCACAGTGGGCCGGATCTCGAATAACGATGAGTCAGAATACAGGAGGGAGATTGGGAACCTAGTGGAGTGGTGTAGCGACAACAATCTCTCCCTCAATGCCAGCAAAACTAAAGAGCTGGTCATTGACTTCAGGAAGGCAAGTACTGTACACGCCCCTGTCAGCATCAACGGAGCCGAGGTGGAGATGGTTAGCAGTTTCAAATTCCTGGGGTGCACATCTCCAAAAATCTGTCCTGGTCCACCCACGTCGATGCTCCCACCAAGAAAGCACAACAGCGCCTATACTTCCTCAGGATACTAAGGAAATTTGGCATGTCCACATTAACCCATACCCACTTCTACAGATGCACCATAGAAAGCATCCTATCTGGCTGAATCGCAGCCTGGTATGGCAACTGCTCGGCCGAGGACCGCAAGAAACTTCAGAGAGTCGTGAACACCGCCCAGTCCATCACACGAACCCGCCTCCCATCCATTGACTCCATCCCGCTGCCTGGGGAAAGCGGGCAATATAATCAAAGACCTCCTCCCACCCGGCTTACTCACTTTTCCAACTTCTTCCATCGGGCAGGAGATACATAAGTCTGAGAACACGCATGAACAGACTCAAAAACAGCTTCTTCCCCGCTGTTACCAGACTCCTAAATGACCCTCTTATGGACAGACCCAATTAACACTGCACCCCTGTACGCTTCATCCGATGCCAGTGCTTATGTAATTACATTGTATATGTTGTGTTGCCCTATTATATATTTTCTTTTCTTCCCTTTTCTTCCCATGCACTTAATGATCTGTTGAGCTGCTCGCAGAAAAATACTTTTCACTGTACCTTGGTACACATGACAATAAACAAATCCAATCCAATCCATAATTGGCTGGGCCCCACCCACAAATATCCTCCACCCCCTCAAACAACCACCTCATCCTCGACTTCGTTAGGTGCACTCCGTGTACTACCTTTAGCTGCATCAACCCCAGCCTCGCGCACTAGGTTGAAGCATTCGCCCTTCGCAGCACCTGACACCACAGTCCTTCCTCCAGCGCCATCCCCCGCCATCTTCCCACTTGACCTTAAACCCGTCTCCAGGGAGGCCCTATCCTCCTCCAAAATCTTAATCCCTCCCTCCAACCCCATCCACCTCCCTCCAGCAAAAAGGAGGGCAGTGCAACCGGAAAGGTCGGACCATTTTCACAAAATCCCACACCTGCATGTACCCGAATCCCTCCACTCACCTCAAACTTTACCTCAGCTCCTCCAGACTTGCAAACCGTCCTTCTAGGAGCAGATCCTTGATTTCCACCACCCCTTACTCCTTCCATCCCCAAAATCTCACATCCATCCTCCCAGACTCAAACCCATGGTTCCCCCGAATCACCATCAACTTCAAGCCCGCCCCCAACTTAAAAGTGCTGCAGAAACTGTCTCTATATTTTCAGCGTGGCCACGACCACTGGACTCCCTGTGGCAAACGGAAGCGGCACTGTTGCCAATGCCCGCAACCCCGACCATTTACAAAAACCTGCCTCCATCTTCATCCACAAAGCCTTCCGTTTCCCTACTCTACCTTCTCAGCGATCGCTGCCCAGTAATAGTATAATAAATTTGGAAGGGCCAAGCCCCTGAACTGTCGCCTTTTCTGGAGCACTGACCTCCTAATCCTTGCTACCTTACCTGCCCACACAAATGACAAAATCAGCCTCTCCACCCCCATAAAAAACATTTTGGGCAAAAAGACCAGAAGGCACTGAAACAGGAATAAAAACTGCGGCAAAATGTTCATCTTAACCACCTGCACTCAGCCTGCCAAAGATAGGGGAAGGCGCAAATCCGGCTTAACCCTGTCACCAAACCCGTGAAGTTCAATTTACGGAGCCGAACTTATTCCCAAGCCATTCTCAGCTACCTAAAGGGGGTTGTTGGCACCCAAATGGCAAACTCCCCGCCCCAACTCCCACCCTTGAAGATACCACAAAATACTCACTTTTTCCTAAATTTAACATGTAGCCTGAAAACACCCCAAATCTCCTAAGCAGTCCCCCACTGACGAGACCATATTTAAGATGTACAACAGATCATCACTGTAAAGGGACACCCCATGTTATGCCGCGTCCCCCCCCCTCCCCCTGCTCACTATTCCTCTCCATTTATCGGAGCACAGTGCAATGGCCAAGGGCTCTATTGCCAGTGTGAACAGAAGGGGTGAAATGGGCACCCCTGCCTCTTCCCCTGTGCTGAGGAAAGTATCCCAAATTCATCTTGATTGTACGCACATGGGCCATCGGGTCCTTATACAACAGTTTCACCCAAACCACAAACTTAGGCCCAATCCAAAACCTCTACAACACCACATGATCAAACACCGTGTCTGCACCCACGCCACCACCACCTCAAACTCCTTCCCTTCTGCCAGAGAAAGCATTCCACAGACACCGCACATTGAACGACAACTGTCTGTCCTTCACAAACCTGGTCTGTTCTTCCCCAATCACCTTCGGGAGGTACTCCTCCAACATAAGGGCCAACACCTTCAGCAGAATCTTGGCATCCACATTCAATAACGATATTGGCCTGTACGACCCACACTCTATCTGGGTCCTTAGCTTTTTTCAGCAGCAGAGAAATGGATGCTTGTCCCATAATCTCCGCATCCTCGAACATCCCCACCAGCAACGGCACCAACCCATCCAGAAACTTCTTATAAAACTCCACTGGAAAGCCATCCGTCCTGGTAAGTTATCTGTCTGCAACTTCCCTACCACCACACTAACTTCCTCCATCCCACAGACTCCTCCAACCCTACACTCTCCTCCTCTCCCACCTCAGGACATCCAACTGCCCCAGAAACTCCCTCATGTCTGGTTCATCCTCTGGAGACTCGGACTTATACAGGTTCTTCTAAAACTCTTCAAACACCACATTGACCTGCGCCACCAACTCCCATCCTGTCCTGAACCATCTCGCTCGCCGCCACCTGCCGGCGGAGCAGGCCCACCAAGAATGCATAAAGGCTGGCTTTCTCCCGATACTCATATACAACCCCCTTTGCCCACCTTAATTGCTGGGAGAGGTTGAATAAACTCGGTTTGTTCTCACTGGAATGATGGAGGTTGAGGGGCGACCTGATAGAGGTCAACAAAATTATAAGGGGCATAGACAGCTTGGATAGTCAGAGGCTTTTCCCCAGGGTAGGAGGGTCAATTACTAGGGGGCATAGGTTTAAGGTGCGAGGGGCAAGGTTTAGAGGAGATGTACGAGGCAAGTTTTTTTTTTTTACAAAGAGGGTAGTGGGTGCCTGGAACTCGCTGCCGGAGAAGGTGATGGAAGCAGGGATGATAGTGACGTTTAAGCGTCTAGACAAAGACTTGAATAGGATGGGAATAGAGGGATACGGCCTCTGGAAGTGTAGAAGATTTTAGTTTCGACGGGCAGCATGGTCGGCGCAGGCTTGGAGGGCCGAAGGGCCTGTTCCTGTGCTGTATTTTTCTTTGTTCTTTGATTGCCTTTCCCATGGATAGCAGCTTGCCCGCAGCTCCTTCCTCCTCACCTGAAGATCCGGAGTCGGATGCTCCACATACCTTCCATCCACCTCCACAATCTCCTCGACCTCCTGTTGCTGCTCCTCCCTTGCCTCCCTGTCAACCTGAGCCTTAAACAAGATAGCTTCACCCCTCACTACTGCTGTCTTACGCTTCCCACACCACTGACGGTGACACCTCTCCATTCCTGTTAAATCCTACATAATCCTCAATCACCTTTCCCATTTTGGTGCAAAAGTATGGGTCCGCCAACAACCCCACATCCAACCTCCAGGCAGACCTCTGTGCCAACCCCTTTTCCAGGTTCACATCTACCTAATGTGGAGCATGGTCCGAGATTACAATCACAGAATATTTTGCCTTCCTCGCCCCTGCCAACAGCGCCTTTCCCATAACAAAGTCGTCTATCCTCGATTACACATTGTGTACTGGCGAAAAGAATGAATACTCCCTCTCCTGTGGGTGCAGAAACCTCCAAGGGTCCAACCCCGCCCCCATCATCTCCCTCATGAACACAGTCAACATCAGCGCCGCTGGTGGGTTTCCAAATTTGGTATGGCAGCCAACATCACTTTTGTAAATCCTACATCATCACAATTTGGGGCATATATGCTAACCAGCATCACCGACCTCCCCTCCAAAGCACCCATTACTTTTACTATTACCCCCCTAATCCGCCACCACGTCCTCCATCTGGAACCTCACTCTTACCCACCAGTATTGTGTCATGTGAGAGTACCTTTAAGAAGTGGGTGTTTATAAATGGGTGTGGATATAAATATCTGTAGTGAGAGTACCTTTAAGAAATGGGTGTTTACTACTGCAATGATGTCAGAGCGTGGATGGAGCTGGGCTGTCTGTCAGCTTTTTACTTTCGTTTTAGGCTGTTTGCTGAAGGGTGTGTTTTAGTTTCGTTTTCAGAGTTGGATCTGAAGCCAGACCAAGCAGGTGTACTACTGTTCTCTCTGCCATCAAAAGACTATCTCTTGATCATTTGGTGAATTCAGATTTGTAAATGTTCTCAGTAGTGAACGTAAACCTAATGTGCTTCTGTTGAAAGGTGTTTCTTCTGTCTTCTGGATGTTGTTTGGGAAGTTAAAGGATTACTTAGTGTTGTATTTGAATTAATGGTTGCTACGATGTTCACTGTATGTTTTGAAAAGGTTAACTTGAGTTCAGAGAATAAACATTGTTTTGCTTTAAAAAACACTTTTCCATTTCTGCTGTGTCACACCTGTAGAGTGGGCCGTGTGCCCCCCATACCACAATCTATTAAAAGTTGTGGGTCAGGTAAACTCCATGATACACTTTGGGGTTCTCTAAACCCTGGCCCATAACAATTGCTATCCCCGGGCCTTGCTATCAAAGCCAGAGTGGAATTCCTGACTTACCGACCCTTCCGCAGCCTCACCTGATCCCTCACTCTCTTGCAACAACACGACGTCAGCTTACAAACTCTTCAAATGTGAGAAAACACTTGCTTGCTTTATGGGTCCCTCCAAACCTCGCACATTCCACGTCACCACCCAGATTGGGGGGGGGTCTCTCACCCCCCCCTTCTGTCAGTCATAACCATCATCCCGGCCCCACCCGGGAAGCGGAACCCAGACCTTCCCCTAGTCACCGTCAACTACCTGCCCCATCTCCTTCCCAGAAACCCCCCAGCGACTTCCTCTCAAAACCACCTCACCCAGCATCATGCCCATTCCCACCATTCACACCTTCCAGGCTCATAGAGACCTGTCCATACAGGTTTCAATGGCAGCGGCCCCTCCCCCACCTTGCTTCCCTTCACTAGCCGACTTGCGTCTGCTAGCACAGCGGCCCCTGTTAGAGCCTCCTCCCCCACATAGTAAAAACAAACCAACACCCTAACCCCCCACACCCAAACCTTCCAAACTCCCAACATAATAATCCCTCAAACCCAAAAGCAACAAATCCCAACCGATAAAACCCAAACCATTCCTTCCCAAACACCACTTAACAATAGAAAAAAAACAAAGAGAAAAAAACAGCAACAATGCCAAAAGAAGTAAAAGAAAAAAAGCATAACACCGACAAAGTCCAAACTCAAATCAGTCCCTGTTCTTCAGCTTTCAAGAACACGTCCGCCTCCCCAAAAATAGTAGCCTTTGGAATTGTGTGTGACCCTCAGCCTCACCGAGTAGACCATCCCAAACCTCACATTGCTTTTATACAATGCCGCCTTTATACAACGCCGCCTTCTCCTGACCAAAGGCCATCCGTCTTATTGCCAGCTCCGCCGTGAGATCCTGTTATGTACGTATACCACTACCGTCCCACATCAGGGGCTGGTTTAGCACAGGGCTAAAGAGCTGGTTTTTAAAGCAGACCGAGGCAGGCCAGCAGCACAGTTCAATTCCCGTACCAGCCTCTCCGAACAGGCGCCGGAATGTGGGGACTAGGGGCTTTTCACAGTAACTTCATTTGAAGCCTACTTGTGACAATAAGTGATTTTCATTTCATTTCACCTCTAGTCTCAGCTTCGCCCATCTCAGCACCTTCTCCTTCACCTGATAGCTGTGGAGGCAGATGATCACAGCCCTTGGTGGCTCATTCACCTTTGCTTTCAGCTGGAGCGACAGGTGGGCGCTGTCCAAATAGTAGAGGGAGGGAGCCTCCTCCTCCCCCATCAACTTAGCGAACATCTCCACAAAGTACTCTGTCGGCTTCTGAACCTCCAGCCCCTCAATCAGTCCCACGATCCTTAGATTATGCCTTTGTGACCTGTTCTCCAGGGCCTCCACCTTAGCTCTTAGCCCTTTGTTACTTTCCACCACCCTCGGCAGCTCCTCTCCCATCGGGGCGAACTGATACTCCTCCACCCCCTCCAACACCTCTCCTTGCTCCCGCATTACCGTCAACATCTAGATGGATGGATTGATTTGTTTATTGTTGCGTGTGCCGAGGTACAGTGAAAAGTATTTTTCTGTTAGCAGCTCAAACAGATCATTAAGTGCATGAAAATAAAAGAAAAGAAAAAGAAAATACATAATAGGGCAACACAAGGTACACAATGTAAATACATAGACACCGGCATCGGGTGAAGCATACAGGAATGTAGTATTAATCAAGTCAGTCCATAAGAGGGTCGTTTAGGAGTCTGGTAACAGTGGGGAAGAAGCTGTTTTTGAATCTGTTCGTGCGTGTTCTCAGACTTTTGTATCTCCTGCCCGATGGAAGAAGTTGGAAGAGAGTAAGCTGGGTGGGAGGGGTCTTTGATTATGCTGCCCGCTTACCCCAGGCAGCGGGAGGTGTCTTTGCCAAAGCCTCCTTCATCGGAGTATTCCTTGAGCAAAGTCACCATCTACGTTTGATGCTGATCAAAGTGTTTCAAACTCCCCCATCATCACTTTGACCAGTTTGTCCACTGTAATGGGTGCGGCCCCACATGGTGAGTTCAGTCCTGCCATCTTTCCTCCCACTGAACTCCCCACCAAAAGTGCCGGTGGACTTTAGCTCACCCCCTTTCTCCCTGTATTCTTTTTCTGGATTTTCGGCATCCTTTAGTTGCCTTCAGCTCTCCCACGAATGATCAAATAAAATTCTCCCCAAAAACTGGGTACAAAGAGCCAAACAAAACATGGCTCCAGCTGGAGTCACCAAACGTGCGACCTCCACAGGAAGTCCCCAGAGAGTGGAGTTGAGGCAGAGGATAAGCTATGATCACATTTAATGGCGGAGTAGGCTCAAGGGGCCAGATGGTCTACTCCAGTTTCTGATGTACCACATTGTACTGGGTATACTATATCATGTTCCACAATGTCCTGTGCATATTCCAGCACTAGAAATGATGCAGAGGGGATTCACCAGGATGTTGCCTGGGCTGGAGTGTTTCTGCTGTGAAGAAAGGCTGGAGTTGTTTTCCTTAGAACAAGAGAAGACCGAATGGGGACCTCATCGAGGTGTGCAAAATTATGAGGGATATAGACAGGAAGAACCTTTTCCCCTTCGTAGAGGGGTCAACAACCAGCGAGAATGTATTTAAGGGAAGGAGCAGAAGATTTAGAGGGGATTTGAGGCAAAGCTTTTTCAACCAGAGGGCGTTGGGAGTCTGGAACTCGCAGCATGACAGGCTGGTAGATGTGGGAACCCTCAACATTTAAGAAGCATTTAGCTGAATACTTGAAATATCATGGCATACAAGGCTATAGATCAAGTACTGGAAAATGGAATTAGAATAGATAGGTGTTTGATGGCCGGCACAGACATGATGGGCCTAAGAGCCTCTTCCTGTGCTGTAAAACCCTACATCTCTGTGACAAGGCACCATGTACATTATATCATATACCACAAGGTACTGTCTGACACGATATAGAACAAAGAAAATTACAGCACAGGAACAGGCCCTTCGGCCCTCCAAGTCTGCACCAACCATGCTGACTGTCTGAACTAAAAATCCCGACCGTTCCGGGGCCAATATCCCTCTATTCCCATCCTATTCATGTATTTCTGTTCTTCTCTTTTTAAAAATAAATAAATCTAAGAGTACCCAATAATTTTTTCCCAATTAAGGGGAATAATAATAATAATAATCTTTATTGTCACAAGGAGGCTTACGTTAACACTGCAATGAAGTTACTGTGAAAATCCCCTAGTCGCCACATTCTGGCGACTGTTCGGGCACTTAAATTCAGACTGTCCAAATTACCTAACAGCACATCTTTTGGGACTTGTGAGAGGAAACCAGAGCACCCGGAGGAAGCCCACGCAGAGAGAACATGCAAACTCCACACAGACAGTGACCCAAGCCGAGAATTGAAACTGGGCCCCTGGCGCTGTGAAGCAACAATGCTAACGACTGTGCTACCGTGCCGCCCATTAGCGTAGCCAATCCACCTAACATGCACATCATTGGGATGTGGGGGTAAAACCCACACAGACACAGGGAGAATGTGCAAACTCCACACAGTGACCTGGGGTCGAGATCGAACCTGGGTCCTTAGCGCCATAGGCAAAGGTGCTAACCACTGCGCCACCGTGCCGCCCACGATTCATCTGTTTGTCAAGACGCCCTTAAACATCACTATCGTATCTGCTTCCACTACATCTCCCGGCAGCAAGTTCCAGGCTCCCACCACACTGTAAATAAAACTTGCCTCGTACATTTCTTATAACCTTGCCCTTCGCACCTTAAACCTATGCCCCCTAGTAATTGACTCTTCCACTCTGGGCAAAAAGCTTCTGACTAACCACTCTGTCCATGCCCCACATAGTCTTGTAGACTTCGTTCCACTGAGAATGAACCACGTTTATCCAACCTCCCCTGATAGCTAATGGCCTCCATACCAGACAACATTCTGGTAAATCCTTTCTGGACCCTCTGCAACACCCCCACATCCTTGGGTAGTGTGGCGACCAGAATTGAACACAATATTCCAAGTACAGCCTAACTAAGGTTTTATAAAGCTGCAACACGACTTCCCGCTTTTTAAACTCAATGCCCCGGCCGACGAAGGCAAGCATGCCTTATGCCTTCTCCACCTGCATTGCAACTTTCAGTGACCTGTGTACCTGTACACCCAGATTCCTCTGTCCATCAATCCACTAGTAGGAAAAACTAGAACCAGAGGACACAATCTCACACTAAAGAGACAATCCTTTAAAACAGAGAGGAGGAGGAATTTCTTCGGCCAGAGGGTGGTGAATCTGTGGAACTCTTGGCCGCAGAAAGCTGTGGAGGCCAAATCACAGTGTCTTTAAGACAGCGAAAGATAAGTTCTTGATTAATAAGAGGATCAGGGGTTATGGGGAACTGACATGATTGAATGGCAGAGCAGACCCGATGGGCCGAGTGGCACAATTCTGCTCCTACGTCTTATGGTCTTATTGACTGTATATTTCCCATCTGTCCTTCTAAAATGCATTACCTCACATTTGACCGGATCAAACTCCATCTGCCATCTCTCCGCCCAAGTCTCCAACCGATCAATATCCTGCTGTATCCTCTGATGGTCCTTATCGTTATCCGCAATTCCACCAACCTTTGAGTCGTCCATAAACTTATTAATCAAGCCAGTTACATCTTCCTCCAAATCATTTTTATATATTACACATTTTCCTCCAAATCATTTATATATATTACCAACAGCAAAGGTTCCAGCACTGATCCTTGAGGAACGCCACTACCACTGTTACTCTCTGTCTTCCATGACTGAGCCAATTCTATATCCAGCTTGCCAGTGTCATGATATGCAAACATGCAGCTAATGAACACATAGAATAGGACACGACCAATGAGCAGTCAGGACACTCAGGGGTGGTATGTCACTATAAAAGGGATGAAGCAGGGACTTCCGGGTGCGGCGATGACCAGCTGAGTCGCACGTTTCGGCAGCTCCCGGTGGAACGGACTTTTGGGCTCTTAATAAGAGCCCCAACGGCAATTTTAACGGCTAAAAGTACTGTGCGGTGAACCAGAAGGGAATCCCCCCTGGATACGGATGAAAAAAGGAGAGGAAGGTGGCCGGATTGCGGTGGATCCTTTAGAGCAGCGGCAAGGAAGGCAAGCAAAAACCAAGATGGCGTCGGAAGGTGGCAGTTTAATATGGGGCCCTGAACAACACGAGTTTTTGAAACGCTGCGTGGAAGAACTCAAAAAGGAAATGAAGAAGGAGCTGTTGGCCCCGATATTACAGGCGATCGAAGGGCTAAAGGAGGAGCAAAAGAACCAGGAACGAGAGCTTCGGGTCGTGAAGGCAAAGGCTGCTGAGAATGAGGACGACATACAGGGCCTGGTGGTGAAGACGGAGATGCACGAGGCACACCATAAACGATGTGTGGAAAGGCTGGAGGCGCTGGAGAACAACGCGAGGAGGAACAACCTAAGGATTCTTGGTCTTCCTGAAGGTGCGGAGGGAGCGGACGTCGGGGCATATGTGAGCACGATGCTGCACTCGTTAATGGGAGCGGAGGCCCCGGCGGGTCCGCTGGAGGTGGAGGGAGCATACCGAGTGATGGCGCGAGGACCGAGAGCAGGAGAAATTCCTAGAGCCATAGTGGTGAGATTCCTCCGTTTTAAGGACAAAGAGATGGTCCTTAGATGGGCAAAGAAAACTCGGAGCAGTAAGTGGGAGAACGCGGTGATCCGCGTATACCAAGACTGGAGTGCGGAGGTGGCGAGAAGGAGGGCGAGCTTTAATCGGGCCAAGGCGGTGCTTCACAAAAAGATAACATTCGGAATGCTGCAACCGGCAAGACTGTGGGTCACATATCAAGGGAGGCACCACTACTTTGAGACGGCGGATGAGGCGTGGACTTTTATCGTGGAAGAAAAATTGGAATGAGCGGGTTATTAAAAAAAGAACGTTTGAAACAAAGTGGTGGGGCGAGTATGGGGGGCGAAGAGGGGGGTAAAAAGGGGGGAAAGAGGAGTTTTATGTTATTAATCCTGCGATGTGGTAACTTTTCTCTCTTCCACAGGAGGTGGTGGGGGGAGGAAAGGAGGTGGAGGAGATGGGGCGTTGACCATTGGGGGCGGGGCCAAAGGGGAAGCGCGGGCTCGGTTCCCGCGCTATGATAATCATGGCGGGAATAGGGAAGCAGGAAGGAGGGGGCGTCGCACGGTGCGAGCCGAGGTCACGGGGGGAAGCCGAGGTCGGCCAGAGTTTGCTGACTTCTGGGAGCAACATGGGGGTGTAACTACGCTAGTGGGGGATCTAGCGGGGGGTGGGTGGGAGGGGGGAACTATTGGGCTGCTGCTGCTGGGGAGAGGGGGGAGCTGGTATGGGGTGGGATGGGCGGGGGGGCACCGCCTGGGGGGGACACAGCTGCGTGGGAACCGGGTGAGGAGCTGGAAAAAGGGGATGGCTAATCGACAAGGGGGGGGTAATAAGCCCCCCAACCCGGCTGATCACGTGGAACGTGAGAGGGCTGAACGGGCCAATAAAGAGGGCACGGGTACTCGCACACCTTCAGAAACTTAAGGCAGACGTGGTTATGTTACAGGAAACGCACTTGAAACTGATAGACCAGGTGAGACTACGCAAAGGTTGGGTGGGGCAGGTGTTCCATTCGGGGCTAGATGCGAAAAACAGGGGGGTGGCTATATTAGTGGGGAAGCGGGTAATGTTTGAGGCAAAGACTATAGTGGCGGATAGCGGGGGCAGATACGTGATGGTGAGTGGCAAACTACAGGGGGAGACGGTGGTTTTGGTAAACTTATATGCCCCGAACTGGGATGATGCCAATTTTATGAGGCGTATGCTAGGACGCATCCCGGACCTAGAGGTGGGAAAGTTGGTAATGGGGGGAGATTTCAATACGGTGTTGGAACCAGGGCTGGACAGGTCGAGGTCCAGGACTGGAAGGAGGCCGGCAGCAGCCAAGGTGCTTAAAGATTTTATGGAGCAGATGGGAGGAGTAGACCCGTGGAGATTTAGCAGACCTAGGAGTAAGGAGTTTTCGTTTTTCTCCTATGTCCACAAAGTCTATTCGCGAATAGACTTTTTTGTTTTGGGAAGGGCGTTGATCCCGAAGGTGAGGGGAACGGAGTATACGGCTATAGCCATTTCGGATCACGCTCCACATTGGGTGGACTTGGAGATAGGGGAGGAAACAGAAGGGCGCCCACCCTGGAGAATGGACATGGGACTAATGGCAGATGAGGGTGTGTGTCTAAGGGTGAGGGGGTGCATTGAAAAGTACTTGGAACTCAATGATAATGGGGAGGTCCAGGTGGGAGTGGTCTGGGAGGTGCTGAAGGCAGTGGTTAGAGGGGAGCTGATATCAATAAGGGCACATAAAGGAAAGCAGGAGAGTAGGGAACGGGAGCGGTTGCTGCAAGAACCTCTGAGGCTGGACAGGCAATATGCGGAGGCACTGGAGGAGGGACTGTACAGGGAAAGGCAAAGGCTACACGTAGAATTTGACCTGCTGACAACGGGTACTGCAGAGGCACAGTGGAGGAAGGCACAGGGTGTACAGTACGAATATGGGGAGAAGGCGAGCAGGTTGCTGGCCCACCAATTGAGGAAAAGGGGAGCAGCGAGGGAAATAGGGGGAGTGAGGGATGAGGAAGGAGAGATAGAGCGGGGAGCGGAGAGAGTGAATGGAGTGTTCAAGGCATTTTATAAAAAATTATACGAAGCTCAACCCCCGGATGGGAGGGAGAGAATGATGGGCTTTCTAGACCGGCTGGAATTTCCCAAGGTGGAGGAGCAGGAAAGGGTGGGACTGGGAGCACAGATTGAAATAGAGGAAGTAGTGAAAGGAATTAGGAGCATGCAGGCGGGGAAGGCTCCGGGACCGGATGGATTCCCAGTTGAATTTTACAGGAAATATGTGGACCTGCTCGTCCCGCGACTGATGAGGACCTTTAATGAGGCAAAGGAAAGGGGACAGCTGCCCCCGACTACGTCTGAGGCATCGATATCGCTTCTCCTAAAGAAGGAAAAGGACCCGCTGCAATGCAGGTCCTATAGACCTATTTCCCTCCTAAATGTAGACGCTAAGATTCTGGCCAAGGTAATGGCAATGAGGATAGAGGATTGTGTCCCGAGGGTGGTCCATGAGGACCAAACTGGGTTTGTGAAGGGGAGACAACTGAATACGAATATACGGAGGCTGCTAGGGGTAATGATGATGCCCCCACCAGAGGAGGAAGCGGAGATAGTGGTGGCGATGAATGCCGAGAAAGCATTTGATAGAGTGGAGTGGGATTATCTGTGGGAGGTGCTGAGGAGATTTGGTTTTGGAGATGAATATGTTGGATGGGTACAGCTGTTGTATAGGGCCCCAGTGGCGAGTGTGGTCACGAATGGACGGGGATCTGCATACTTTCGGCTCCATAGAGGGACAAGGTAGGGATGCCCTCTGTCCCCATTATTGTTTGCACTGGCGATTGAGCCCCTGGCAATAGCATTGAGGGGTTCCAAGAAGTGGAGGGGAGTACTTAGAGGAGGAGAAGAACACCGGGTATCTCTGTATGCGGATGATTTGTTTTTATATGTAGCGGACCCGGCGGAGGGGATGCCAGAGATAATGCGGACACTTCGGGAGTTTGGAGAATTCTCAGGATATAAACTGAACATGGGGAAAAGTGAGTTGTTTGTGGTGCATCCAGGGGAGCAGAGCAGAGAAATAGAGGACTTTCCGCTGAGGAAGGCAACAAGGGACTTTCGTTACCTGGGGATCCAGATAGCCAAGAATCGGGGTACATTGCATAGGTTAAATTTAACGCGATTGGTGGAACAAATGGAGGAGGACTTCAAGAGATGGGACATGGTATCCCTGTCACTGGCAGGGAGGGTGCAGGCGGTTAAAATGGTAGTCCTCCCGAGATTCCTCTTTGTGTTTCAGTGCCTCCCAGTGGTGACCACGAAGGCTTTTTTCAAAAGGATCGAAAAGAGTATCATGAGTTTTGTGTGGGCCGGGAAGACCCCGAGAGTGAGGAAGGGATTCTTACAGCGTAGTAGGGACGGGGGGGGCTGGCACTACCGAGCCTAAGTGAGTACTACTGGGCCGCCAATATCTCAATGGTGAGTAAGTGGATGGGAGAAGAGGAGGGAGCGGCGTGGAAGAGATTGGAGAGGGCGTCCTGTAGGGGTACTAGCCTACAAGCTATGGTGATGGCCCCATTGCCGTTCTCACCGAAGAAATACACCACAAGCCCGGTGGTGGTGGTGGCTTTGAAAATTTGGGGACAGTGGAGACGGCATAGGGGAAAGACGGGAGCCTTGGTGGGGTCCCCGATAAGAAATAACCATAGGTTTGACCCGGGGAGAATGGATGGGGGATTTGGAATATGGCAAAGAGCAGGAGTAACGCAACTGAAAGATCTGTTTGTGGATGGGAAGTTTGCAAGTCTGGGAGCGCTGACCGAGAAATATGGGTTGCCCCAAGGGAATGCATTCCGGTATATGCAACTGAGGGCTTTTGCGAGGCAACAGGTGAGGGAATTCCCGCAGCTCCCGACGAATGAGGTGCAGGACAGAGTGACCTCAAAGACATGGGTGGGGGACGGTAAGGTGTCAGATATATATAGGGAAATGAGGGACAAGGGGGAGATTATGGTAGATGAGCTGAAAGGGAAATGGGAAGAAGAGCTGGGGGAGGAGATTGAGGAGGGGCTGTGGGCGGATGCCCTAAGTAGGGTAAACTCATCGTCCTCGTGTGCCAGGCTAAGCCTGATTCAATTTAAGGTGTTACACAGGGCGCATATGACTGGAGCACGGCTCAGTAAATTTGTTGGGGTAGAGGATAGGTGTGCGAGATGCTCGAGAAGCCCAGCGAATCACACCCACATGTTCTGGTCATGTCCGGCACTACAGGGGTTCTGGGTGGGGGTGACAAAGGTGCTTTCGAAAGTAGTGGGGGTCCAGGTCGAACCAAGCTGGGGGTTGGCTATATTTGGGGTTGCACAAGAGCCGGGAGTACAGGAGGCGAGAGAGGCCGCTGTTTTGGCCTTTGCGTCCCTAGTAGCCCGGCGCAGGATACTGTTGATGTGGAAGGAAGCCAAGCCCCCGGGTGTGGAGACCTGGATAAATGACATGGCAGGGTTTATAAAGCTGGAACGGATTAAGTTCGTCCTAAGGGGATCGGCTCAAGGGTTCACCAGGCGGTGGCAACCGTTCGTCGAATACCTCACAGAAAGATAGAGGGAATGGAAAAGAAGAAGGTAGCAGCAGCAGCCCAGGGGGGAGGGGCGGAACCAGAAGGCCTCTCAGGGTTGTTAATATATATGTATAATATGCATAGGTCGTTGCTATAAATAATTGTATATTGGACTGTTAAATCATATTTTTGGAGAATGTTTATCCGAGACAAGGCAGTTGCCATTTAGTTTTAGTTTTCGTTTTTGTTATATATTATTTATTCTTTGTTTATAAAACAGGTCATTGTTATTTCTACGGTTATATTATTGTGTAAAGGATACACAATGTACTGTGATGGTTGACCAAAAATTTTCAATAAAATATTCTTTAAAAAAAAGGGATGAAGCACTCACACCCCGCCTCTTTCCACAGACCAACATCTGAAGACTGAGACAGGGTGTATCCTCAACATCACACCCCAGCACGTGGCTTCGAGCAAGGCTGGTTCAGTTAGACTGAGTTACTACATTTAGATTAGCAGAGTCGAACTCATTGAGAACTGTGCTAATAGTTCAATAAAACACATTGAACCCACTTCAAAGTCTGGAGCATCTTTTACTCAAAACTACATCAAGTGGCAGCTTGTGTTATTCCAAATTACATAACACAACATGATACCAGGAGTCTGTTCAATCTAGTTAGTGCAACTCAGCAAGATCCGTGACGACCAGCGAATGTATACTGGCACAATGGAAAAGATTCAGGCTCCTCACCAGCTCAGGACCTCCGGCAATCTCAGTGCCAACTGGCGGACATTCAAGCAGAAATTTCAGCTTTAAGTCGAAGCATCAGACCTCAATGGTGGGTCTGATGCACAGAAGACAGCTCTTTTCCTCACCACAGCGGGTGATCACGCCTTGGAAATATTCAACTCCTTTCACTTCGCCAAAGACCAGGACAAGACAAAGTTGCAGACCATCCTGTACAAGTTTGACAGCCACTGCGAGGTGAACACCAACAAAATCAAGAGCGCTACATATTCAAGCAGCGATTGCAAGGTAAAGACAAATCCTTCACCTCATATTTAACTAACCTTAGACTGCTAGCGCAATCCTGCAACTTCGGTGATATCACTAACTCCATGATCAGAGACCAAATCGTTTTTGGAGTTCACTCTGATCCTCTGAGAGAGCAGTTACTGAAGACCAAGCATACGACCCTGTTGGTCGCGATTGAAACATGCACAGTGCTTGAGCATGCTAAAAATCACTATTCCCAGTACAAAATGGCAGAAAATGATAGACTAGCCTCCCACGAGGCGGAGTGTGTGCAGGCCATCTCCCGGATGCAGCGCCTCAACATTGATGAAAGCGGCCATTTTGCGCGCTCTTCCCGGGGCCTGATGCACTGCGCAGGTGCAGACTTCTGAGAACCGCACTGCGTATATGCAACGACGCACGGAGCGTCAGGACAGCGATGTCATGATGTGTTCAAACTGTGGCACTGCCCATTTAAAGAAACACTGCCCTGCAAGGGGCAGACGCCGTTTAAACTGCAGGAAGCCAGACCACTATGCAGCCCTGTGCAGATCTGCACCATCAGTCAGGAGCCAGCGCTCCCAATTCAGACGACGGCGCATCCGGAGTGTGCAACAAAGCCTACAGGATTCTGATCCCGGCAGTGCAACGGATCCAGATGATGAATGCCTGGACAACGCCTACCGTGTGGTCATTATTACAACATGTGAATATGCCACACCAGACATCGCAAGTCCAACCCATCCTAGGATTCCAAGGACGAATGGCGAGCAGTGATGAAAGTCAACCACTGCCCCATCCTGTTCAAGCTGGACACAGGTGCCTCTGCCAACCTCCTCTCACAGGCACTCTTCAGACGCATTAAGAAGCCCCCCACGGTCCTTCCAGCTGCCTGAAAGCTCCTGGATTACAACGGGAATGCCATCACGGCACTGGGATCCTGCCATCTGCACGTATCCAACCGACGCACGGTTACGCTTTGAAATTGTTAAGCCGGACAGGGCATCCCTACTAGGTGCGCACGCCTGCAAGCAGCTGAACCTCATTCAAAGGGTTTACACTCGACATCCTCCCATGTGGATCTTCAGGCCGGCATCGACGACATCCTCGCCCAGGATCCAGATGTGTTCAACAGGATGGGCACGCTGCCATATCGATACAAGATTCTGCTACGGCCTGATGCCAAGCCAGTGGTCCATGACGAGTCCCTGCTCCACTGAGAGGGCGCCTGAAGGTACAGCTCAAGAATCTGCAGCAAAAAGGTAACAAGGTCACTGAACCGACTGAGTGGGTCAACTCGATGGTGTGCGTAAAGAAGCCTTTGGGGGACCTGTGCATCTGCATTGATCCCAAGGATCTCAATAAGAATATCATGCGAGAACACTACCCCATCCCGAAGCGGGAGGAACTCACGAGTGAGATGGCACACGTGCGCTTCTTCACCAAATTGGATGCAAGACAGGGATTTTGGCAAATCCAGCTGGAAGAATCCAGCAGAAGGCTCTGCACCTTCAACACGCCTTTTGGCAGATACTGCTACAATCACATGCCATTTGGCATCATCTTGGCATCGGAGATATTCCATCGCATCATGGAGCAGATGATGGAAGGCATTGAAGGGGTTTGTGTGTACGTGGACGACATCATCATATGATCCACGACCCCTAAAGAACATGTGTCCCATCTCCAGAAGGTATTCCGCCATGTACATGCCAATGGCCTAAAGTTAAACGGGTCCAAATGTTGTTTTGGCACATCGATGCTCAAGTTCCTAGGCGACCAGATCTCACAGCATGGTGTGCGCCCGGACACAGACAAAATCAAGGCCATCGAGGCGATGAAGGTCACGGAGGACAGAAATGGTGGTGCTGCGCTTCTTGGGTATGGTCAGTTTTCTGGGCAAGTTCATTCCAAACATGGCCACACACACCACGGCCCTACGCAACCTGGTGAAAAAGTCAACTGCCTTTGAGTGTAAGGCGGCACACCAGACAGAGTGGCTGGAGCTGAAAGCCAAGCATTCTTCGACCCGGACAGGGAGACAAAGGTATCCACAGATGCGAGTCAGGATGGCATTGGTGCGGTGTTGGTTCAACGAGATGATACATCATCCTGGGCATCAGCAGCATACGCATCGAGGGCGATGACGCCCACTGAAACCAGATATGCACAGATTGAGAAGGAGTGCTTGGACCTTCTCACCGGCATCCTCAAATTTTATGATTATGTCTATGGCTTGCCGACATTCACTGTCGAGACGGATCATAGGTCTCTTGTCCACATCATCCACAAGGACCTGAATGACATGACGCCCCGGTTGCAGAGAATCCTGCTTAAACTTAGGAGGTATGACTTCAACTTGGTGTACACACCTGGCAAGGAGCTCAACATCGCTGATATATTGTCCTGCTCCGTCACCTCGCACAGTGAGCTGCTGGATATCATCCAGCACATCGAATCGCAGGTACAGCTGTGTGCTAGCACTCTCCAGGTGACAGATGAGAAGGTAGTTCTCATCCGTGATGAGATAGCCAAAGACCCCCTCTTGCAGCGCGTCATCCACAACCTCACCAATGGCTGGCAGAAAGGGCAGTGCCCACAATTCTACAATGTGAAGGATGACCTGACGGTGATTGATGGTACCCTCCTCAAGCTGGACAGGATTGTCATTCCACTCAGTCTCCAGAGCTTGGTGCTGCGCCAGATTCATGAGGGACACCTGGGTGTCGAGAAGTGCTGATGCAGAGCCCGGCAAGCTGTCTACTGGCCCGGCATCAGCCAGGACATCACGAACATGGTCCTGAACTGTGCTACCTGTCAGCGGTTCCAGCCAGTGCAGAGCAAGGAGACGCTCCAACAGCATGACATAGTGACCTCTCCGTGGTTCAAGGTTGGCATCGACCTCTTTCATGCGAATGGTCGCGACTACGTATCGATCATCGACTATTTCTCAAATTCTCTGAGGTGCTGAATCTCTCGGACCTCACCTCTCGGACTGTCAGCAAAGCCTGTAAGGAGACGTTCTCCAGGCATGGCATCTCAATCACCGTCATGAGCGATAATGGCCCGTGCTTTAGAAGTCGAGAATGGTCCACGTTTGCCAGGCCATACAATTTCCAGCATGTCACCTCCAGTCCGCACTATCCGCAGTCCAATGGAAAAGTCGAGAAAGGGGTGCACATTGTGAAACAGCTCATCTGCAAGGCCGCGGACTCTGCTTCCAACATACACCTTGCACTGCTCGCATACAGGGCGACTCCATTGTCCACTGGCATGTCACCAGCTCAACTCCTGATGAATAGGGACCTGCAGACGTCGCTTCTAGCCATACACCTGCCAAACCTGAATCACCTCCCAGTGCTGCAGAAAATGCAGCAGCTCAGAGACCATCAAAAGCAGGGCTATGATGCCCATGCCACCGATCTGGCCGTGCTATCCCCAGCAGACACTGTCAGGATCAAGATACCGGATGGTGAGTGGTCTGCCCCGGCTGTCTTGTTCGACAGGCCGCGCCCCACTCTTATCTTGTACATATGGCTGATGGCTCCATCGTGCGAAGGAATCGACGGGCACTGGGCAATGTTGCCTGCCCGCAACCACTTTCTCCTCCATTTCCGTATGTTGAATTGCCACCTCCTGATACCTCGCACCATGAGACCACCAGTCAGGCTTCCATCCCGCCTGTCAAGGCGCTGTCGTCCCCTCCGCCACCTCTCCGGCAGTTGACCAGGTCAGACGCCAGCCTCAGAGACTGGACTTGTTGAATGTTTGTTTTGTTTACTCTGTTCTGTTGTCCTCCGTCAGTCACGTTAGACAGACTCATTCACATGTAAATACATTCACATATGCCAACAAAACATTAAAAAAAGGGGAGATGTCATGATATGCAAACATGCAGCTAATGAACACATAGAATAGGACACGACCAATGAGCAGTCAGGACACTCAGGGGTGGTATCTCATTATAAAAGGGATGAGGCACTCACACCCCGCCTCTTTCCACAGACCAACATCTACAGAATGAGACAGAGTGTATCCTCAGCATCACACCCCAGCACGTGGCTTAGAGCAAGGCTGGTTCAGTTAGACTGAGTTACTACATTTAGATTAGCAGAGAGTCGAACTCATTGGGAACTGTACTAATAATTCAATAAAACACATTGAACTCACTTCAAAGTCTGGAGCATCTTTTACTCAAAACTGCATCAAGTGGCAGCTTGTGTTATTCCAAATTACATAACAACAGTCAGCTCACCTCTGATCCCATGCAACTTCACCTTCTGTACCAGTCTGCCATGAGGGACCTTGCCAAAGGCCTTACTGAAGTCGATGTGGACAACATCTCCTGTCCTACCTTTCATAAGTCATCTTTGCCATTTTCTCGAAAAACTCGATCAAGTTAGTGAGACACCACCTCCCCTTCACAAAACCATATTGCCTCTCGCTAATACGCCCACTTATTTCCAAGTGGGAGTTAATCCTGTCTCTAAGAAACATTTCCAATAATTTCCGTACCACTGACGTAAGGCTGACTGGCCTGTAATTACCTGGATTATCCTTCCTACCATTCTTAAACAAAGGAACAACACTGGCTATTCTCACATCTGGAGCTTTCCATGTAGCCAGTGAGGATACAAAGATTTCTCTCAAGGCCACACCAATTTCCTCCCTTGCCTTTCTCAGTATTCTGGGGTATCTCCCATCAAGTCCTGGGGACTTGTCTACCTTAATGTTTTTCAAGACCCCCAATACCTCCTCCTTTTTGACCTCAACATGACTCAAACTATCTACACACCCTTCCCCAGACTCATCATCCACCAAGTCCATCTCTTTACTCTTGAGCAAAATACTCATTTAATACCCCGCCCATTTCTTCTGGCTTCACGCATAGCTTCCATCCCCTGACCTTGAGGGGGACAACCCTCTCCCTGGCTACCCTCTTGCTCTTTATAAATGTGTAAAAAGCCTTGGTATTTTCCTTAATCCTGCTGGCCAATGACTTTTCGTGACCCCCCTTTAGCCCTCCTGACTCCTTGCTTCAGTTTATTTCTACTTTCCTTGTATTACACACTTGCTTTGTGTGTTCCCAGCCTCCTAGCCTTGACAAATGCTTCCTTTTTCTTTTTGACGAGGCTTACAATATGTCTCGTTATCCAAGGTTCCCGAATGCTCGAGTATTCTCTACCATATAGCTCAATTTGCTGTGTATATACAATGCATTTTGTATACTATGCCATGTACCACAATGTAGAGCAAATATCCCACGTACTGCATAAAGAGCAGCACGGTAGCAGAAGTGGCTAGCACTGTGGCTTCACAGCGCCAGGGTCCCAGGTTCGATTCCCCGCTGGGTCACTGTCTGTGAGGAGTTTGCACGTTCTCCCCGTGTCTGTGTGGGTTTTCTCCGGATGCTCCGGTTTCCTCCCACAGTCCAAAGACGTGCAGGTTAGGTAGATTGGCCATGATAAATTGCCCTTAGTGACCAAAAAGGTTAGGAGGGATTACTGGGTTAGGGTGGAAGTGAGGGTTTAAGTGGGTCGGTGCAGACTCGATGGGCCGAATGGCCTCCTGCACTGTATGTTCTATGTTCTAACTACACCATGTACCACAACATACTGTGTATACCATTCCAGCATGCTAAACCTTAAAGGGTTGAAATCAAACAGCAATTGTAACAAAAGCAAATTGTGGAAAGCGAATGAAGAAGGCTCAAACCTGCACATATTTTGGACACACAGCAATGGACAAAGCAATGGCCAGAATAACATGTGGTTGAATCACTATGGGCTTCTCTGGCATACCTCCGGATGCCCTCTTCAGAGAGGCTGCATCACCATTGGTTGTTTTCAATTCAAAGAACCTCCACGTTTGGCAGTAAATACATTAAAGAGAGACAGCTGTAAGGACTGTGAAAAAATTGGATGAAGGAAACTGTCAGGTTGGCAAATGGATATACTAAAGAAAATAGACAAGTTAAATGAACGGGAACTGACAAGAGGGACAGGAGGAAGAGTAGTTTTGCAGAAGAACGGTTATGGGAATAGAAAATGAAAACAATAAAAGAGATCATCAATTCTGCAACAGAGTTAATTACAACATTAACAAAATCTAGTCAAACAGTTAAAGCTGAAATAAATGGTAAAACAGCACGGGGTAAAGAAATAGCATATTAGTAAAACAGTAGTGCAGAATAAAATATACTGAGAACTGTGTGCTGGTGATCACTTTAAAGTACGTAACTTATACTCAACGGTGTCAGTCTTGGCATAACACACTTACCTTCATAAGACATAGGAGCAGAATTAGGCCACTCGGCCCATCGAGTCTGCTCCGCCATTCAATCATGGCTGATATTTTCTCATCCCTGTTTTCCTGCCTTTTGCCCGTAGCCCCGATCCCCTTATTAATCAAGAACCTATCTATATCTGTCTTAAAGACACTCAGCGAATTGGCCTCCACAGCCTTCTACTGCAGAGTTCCACAGATTCACCACCCTCTGGTTGAAGAAATTGCTCCCCATCTCGGTTTAAAAGGATCGTCCCTTTAGTCTGAGATGGTGTCCTCTGGTTCTAGTTTTTCCTACAAGTGGAAACATCCTCTCCACGTCCACTCTATCCAGGCCTCGCAGTATCCTGTAAGTTTCAATAAGATCCCCCCTCATCCTTCTAAACTCCAATGAGTGGAGACCAGAGTCTTCAAACTTCCTCATACGACAAGTTCTTCATTCCAGGGATCATTCTTGTGAACCTCCTATAATAATAATATCTGGACCCTTTCCAAGGCCAGCACATCCTTCCTTAGATATGGGGCCAAAAACTGCTCACAATACTCCAAATGAGGTCTGACCAGAGCCTTCCACAGCCTTAGAAGTACATCCCTGTTCTTGTATTCCAGCCCACTCGACATGAATGCTAACATTGCATTTTGCCTTCCTGACTGCCGACTGAACCTGCACGTTAACCTTAAGAGAATCTTGAACAAGGACTCTCAAGTCCCTATGTACTTCTGATTTCCTAAGCCACAGCCCCCTCTGCGTCCTCAATACTACCTGTCCCTCTACATACCTTTGTATCATCTGCAAACTTAGCAACAGTGCCTTCAGTTCCTTCTTCCAGATCATTAATGTATATTGTGAAAAGTTTTGGTCCCAGCACCGACCCCTGAGGCACACCACTAGTCACTGCCTGCCATCCTGAAAAAGACCCCTTTATCCAAACTCTCTGCCTTCAGCAAATCCTCTATCCATGCCAGGATCTTATCCTTAACACCATGGGCTCTTAACTTATTTAACAGTCTCCTAAGCGGGACCTTGTTAAAGGCCTTCTGGAAATCTAAATAAATCACCTCCCCTGGTTTTCCTTTGTGTGCAAATTGGTTTCCACATTTCATACATTTCAACAGTGATCACTTAAAAAAAAGTTGGTCTCAATCTTCCCAAAAAGGAACAAAGTCCCCTCATGGGTGGGGTCCTGGAAGGGGAGGGGCATGTAAGTGGCCGTGGGGGGTCCTGAAGAGGGGGGGTTCTAGAACGGGGTGTCCTCACTTGAGGGGGGGGGGTTGTGCCCATATGTGTGGGGGTCACATTGCTCAGCGGTGGGGGCTGTGAGGGACTCACAAACTCATCGGAGCACCCTTTCAAAATGGCGGTTCAATCTCCGAGTTCAGCTCCCCAGTGCTAAAAAAATTCTAAGTGTGGGCGAAACCGGTGAGAAACTGCCCAGGTCCCCAAAAAGTGACCAAGAATCATTGAATAGCGGTGGGGAGCTCATCGGCGGGGAACTCCTTGAAAAACCCACCACAAATTAACTTAGAACTTTTTTGGATGAATCGCATCCACTATTTTTTTAGCAATTTTTTAAGCCTCTTTTAATCTAATACCAGCCTTAACCTCTTCAGTTAAATTCAGATGGATCACTTTTCCGATGGAATTTGTAATTTTTAATGAAATGTATAAGGCGGCTTGGTAGCACAATGGGCAGCATGATAGCACAGTGGTTAGCACTGTTGTTTCACAGCTCCAGGGTCCCAAGTTCGATTCCCAGTTTGGGTTACTGTCTGTGCAGAGTCTGCACGTTCTCCCAGTGTCTGCGTGGGTTTTCTCCGGGTGCTCCGGTTTCCTCCCACAGTCCAAAGATGTGCAGGTTAGGTGGATTGGCTATGCTAAATCGCCCTTTAGTGTCCAAAAAGGTTAGGGGGGGTTACTGGGTTTAGGGGATAGGGTGGAGGTGTGGGCTTAAGTAGGGTGCTCTTTCCAAGGGCTGGTGCAGACTCGATGGGCCGAATGGGCCTCCTTCTGCACTGTAAATTCTATGACTCTATGATATTCGCATGAAATTCTGAAATATTTCTTTAACTGCTCACCATTGATTATCTACCGTAATAACTTTAAGGCACGATTTTCTGGCCACGTCCACCCGGCAACCAGAAAATCCCGCCCAAGGTCAATGGATTTTTCCATCATCGGCGTCTCTCCTGTGGCGTTCTTGTGGTGGGCGTGGCGGGAGAATCCAGCCCTTAATTTCATTTCCCACCCTATCTTAACCCCTCATATCGGTGCAATTAGTTTAACTTAAGTCTAATAATGTTGTTTCGGACTAATGCCGGGCACTCTAAAATTCAAAATGCGAAGTAACACTTAGTTCCTAACCTCGGTAAATATGCAACCACATCTCTATAACAGCTATTAATTCAAACCCATTGTCTCTATTTGCACCAATTTATCCAACTTATTATCAACGCTTTGTGTTTTTAGATAAAGAGTCTTTACTTTTAAATTGTTACCATTTTCCTTGAGCTAAGATTACTCAATGATGCATTATCATTGTTAAACTTTGTCCCTTTGTTCCACAGTCTGCTTTTTAAAAAAAAAAATGTTTATTCAAATTTTCCAGCAACATTTTTAACAAAACCCCCCCCCCCAATAACAAAAAGAAAGAAACGCAAACACAACAGTCAAAAATGATACAAAACTTTTACATTGGGTTTCCCCGTATACAGTAACCCCCCCATATGACATTCAAAGATACCCGTAGGGAAGCCCCCCCCCCCCACCCACCCGAATTCCCCCCTGAAAGAGACCCCCCCCCCCCACCTTCGGTTGCTGCTGCTGACCTGCTCCTAACTCTCCACGAGGTAGTCTAGGAACGGTTGCCACCGCCTGAAGAACCCCTGCACAGACCCTCGTAAGGCAAACTTTATCGTCTCCAGCTTAATGAACCCTGCCATGTCATTTATCCAGGCTTCCACACTGGGTGGCTTCGCGTCCTTCCATAATAGCAAGATCCTCCGCTGGGATACCAGGGACGCAAAGGCCAGGATACCTGCCTCTTTCGCCTCCTGCGGCTCATCCGTTACCCCAAATAGTGCCAACCCCCAACTCGGCTTGACCTGGACTTTCACCACCTTGGACATAGTCCTCGCGAAACCCCTCCAAAACCCATCCAATGCCAGGCACGACCAGAACATGTGGACGTGATTCGCCGGGCTTCCCGAGCACCTCCCACATCCATCCTCCACCCCAAAGAACCTACTCATCCTCGCCCCCGTCATATGCGCTCTGTGAACAACCTTGAATTGTATTAGGCTGAGCCTGGCGCAGCCCACAGGGCATCAGCCCACAGGCCCTCATCTATCTCCTCCCCAAGCTCCTCCTCCTACTTGCCCTTTAACTCCTCTACCAAGGCCTCCTCCTCTTCTTTCAGCTCCTGGTAGATCACCGAAACCCTGCCTTCTCCAACCCATACACCCGAAATCACCCTGTCCTGAGTCCCCTGTGCCGGGAGCAGCGGGAATTCCCTCACCTGCCACCTCACAAACGCCCTCACTTACATATACCTGAAAGCATTTCCCGGGGGTAACCCAAACTTCTCCTTCAGCGCCCCCAGGCTCGCAAACGTCCCATCCATAAACAGGTCCCCCATTCTTCTAATCCCTGCCCGATGCCAGCTCCGAAATCCCCCATCCATCCTTCCCGGGACGAACCGATGGTTTTCCCGAATCCGGGACCAAACCGAGGCTCCCACCTCGCCCGTGTCGTCTCCACTGCCCCCAGATCTTCAACGTCGCCGCCACCACCGGACTCGTGGTGTACCTTGTCGGCGAGAACAGCAGCGATGCCATCACCAGCGCCCTCAGGCTCGTGCCCACACAGGACGCCATCTCTAGCCTCTTCCACGCCGCCTCCTCTCCCTCCATTATCCACTTACGTATCATCGCCACATTGGCTGCCCAATAATAGTTGCACAAATTCGGCAGAGCCAGCCCTCCCCTGTCCCTACTACGCTCCAGAAACACCCTCTTTATCCTCGGGGTCTTATTTGCCCACACAAAACCCATGATACTCCTACCTACCCATTTGAAAAAAGCCTTGGGAATCATAATGGGAAGGCACTGGAACACAAAGAGAAACCTCAGGAGGACCATCATTTCAACCGACTGCACCCTGCCCACTAGTGAGAGTGGCAGCACATCCCATCTTTTGAAATCCTCCTCCATCTGCTCCACCAACCACGCCAAATTGAGTTTGTGCAGGGCCCCCCAACTCCCAGCCACCTGGATCCCTAAGTACCGAAAGCTCCTTTCCGCTCTCTTCAACGGCAGGTCGTCTATCCCCCTTCCCTGGTCCCCTGGATGCACCACAAAGAGATCACTTTTCCCCACATTCAGCTTGTACCCCGAGAAGTCCCCAAACTCCCTTAAGATCCGCATGACCTCCGCCATCCCCTCCACTGGATCTGCCACATACAGCAACAGGTTGTCCGCATACAGCGACACCCGATGTTCCTCTCCCCCTCGGACCAGTCCCCTCCATTTCCTGAACTCCCTTAGTGCCATGGCCAGAGGCTCAATTGCCAATGCAAACAGCAAGGGGGACGGGGGCACCCCTGCCTCGTCCCTCGGTACAGCCGAAAGTACTCCGACCTTCGCCGATTCGTAGCCACACTCGCCACTGGGGCTCTATATAGCAGCCTGACCCAACTGATGAACCCCTCCCCGAACCCAAACCTCCGCAACACTTCCCAAAGTTACTCCCACGCCACCCGGTCAAAGGCCTTCTCCGCGTCCATAGCTACCACTACCTCCGCTTCTCCCTCCACCGAGGGCATCATAATCACATTGAGGAGCCTCCGCACATTAGTGTTTAGCTGCCTGCCCTTTACAAATCCCGCCTGGTCCTCATGAATCACCCCCGGGACACAGTCCTCAATTCTCGTAGCCAGCACTTTTGCCAGCAACTTAGCATCCACATTGAGGATCGAGATCGGTCTATACGACCCACACTGCAGTAGGTCCTTGTCCCGCTTCAGGATCAGAGAGATCAGCGCCTTGGACATTGTCGCGGGCAAGGTCCCCCCCCCTCCCTTGCCTTATTGAAAGTCCGTACTAGCAACGGGCCTAGCAGGTCCACGCATTTCCTGTAAAACCCGACCGGGAACCCATCTGGACCCGGGGCCTTCCCCGCCTGCATCCTCCCCAATCCTTTAACCAGCTCCTCCAGCCCAATTGCCACCCCGAAACCAGCCACCTCCTGCTCCTCCACCCTCGGGAACCTCAGCTGATCCAAAAATTGTCGCATCCCCTCTTCCCCCGCTAAGGGCGCAGATCTGTACAGATCCCCATAGAAGTCCCTAAATACCTAATTTATTCTCACCGCACTCCGCACTGTATTCCCCCCCGCTATCCTTAACTCCACCTATCTCCCTCGCTGCCTCCCTCTTATGAAGCTGGTGTGCCAGCATCCGACTCGCCTTCTCCCCATACTCGTACGTCGCCCCCTGCGCTTTCCTCCACTGTGCCTCTGCTTTCCCTGTGGTCAACAGGTCAAACTCCGTCTGGAGGTTCCGCCGCTCCCCGAGTAGTCCCTCCTCGGGGGCCTCTACATATCTCCTATCCACCCTTAAGATCTCCCCCACCAACCTCTCCCTCTCCCTGCACTCTCGCTTCTCCTCGTGGGCCCTGATGGAGATGAACTCTCCCCTGACCACCGCCTTCAGCGCTTCCCAGACTACCCCCACCTGTACCTCCCCATTGTCATTGGCCTCCAAGTATCTTTCAATGCACACCTCCTCATCCGCCAATAATCCCACATCTAGACACCACAGCGGGCGCTGGTCCCTCTCCTCTCCTAACTCCAGCTCCACCCAGTGCGGGGCGTGGTCTGAGATGGCTATGGCCGAATACTCCGTTCCCTCCACTTTCGGGATTAGCGCCCTACTCAAAATAAAAAAATCTATCCGGGAGTAGGATCTGTGGACATGGGAAAAGAATGAAAATTCCCTGGCCTGGGGCCTGACAAACCTCCATGGATCCACTCCCCCCATCTGGTCCATAAACCCCCTAAGCACCTTGGCCGCAGCCGGCCTCTTACCCATCCTGGAACTAGAGCGATCCAGTGCTGGGACCAGCACCGTGTTGAAATCCCCCCCCATTATCAAGCTTCCTACCTCCAGGTCCGGAATCCGACCCAGCATGCGTTTCATAAATCCGGCATCATCCCAACTCGGGGCATATACGTTTACCAGTACCACCTGCACCCCCTGCAACCTACCGCTCACCATCACATATCGACCTCCATTATCTACTACAATATTCATTGCCTCTAACAACACCTGCTTCCCCACCAGTATTGCAACCCCTCTGTTCTTCCAACCCTGAATGGAATACCTGTCCTACCCATCCCTTTCTCAGCCTAACCTGATCTGCCACCTTCAAATGTGTCTCCTGAAGCATAACCACGTCTGCCTTCAGTCCCTTTAAGTGCGCGAACACCCGGGCCCTCTTGACCAGCCCGTTCAGGCCCCTCACATTCCAAGTTATCAGCCGGATTGGGGGGCTGCTCACCCTCACCCCCCCCCGGCCGACTAGCCATCTCCTTTTCTAGGCCAGCCACGTGCCCGCGCCTCCCACACCCCCAGTCCCCCAGACGGCAGTACCCGCCCCGACCACCTCTCCTACTTCCAGCACCCCTTTGGCCAATGCAGCAGCAACCCTATACCCCCCCCTCTCCACCCGCTAGATCCACATCGAGCCCTTTTGCTCCCCCATAACACTCCCATAAGTCAGCTGACTCCTGCTGACCCCGGCCTCTCCCGCCATTCCATCGATCCCCTCCAATGTGAGAATCCTCCCTCCCCCTCCCTGGCAGTCAGTGTGCACTCCTCTCCAGCACCACCCATCCCCCCCCCCCCCCCCCCCCCCCCCCCGGCCCCCACCCCCGTCCTTCCCTAGGGCGGGAAAAAGCCCGCGCTTTGCTGAGCCGGCCCCGCCCCCTCTGGCACAGCTCCTTTTGCGGCCTTACCCCAATTCCCCATCCCCGGGCCCCCACTCCCTTCATGGGGGTCTGCCCCTCCAACACCGACGCCCACACTCTCCCCATCCAATCCCTTCACCCATCCCCATCCAGCAATCAAACCAGAGGAACATTCCCTAAACGTAATAAACACTATATACACAGTAAACATCCAACAACAAACCCTCAATTTGAGTCCAACTTTTCAGTCCGTATAAAACTCCATGCCCAACTGGCGTTTCGAAATAGTGGTGCCGATCCTGGAACGTGACCCACAATCGCGCTGGCTGCAGCATACCGAACTTCACCCCCTTTCGATGGAGCACCGCCTTAGCCCGATTAAAACCAGCTCTTTTCTTAGCCACCTGTGCACTCCAGTCCTGGTAGATTCGGATCTCCGTGTTCTCCACCTGCTGCTCCGCTCTTTCTTTTCCCATCTCAGGACACACTCTGTCCGTAAAGCGGTGAAACCTCACCACTACAGCCCTTGGCGGCTCGTTGGCCTTGGATCTCCTTGCTAGGACCCGGTGAGCCCCATCCAGCTCCAGATGCCTCGGGAAGGCTCCCGTGCCCATCAGCGAATTGAGCATCGTGCTCACATATGCCCCAGCATCGGGCCCCTCCACTCCTTCGGGGAGACCCAGAATCCGAAGATTCTTCCTCCTCAACCTATTCTCCAGGTCCTCAAATCTTTCCACCCACCTCTTGTGCAGCGCCTCGTGCGCCTCCACCTTCACCGCCAGGCCCAAGATCTCGTCCTCATTCTCCGAGGCTTTTTGCGTTCCTCCCGGATCGCCACCCCTTGGACCTTCTGGGTCTCCACTAGCTTCTCAATCGCTGTTTTCATTGGCGCCAGCATTTCGGATTTCAGCTCCTCAAAGCAGCGTCTAAGAAACCCCTGCTGCTCCTGCGACCACTGCGCCCATGCTGCTTGGTCTCCACCTGCCACCATCTTATTTTTTCTCCCTCGCACTTTTCGCTGCTCCAAGATCACTTTTTTCACCGCTCCACTCCTGGTCCAATCCATACAATGTTGGGGGGACCTTTCTGTCACCTTCCCACACTGGAAGTCGTCGAACAATTGCCATTGGGGCCCCTCAAGAGAGCCCAAAAGTCCGTTCCCGGCGGGAGCTGCCGAGCCTGCGATCTACCTATGCATAGCCGCAACCGGAAGTCTTCCACAGTCTGCTTATGTTTATTCAAATTGCAACACTGTTATATAGCATTAAGAATAATAAATTGGAAGTACGTTCCCTCGGCCGCAGAAAAATACTTTTCACTGTACTTCGGTATATGTGACAATAAATCAAATCAAAATCAGGACAAATTACCCATCGACTTTGTCACTAGAACAAGAAAGACACACTGTGTCCAGTCATCTCTACAAAGTCCTTCTCAGTAACATCTGGGAACTTATGACAAAATTGGGAGAGCTGACCACCAGTTTAGTCAAACAACATATAGAATATAAAACATAAAAACAGAAAATGCTGGATAAACTCAGCAGGTCTGGCAACATCTGTGGAATGAAATTAGCATAGAAGGTCATTTAGACTTGAAACATTAACTCTACTTCTCTCCACCGATGTTGTCAGACTTGCTGAGTTTATGCAGCATGTTCTGTTTTTATTTCAGATTTGCAGCATCCACCGTATTTTGCTTTTATTTGTCAAGCAACAGCCTACAGTCATACCCATGAATCATACCTTACAGTCAATGTCCCAGACTCCTCCATCACCATCCCTGAGCATGTTCAGTCCCAACAGCAAGGCTGACTCTGGCCCCATACAGTCAGGAGGGAGTGATCCTGGGAGTTCTCAACATTGACTCTGGACTCCATGAGGTTTCCGGATATCAGGTCAAACATGGGCAAGGAAACCTCTTACTATTAAATTACCACAATACACTCCCTCCAACTGATATTGGTGCTCCATCATGTTGAATGTCACTTGGAAGAAACACTGAGGAGAGCAAGGACACAGTATGTACTGTGAATGAGAGATTTCAATGTCTAAGTGGCTCTGCAAACCATGACTAACGGTGCCAGTCAAGTCCTGAAGGACATGTCGAGCCCGAAGCAGGTGCTGAATCAAAACAGTAGGAGAAACCGACTTGACCTCATCCTCCCCAATCCACTGGAGACTTATAATTGATGAAGTATTTGTAGGAGTGACCGCTGCACAGTCCTCATGGAGAGGAAAAGCCATCTTGACTATCGTGTTGTCTGGCACTCCCTCGGTGCGAAATGGGATCGATTCAGAACAGCTCAAAATGGGCCATCAGCAGCAGCCATATTTTATTCAACCACAATCCGTAATTTCACGGTCTGCACATCATTAATATCAAGAAAGGGGATCAACCCCGAGGAGATCAATGTTGATTCAATAAGGAGTGCAGACGAGCATGCCAGGAGCAGCAACAAGGATACAAAAAATTGAGATGTCAACCTGGCGAAGCTACAACATAGGACTACATGTATGCTAAACAACAGAAGCAGCACGGTATAGTTAGAGTTAAGCAATCTCACAATCAACGGATCAGATCAATGCTCTGCAGTCCTGCCATATCTAGTCATGAATGGTGGTGGACAATTAAACAACTAACTAGAGGAGGAATAGCCCAGAACATCAGTGCAAAATACAAGACTGAAGGTTATGCAAAATATTCAACAATAAATGTCAAGTGGATGATCCATCTCAACCTCCTCTTGATGTCCTCAGCATCACAAATGCCTTCTTTACCCAACGTGATGCATTCCATGTGATAAATAAATGGCTAAATCCACTGGACACATCAAAGGGTGTGAGCCTCCACATCATCTCCTTGTAGTAGTGAAGAATTGCGCTTTCAAACTAATCGGACTCCTTGCTAAGTGAAATGAAATGAAATGAAATGAAAATGAAATGAAAATCGCTTATTGTCACAAGTAGGCTTCAAATGAAGTTACTGTGAAAAGCCCCTAGTTGCCACATTCCGACACCTGTTCGGGGAGGCTGTTACGGGAATTGAACCGTCCTGCTGGCCTGCCTTGGTCTGCTTTCAAAGCCAGCGATTTAGCCCTGTGCTAAACAGCGTGTTCGAATACAGCTACAATACTGCCATTGACTGATAATTTGTAAATTCCCCAGGTATATCCAGTCCACAAAAAGGACAAATTCAATTAATGCTCATCAGTTTTGTCTCAATCATCAGCAAGGTAACAGAAGGCAGTTTTTCAAATAGCACTTACTCAGCAATAATAACCAGCTCACCAATGCTCGGTTTGGGTTGGGTTAGCGAACGTCATACTGCCATGGTCCGAAAATGGAAGAAGAAGAGTTGAATTCCAGAGGTTACATGAGAATGATCGCCTTTGACATCAGGGCAGGATTTGACGGAGTGTGGCGTCAAAGAGCCTGAGAAAAACTGAAGTCAATGAGCATCATGGGGACAACTGTCCATTGGTTGGAGTCATTTTTAACATAAAGGAAGATAGCTATGATTATTGGAATCCAATCATCTCAGCCCCATGATATTGTTGTAGGATTTCCTCAGTGTAGTGTCCTCGGCCCAACCATATTTGGATGCTTCATCAATGACTTTCCCTCAGTTCAGAACTGGAAGCATTCAATAACGATTGCGCAGTATTCCATATCATTCATAATTTGTAAAATACTGAAGCAGTTCATCATTGCATGGAGCAAATCTATTATAACATTCAGCTTCCGCTGATAATTGTAAACAACATTCATAGAATCAAAGAATGGTTACAGCACTGGAGGCCAGCTGGCCAATCCTCTCCACATCGGTTCTCTGTAAGAGCAATGGGAATCAGGCGGCTAGACACGCTCGCTAGGGGACTTTGTTCCTTTTGGGAGAATCGAGCCCTATGTATTTGGCACATTAATGGTTAAAAGTCTGGGTTAGTGTGTGTATGACTGCTGCAGTGGTGTTTTTAAAATCCTGGTTTGCAAGACAGCTAGGCTTTTTGGGAACAAGAAGTGCAATTAAAGCATCATAAAAGCCTGGGCTAATGGATTTTTGTTTGTTTTAAGAGGGTTCCCTCTGGAATAGTCCGTGAGAGACATTAAGGAGAATTCCCCCCTGGCGTGGGGGTAGCTACAATGGGAAATCCCATTGGCCAGCGACAGAACTGAGTGTCCCACTGCCAGCGACAGTTCACTGCCGAGAAACACTCAGCTGGGGAGACGGAGAACTAATGGGAGAAGTTAGATTATCAAGCATTTTGCAGAAAAGCAGTTTAGCTTTAGATTGGGATGTGAACAGAAGTCAAGCATCTGCCTGTAGACAGACAAGGAGTTTCTTTCCAAACAATTCAGAGTTTAAGTTGGTTCCTGGAAGTCAAGCTATGAAGACAGTTTCTGAAGAAAGGCAGCCAGAGAGATCCTGCATAGTTCTGACAGGGTCATGTCTCTTTCTTCAAAACAGTCAACTAACTAGAGGAGGAATAGCCCAGAACATCAGTGCAAAATACAAGACTGAAGGTTATGCAAAATATTCAACAATAAATGTCAAGTGGATGATCCATCTCAACCTCCTCTTGATGTCCTCAGCATCTTTCCCAAAGTGGAGTATCCAGACATCTCTGTACAGCAGGTATTCCTGAGTGCTAACTGTATTTTAAAAAGTGGATTTGGGTCAGAGATGATTTTGTTGTTAGAGTGAAACAAATATAGCAGTTAGGGTTATTGTGTCACTGTATCGATTAGCATTGTTTAAGGGTTTTTTTCTGTGATCAAATAATAGAATCCCTACAGCGCAGAAGGAGTCCATGCAGCTCATCGAGTCAGCACCAACCCTCCGAAGGAGCACCCCACCTAGGTCCATGCCCTAACCCTATCCCCATAACCCCACATAACGTTTTTGGGGACACAAAGAGGCAATTTAGCTGGGCCAATTCACCTAACCTGCACATCTTTGGACTATGGGAGGAATCAGGAGCATCTGGAGGAAACCCACGCAGACATGGGGAGAACATACAAACTCCATAGAGAGTCATCCATGGTTGGAATTAAACCCAGGTCTCTTGCGCTGTGAAGCAGCAGTGCTGGCCCGTGCCACCATGCCACCCAATGTGATGTTAAAGATATTTTAATACTGTGTTGGTAATAAAGTTTGCTTTAATACACTATATCCGTATTTTGCATGAAATCACTCCTGGAGCAAGGTATCCTTTCTTCACAGTCTTATAAAATCAAAGTAAAATGTTGGGGTTTCTGTCCAGTGTCCGAGCCACTGTTGGGGTCTGGTCCGGGGTCGTAATATCGGAGCCTTCTCGTCTAAGGAGAACAGCCTGAGCTTTGCTATCTATCCACATAACTGAAGTGTCTCATTCCCAGGACCATTTTCATAAATCCTTTCTGCATCTTCTCCAATGCCATCCTTCCTAAGTGATGTCCAGAATTGGAAACAATGTTCTAGTTGAAGTGGAACTAGTGTTCACTATAACTTCATTGTTTTTGTATTGTATGGTCAAGATTTTCCGGCTCTAGCACGGCAGATGGATGTGGCAAGCCAGGCAAAAGGCCACCGACTTAGACTGGAAGATCCCACCAATGGGCGAGGCCAGAAAATCCCATCCTATGCTCTGTTTATAATGCCCAAGATTCAGTATGACTTAATAACAACTTATTCTAGCTGCCCCGCCATATTTAACCAAATCCCTCGACTCCAGCATTCCCTTTAGAATTTTACCCTTTACTTCATATTGTCGTTCCTCATTCTTCTTACCAAAATACATCAATGCCCACTTCTCTGCATTAAATTTCATTTACCATGTATCTATCCATTCCATCAGCTTGCCTCTATTCTCTTAAAGTCTATCATTGTTTGCCTCACAGTTCACAATGGCTCAGATTTTCACTCCCGGGTCAGGTGTGCAGGACAAGAGAATTCCCTGCTACATGAGCCTCACCTTTAAAAATGGCTGCCCGGATGTCAAGTTTTCAGTCTGAATATGTGAGCTGGATAGGAAGCCAGGGGTTGAGCAATCTGGGAAGAACTTAAAAAGATGACGGCTGCGGAGACAGTCTGGACAGAAGAACTGCTGCTGGGGTCCTACCTGTCATAATATACACACAAGTATATGATGGTGCACAGACAGACAGTGAGTGACACAAAGGATGACCAATGAACATACAGAACACATCAGCCAATCACCAGACAGCATACGGCCACTATATAACCAGGGGGCACTAGTTTTCCCGCTCACTTGGGATGCAGCCTCTGAGACAGTCAGAGCCTGTGAGCAACAACTAGAACATCCACCATGTGGTAATAAGATAGTCTGGTCAGGTTAGCCTCAGGTCTCCAGTCAACTCAGCATAGTGTCAACACACAGTTCAAGCAGGTTAATAGTTGAGTTTAATAAAATAGAGTTGCATTTCTTCAAGTGTTGGAAGCCTGTCTCTCTCTCTCTGCTACAGTAAACGCAGTCCTCGCAGACCCAGCTTACCCAACACATCACTACCCAGAGTCCAAAGTTTAAAAATAAAGATTAGAAAATGAAATATCCATCTAGTCGTCAGCCATTCCATGCCCCAGCCATGTAAATCCAGGACACCTGCTGCCTTCACACTGCATAACCTCTCATACCCCACATGTCAACCTCCACCTACCACCCATTGTCCTTTATAGCGCCTGTGCCAACCTATATCCCTCCATCCATGCCGATGGCCCTTCTTAGCCCCTATGCAGTGTTAATGTAAGCCTACTTGTGACACTAATCAAGATTATTATTGCCAATTTAATTAATCTATGCCTCCCATCCACCACCCTTTGCTCTTACTCATTCCAATTCACCTAGTATCTACCTTGAGCTGACCTCAGAGCCCATGCAGAGATGAGAGAGAAACTTATTTTATACAATTTCAGGAGGGGAATGTCTACTCCCATTTTCGTCTGGTGGGATCGGTGAGGGAAGTGGAAAGTCTGATGAGATTTCCAAACAGTGTTTCACTGCTCCATAAATGCGTGATGCAATTGTCCCTACCCCCCACCAGTAACATAACAGATTTCCATATATTTACATCTAATTATCTCATTACAACTGGGCAGGAAAACCACTTCAGGTGAACCGAAGAGTGTGGCAGTCAGAGCATGAAGGTATTCAGATAGAATGTGAAGGAACGTCTGTCAAACATTGCATCAAGGGCAGCACAGTGGCGCAGTGGTTAGCACTGCTGCCTCACGGCGCCGAGGTCCAGTTTCGATCCCGGCTCTGGGTCACTGTCCATGTGGAGTTTGCACATTCTCCCCGTGTTTGCGTGGGTTTTGCCCCCACAACCCAAAGATGTGCAGGCTAGGTGGATTGGCCACGCTAAATTGCCCATTAATTGTAAAAAAAAAAACGAATTGGGTACTCTAAATTTATAGAGAAAAAAAAGTTTGCATCAACATTTGAGATTTTGTTTTAGTCAAACGTGAAGATGAGCATCAACCACATACAGCTAAACTGCTAAAGTTGTTTGAGGATGGTAACCATTCCACCAATTTGCGGCGGTCCAGTGGTTTTCTCGTATTGAGGAAATACCCAAAACAAAGCAGAAGCTATTGGGAAGGGAGACTCACCCTAAGTCTTGTATGGAGTTGCAATGTATGGAGTCCCTGACTGTGGTGATCATATCAGTGCAGAAACCCTTGTTGAGGCTGTAAAGGTGTTCCAGATTGGTCTCAAGGAACCATTTCCTCCCATTGAACCTGATGATGATGTCATGTTTGTTAAATTAAACTGGGATGGAAAGAATTTTAACATCTTACCTAAAAATACATTCCTTGACAAGAAAGGCAATGATGACGATCATCACAAAAAGTTGGATTCCCTATGCATAAAAGAAGGTGGCTGATGTGAATTATTTTCCAAAGCAGACTATTGTTGGGAACTGCTGTGATTTAGTTTCACAGTATAGCTAATGGAGATGGAACACTTGGCAGAAATTCTATTAACCACAAGTGTCAAAATGGCATTGTCAAGATGATTACTGAAGGGAAATCTAACTATTCTGATTTTAAAATTCCAATGATAAGAGGATTACACAAATCATGAATGTGGAAAACGGCAAATCCAAAGTTCAGAGGAAACTTCCATTTTGTGATTCCAGCAAAACCTCCGAAAGTCAGCTGAGGAATGTTTTGTCAAAATTTTGAAATGATGCTGATGATGGTAATGTTTTTGCTAGGAAACGTTGTCAGGTGGTTGTGGTAGTCACCACTGATGTATATATTAGGTAATTTGTGGTAAGGCCCTGTACTACAGGTACGGGAGTAGTTCCCTGCCTGCTGGCACCGCCCAGTAGGCGGAGTATAAATGTGTGTGCTCCCCATACAGCAGCCATTTCACCAGCTGCTGTAGGAGGCCACACATCTTAGTGTAATAAAGCCTCAGTTGCATTCAACTCTCGTCTTTGTGTAATTGATCGTGCATCAATTTACTACACTAAGGTTTTCAGAAGATGGACACCGCATCAAGCCGGATCGCCTGCAGCTGGATCCGCAATCAGGCAACGTCAAAAAGGACTTTGAACATTGGCTAGCCTGTTTCGAAGCTTACATCAGGTCTGCAGCAGACTCAATTCCGGAAGCTCAGAAGATTCAGATCCTCTGAGCTCCAACGTCTTTCCGCTTATCCAGGGCGCGTCGGACTACGACGAAGCCATGGCGCTGAAAGAAAACTACGCTCAGCGGACTAACACGCTTTACGCGAGACACATCCTCTCCACGCGCTGTCAACTCCCTGATGAGTCAGTAGAAGACTTCTGACGTGCTCCAATTCCCTGAGTCAGAGACAGGGGCTGTTTAGCACACTGGGCTAAATCGCTGGCTTTGAAAGCAGACCAATGCAGGCCAGCAGCACGGTTCAATTCCCGTAACAGCCTCCCCGAACAGCCGCCGGAATGTGGCGACTAGGGGCTTTTCACAGTAACTTAATTGAAGCCTACTTGTGACAATAAGCAATTTTCATTTCATTTTCATTGTGACTGTCAGGCTGTCACGGCCACGGAACACTCGAACTTGCTTATGAGGGACGCTTTTGTCATGGGGATAAGGTCAGATTACATTTTAGAAAGGGCCACGCTCGACCTCGCGGCAACCAAAAAGCTTGCGCTCTCGCTGACGATCACCTCGCGCAACATCCAGGCCTACACCCCCGGCCGCGTGGCCCACCCCTCCTACGCATCGTAGACTCCGCAGACGGCCGCCCCACCAGGGACCCCACTCAGCCAACTCCACGCCTGTGCCGCACGGCAGCCAACCAACCCCGGGGGCCCCAAATGTTACTTCTGTGGGCAGCCAAAACACCCCCGACAACGCTGCCTGGCCCGGAGTTCCCTTTGCACGGCCTGCGGCAAGAAGGGGCAATTCGCGGCGGTGTGCCAGGCCCGTTCAGTCGCCGCTATTGTTCCGAACCCCCCCCCCCCCCCCCCGTACGGCCAATGGGCGCCGCCATCTTCCCCTCCTCGGACCATGCACGGCCAGTGGGCGCCGCCATCTTCCCCTCCTCTGACCACATGCGGCCCGTGGGCGCCGCTATCTTGTTCAACCCCCACCACGTGTGGCCCATGGGCACCGCCATCTTGTCCTCCTGAGGAACATCAAACGCCGCCATCTTACCAGGACCCATGCCCTCCGGGCACCCCATCGTCTGCCACCATCGACAATCAGCCGCGTCTCGCCTCAGTCACAATTGACCAGACTCGCCCACACAACCGAGCAACCGCCTCTACAAACATGAAAATCAATGGGTATGAGATCCCCTGCTTGCTGGACTCCGGGAGCACCGAGAGCTTTATTCATCCCGATACGGTAAGGCACTGCTCCCTCGCGGTACACCCCGCCAATCAGAGAATCCCCCTGGCCTCCGGGTCCCACTCAGTGGCGATCCGGGGGTACTGCATAGCCACTCTCACTGTCCAGGGCGTGGAGTTTACCAGCTTCCGCCTCTACGACCTCCCCAACCATTGCGCTGCCTTACTACTTGGCCTGGACTTCCAGTGCAACCTCCAGAGCCTAACATTGAAATTCGGCGGGCCTCTATCACCCCTTACTGTGTGCGGCCTCGCGACCCTAAAGGTCGACCCACCTTCCCTATTTGCAAACTTAACCCCAGATTGCAAACCCGTTGCCACCAGGAGCAGACAGTACAGCGCCCAGGACAGGACCTTCATCAGGTCCAAAGTCCAGCGACTGCTACGGGAAGGCATCATCACGGCCAGCAACAGCCCCTGGAGAGCCCAAGTGGTAGTGCTGAAAACTGGGGAGAAGCACAGAATGGTCGTGGACTACAGCCAGACCATCAATCGGTACACGCAGCTCGACGCGTACCCCCTCCCACGCATATCTGATATGGTCAATCAGATTGAACAGTACCGGGTCTTCTTAACTGTGGACCTTAAATCCGCCTACCACCAGCTCTCCATTCGTAAGGCGGACTGCCCATACACTGCCTTCGAGGCAGATGGCCGCCTTTACCACTTCCTCAGGGTTCCTTTCGCCATCACCAATGGGGTCTCGGTTTTCCAACGGGAAATGGACCGAATGGTCGACTGGTACGGGCTGCGGGCCACTTTCCCGTACCTTGACAATGTCACCATCTGCGGCCACGATCAGCAGGACCATGACGCCAACCTTGCCAAATTTCTCCGCACCGTAACTCTCCTCAACCTCACTTACAACAAGGAGAAGTGTGTGTTCAGTACGAACCGCTTAGCCATCCTCGGTTATGTGGTCCAGAATGGAGTTCTGGAGCCCGATCCTGCCCGCATGCGCCTCCTCATGGAACTCCCCCTCCCCACTGCCCCAAGGCCCTCAAACGTTGCCTGGGGTTATTTTCTTACTACGCCCAGTGGGTCCCAAATTCTGCGGACTGGGCCCGCCCATTCATCCAATCCACTCTTTTTCCCCTAACGGCCAAGGCTCACCAGGCCTTCAACCGTATTAAGGCAGACATCGCTAAGGCTGCGATGCACGCGGTTGACGAGACACTCCCCTTCTAAGTCGAGAGCGATGCATCAGACGTCGCTCTGGCCGCCACCCTCAACCAGGCAGGCAGGCCCATGACATTCTTTTCACGAACCCTTCATGCCTCCGAAATTCGGCACTCCTCTGTCGAAAAAGAGGCCCAAGCCATCGTTGAAGCTGTGCAGCATTGGAGGCATTACCTGGCCGGCAGGAGATTCATTCTCCTCACTGACCAATGGTCGGTAGCTTTCATGTTTAACAACACACAGCGGGGCAAGATCAAAAATGATAAAATCTTGAGGTGGACGATCGAGCTCTCCACCTACAACTACGAGATTTTGTATCGCCCCGGTAAGCTCAACGAGCCCCCCGATGCCCTATCCCGAAGTACATGTGCCAGCGCACAGGTGGACTGAATCCGGTCTCTGCACGACAACCTTTGTCACCCAGGAGTCACACGTTTGTACCACTTCATCAAGGCCCGCAATCTGCCCTATTCCGTCGAGGAAGTCAGGGCAATCACCAGAGACTGCCAGGTCTGTGCGGAATGCAAACCGCACTTCTACCAGCCAGACCCTGCGTGCCTGGTGAAGGCCTCCCGCTCCTTTGAATGCCTCAGCATGGACTTCAAAGGGCCCCTCCACTTCACCGACCGTAACACGTACTTCCTCAGTGTGGTTGATGAGTACTCCAGATTCCCCTTTGCCATCCCATCCCCCGATATGACGTCTGCCGCCGTCACCAAAGCCCTCAACACCATATTCGCTCTGTTCGGCCCCCACCAACGTCCACAGCGACAGGGGATCCTCATTCATGAGCAAGTTCCTGCTCAACAAGGCTATCGCCTCGAGCAGGACGACCAGCTATAACCCCGGGGGAAACGGGCAGGTGGAGAGGGAGAATGGGACAGTCTGGAGGGCCGTCCAGCTGACCCTACGGTCCAGAAATCTCCTGGCCTCCCGCTGGCAGGAGGTCCACCCCGTCGCACTGCACTCCATTCGGTCACTCCTATGCACTGTGACTAATGACACACCCAATGAACGTCTCTTTGCCTTCCCCAGGAAGTCCACCTCCGGGGTATCGCTCCCGACTTGGCTGGCAGCTCCAGGACCCGTACTCCTCCGTAAGCACGTACGACTCCACAAGGCGGACCCGTTGGTTGAGAGGGTACAGCTACTCCACGTCAACCCGCAATACGCCTACGTAACGTACCCCGACGGCCACCAAGACACTGTCTCCCTCAGGGACCTGGCACCAGCTGGTTCCACACACGCACACACCCCTCCGACCCAGCGCCACCCTCCCCTTCCCCGGCGCACCCCACCGCAGCCCCCGCCCCAGGTCAATCCGTCCTCCCCCTGCCCACGCCCGAGGATGACGATGATTTCAGCACGCTCCCGGAGTCACCGAGGACCAGACCGACACCTGAATCGCCACCACCACTGCGGCGTTCCCAACGGCAGATCAGGGCTCCGGACCGACTGAACCTGTAACTTGATCGGGGCTCCATTTTTTTTCTCTGTAGTTAAAACATGTACTTGTATATAGTTCTCCACCACCCCGCCAGACTCAATTTTAACAGGGGGTGAATGTGGTAGTCACCACTGATGTATATATACGGTGATTTGTGGTAAGGCCCTGTACTACAGATACGGGGGTTGTTCCCTGCCTGCTGGCTCCACCCAGTAGGCGGAGTATAAATATGTGTGCTCCCCATACAGCAGCCATTTTGCCAGCTGCTGTAGGAGGCCACACATCTTAGTGTGATAAAGCCTCAGTTGCATTCAACTCTCATCTTTGTGTAATTGATCGTGCATCAGTGGCAAAAAGCTTTTAAATGGTATTTCAACTGATGCTTTTTCGCCCTGGAAGTTGCAAAATAAGACTACTGCAATTAATAGCATGTCTCCTCTCTGACCAGAGGCAAAGTGAGCGGCACAGTGGTTAGCATTGCTGCCTCACCGCGCCAGGATCCAGGTTCATTTCGGTCCTTGGGTGATTGTCTGTGTTTTCTCCCCGTGTCTCTCTGGGATGCCTCCCACAGTCCAATGATGTGCAGGTTAGTTGGAATGGTTGATGTGTAGGTTAGGTAGGATTATGCGGTTTCAGGGATAGGGTGGGGGATTGGTGATAGGGTGCTCTTTCACAGGGTTGGTGCAGACTTGATGGGCTGAATGGCCCTTTTCTGCACTGTAGGCGTTCTATGCCTGAATCACTCCCCACTGTAAGAAAGTCCATTCATGTCGGCATGAATTACAACCTGCCAGAGGAACTCAGGTGAGTACATTCCTCAGGAGAGGAAGAGGGTCATACTGGGGCACCATTAAAGTAGTGTGTGGGGGTGGGTTGCATATGAACTTTGTGCATTGGGGCGGCCTTTAAAAACAACGCCCCGATCTTTATAAAACTAAGTTGCTGGTGGGGCTTGTTCTGATTGAGCCTGCTCCGCCAGTGTGGTGGTGTGGGACCTGCCCATTTACGTATTTTGCTCTCTGTTTGGGACGATACAACAGAGAAAGCTGTCATTTGTGCCAGCAGCCTCAACACTGCTTTTCCTGCCCTCTTTAGGCCTTTGCCAATATTCGGGACAATTCCACCCCAAGTGTCTCTTGCCAACTTCACTATATTGAAAAAAATCCATTCATAAAAACCCATTTACTGTATTTACATTCCTTCAACCAAAAAAAGCCTATAACAAACATTTCATTCAAGGGCACAATCCTTATAACAACAAGCATTGGAATTCATTGCCCCACAAGAGTCTACAACCAGACTTCCGGTTGCGGCTATGCGGAGCTAAGTCGCACATTCGGCAGCTCCCGCTAAAAACTGACTTTTGGGCTCTTTCAGGGTCCCCAACGGAAGCTTTTCGACGTTTCCCAGTGTGGGAAGGAGATTGCAATAGTTCCCCGACAGTGTATTGCTTGGACCAGGAGCGGAGCGACTAAAAAAGTGGTGGTGAACCCAAAGAAGGTGTGATTGTAGAAGAGCAAAATGGTGGCGGGCGGGGACCAGGCAGCGTGGATGCAGTGGGCGCAGGAGCAGCAGGAGGTTATCCAGCGCTGCTTCAGAGAGATTAAAGCGGACCTGCTGGAGCTGATGAAGGCTTCTATAGACAAGCTGCTGGAGACCCAGATGGCCCAGGGGCTGGCGATCCGCGAGGTCCGACAAAAGGTCTCCGACAACGAGGACGAGATCTTGGGCCTTGCGGTAAAGGTGGAGGTGCACGAGGCGCTCCACAAGAAATGGCAGGAACGGTTCGAGAATATATTCCAGAATCGTCTTACTATATTATTACAGATCTATCAACCCCCTTCCCTATCGCCTTCTCAAACATCCCCACCAATCCTTGAATTTTTTATAATATTCCACCAGAAACCCAACAGGCCCTGCCACCTTGCCCGACTGCATCCTCCCAATCGCATCTTTTATCTCCTGCTCCACTATCGCTGCTTGTAATGTAGCTCTGTCCCCCTCCCCTAACCTCGGGTACTCCAGCCCATCTAGAAATTCCTGCATCTCCTGGTCTCCCACAGGTGGCTCTGTTGTTTCAAAGATTTAAAATGCCGAGAGAGCTCCCTTTAACTAGTGCTTCTGACAGTTTGACAACTCCCTTTGTCAGGTGTTTCTGACAGTTTGACATGTCTCTGTGACACATTCTTCTGACACTTTCAGACAGTTGATTTTGACATGTCAGTTGACAGTTCTAATCAGCATTTTCCACACATTTATGCCTACTTTAATAATTCCAAAGGCATCTGACCTCAACCAAAGGGCACTTTACCTCCACAAAGGTGTCCTGGCACCAGATTTAAAGGGGTACCATACCTCTCAAAAGGTTATCCTGGTTATCCAAACAAATCCACAAAGTTCAGACCAGCTCTTGCCTAATTTAACTTTCACATTCCTGGCCTACCAAGATCCCATTTCAATGGAGGCAATTGATTATTTACATGAGAAGAATCTTTAGTAGTATCACAAGTAGGCTTACGTTAACACTGCAATGAAGTCACTGTCAAAATTTCCTAGTTGCCACACTCTGGCACCTGTTCAGGTACACTGAGGGAGAATTCAGAATGTCCAATTCACCTAACAAGCACTTCTTTCGGGACTTCTGGGAGGAAACCGCAGCAACCGGAGGAAACCCACACAGACACAGGGAGAACAGACAGCGACTCAAGCCAGGAATCGAACTCGGGTCCCTGACACTGTGAAGCAACAGTGCTAACCACTTTGCTACCGTACTAATCAGCTGACTCTGTAAACCACGTATGCACGAAACATGCCCCATCTCCAATCCTGCCCCCGTGAAAATTGGAAGTGCTGTGTTCAGGGGATAGAGAGCTTCACTATCATGAATGAATAAAACAATTTTTATTGAACATTGAATGGCCTTATGGCATATTCTGATATGATCTCCTGGTGGCCAAGGCTTCTTGCTGTTACTGCAAGTTGGAGAATCAACCAAGTATGTATATGTATGTGACAGCGATATTTGAGTAATAATTATTCATGAAAAATTCAAAATTTGGTTATTTAAACATAGTTTAGGACTTCCGGTTGCGGCGATGACCAGCTAAGCCGCACGTTTCGGCGGCTCCAGCTCGAACGGACCTTCGGGCTCTTTTAAGAGCCCCAACGGGGAATTTTTTCGGGACGAAACCCGGTGTGGGGTGAGGCAACAGGGAGTCCCCCCCAGCGGAAAAGAAAAATATCGGCGGCGGCGGCCAGATCTCGGAGAATCCTCGAGGACAGGGGCAGAAGGAAAAAGGAGCAAGATGGCGGCGGAGGGAGCCCAGGCGACATGTGGGCCGGACCAAGACGGATTTTTGAGACGGTGCGTGGAGCTGCTTCAGGAGGTGCTGGCCCCGATGCTACAAGCAATTGAGGGGCTTAAGGAGACACAAAAGACCCAGGAGATGGAGCTCCGCGTAGTGGAGCAGAAGGTGACGGACAACGAGGACGAGATCCTGGGCCTGGCGGTCAAAATGCAGACGCACGAGGCGCTCCACAAAAAGTGCATTGAAAGGATTGAAGTCCTAGAAAACAGATCACCGAGAAAGAACCTTCGGATCCTGGGTCTCCCCGAGGGAGTGGAAGGAGCGGACGGCGGGGCTTACGTGAGCACGATGCTACGCTCGCTAATGGGAGCTGAGGCCCCCTTGGGCCCCTTGGAAGTGGAAGGGGCCCATCGGGTCCCTGCGAGGAGACCACAAGAGGGAGAACCACCTAGGGCAACGATCGTGCAATTTCATCGCTTCAATGACAGAGAGGTGGTTCTGAGATGGGCCAAAAAGGTACGAAGTAGTAGATGGGAGAATGCGGTCGTACGGGTGTACCAGGATTGGAGTGCGGAGGTGGCGAGAAGGAGGGCGAGTTTTAATCGAGCCAAGGAGGTGCTACACAAGAAGAAGGTGAAGTTCGGGATGTTGCAGCCGGCGCGACTGTGGGTCATGCACCAGGAGAGGCATCACTACTTCGAGACGGCGGAAGAAGCATGGACCTTTATTAAAAATGAGAAACTGGATCAGAACTGAGGGACTGATGTTGGAGGGGAAACGACAATGCTGATGTATATAGAGATGTAAACTGGGGAGGGGGGACACTGAGAAATGTGGGCGCCGGTGGGGGGGGGAAGAAGAAACATAGGCGGGGGATGGGGAATGGGAGTGGGGCGGCAGAGGGAGCTGCGCCACGAGGGGCGGGACGGCTCTAGAGAACACGGGCCTTATTGTTCTTGTTCCCGCGCCAGAAAGATGATGGCGGGAAGATAGGCGCAAGGTAGATGGGAGTTCCCCACACAGGGGGGTCAAGGAGAGAGCGGGAGAAGCTGGGGTCAGTTGACGTCAGCTGACGTTCGGAAGCAATATGGGGGGAGTAATCATGCTAGATGGGGATCTAGGGGGGGGGGGGGGAAGGAGGATAACTGGGTTGCTGCTGCAGAGATCGAAGAGGAACTGGTAAAAGAAAAGGTGGTCGGGGCGGGAATGCGTCGCCTGGAGAACGGGTGGGTGCACGGAACCGGGACGTGGGACTGGCCTAGAGAGGGTGATGGCTAGTCGACAGGGGAGGGGGGCAGGCAGCCCCCCAGTTCGGCTGATCACGTGGAACGTGAGAGGCCTAAATGGGCCGATTAAAAGGGCCCGCGTGTTCGCGCACTTGAAAGGACTGAGGGCAGACGTGGCCATGCTTCAGGAGACGCACCTGAAGGTGGCGGACCAAGTTAGGTTAAGGAAAGGATGGGTGGGACAGGTGTTCCACTCAGGGCTGGATGCAAAGAACAGAGGGGTGGCCATACTGGTGGGGAAACGGGTGTCATTCGAAGCTAGGAACATTGTAGCAGACAGCGGAGGCAGATATGTGATGGTGGGTGGCAGACTGCAGGGAATGGAGGTCGTGTTGGTTAACGTATAGGCCCCGAATTGGGATGATGCGGGATTTATGAAGCGGATGCTGGGACGTATCCTGGACCTGGAGGTAGGAAACCTGATAATGGGGGGGGACTTCAACACAGTGTTGGACCCAGGTTTAGATAGATCTAGATCTAGGACCGGAAGAAGGCCGGCAGCGGCCAAGGTGCTTAGGGGTTTATGGACCAAATGGGGGGAGTGGACCCGTGGCGATTTGTTCGGCCGATGGCCAAAGAGTTCTCCTTCTTCTCCCATGTTCACAAGGTGTACTCCCGGATAGATTTCTTTGTTTTGGGAAGGTCACTGATCTCGAGGGTGGAAGGAACGGAGTACTCAGCCATAGCTGTTTCAGATCATGCCCCACACTGGGTGGACCTGGAACTAGGAGAGGAGAGGGAGCAGCGTTCACTCTGGCGACTGGATGTGGGATTACTGGCGGATGAGGGAGTCTGCGGAAGGGTGCGGGGATGTATCGAAAGGTACCTGGAGGCCAATGATGATGGGGAGGTCCGAGTGGGAGTAGTATGAGAAGCACTAAAGGCGGTGGTCAGAGGAGAGCTGATCTCCATCAGGGCCCACAAGGGGAAAATAGAGGCCAAGGAAAGGGAAAGACTACTGGGGGAGATTTTAAGGGTAGATACAAAATATGCGGAGGTCCCGGATGAAGGACTATACAGGGAGAGGTGACGACTCCAGACGGAGTTCGACCTGTTGACCACAAGGAGGGCGGAGGCACAGTGGAGGAAGGCACAGGGGATGAGATATGAATATGGGGAAAAGGCGAGTCGCCTGTTGGCCCATCAGCTGCGAAAGAGGACAGCGGCGAGGGAGATAGGGGGAATTAGGGATGAAATGGGAGCTACGGTACGGAGAGCAGGGAAGATAAACGAGGTGTTTAAGACCTTTTACGAGAGACTATATAGGTCCCAACCCCCGGAGGGAAAAGAGGAGATGCGGCAGTTTTTGGACCAATTAAGGTTCCAGAGGGTGGAGGAGCAGGAGGTGGAAGGCCTGAGGGCGCCGATTGGGGTGGACGAGGTTACCAAGGGGCTGGGGAACATGCAGGCAGGGAAGGCCCCGGGACCAGATGGATTCCCGGTGGAATTCTATAGAAAATATGTGGACTTGTTGGCCCCGCTGCTGGTAAGGACCTTTAACGAGGCCAGAGAAGGGGGGACCCTACCCCCGACAATGTCGGAGGCGACGGTATCGCTAATCTTGAAGCGGGATAAAGATCCGCTGCAGTGCGGGTCCTATAGGCCTATCTCACTGCTAAATGTGGACGCCAAGTTGCTAGCAAAGGTCCTGGCAACGAGGATAGAGGATTGTGTCCCGGGGGTAGTGCACGAAGACCAGACAGGGTTCGTAAAGGGGAGACAACTAAATGTCAACGTGCGACGGCTATTAGGGGTGATAATGATGCCCCCAGCAGAGGGGGAGGCAGATATAGTGGCGGCAATGGATGCAGAGAAGGCATTTGATAGGGTGGAGTGGGAGTATCTATGGGAGGTGCTGAGGAGGTTCGGGTTCGGGGACGGGTTTGTCAGCTGGGTTAAACTCCTCTATGGGGCCCCAACGGCAAGTGTGGTCACAGGTCGGCAAAGGTCGGAGTATTTTCGGTTACACAGGGGAACAAGGCAGGGATGCCCTCTGTCCCCATTACTGTTCGCGCTGGCAATTGAACCACTGGCCATAGCGCTGAGAGACTCCAGAAAATGGAGAGGGGTGATTAGAGGGGGAGAGGAACACCGAGTGTCACTCTACGCGGATGACCTACTGCTGTATGTGATGGACCCAGTGGGGGGGTTGACAGAGGTCATGCAGATATTGAGGGAGTTTGGAGATTTCTCGGGATATAGGCTTAACATGGGAAAGAGTGAGCTTTTTGTGATACACCCTGGGGACCAGAGTAGAGGGATAGATGGCCTACCGCTAAGGAGAGTGGAAAGAAACTTCCGATACCTGGGGATTCAGATAGCCAGGAGCTGGAGAACCTTACACAGAATCAATCTGACACGGCTGGTGGAACAAATGGAAGAGGATTTCATAAGGTGGGACATGCAGCCGCTGTCACTGGCGGGCAGAGTGCAGGCAATTAAGATGATGGTCCTCCCGAGGTTCCTATTTGTGTTCCAATGTCTCCCTATACTGATCACGAAGGCCTTCTTTAAAAAAAATAGATAGGAGCATCACGAGCTTAGTGTGGGCAGGGAAGGCCCAGAGGTTAAGGAGGGGGTTCCTACAACGTAGCAGAGACAGAGGGGGACTGGCGTTGCCGAATTTGGGCGACTACTGCTGGGCCGCCAACGTGGCGATAATTCGTAAATGGATGATAGAGGGAGAGGGAGCGGCGTGGAAAAGGTTGGAGATGAAGTCCTGCAAAGGGACGAGTTTAAAAGCGCTGGTGACGGCGCCACTACCGCTCTCCCCAAAAATATTTACCACAAACCCAGTGGTGGCGGCAACATTAAGTATCTGGGGGCAATGGAGGCGACAGAGGGGTGTGCTGGGAGCCTCGGTGTGGTCCCCGATCAGGAACAACCATAGGTTTGCCCCAAGGAGGCTGGACGGAGGATTCCAGAGCTGGCACCGGGTAGGAATCAGGACAGTGGGAGATTTATTTATAGACGGGACGTTTGCGAGCTTGGGAGCGCTTGAGGAAAAGTATGAGCTGCCCCAGGGAAATTCCTTTAGATATATGCAGGTGAGAGCGTTCACGAAACAATTGGTGAGGGAATTTCCGCTGCTCCCGACACAAGGGATCCAGGACAGGGTGCTTTCGGGGGGGTGGATCGGGGAGGGCAAAGTGTCAGAGATATACCGGGAGATGAGAGAAGAGGGGGAGGAGCTGGTGGGCGAACTGAAGGGAAAATGGGAAGAAGAGCTCGGGGAGGAGATTGAGGAGGGTTTGTGGGCTGATGCCCTAAGCAGGGTAAATTCCTCTTCCTCGTGTGCCAGGCTTAGCCTGATCCAATTTAAGGTGCTGCATAGAGCACACATAACGGGAGCAAGGTTGAGCAGGTTCTTCGGAGTGGAGGACAAGTGTGGGATGTGCGGGGGAAGCCCGGCGAACCACACACATATGTTTTGGTTGTGTCCGGCACTGGAGGGGTATTGGAGGGGAGTGACGGGAGTAATCTCGAAGGTGGTGAAGGTCCGGGTCAAGCCAAGCTGGGGGTTAGCTATATTTGGAGTAGCGGATGAGCCGGGAGTGCAGGAGGCGAAAGAGGCCGATGTCATGGCCTTTGCGTCCCTAGTAGCCCGGCGTAGGATTTTACTCATGTGGAAGGAAGCGAAACCCCCCCGGACTGGAGGCCTGGATAAACGATATGGCGGGGTTCATAAAACTAGAGCAGATGAAGTTTGCTCTGAGAGGATCGGCTCAAGGGTTCACCAGACGGTGGCAACCGTTCCTCGACTACCTAGCGGAACGTTAGAGGGAAGATAGATGGCCAGCAGCAGCAACCCAGGGGGGGAGGGGGGGGGGGGGGGGGGGGGGGGGGGGGGGGAGGGAGGGGGGGGGGGGTAAATTGTTTGGGTTTTTGGAGGGGGAGAGGGGGCGGGGGGAGGGGGGAGTATTACTTCGTGTTATTTGGTTAGTTTACCATGTTAGTTAAACAACGTTATATTGCAGTTATCATGTTACCTTTTTTTTTGATTTGTAAGGGAAATAATTGTGTTTGAAAACTTTAATAAAATATATTTAAAACAAAAATAAATAAAAATAGTTTAGACTGAGCTGAACAGACTACATGCTTTCACACCCCATATCCTATCTTTCCTGAACTACATAAGCTCATATGTTTGTTTGTATGCTCACTACAATCAACATGCCCCACTCTGCACTACGAAACAGTAAATCAGCTAGGGGTGCTGTTCCTGATTGTTATCCAGTGAACCCTGCTTAAAGTACATGCATGTGGGCCTCAAGTGAGGACAGGATTGGTGTCAGCTACAGTGCTCCTTGCAATCAAATACCATGCAATAATTATGGTGAAAGATCAACGGTGGAGAATGGTAATGGCCATTAAAGGGAGATACTGCTGGGTGCATATTGCGCATAGGAGAAGTCAAACACACCAGAAGGGAAGGGTGAATATTTCATAATGGAGTGATTTAGCACAGACCATCAGGTTTGGGTTGGGTCTCACCCACTGACCAACCTCATTGGGAAAAGGGTAGATCCAAAATTCCAAAGCTGGCTATAGCCATTTGTATTGGCAGGATTCTTAGGTAGTCTCTCATATTCTCAGCTGGAGCTTGAAGGGCGTCATGGGATAAAGAAGCAATGGCGCGGAGGTAAAATTGACTGAACGAGAATATTACTGGGCGGGATTATCTGGTCCGCCAGCCGTGTGTTTCTTGGTGGCCCGCCGTTCACTGGTGGCATGATTCTCACAGCCGATTGTCAATGGGATTGCCCATTGGAACCATCCCATGCCACCACGAAACCTGCTGGCGGGTTTGCATTCCGGTGGGAAAATTGAATCACAATGACCGGAGAATTCTGGCCAGTATTTGTACTGTGTATGAATTTCTCCAAGTCTGCTCCATCCAATTCCATAAAGTAATAATAATAATAATAATAATAACCTTTTATTGTCACAAGTATGAAGTTACTGTGAAAAGCCCCTAGTCGCCACATTCCGGCGCCTGTTCGGGTAAGTTGCTACAGGAAATGATGTTGCTTTGAAAGCCTGATAACTGCAGCATTTCATGGAGCTAAAGGTTGAATAAGGTTGAGTTGTTCCACCTGCTATGGGCATAATTGGTGGCTGCCAAATTTAGCTCACTCTGCAATCTCTATCTAGAGTGTTCTACTTAAGATTTGAAAGGTCTTAAAGCAGTCAGCAGTTGTTTTTTTTTGTAAAATATTTTTATTCTCCATTTTCACATTTTCTTCAAAATTTACACCCCAGCAACAAGCAGTAAATGGTAACAAATAAAAAGTCAATTCCCTTATTAACAACAACGATCCCATCCTCCCACCACTCCAAACAACGACCCACCTGACAATATAAGCATCAAATAAAACAAACCCTCCCATGGTGGGACAAACAAAGGAGAAAAAAAAAGAAAAAGGGGTCAGGAATAGTCTATGGTCACCGCTGACCAAAAGAGTCCCCCCCCCTCCCCTCCCCCTAACATTCAATGCCATCCAATCTCCGAAAGAGTACCGTAAATGACACCCATGCATTGCAAGCCCCTCCCCCACTCCCCAAATTCTCCCCTCCACTTTCTCTTACAAAACTCCTTCCCCCAACCTCTAATTCCTTCCCCCCATTTTTCCACCCCGGCTAGTCTCATCGGAACCTGTTCTGCCGGGCTCCGATGGCCGCAGCCCCTCCCCCCACCTCACTGCCATTCACTGGCCGGCTTAAACCGGCCAGCGTGGAGGCCCCCGCCCGGGTCTCATTCCCCCTCTCTTGGTCCCAGGAAAACCAAGAAAAACCCCTTTAGCACACAAACTCCGCACACACACCCAAGCCCCAAAGAACCATCATTGCAAGCGAAAGTCCCATCTCTTCCCTTGTCCAAGTATACACAACATTAGCTCATTTAGCACATACACCTGCCGCAGTGAAAAAGTACAGCTACATGAGGCTACATTGGTACATGACCACTTCTCAATTCAGCCACAGTCCTTCTGCCTTCGCAAACTCCTCCACTGCTTCCGCCGTCCTGAAATAAAAGTCCTTGGATTTGTAGGTCACCCATAACTTAGCTGGGTATACTATGCCGCACTGCACCTTACTGATGTACAGTGCCTTCTTCACCCGGCTGAAAGCAGCACGCCTCCTCGCCAGCTCCACCGTATAGTCCTGATATGTGCGTATACCAGCTCCAGCGCACTGCATCTCCCGCTTCTGCTTTGCCCAGCACAGGGCCTTCTCCTTCACACTGTACCTATGAAAACACAAAGTTACTACTCTTGGCAGTTCACTCTCCTTTGGTACAGACATCCACGACTGATGAGCCCGATCCAGTTCATATCGGGAGGGATCACCCCCCTCCCCCAATAGCTTTGCCAACATCGTGGCAAAATAGTCAGTCGGCCTCGGGCCTTCCACTCCTTCGGGAAGACCCACAATCCTCAGATTCTGTCGCTTGGATCGGTTTTCCAAGTCGTCCATTTTGGCTCTCAAATCCTTGTTGATCTCTATCACCTTCCGCATCTCCTTCCCCATCGAGGTAATTTGATCACTGTGCTGCAATAATGTCTCTTCCACTTCCTTCAGCGCCTCCCCTTGCTCCCGAACCTCCGCCACTGCGCTCAATACCGCCACCCTCACCGGGGTAACCGCCTCCTCCACCAACACTTGCAATACCGCCCCCATCTCCTTGCTCATCGCCTCCATGTGCTTAGTGAACTGCCTTTCGAGTTCCGCGGCCATCACCTCAGTCATTTCTTCAGCCGTGGGCAATGCGGCCTCCCCTGGTGCCCCAGCCTCCACCTTTCTTGCCGTCCTCGCGGTGACCTTTCCACTCCCCGACGGACTTTCAGCTGCTTTTTTCACAGCCGTTTTTCTAACTTGTTTTTGACATTTTCCTTCACTGTACCTTCTCTCTGCTTTTGCCGCCTCTGTTGCCCCTGGGACCGGGCATTAAACCCTGAAAATGCCGTTCCTGCAAGAGATCCCTCCAATGTGCGGCTGCCTCCCGCCCGCCGTCACCGGAAGTCCCCCAGCAGTCAGCATTTGTTAAACGTACACAAGGGGCCAAAGTCACGAACGACATTGTCACGGTATCCACATTAGTATATCATGGTGCAATCACACACACACTGATGGACAGGTAGTTGGACCAACCAACACACACACAACATCGCAGCCAATCACCAGTGAGAGCACACGCACTATAAAACAGGGAACACCACAGTTCCCGCTCATTCTACCAGGAGATAGCTCAGAGCACAGAGCTCACAGCGTGCCACTCAGATATACACCATGTGCTGAGTGTCTCACCAAGATAGTGAAAGGGCTGGGTCCACAGGTTAGCTGGTGAAGCACGAAACTCAGCCAGCAGTTATTAGTTGTTATTGTTTAAGACAATAAAACAGAGTTGTACCATCTACAACAGTGTTGGATCATGTGTGTATCGGAACACCCAACACGACAGACATCTGTCAGACAATGACCTGGAATGTTTACACATGGCATCATGCTACATCTCCGTGCAATCCTGATTGTTAGATCCAGGATCACTGTAAAATAAAACAAACCTACAAATATTTATAATAATTCCCTGTGCGCTTTAGAATGTTTGCATCAGACAGATTTCCCAACAGCTACTAATACTGAATCATTTTTTCTGTTTTGCTAATTACAGGCAACAGTTTAAATTAACTTAGATTTCAAAATATCTAATTACATTCTAATTTAATAGAACACAACATAATTTACACATCTGATAAACATGAAATAGGGAAGAAAATGAGCCATTCAGTCACCTTGGTCACTTCGATTCATATGCTCGTTCCCTCCTACCTTAGTTTCACATTCATATCCCTAGATACCTGGTTTGATCAGGAAACCATTTAAGATGGGAATATTTCCAGTGAATCTGCATTCACAGTGTACATGAAAGTTCCATTATTTTAATGCTTAAGATGTTGTTTCTAAAGTTATCTTTAGAATGAGCTTCCCTTCATTTCTCATCATGTCCTCCACTCCTGGTTCAATGCTGAAAACTATCCCCTCCCTCCCAACTTTAAATGCTTGCATCATGTTGCCTCCCCAGTATCAGTTAGTTTGTTCATACCTTGGCCCCTTTATTGTACCACACTGTAACAACCACAGTTTGCATATAATGAACTTAATTAATGTAGTAAATAGAAGACTATTCATGAAACCGGAGCTGGAAAGGAGCGAAAGGTTGGCTAAAGGTTCTAAGTATGGTTTAAGGAGGTTTTTGAAGTGGGAGAGAGATGAAAGCAAGCTGGAGAGGTTTGAAAACAGTTCCAGAGTTTGGGGACATGAAGACTGTGATGCCAGTGGTAGAACATTGGGTCTGAGCCTTCCCAGAGTGGCAGACAGTGTCAGATTGCCACTCCGTCCCTAGCTTCTCACCCAAAATCCAGTCTCCCCCGACTTTCCAACTCGGGCTGGGTGAGTAGTGTACCCCATCCTGGGGCTAAGCATCAAAGGGACGCGGAGTCAAAAGGGCGGAAGCCACCACCCTTTTTGTACAGCACTAGAACATAGAACATAGAACGATACAGCGCAGTACAGGCCCTTCGGCCCACGATGTTGCACCGAAACAAAAGCCATCTAACCTACACTATGCCATTATCATCCATATGTTTATCCAATAAACTTTTAAATGCCCTCAATGTTGGCGAGTTCACTACTGTAGCAGGTAGGGCATTCCACGGCCTCACTACTCTTTGCGTAAAGAACCTACCTCTGACCTCTGTCCTATATCTATTACCCCTCAGTTTAAAGTTATGTCCCCTCGTGCCAGCCATATCCATCCGCGGGAGAAGGCTCTCACTGTCCACCCTATCCAACCCCCTGATCATTTTGTATGCCTCTATTAAGTCTCCTCTTAACCTTCTTCTTTCCAACGAAAACAACCTCAGGTCCATCAGCCTTTCCTCATAAGATTTTCCCTCCATACCAGGCAACATCCTGGTAAATCTCCTCTGCACCCGCTCCAAAGCCTCCACGTCCTTCCTATAATGCGGTGACCAGAACTGTACGCAATACTCCAAATGCGGCCGTACCAGAGTTCTGTACAGCTGCAACATGACCTCCCGACTCCGGAACTCAATCCCTCTACCAATAAAGGCCAACACTCCATAGGCCTTCTTCACAACCCTATCAACCTGGGTGGCAACTTTCAGGGATCTATGTACATGGACACCTAGATCCCTCTGCTCATCCACACTTTCAAGGACTTTACCATTAGCCAAATATTCCGCATTCCTGTTATTCCTTCCAAAGTGAATCACCTCACACTTCTCTACATTAAACTCCATTTGCCACCTCTCAGCCCAGCTCTGCAGCTTATCTATATCCCTCTGTAACCTGCTACATCCTTCCACACTATCGACAACACCACCGACTTTAGTATCGTCTGCAAATTTACTCACCCACCCTTCTGCGCCTTCCTCTAGGTCATTGATAAAAATGACAAACAGCAACGGCCCCAGAACAGATCCTTGTGGTACTCCACTTGTGACTGTACTCCATTCTGAACATTTCCCATCAACCACCACCCTCTGTCTTCTTTCAGCTAGCCAATTTCTGATCCACATCTCTAAATCACCCTCAATCCCCAGCCTCCGTATTTTTTGCAATAGCCTACCGTGGGGAACCTTATCAAACGCTTTGCTGAAATCCATATACACCACATCAACTGCTCTACCCTCGTCTACCTGTTCAGTCACCTTCTCAAAGAACTCAATAAGGTTTGTGAGGCATGACCTACCCTTCACAAAGCCATGCTGACTATCCCTGATCATATTATTCCTATCTAGATGATTATAAATCTTGTCTCTTATAATCCCCTCCAAGACCTTACCCACTACAGACGTGAGGCTCACCGCGGTGTCTATAGTTGCCGGGGTTGTCTCTGCTCCCCTTTTTGAACAAAGGGACCACATTTGCTGTCCTCCAGTCCTCTGGCACTATTCCTGTAGCCAATGATGACATAAAAATCAAAGCCAAAGGCCCAGCAATCTCTTCTCTGGCCTCCCAGAGAATCCTAGGATAAATCCCATCAGGTCCCGGGGACTTATCTATTTTCAGCCTGTCCAGAATTGCCAACACCTCTTCCCTACGTACCTCAATGCCATCTATTCTATTAGCCTGGGACTCAGCCTTCTCCTCCACAACATTATCTTTTTCCTGAGTGAATACTGACGAAAAATATTCATTTAGTATCTCGCCTATCTCTTCAGACTCCACACACAATTTCCCATCCCTGTCCTTGACTGGTCCTACTCTTTCCCTAGTCATTCGCTTATTCCTGACATACCTATAGAAAGCTTTTGGGTTTTCCTTGATCCTTCCTGCCAAATACTTCTCATGTCCCCTCCTTGCTCGTCTTAGCTCTCTCTTTAGATCCTTCCTCGCCAACTTGGAACTATCCATCGCCCCAACCGAAACTGCACACCTCATCTTCACATAGGCCTCCTTCTTCCTCTTAACAAGAGATTCCACTTCCTTGGTAAACCACGGTTCCCTCGCTCGACGCCTTCCTCCCTGTCTGACCGGTACATACTTATCAAGAACACGCAGTAGCTGATCCTTGAACAAGCCCCACTTATCCAGTGTGCCCAACACTTGCAGCCTACTTCTCCACCTTATCCCCCCCAAGTCACGTCTAATGGCATCATAACTGCCCTTCCCCCAACTATAACTCTTGCCCTGCGGTGTATACTTATCCCTTTCCATCATTAACGTAAACGTCACCGAATTGTGGTCACTGTCCCCAAAGTGCTCTCCTACCTCCAAATCCAACACCTGGCCTGGTTCATTACCCAAAACCAAATCCAACGTGGCCTCGCCTCTTGTTGGCCTGTCAACATATTGTTTCAGGAAACCCTCCTGCACACACTGTACAAAAAACGACCCATCTATTGTACTCGAACTATATCTTTTCCAGTCAATATTTGGAAAGTTAAAGTCTCCCATAATAACTACCCTGTTACTTTCGCTCATATCCAGAATCATCTTCGCCATCCTTTCCTCTACATCCCTAGAACTATTAGGAGGCCTATAAAAAACTCCCAACAGGGTGACCTCTCCTTTCCTGTTTCTAACTTCAGCCCATACTACCTCGGAAGAAGAGTCCCCATCTAGCATCCTCTCCGCCACCGTAATACTGCTCTTGACTAGCAGCGCCACACCTCCCCCTCTTTTGCCTCCTTCTCTGAGCTTACTAAAACACCTAAACCCCGGAACCTGCAACATCCATTCCTGTCCCTGCTCTATCCATGTCTCCGAAATGGCCACAACATCGAAGTCCCAGGTACCAACCCATGCTGCCAGTTCCCCTACCTTGTTTCGTATTCTCCTGGCATTGAAGTAGACACACTTCAAACCACCTACCTGAACACTGGCCCCCTCCTGCTACGTCAAATCTGTGCTCCTGACCTCTAAACTCTCATTCTCCCTTACCCTAAAACTACAATCCAGGTTCCCATGCCCCTGCTGCATTAGTTTAAACCCCCCCAAAGAGCACTAACAAATCTCCCCCCCAGGATATTTGTGCCCCTCAGGTTCAGATGTAGACCATCCTGTCTGTAGAGGTCCCACCTTCCCCAGAAAGAGCCCCAGTTATCCAAAAATCTGAATCCCTCCCGCCTGCACCATCCCTGTAGCCACGTGTTTAAATGCTCTCTCTCCCTATTCCTCATCTCACTATCACGTGGCACGGGCAACAACCCAGAGATAACAACTCTGTTTGTTCTAGTTCTGAGCTTCCATCCTAGCTCCCTGAAAGCCTGCCTGACATCCTTGTCCCCTTTCCTACCTATGTCATTAGTGCCAATGTGGACCACGACTTAGGGCTGCTCCCCCTCCCCCCTAAGGACCCGGAAAACACGATCCGAGACATCACGTACCCTTGCACCTGGGAGGCAACATACCAAACGCGAGTCTCTCACGCTCCCACAAAATCTCCTATCTGTGCCCCTGACTATAGAGTCCCCAATTACTAATGCTCTGCTCCTCTCCCCCCTTCCCTTCTGAGCAACAGGGACAGACTCCCATAAGACTCCCACTAGCTCCCATAAAGCACATAAGGTAAAGGCCCAGTGAAGTTTAACAGTCCTTGACTGGCCAGGGAGAAGGTAAGTGCATAAAGGGATGAGGATAAGATTCCAGGGGGCGGTGGGGAATGTTGGGACTCAGGGTTGGGGATTAGGTGCTGAGTGTCAGGCCTGGTAGTTGTTGGTGGATGGGGGAAGTGTCCCCATGGGGATGGGGAGAATCCAGTGGTTTGGCATGTGTCATATCGCACACGGGACAGGAATGATCATCTTCTCTGTAGTTCCCGTGGAGTACGAGCTTCCTCACTGAGGGGCGGGGGAACTTCATGCAGCTTTGTATAAAAGGTCAGCCAGTAAGGCACCTTATTGTCCGTATCAAAGCATACTCGAGACTGAGGGTTCCATGGGAGTGAGGGGAGTCTTGTGTGTGTGTGTGTGCGTGTGTGTGTGGGGGGGGGGTGTTGGAGGGAGACCCCTGGGGGTCAACGGGTATCCCATGGGATTGTTGTGGGGAGAACGGTGGGGGTAATGGAGTCCTGTGTGAACGAGTCATGTGTGGGGGCGTGTTGGTCTGTACAAAGTTTCACAGAAATTTGAAGACGTTTTAATTCTAACTTTTTCGACGTAACTATTGGTGTAACCCAGTCGGAAACATCCAAAGTCCACGACTTAAGTTGCATTCTTAGATGGCTCCCAGTGCCAGGCAACTGCCCACGGGAGGTTTGTACTTGTGAGCACTGCTGTGCAAACCTTAGCTGTGAATTTCCAAAGGCATTTCTGTGGGATATCCTTCAACATTAGACTCAGCCCAAAGATAAAATACACACTGTAGACCTGTGTTAGGTTAGCAGAAAGTACAAGGACAAAATTGGAACAAATTAATTCAGTGAAATGATGTTGAACAGTTATGCTGTGGGAAAGGAGCCAATGCAAGTAACAGGATGTGTGTCGTTAAAAACCCAGATGTGTTGGAGCTCAGCTGTGTGGGAGAGGGGAAATAAACAGTAAATGGCAAAACCCTTAAGAATATAGAAAGTCAGAGAGATTTGGGCGTGCAGGTCCACAGATCTTTGCAAGTGGCAACACACGTGGACAAGGTAGTCAATTAAGCATACGGAATGTTCCAATGGCGACCAAGGAGTGAGCAGTCGTACATTTGGTGGCTCCCACTCGTGGTGGACTTTTTGGACCTTTTCCCCGGCTAACGGCGGAGCTGAGTGATGGTATAAGGTGCAGGAGAGGTGGAAGAAGAGAGTATCCCACCGGTTTATGGATTCATGGACCAGAAGTGGTCGAAAAAGGAGGAAACAACTGTTGAAAGCTGGTGTGGAGTCTGCGACACAGGGGAAGATGTGGAAGGTCAGGGTCCGAGCCTGCTTGCCCAGTGGTCGACAGAACAGTTAGGGACCTTTCTCCACAAGAGGAGAGCCCAACAGAGGAAGGAGACCTTGGCGAACCTGGCCAGGGTGGTGGATCCTATAAAGGTGGGGCGGGGGGGGGGGGGGGGGGAGAAGAGAGAGGAGGAATCAGTAGGGGGTAGGCTGCTTGACATCATGGGCAGGGGCTACCAGGCTAGCTGGGTGGGCTAGTTCACAAATGTGCCGTCAGGGGTGAGTAGGTGGTGAATGTGTTGATGGGGGGTTGGGATTGTTATTTTGTTATGGGATGGCGGAGAGGGAGGGGGAGGGATGAAAGGTGACAGGGTGAGGATCGGTGACGCTGGGCGCCCGAGTGCGGGCCTGATGAGGTGCGGGACGCGGGCTGGAGGCTCGCCGAGGAGGCTGATCACATGGAATGTGAGGGCTGAATGGGCCAGTCAAGAGGGCCGGTGTGTTCACGCATGTGAAAAGCTTAAAGGCGGCCGTGGCAATGATACAGGAGACACACCCAAGGGTGGTGGATCAGACTAGGCTGAGGAAGGGGTGGGTTGGGCAGGTATTCCATTCGGGGCTAGAATCTAAAACATTTGAAGTGGGAAGTATACTGGCGAACTCAGGGGGCACATACATTATGGTGAATGGGAAGCTGGGGGGGGGGGGGGGGGGGGGATGCCGCTGGTGCTGGTGAACATCTACGCACTGAACTGGGACGATGAGCAGTTATGAGGCGGAAGATCCCTGATCTGGGCTTGCACGGCTAACTATGGGGGGCGGGGGGGGGGAAATTTAATATGATCATGGATCCAAGGCTGGATCGGCCATGTTCAAAAACTGGGAGGGGGTCAGCGGCTGCGAAGGAACTAAATGGGTATATGGAACAGATGGGAGGGTAGATCCATGGAGGTATGGGCGGCCGAGAACGAAGGAATTTTCTTTTTTTTCCCCAAGTGCACAAAGTGTACTCCCAGATTGACTGTTTCGTTATGGATAGGACGTTGCTGGCGGGGGGTGGTGGAACATTGAGCACTCGTCGATGGTAGTGTCGGAACATGCCCCACACTGGATGGTTTATGGGTGAGCAAGGAGGGGGGCCAGCGCCCGCACTGGAGATTAGATGTAGGATTATTAGCAGAGGAGGAGGTGTGTATGCGGGTGAGGGAGGCCATCTGGAGATTAGATGTAGACTATTAGCGGAGGAGGAGGTGTGTATGCGGGTGAGGCAGGCCAGTCGGAGATATGTGGAGATAAACGATACGGAGGAGGTTTCGGCAGCTACAGTATGGGAGGCGTTGAAGACAGTGGTGAGAGGGGAGTTTATCTCGATACAAGCGCACAAGGGGAAGTTGGGGAGGCGGAGATGGATAGATTGGTGAGGGAGATCCTCCAGATCGACAGGAGGCATTCGGAGGCAACGGAGGCAGGGTTGTTGAAGGAGCGGCAAAAGCTGCAGCTGGAGATTGGGTTGCTATCTACAGGAAATGTGGTGCGGCAGTTGAGAAAGACGAGAGGGGGGATGTATGAATATGGGGAGAAGGCTAGCAGGATGCTGGCACACCAGCTAAGGAAACAGGAGGCCCGGTGCGGGTAAACAGGGTGTTTAGGGACTTTTATAGTAGGCTATACGAGTCAGAACCCCAGCCGGGGTGGAGGGTATGAGGCAGTTTTTGGAGGGACTGCAGTTCAGAGGGTAGAAGAAGAGCTGGTGGAGGATCCAGAAGCCCGATTGGGCTGTTTGAAGTGGTGATGGGGCTGGAGGCGATGCAGCGGGGCAAGGCCCCGGGGCCGGATGGGCACCCGGCGGAGTTTTATAAAAAGTTTCCAGGAGTGTTGGGGCCCTTGCTAGTAAAGGCATTTAATGAGGCAAGGGAGCGATGGGTACTCCCCCCAAATGATGTCACAGGCCTCGATATCTCTTATCCTGAAGCGGGATAAGGACCTGGAACAATGCGGGTCGTACAGGCCAATCTCCTTTCTAAATGTAGACGCCAAGTTGGTGACCAAGACCTTGGCCTCGAGAATAGATGATTGTGTGCAGGGGTGACCGGGAAGGACCCGACGGGGTTTGTGAAAAGGAGGCAGTTAACGGCTAACATCAAAAGGCTACTAAACGTGATTCTGATGCCCTCCGAGGGAAGGGAGGGAGAAATGGTGGTCGCCATGGACGCAGAGAAGGCCTTTGATCGGGTGGAGTGGGAGTGTCTGTAGGAGGTCCTGAGGCGGTTTGGGTTTGGGCAGGTTCCGATTGCTGTACCAGGCACCGGTGGGGAGCTCAGATTATTTTAGGCTACTCCAGGGGACGAGGCAGGGATGTCCACTGTTATAACCTGCCTGCTTACCATTGGCTGGGGACTAATGACAATCCCACAATCCTGTGGGAGTATGAGCTTCCCCAATGAGGGGGGCGGAGAAACCATTAGTAAACTCCTAGTATAAATAAAGGGGGCAAACAATATCACCGAAAACGAGCGGCAGGTGGTCATATTGCTCACCGCCTGCAGCCCGCATACGTTTGGGGTGATTAGGAGCCTTAGGTACCCAGCTGCGCCGGACACCAAAACGTTTGATGAACTTGTGAATATAGTGGGGTAACATTTTAACCTAACCCTGTCCGCAATAGTCCAGCGTTACCGGTTTAATACCGCTGAGTGGACCCCTGGAGGATCCCTTGACTATTTTCTATCCAGGCTACGCAGGATTGCGGAGTACTGTGACTATGGTGAGACCTTGTCAGAAATGTTACTCGACCATTTGGTTTGCGGTATTAACAATGCGGCCACCCAGAGAAAGTTGTTAGCTGAGCCAACATTGACTTTTCAACAGGCCATTCAAATAGTATTGTCCCGAGAGAGCGCAGAACGAGGAGTGCAGGAGATACAGGGAATGGAAGGGCATGCCTTGGGGCGCAACCCCTTCCATCCGAAAACGTCCCCCCGCACTCCTGCGGTACCTTGGGCGAGGCGACGTCCGGAACGACGCCAGTGGCCGTCGGACATTCCTCCCCGAAGGGAGCCTTCTCCAGAACCAATGGATGAGGAGCCATGTCCATGTCAGACTTGTAGGCGGCGACCCCGTTGCGGACGCCGGTCCTGGGGGCTCCAGAGGCGCCGTCGTTCTGACCGAAACTGGGACCAGCCCAGGGGCCGTACCCACCATGTGGGTGAACCTGCGGCGACTACTCCTGAGGACGTGGAGACGGAGGACGACTGCCTGCAGCTGCATTGTGTGGCAGCTCCCTATGTGGCCCCCATTAAGGTGACAGTACGGGTCAATGGTCACCCGCTTGAGATGGAGTTGGACACTGGCGCAGCGGTCTCCGTGATCGCCCAGAGGACATTCAACCGCATCAAGCAGGGTATACAGACCCTTACATTGACCAACTCACAGGCCAGGTTGGCCACCTACACTGGGGAACCACTGGACATTGCAGGGACTACAATGACCCCTGTTGTTTATGGACGCCAGGAGGAGCGTTTCCCACTTATCGTGGTGCGTGGCCATGGGCCCAGCCTGTTGGGTCGGCACTGGTTGCGCCATTTGCGGTTGCAATGGCAGCACATCCTCCAAACAGTTTCTGAAGGGTTGACTGAGGTGCTAGGACGATACCCAGATGTATTCCAGCCTGGTTTGGGGAAAATAAAAGGGGCCGTAGCCCGTATCCAAGTCGAACCAGGAGCCACGCCGCGCTATTTCCGGGCGCGCCCTGTGCCTTACGCCTTGCTCGAGAAGGTAGAAGGGGAGCTCACTCGTTTGGAGAGTTTGGGTACTATCAGGTCCGTCCGTTTTGCTGACTGGGCAGCACCAATTGTACCTGTAATGAAGCCAGATGCCACAGTTCGCTTGTGTGGCAACTATAAACTTAGTGAATACGGCTTCCCGACTCGACCGATATCCAATGCCTCGCATAGAAGATCTCTACACGAAGCTTGCAGATGGACTCTCGTTCACAAAATTAGATATGAGTCACGCCTACCTGCAGTTGGAGCTGGACCCTGCCTCCCGACCATATGTAACGATTAATACACACCGGGGCCTGTATGAATATACACTGTTGCCCTTTGGAGTATCCTCTGCCTGCGCTATTTTTCAACGTGTTATGGAGGGCATTTTGAGAGGTTTACCCCGTGTTGCTGTCTACTTAGGTGACGTTTTGATTACAGGGACATTTGGAAAATCTGGAGGTTGTCCTTAGACGCTTTTCGGAGGCTGGAGTCCGTTTACGTCACACAAAGTGCGTATTTCAGGCTAAGGAAGTAGTCTACCTTGGTTATCGGGTGGACCGCGAAGGTTTGCACCCCGTCGCAGAGAAGGTGCGTGCGATTCAACAGGCAGACTGACACCTCGCATCTTCGTTCTTTTCTCGGTCTCGTAAACTATTACGGAAAGTTCCTCCCCAATCTGGCAACTACGCTGGCCCCGTTGCACCTTCCGGTAAAGAAAAATCACACCTGGGTTTGGGGTCAGCCGCAAGAAACCGCTTTCCGGCGGGGAAAGCAACAATCGTCGTCGGCTGGGTTACTAACCCACTATGATCCAGGAAAGCCTTTGCTCGTCACATGTGATGCATCCCCGTATGGTATTGGGGCCGTCCTGTCCCACAAGATGGAGAACGGGGCCGAGCGACCGATAGCTTTTGCCTCCCGCACATTAACTGCAGCGGAGAAAAAGTACGCGCAGATCGAGAAGGAGGGCCTGGCAGTGGTTTTTGCGGTGAAACGCTTCCACCAGTACGTGTATGGCCGCCATTTCACTATCGTGACTAATCATAAGCCTCTGCTGGGACTTTTCAGAGAGGATAAGCCAATACCGCCCATTGCTTCCGCACGGATCCAGTGCTGGGCTTTGCTGCTTGCTGCATACGAGTATTCTCTGGAGCACAAACCAGGAACGCAGATAGCAAATGCCGATGCACTGAGCCGATTGCCTTTATCGACCGGCCCCATGTCGATCCCCACGACCGGTGAGGTGGTTGCAACCCTAAATTTTATGGACACCTTGCCTGCCACGGTATCACAGATCCGTGAGTGGACCCAGACGGAGCCAGTCCTGTCAAAGGTTCGGCACATAGTCCTGTATGGTGGGCAGCATAGACAGCTCCCAGGCGAGTTGCGGGCATTTTCCTCCAAGCTGTCAGAATTCAGCATGGAAGACGGCATCCTCTTGTGGGGGACACGTGTGATTGTCCCGGAAAAAGGCCAGGAGCTGATACTAAGAGACTTGCACAATGGGCATCCAGGTGTGACCAAAATGAAAATGTTGGCCCGGAGTTATGTCTGGTGGCCAGGCCTCGACACCGACATAGAGAAGGTGGCCCAAAACTGCTCCATTTGCCAGGAGCATCAGGAGCTTCCGCCGGCCGTGCCCCTACATCACTGGGAATGGCCAGGGCGGCCTTGGGCACGCTTGCATGCAGATTTCGCAGGCCCTTTTCAAGGATCCATGTTCCTTCCATTAATCGACGCCCAGTCTAAATGGCTAGTGGTGCATAAGATGCAGGGGACAACATCCTGTGCAACAATTGAAAAGGTGCGTTTGTCTTTTAGTGTGCGTGGCCTCCCCGAGGTGCTGGTCACGGATAACGGCACTCCATTCACGAGTGAAGAGTTTGCGAGGTTCATGAAGATGAACGGCATACGCCATATCCGCACTGCCCCTTACCACCTGGCTTCAAATGGGTTGGCAGAGCGCCCTGTGCAGACATTCAAAAGAGGCCTAAAGAAGCAGTCTTCCGGATCAATGGACACGAGACTGGCTCGCTTTTTGTTTACGTATCGGACCACCCCCCCCCCCATGCGGTGACTGGGGTAGCTCCTGCAGAACTCCTAATGGGCCGGAGACTTCGCACCCGCCTCAGTATGGTTTTCCCGGACATTGGCGCAAAAGTACGCCACACACAAGAACGGCAGGGACAGGGATTTTCTCGTCATCGGCCGATTCGGCAGTTTGCGCCCGGTGACCCAGTGTTCGTTCGGAATTTTGCTGATGTTGCCCAGTGGGTTCCTGGCGTAATCTTTTGCCAAACGGGCCCTATATCTTACCAGGTGCAAGCCCAGGGTCCTCTCCAGCGCAAACATGTAGACCACGTTCAGTCCAGAAGACTATCCCCTCAAAAGATTCCCTGCCCCCGGAGATCATTTCGACAGCCGCAGAGACCTGAGACAAGGGAAGGTAGTCCTCACAATCTTCCACTGGTGCCTCACTCGAAGCCTGCGCAGGTCGTTACAGAACCGAATGGAGATAGAGACGCTGACATGATGGAGGCAGCAGACTCTGACTCCGAGATGGAGACACAGGACGCATCAGAGGGGGAATCCTCGGGTCCACGGGCCGTGAATGTACAACCGTTACGCCGTTCATCACGGAAGCGCCGGTCTCTGTCTCGTTACACGCCACCTGATCCAGCGCCGCGTGCAAATGGTGTCCGGCCTGCGGCAAAAAGAGTCCGACGCCCTCCTTCGCCAGGGTCTTCGGTGGATTCCTTGGACTTTGCGGGGGGGGGGGGGGGGGGGGGGGGATGTTACAACCTGCCTGCTTACCATTGGCTGGGGTCTAATGGCAATCCCACAATCCTGTGGGAGTATGAGCTTCCCCAATGAGGGGGGCGGAGAAACCATTAGTAAACTCCAAGTATAAATAAAGCTGGCCAGTTTTGGAACCAGCAGGGAGGAGTGTGCAGCAAGGGAAGTTGCTGCTGCTTTTATATATATATGTTATTGTAAATAAATGTTATTACTTTGTATCCTTAAAACTCGAGCTGGATTCTTCGTGGCCCTCACAAAATCCACTCTCCCCACTGTTGTTTGCCTTGGCTACAGAACCACTGGCGATGGCGCTGAGAGCGTCAAAGGACTGACAGGTGATAGTACGGAGGAGGGGGGTGGAGCACAGGCTCTCGCTACTTTTGTATATTTCTGACCCGCTTGGTGGTGGTGGTGGTGGTGGTGGTGGTGGTGGTGGTGGTGGGGGGGGGGGGGGGGGGGGGGGGGGAGGACTTTAGAAGGTGGGATATGCTCCCGTTGTCACTGGCAGGGAGGGTGCAGATTGTAAAGATGACGGTTCTCCTGAGGTTTTTGTTTGTATTTCAGTGCCTGCCTATTTTTAATCCCAAAGGCTTTTTTCTTTTTTAAAAAGAGGGTGAACACGGTGATCTATGGGTTTGTATAGGCGAGTAAGGAATATGCTGCTGGAGCAGGGTCGGGTGCGGGGGGCGGGGGGGGCGCTGGCCACGTCCAAATTTTAGGAACTACTATTTGGCACCGAACATAGTAGCAGCGAGCTGGGATTGAGCGGTTAGGGGACCTGTTTATTGACGGCAGCTTTCTGTGCTTGGAGGAGGGGTTTGGGCTGCCCGGTGAGAATGGGTTCCGCGACCTGCAGGTGAGGGACTTTTCACCGAGGCAGGTTTTGGTCTTTCCGCACCTACTGCCAGCACCTGTACTGATACAGGACAAGGTAGTGTCGAAAACGGGCGTGGGGGAGGGGAAGGTCTTGGAAATTTATAAAGAGCTCATGGAATAGGAGGGAACCCCGATAGGGGAGGTAATGTGAAAATGGAAGGAGGAACTGGGCAAGGAAATAGAGGTAGGATTGTGGGAGGATGCCCGGAGTAGGGTTAACGCATCCTCGTCGTGTGCCAGGCTGAGCCTGATACAATTCAAGGTGGTCCACAGAGCACATATGACTGTGGCCCACATAAGCAGGTTCTTTGATAGGGTGGAGGATAGGTGTGGGTGGTGTGCAAGAGGGCCTGCGAATCGTGTCCGCATGTTTTCGGCATGTCCGAAGCTTAGTGGATTCTGGCAAGGGTTTGCCGATGTCCTATCCATGGTATTGAAGATACGGGTGGTTCCGAGTCCAGAGGTGACGATTTCTGGTGTGTCGGAAGACCCGGGAGTCCAGGGGACGAGAGAGGCCAATGTTTTGGTCTTTGTCTCCCTGGTAGCCCGGAGACGGATCTTATTGACGTGGAGGGACTCGGAACCCCCGAAACCTAGTTAGTGTTGGCCGGGTTTCTCAGGCTTGAGGAGATCAAGTTCGCCTTGAGAGGATCAATGCAAGGGTTTGCCCAGAGGTGGCAGCCATTTATCGAATTCTTTGGGGAAAATTAAGCTGTCAGCAGATACAAAAGGATGGGGGGGGGGGGTTAAGGGAGGGAGGGAGGTAGAGGGACATTAGTTGAGGTGGGAAATAGTTAGTGGGGGAGGGGGACTGGGGAACTGTGTATGTAAACCACATTGGCTGGGTGGGGTTGTTGGCTGGGTGGGGGTCATTCACTTTGTTGTTTTTCCTCTTGAAAATTGCTGTTAAAAATTTATACATGCCTTAATAAAAATATTTTCAAAAAAAAAAAAGAAAGCATACGGAATGCTTGCCTTCATTGGACAGGACATAGAGTATAAAAACTGGTAAGTCAAGCTACTGTTGTATAGAACCTTGGTAAGGCCGCACTTGGAATATTGCGCACAATTCTGTTCACCACACTACCAGAAGAATGTGGAGGCTTTGAAGAGGCTGCAGAGGAGATTTACCAGGATGTTGCCTGCTCTGGAGGGTGTTAGCTATGTGGAGAGGTTGAATAGACTCGGACTGTTTTCATTAAAAACGTCGGAGGTTGAGGGGCGACCAGATAGAGGTCTACAAGATTATGAGGTGCATGGATGGAGTAGATGGGTCAGTCACCGGGGGCATAGGTTCAAGGTCCGTGGGGCAAAATTTAGAGGAGATGTGCGAGGCAGGTTTTATTTTTTTTATACAGAGAGGGTGGCAAGTGCCTGGAACGCGTTGCCAGGGAAGGATGTGGAAGCAGATACATTAACGCCGTTCAAAAGGCATCTTGACAAATGCATGGATAGGATGGGTATAGAGGGATACGGCATTAGGAAGTGCTGAGCGTTTTGACCAAGGGTGGCATCATGACCAGTAGAGGCTTGGAGGGCTGAAGGGCCTGTTCCTGTGCTGTATTGTTCTTTCTTAGGAGACTGGCAAAGAGGTGGTTAGGGAAGTCCACCTCAAAAAGTGATAGAGTTGTGAATGAGTGCTTCAGAGGCAGCATGGCTAACTTAAGGATTGAGACGGGAAATGTCTCTTAGATGAAATTGAGCAACCTTAGTGATGAACTGAGTGTGAATTTGAATCTAAAGTCAAGTTAAGGCAGGGCACTGAGACTGAGACAGGGTACATCATCAGCGAATCATGCGCACATGTTTTGGAGTTGCGAAAAATCGCAAAGATTCTGGGCAGGAGTGCTTGCGGTCTTAGCTTGGATAGTGGAGGAGGAGGTGGATCCAGACCCTTTGGTGACGATATTTGGGGTTTCAGACAAACCGGAGCTCATGGACAGGAGGAAGGTCGATGCCGTGGCCTTCGCCTCGGATTGCACGGCGACAAATTCTACTGGACTGGCGGTTGGCATTGCCACCGGGAGTGGCGGCTTGGTTGGGTGACCTGTGCGGCTTGCTGTGGTCATAGAAGATAAAGTATGAGTTAAGGGGCTCTGCAGGGGGGTTTGAGAAAAGGTGGGGGATGTTTGTGACCGTGTTTGAAGAGCTGTTCGTCGGGGGGGGGGAGGGGGGGGGGGTGTAGCCATGTAAAATGGCTGCGTTCCGATTAATGTGGCCAAAACCCAGTTTAAAACGGCTAACCCGAAAGACTGCTGGGAAAAGCAGCTAACAAGACACATGCAGGCAGCTGCAGACAGTTTTGCATATTCAGCTCTGGGAAGGTAGCCCAGATCGATACACAGGGCTATCAACAGCCCATCAACCCAGGTATTCGCAGTTGCATTCAGGACTGTTTGCAGCCAATCTATTCAGACATCCACAGTTAAATCAGATATCCCCGGGAACAATTGCAACATATTAGCAATTGAATACTGGACCAGACCTGTCGGCGCCTGCAGTGGCCGAAACAAAGACAGGTGAGCGACCACCCCCCGATCGAGGAATCGCCTCACCATTGGACACATCGACCCCAGAGACTGGGGACAGATCCAATCACTTGGGACTCAGGGTCAAGGGCCGCCCCGGGAGGCGGGAAGCCCCTGGGCCCTATAAAAGTGAGGGTCCAAGTTCAGAACTCGCTCTCTCTCCTCTTCGCCTGCTTGGGACCTTCGCAAGACCAGCCACCGGCAACTGTAAGTTTGAATCCAGCGATCGCTATCCGGTAGAGACATCTAGCCACCGACCTGTAGCAGCCTTTTGAATCCCGTGGGCCAGATTTGATTGGACAAGCCATTCGTTTCCCTGACCTGGTGGGCTCTTCCTAAGTTAAGTACTGGCCAGTAGTGATAGGTTTATTATATAGAAAGTAGTATTAGGGTATTAACATTGCTTGTTGTATATAATAAATGACCGTTGTTTTAATCCTTACTAAGCGGTGTGCTGTATTATTAATCATAACCTGAACTTGAACCACGTGGCGGTATCATAAAGATACCTGGCGACTCATGAGCAAAGGTGACGTAAACAGAGCAAATAGACCAAGGTTTAAAAAGAGCAACGGGAGGATCTGTATAGTTGATTGCTGGGAAATATGTTTCTCGGTGTGTTTATTTGCTGTAACCTGTTTTGATACATGTATGTAATAAAATATATATTTTTTTAAATAGGGACTGTACATCAGGTTAAGCTTGAATGGGAACCAAGAGAGTAATTAAAAAAAAAAAATGTATTGGGATCTAAATGCACTGGCAAGCCAATATTTATTGCCCATCCAGAATTGTCTTTGAGAAAGTAATGGTGAAGTGCTGTGTTCGAGGTACACGGAGTGGTATTAGAGAAGGAGTTGCAGGATTGAAGGGACAATTATATTGTTGTGACTTGGAGGGTAACTTGCAGTTAGTGATGTTCCCATCTGTCCATTTCCCTTGTCCTTCTAGGTGGTAGAGGTCATGGGTTTAAAAGGAGATGCTGAAGGAGCCTTGGAGCATTGCTGCAAAGCATCTTGTAGCTGGTACACACTGCCACTACTGTACACTGGTGGTGGATAGACTTGACAGGATGTAGGATTGATGGCAGGTTTGAACAAGATGCTTTTGCTCCTGCCAATAAATTCTGCACTGCAGAAATAAATCACCGATATGAAACAAGCAACACACTGGTTTAGCACAGGGCTAAAGAGCTGGCTTTTAAAAAGTAGACCAAGGCAGGCCAGCAGCATGGTTCAATTCCCCTACCAGCCTCCCCGAACAGGCGCCGGAATGTGGCAACTCGGGGCTTTTCACAGTAACTTCATTTGAAGCCTACTTGTGACAATAAGCGATTTTCATTTAATTTCATTTCACTGTTCACCTTGGGCTATTGCAGATCTGAGTCTATGTCATCTGAAGTATTTTCAACAACAAAACTAGTCCGAGTGTCATGAAAAGAATAAACTAGAGCTTCTGACAGGACCAGTCCATGGGTGGTAGAGAGGGAGCTGTCTTGTAATGAGAGACTTGAAGCAGTTAATAATAACCAGCTTCTATTGCATCACCCCTGTTGTGACATTAGCACCTCCACTGTCTTTGTGCAGCCTTCAGTTAAAATGAAAACATACGGCTTGATGCTGAATTTGCCACAGGTGCGTAGCAAAGTGGGTGTGTTAATTTTTATCATCGAAGATTCTATTAGCAGTTCAAATGCATCAAGCAGTATCACATAGCGTCTTCTCACTGCATGCTTTTTAAGGCGTCACTCATAATTGAATTATTAATAAATGCATTCAGTATTGATGGGATTAACACAAGCCTCTAAATGACACACTAGTGTGTTATTTTTGAATTTTAAAACTCACATGCCACATAGCAATTTAAATTTGCATTTCGTTGGAAATTTAAAAGGTTAGAAATAGATCCCACTGCTGTTCGGTTCAAAATGAATTTTATTGCATTACAGCAAGATTCAAGGAGGATATAAACCTAGCATCTTACATAGAAGGAATAAGGGAGGGGATTGTTAACAGATGGACACCCTTAAGTTTAAAAGACCATACTGTACAGGACCATAAGAGATACTGAATTTCTAACTCTTCAAATTGTCAGCTGTAAAACACAGGGGCATACAGGCTAAATACTGCAACAAAATATCTCAATTATATATATATTTAATGGTTGGGGAAGAGATACAGGATTTTACATACCAGAGCTCTAAAGCTTTGCGCAGCATTGAGTTTCAGGCAGGAGAGAGACACACTAGCATGTATTATCAAGATGAAAATGAATTAAATCAAGATCAGAACAGGGTTGAATTAAATGTTGACACTCAAGGCCATTTACAGAGTTCACAAGCACATTTTAAAATCGATCAATTGGTCAATAGTTGATCAGGCAACTCAACTGTTACGCAAAGAAAAAGGGTAAAAACTTTATTTTGCCTGCCAGCTTTCCCTGGTGAAGACCTTGTTTCAAAGATGGAGGTATTTGCATCAAAGTGGCAGGCATACACAAACCCAGTCCACAGCAGTAAGAGGACTTTGAAAGTCCACCTCAGCACGGAGGCAGGTGTGACCAGAACAGCTAATGTGCTCTATAGTTGATTTTCCACTTAACTTAAAATATTTGATTTCTGTTGAGTGCATCCCGATTGCAGTATTTGCACAGCAAGTGTGTTCACATCATTCACCGCCACTGACTATTTGCTGGAAGGGATTGGTAGATTTCTGGAGGCAAGGCAGTCCAACTTCCAAATGTGATGACAACATGGAGAGAACCGGTGGACTCACTATCCTTCCCTGCAAAACATTTACTTCTGACATGGTTCCCACCTCAAATTCCTCCCTTCTGCCTGGAATGCGCCATTCCCACACTATAAACAGGCAAGAAATTATAGTACAACATCTTTCAATCCTATCTTTGTTAAAGTTCACTGCCAAAAAGACAGGGTGCGATTCTCCAGAAGTGTGGAAGTGAGTGGGAACTATCATGAGCTTCCCGGCTCTCTGCCCGGAAAGACCGGCAACGCTATTCAATGTTAATCTCTATAGCTATCATGACCTGAAGTTTTTTAAATGCCCCTTTTTCAAACATTTATAAAAGGCTGAAGCTATCAATAACAATTACAATATCCACCACTGGACTGTTTTGATTAACAGGCCATCTGGTGTAGTTTATAAAAAACACTTCTGGTTTAGTCGAGGACTTTGTTGACATTCCTTCGAGGGTTATTATTATGGCATTATGGCCAGAAGGCCCACCTTGATTCTTTGTCTACAACTGCTGTAAACCAAACTAATCTAGGGTTATTTTTGTTCCCCTGATGGCATAAAGTGCAACTGTAAAATTGTTTAATGGTTAACATTAACCCAGCCATCGCCTGTTTGACTTCCCTCAATAACCTTGGCTGCAGTCAAGGTACAACCTCAGATTGATTCTCTGGGGCATTGTCCCAATTGTTTTACAAGCAGTTAGGCTTTCAAATGCTCACCCTTCACACACCCTTACCGCTTGTCTTATAGCCTCTCAAACCAGTCATGTTAACGCATGCCCCCTTATCGTGCCCATTCCATCTCCATTGCCACTCACCACAGATCCACCATGTGCAGACCACGGGTGACGAGGCTGTTGAATCTCACGAGAGGCTGCTCGAGATGTCTTGCAAGATGCAACCAAACCTCGCAATCTGGATCTCGCCCGCACTGGGTGTGGTTTAATTACTGGTCCCCACAAATATGGACCAGGTGTAACAGCACCTGGAGAGTCTCCCAGGCCAGTAGTGACCCCTGGGTGGTCAGGAACAGGACAGGATGGCACCCTGGCTCTCCCTATGGCACCCGGGCACCTTGCACTGCCACTGCCAGGCTGGAGGGGGTACTGTCAGGGTGGCAGTTCCAGGATGCCCAGGTGACACTGCCAAGGGGCAAGGCCTGAGGGGGGGGAAAGCTAATGGGGCTAAAGGTAGACATGTCTCCTGGCCCTGATAGAATGCATCCCATGCCCCAGGGTACTAAATGAGATGGCTAGGGAAACTGCAAATGTGCTCGTGATAATTTACGAACATTCACTAGACTCTGGGGTAGTCCCAGCGGATTGGAAATTAGCAAACGTGATACCACTGTTTAAAAAAGGAGGTAGATAGAAAGCGGATAATTATAGGCCAGTTAGCTTAACTTTGGTAGTAGGGAAGATGCTTGAATCTATCATCAAGGAAGAAATAGTGAGGCACCTGGATGGAAATTGTCCCATTGGACAGATGCTGCATGGGTTCATAAAGGGCAGGTTGCATCTAACTAATTTAGAGGAATTTTTTGAGGACATGCCAGTGTGATAGACAACAGGGAGCCAATGCATGTGGTATATCTGGATTTCCAGAAAGCTTTTGACAAGGTGCCACACAAAAGGTTGTTGCATAAGATAATGATGCATGGCATTAAGGGTAAAGTAGTAGCATGGATAGAGGATAGGTTAATTAATCAAAAGCAAAGAGTGGGGATTAATGGGTGTTTCTCTAGTTGGCAATCAGTAGCTAGTGGTGTCCCTCAGGGATCAGTGTTGGGCCCACAACTGTTCACAATTTACATAGATGATTTGGAGTTGGGACCAAGTGTAATGTGTCCAAGTTTGCAGATGACACGAAGATGAGTGGTAAAGCAAAAAGTGCAGAGGATACTGGAAGCCTGCAGAGGGATTTGGATAGTTTGAGTGAATGGGCTAGGCTCTGACAGATGGAATACAATGTTGACAAATGTGATGTTATCCATTTTGATCGGAATAATAGCAAAAGGGATTATTATTTAAATGAAAAAATGCTGCTGTGCAGACGGACCTGGGTGTCCTGGTGCATGAGTCGCAAAACGTTGGTTTACAGGTTCAACAGGTGATTAAGAAGGTGAATGGAGTTTTGTCCTTCATTGCTAGAGGGATGGAGTTTAAAACATGGGAGGTCATGCTGCTACTGTATAAGGTGTTAGTGAGGCCACACCTGGAGTAGTGTTCAGTTTTGGTCTCCTTACCCGAGAAAGGACGTATTGGTGCTGGAGGGTGTGCAGAGGAGATTCACTAGGTTAATCCCAGAGTTGAGGGGGTTGGATTATAGTGAGGGGGTTGGATTACGAGGAGTGGTTGAGTAGTCTGGGACTGTACTCGTTGGAATTTAGAAGGATGCGGGAGGGGATCTTATAGAAACATATAAAATAATGAAGGGAATAGATAGGATAGATGCGGTGAGGTTGTTTCCACAGGCGGGTGAAAGCAGAACTAGGGAGCATAGCCTCACAATAAGTGGAAATAGATTTAGGACTGAGTTGAGGAGGAACTTCTTCAACCAAAGGGTTGTGAATCTATGGAATTCCTTGCCCAGTGAAGCAGTTGAGGCTCCTTCATTAAATGTTTTCAAGATAAAGATAGATAGTTTTTTGAAAAATAAAGGAATAAAGGATCATGGTGTTACGGCGGGAAAGTGGAGCCGAGTCCACAAAAGGTCAGCCATGATCTCATTGAATGGCGGAGCAGGCTTGAAGGGCCAGCTGGCCTACTCCTGCTCCTAGTTCTTATGTTCTCATGCCCATGAAAGGGGGCATGAAGGGTAAAGGAACGGTATGAAGGGGCCTCAAAGGTTAGGGGGGGTTTAAGGGTGGGGAGGCCTGACCCAGGGGGGTGGAAGAACCTCAGCGACCCCATAGCAGGGTGTCATCACTTTGGGGGGGGGGGGGGGGGGGGGGAGGGAGGAGAAGAGGGGTCCAATGCCATGTGTTCAGGGGGTGACAATATCCATGGATAGGGATGTGGGAGATCCTCAAGCTCACTTAGAGGTCAGGGCAGTCTTTCAAAATAGCAGGTCTCGCCGGTGAGTTCAGGTCCCCATTGCTGAAAACATTTCTGGGCTGGAATGGGGAGAATCTCCCCCAGTGGGAGGCACAATAGCACAGTGCTTAGCCCTGTTGTGTCACAGCACTAGGATCCCAGGTTCGATTCCAGGCTTGGGTCACTATGCGGAGTCTGCACTTTCTCCCAGTGTCTGCATGGGTTTCCTCTGGGTGCTCCAGCTTTCTCCTACAAGTCCCGAAAGACATACTATTCGGTACTTTGGACATTCTGAATTCTCCCTCCGTGTACACGAACAGGCGCTGGAATATGGTGACGAGGGGCTTTTCACAGTAACTTCGTCGCTGTGTAAGCCTACTTGTGACAATAAAGATTTTTAAGGCCCAGAAAATTACTATGTATGGGTGAATACCGGTGTGGATCTCACCCAAAAAGCCAACGGAAAACACCTCGCCAAACCCGCCCAAAATGACACTGACATTTTGTGGTTGAATTCCGCCCTACATCTTTTGACTAGGCCCACCTGAGTCTCCAGATCTTCCTTTGTGCTGCCTAGTAGTGTGATGTTATCTGCTTACCTGATTTTGCATACACTATGACCTCCTATGATGCAGCCACACTTCACTGGTAACTCTGCTTGCACCATCCTCAGTACCTTCTCTCCCATAGCATCAAATGTATGGGTAACATAAGACACACTTGCCTGATTCTCTTCTCAAAGTGGAATTGGTTTATATGCTCGCTTCAATTAAGACCCTTAACGGCCACTTATGGGCATTTTCCTGCCCACCCTCATTTTTAGGGTTTGCAGGCAAATGATAGATCCTGGGGGGGGGGGGGGGGGGGGGGGGGGGGGGGGGGGAACCAATGTGATTTTTGAACAATTCATTGACAGGATGTGGGCATTGCTGGCTAGGCAAGCATTTATTGCCCATCTCTCGTTGCCCTTAGGTGGTGGTGGTAAGGTGCATTCTTGAACTGCTGCTTCCACAAGGTGTAGGTACACCTACATGGCTTCTTTTAGGGAGGGAGTTCCAGGATTTTGGCCCGCAAACAATGAAGGAATGGCGATATATTTCCAAGTCGGAGTGGAGTGTGACTTGGAGGGGAACCTCCAGGTGGTGGGGTTCCCAGGTATCTGCTTTTCTTGTTAACTAGATGGTAGTGGATTTGAATTTGAAAGGTGCTGCCTAAGAAACCTTGGCAAGTTACTGCAGTGCATCTTGTAGATGGTAATAGTAATAATCTTTATTGTCACAAGTTGGCTTACATTAACACTGCAATGAAGTTACTGTGAAAATCCCCTAGTCGCCACATTCTGGCGACTGTTCCGGTACACAGAGGGAGAATTCAGAATGTCCAATTCACTCTCCCATAGTGCGTTGGGGCTTGGGGTTGGTCGGTGGTTGCTTTGAGGGCTCCAGAGATTGGGACACCATTTAAAAACTCTGGCGAGCGGAGCTCCTCAGCGCACAACAGGGCTATGTGCGGCCTTGGCTGTGCAGTCCCTGCTGAGGCCCCTTATCGAACGAGTATCATTTAATAGCGTTATTTTCTCAAGTGCTGTGAGCACTGGGAAACTCACAGCTAACCGTGCTCGTTATGGTACTTTTTTCCCATTTAGTTAAATCCCGCCCAATGTCAATGGTCCCACTAAGACTATGGTGAAAGTGAACGAACAAACTTGGGGACTGCCTGTAGTGATCCACTGTAATAGGAGATGTAAGGTAGGACTTGCACTACAGGTTCGCCGGTAGCTCCTGCCGGCTGGCTCCGCCCAGGGAGAACGGTATAAATATGTATGACCTCCAGTGCCCTGCCATTTCGCCAGCTGCAGCAGGAGGCCACACATCTGACTGTAATAAAGCCACAGTTGTACCCAATTTTAGTGTTTGTGCAATTGATCGTGCATCACTGCCGGAAACAAGCTAGTGATAAATCCTGGAATATTGGAGTAATACCCCGATATCGCTACTGGGAGGAATAGGCCTCTTCTTTTTCCAAGGCACGAAAAATGCCTAAAATCAAAACATTGGCTTGCAGTACAGGGGTCCCAAAAACTCCCAACAGTTTCTGCTCAGACTCCAGCAGTAGTGGTGGGCACCCTCTTTGCGATAAGGAATTCAATCCGTCAGGTCAGCTCTGTCCCAACAAAATGGAGGCAAATTTGTGCAGCAGATGCAAGTCCTTCATCACTACTATGTGCCAAGAGAAGATTCTGGCTCCTCCTACCTCTCAGTGGGTTTAGTCTTTCAAGTGAATCCCCCCTATTTTTTTCAAATTTTGAGTATCCAATTGCTTTTTCCCAATTAAGTCACAATTTAGCATGGCCAATCCACCTAGCCTGCACATCTATGGGTTGTGGAATCCCCAGAATGTTTTTATATTTATAAACTCTCAAATGAAATCAATTAACTAATGCTCCACCGGGCTATTTGATTAATACCAGTGTAAAGAAAGGGTGAAAACATTTGATTACTTGCTGGAACAGAGAACTTTAAAAATGGCCAACTGAAGAAACACAGAATAAACAAACAGGTGTACAGTTACGAGGCAAGCTCGATGAACAGGTGGAGCAACAGATATCATTCTAGTCACTCGGAAGTAGAGATAAAGTTTCAAACTGTCCACACTCCCCACAAATTCAGCTGCCACAAGATGCCCAGTAACATTGCTTGCTAAATCTGCTTCCTTCTTCATGACGAATTCCTAAGGCCAGGTTTTCACTGCTGAAGTGGATAAGCTCAAGTTGGGAAATCTCCTGGCTCCCCAGACCCTCCTCAGTAGAATGTTACCCAAATGTCATAATCTTTGCTTTGTGGAGAAGGTGTGGGACAGAGTTGGGCGTGGCAACCCGGAAGCAGAGACGGACCCAGTGTCTGGAACACATCTCAGGCACAGTATAAAGAGCCTACCTGTAGGCAGTCCACGCTGTGAGGCAAGAAGCTGGGGGGGGGGGGGTGCTGTTGGATCTTGCGAGGCCATCATGGGCCATAGGAAAATAGAGATTAATGTTGCCTATTAGCCTTGAAGGAGAATACAGCAATAACTTAAGGCTGGCAATATTTCACAAGACCCAGCCATGGAGATGGCAGCATCTTGGCAGAATCAGCTGGTCCAGACACATGCATTAACTGATTAGCAAAATATCACAGGGCTGCAGAATTTTTACCCTTCCACTTTCTCTTTCACCACCCATCTATCAGGGTGTGGGCGTCCAATTGTGTCTTTCTCATTACCCTCAAAGCATCACACTATCATCAAGAGTGACGTAGAAGGAGAAAGATAGCAGGGTCTTGTGCACTCAGTAGCACAGCGTGTCATGGTGATGTGACAGCAACATCTGTCAGGCCACCCTGCATTCACACAACATCAGTCAGTGCTTAACTAGAGAATCAGGTTGCTGTAAAGGAGAGGATCTAGGTTATATGTGGTGACAAATGAAGCATACTTCTCCACATGCTTTCTTCATGCTAGAATGTCATAGAGGAGGCCAGCTGCTTCAGCTACTGGAACCTCCAGATTCTGGTCAAAGAGGAGCAATGGAGGCGTGAGATTATATACTCTAGAGGAAGGAGGAATGTGCCTAGCTAGTGTGATGAAGAGAGCATGGCAAGAGATTGCATCCTTCATAAGCACAGTAGATGAACATCAATCCTCTAGGATCCAGGAGGTTCTACAAGCTGCTGCTGTGCTCCAGCAAGGCGAGTTGTTTGGCAGAAGCATACAGAGGTCTTCATGATGGATGACATCTAAATACTGAGCCAGTAGGGGCAAACTTGGCAGCAAACTTGGCACATACCTCTCCTACAGCATGGATTATTGTATGTCAAGGTACTAATGTAGGTCCAAACAGTTAAGGGTCAATGTGTGAATTGATCCTGGAGGCACAATTGAATGGGCTTACATTACTCAATGTTGTACTTACAAGAGGACCCACAGTGCCAGAGGGATGGCCCAGACTGGGGTCAGGTCTGCAAGGTTATTTGCACTGTCAAAAAGACAGCAATGGAAATAGCAAGGGGACAAGCCAGGCTTATTATAAGTAATGGACAATTGCCACAGCAGGTGCCAGGCAGTGTCAGAGGCACATTTAAACATTGTGCTAAATGTGGAGGTGATGGTGTCGGAGCATTAAGCAGAAGGTGAAAGGGGGCGGGGTGGGGAGGAGAAGAGCGTGAATGTTAAGGATTCCACAAGAGAAGTTGCACGTTAAGGATTCCACAAAGATGATTGAAGACGATAACCTGATTCTACGCTAGGGCTTACTCGAATTACATTCTTTTGCATCTCAGATAGGTCCCAATGGCAATTGCCCCAAAACATCCCCACCCCAAGGCTGGTTCATCCCTCAGCATCAGGAGGAGGCAGAGCTGTCGGAGGGTGAAATGTCACACCTGGCCAATCAACTACCTATCAACACAAACATTAGCACTTCTGAGGGATGTGGTGTACGAGTCAGTGTCACTTGGTAAAGGGCACCACACCAGAGTGCATAAGGAGGTGTCAACATCAGAGCTACCTGTGCACAGAGCCTCTTGGAGAATGGAGGACAGTGGCAATAACGCTTTAGTAGGAACTGAAATAAGGCTTCAGGAGTTATCTGATGGAGCACAGTAACTGGAGCATCAACAGATATCCGGTAGAGTTCACTGAAGCAATGCAAGCTCATACACTTCAATGGAGGAGCCCATTCTAGTGATAAACTTCATCTTATCTCAGGGTTTTGATAGCATGAACACCGACAAGGTGAGAATGGCCAATCTGTTGGAGAGACACATTCAGCATCGTAGAATGCATGCAAAAGCAGTGTGATGCCCTGCGGACGGTTCCAGGTTCATCCAGTAGCCTGGAGAGGGCCATTCACAGCATGATCATGGATCAGTATGTGAGGAGCTGTGGACCTATAACAGGATGCTTAACTGGTAGAACAAATGTGGCTGGAAGGAATGGCTACTGCATCCCATCAACCAGCCCCACCTATCTCATGTGAAAGTCAGCCAGGTCTGTGAAGGTGGGTGAGAAAAATGAGGATACAGAGAACATCTAGGCCCCTCATCTTCTAGTGCTTCCCCATCCCCTCGGTGAGAGTCCTCTCCTGCAGTACATGTCCTAGCGTACCAGCTCACCATGAAGAAATGCAGAGTCTGCTGTCTCAGGTAGATCCCCATTGGATTATTGTATGATGAGGCCAGGCAAGATGCTCCTCAATACCATATTGCAGGAGAGGTGAGAAGCCCTCCTCCACCTCCTCAAGGCAACATAGGAAGCACTTTGTTAAGAGTGACGAGCACAGAACACCGTGGTGAATCGCTCAATGGTGCATCCACTGTGGTGTTATTTAATACCACTATGTTAAAGGTAGTTTCAAGCACTTTTCAAACAGGCGCACTACCTTCAATGACTGTTTTCATTTGACATTGTACATTAATAGCTTCAATTACCAGTTTAACAGAAAACAGCAGGTTCTTACCAGAGGCACTGGATACTGCTGACAGGGGTCATACAAGTAATAGTATGAGTGTCATACAAGTAATAGTATGAGTGTCAAGGGTGTGCCCAAGCATGTTCAGCATTGGAAGGTGGTTCATTATCTAGATGTTCAGAGAAGGTAGTTCCCCAAGGGGCATTGGATCTCCCGTGCAATTGAAGCCTTTTCCCATCCAGGTAGCAGAAGCCATTGACGGTGAGTTGCAGCACTGCAGGTTGTAGATGTCACATTTTGTATGTCAATGATGGATGGAATGTGCCAATGGCAGGTGGAACATGTGGAAGATAGTTAAAAGGTATATGTGTGGCTTATACATAGTTCCATTGACCTCTTGCACTCATATCTGCAAGTCTTATAACTTAACTCGTGCTGCTTACATGCATTCTTGACATAGGAGACATACTTTGGCAAAGCACAAGGTGAAGCCTCTGATTATTTGCCAGTCTTTAACAGAAATTTGCAGGCTTAGAATGTCTCAAGGTAAATTTGTGGACAATGTTGAAGAAAGGGTGATCAAGATGCTGGATTCAGCCATGCTGATGGCACTGTTTCCAGTTGGTATTTCCTCCTGTTGGGGTTGGGCATTTCCTTGAAAATATGTGGCTCCAATGTAGAACGGCAACTTTGTGTCTCACCAAGAACCTGCCGAGAGATTTGCTGCGAGATCTGAAAAACCGGTTAGGTGAATATCTTCTACATTAAGATATCTCTGGTGATAATGGCGCTCCATGTGGCTCACCCCTCAGGTTTCTCCCAGTGTCTCTCTCCTGCTCCATGCCATCTCAATCAGATTGTGTTGGGTGGGGTTACTGGGTTATGGGGATTAGGTGGAGGTGTTGATCTTGGGTAGGGAGCTCTTTCTAAGAGCCGGTGCAGACTCGATGGGCCAAATGGCCTCCTTCTGCACTGTAAATTCTATGATAATCTATGAAAAGAGGTGCTCCTCCTCCAATGTGATAGCTCTCTGGCCAGCTTCTGTCTACTTGATGTGGAGGTCCCCTCCAGTGCATCGTTTGTGTAACATGCAGCAAATGACTACTATTCACATGCAGATTCTGCCAATTATTCCTTCAGTATAGTTAAGGCTTCTAAACTGCAACTTCAGAAGCTCAATAGCCTGCCTAATGATGTCCCACATCTACATATGACTGTTGTTGTATTGACATTCAGGCCCCATCTCTGGTCACCTCAAGGGAGTCAGTAGTCAACTCCTTATGGGGTACCCTTTGTTGCCCAGAAGCCAACCCATGGACCGGTGTGTGGACTGGAATAGCTAGGGCAATCGTGAATGCCTCAGGGTAAAAAAAGTCTGCTGCCTAGAAAATGTGCACATTGGTGCCAGAAGGATTGGGGACAGGGACTAAATAAAATTAACCTAAGTAAAACATTGATAATGAGGAAACAAATGGAACTAAAAAGAATGACAAATCCCCAGGACCTGACTGTTTCCATCCACAGGTGTTAAAGGAAGTAGGGGAGCACATTGAAAGATTAGTCAGGGCATCTACAGAGTTCCTGAGATGCAGGACTCGTCCCCCTGGATTGGGAAATTGTTCATGTCACTCCACCTTTTAAGAAGGGCGAAAGAGGAAAACCAGGGAATTACAGACCAGTTGGCCTAACATCTGTGGTAGGGAAATTATTGGAGTCTATACATAATCAAGGATAGGGTACATTGGGTAAGTGAATACCTCAAAAATTTTCAGTTAATCAGGGAGAGTTAATCATGCATTCATGACAGGTAGGTCATGCTTGACAAATCTCACTGAATGTTTTGAAGAGATGACTAAGGTATTGGACAGGGCAACATCTATGGATGTTGTTTATGTGGACTTCCTGAAGGCATTTGATGAAGTCCCACATAAGAGACTGCTAACTAAGCTGAGGCCCACGGAATTGAGGGCAAATTACTGACGTGGCAGGGAAGTTGTGAGTGGCAGGTGATAGAAACACGAGGATAAACTGTTTCCACTGGTTGGAGATTCGAGAATCAGGGGACATGGCCTAAAAATTAGGGCCAGACCATTCAGGAGAGATGTTGGGAACCACTTCTACACAAAGTGTGGTAGAGGTTTGTAACTCTCTTCCACAAATGCCAATTGATGCTAGATCAGTTGTTAATTTTCAATCTGAGATAGAGATAAATATTTGTTAAGCAGTGGTATTAAAGGATAGAGACTGAATAGTGGAGCAGGCTCGAGGGGCTGAATGGCCTACTCATGTTCCTATGTTTTAAGGCCTCGGCTTGATTGGATGGAAAGATTTCCTGTTTGTAGCGCACAAAGTCTCCGAGAGACGAATAGAGTGAAGTCGATGAGGCTTTATTAAGCGTGACTGTTTCCCCCGCAGTTCAGTAGTAGACTGCCTGCGGGGGAGGACTCCAGGTACTTATACTCCGCCTTCAGGGCGGAGCTAGAGGTCAACGTCCAACCAGGACCCGGGATCTGTCAGCCAATGACATCATGGCTTCACAGTCCCACATGACCCCTAATGCATACTACCACATTCACCCCTTGTTAAAAATGAACCCGGCGGGGTGATGCTTCGCATGGTGGCAAGGGTTTACAAGGCTGGTCCTGGGAGGAAAAACTTTCGCATGTTATTACAGTATGTACAAGGTTTTTTTTTCTCAAACTATTTACAGTAATCGTCAGGAAAAGACAAAATGTTCTCGTTAAAAGTCCACATAGTGTACTGTTAGATCGACGCCACGAGTCGGTGGGGCGGTCTGGTCGTCCGTGTCGATCGCCTCGGCCCCGGTGGTGGTGGTGGTGCTTGTTCCGGTGTTGTCGTCTCCGGGAGCCTTACGGTTTCAGCTTGGGCTTCATTCCTGGTCGGGCCTGGGAGGAGGACTGATCCTCCTGGGAAGGGGGCGGTCGCGGGGTGCGGCGGTGGCAGGAAGGGGGGTGGTTGGGTGATTGGTGTCGGGGGGGTGTGTGTGTTGCCGGCGGGCGCCAGATCTCACAGAGAGACCGTGTCCTGTCGGCTGTCGGGGTACTCCACGCAAGCGTACTGCGGGTTCGCGTGAAGGAGGTGAACCCTTTCGACCAACGGGTCCGACTTGTGCGCCCGCACGTGCTTTCGGAGCAAGATGGGTCCTGGGGCCGCCATGCATACTACCACACTGTTCACAAAGTTTCCAGCTGCTAAATTGGTGTCCTTATAGCCAAGTGTGTACAGTCAACCACTCCCTGAACTTGAGAATGCAGTTGTATCGGTAAAGTCCTTAGCTCACTGTATCTGTGATGCCGCATCTGTGATGCCGCATCTGTTGGAAAGTTGATGTGATCCCCATCTGAGAAATGGGCATATCCGTGATAGTGGAGATGCACTGGTGGGCGGTTGATTGGGAAATGCCAGAGTAAGCCTGGAAGGTGCCAGCTGCATAGTAATTGATATGTGCAGCTGGTAGTGCTTGGGGATGAGTTGCGTATGGCGCCAGATCTTGATTCACCATGGCATATCTCTCTCCAATGACTTCCCTTGAGACTTGTAGCTTTTGCCTGCACTGGGTCAAGATAGAGCCTTACCTCAGGGTGATAGGTCATGTTCCGCCTTCTTCCTACCACACGCTGTGTTGACTGTGTCAACCTTTGGCTATGTCCTCTGTCTCTGGCAGCATGTTTACACTGCTGGTCTGGCTCTAGGGTCTCTATGTGGGATGATGCCATGTCCATTTTTTCCACTTCTTTCAGTATATCCTGCCTCAGGCAAGGAATTATTCTAATGGGCCACACAGATATGCTCTTCGAATTCCACAAGCCCCATTGCCCCTGGACACCACAATTCCCTTGGGACAAACCACAAACCTCTATCTGCGGTCGAAAACAGTGTTCAAACTTTAAATTCTCTGCACAAGGAAAATATACCTTTCTGGAGGCCTGCAGAAGCATTTACAACTTGTCAATGATGTTGCGAGTCACACACTACAGGTTCAGTTACTTCGAGCCACAAAACTCATCTGTTTGAACTAAATCTCCTGGCTGATTCGAGAAACTCGGTGTGTAACATTTTAGTAGGCCCCTTTCTCTCTCAGCAAAAATAGAGCACGGTTTAACAGAAATGGAACAGTCCTATGTCTAGTACCTTTAGCCGGGTGTTTCAAGTTGCTGGCAGTGCCGAGAACGGCTCCGCTATTAAACTGCTTCATTTCATGGCCTCAGCAAGGAACACCCCTCTGAGGCCACACTTAGTCCCATTTCCTGCACTAACAAGCTCCGCTAGCCAGTACAGGAAGAGATCAAATGGCGCCCCGATCTCTAGAACCCCCCCCCACCCCTGCGGCCTGCGGCCACCGGATCCCCCCCCCCCATGTCCCAATTTACGATTGAGGAGATCAAGCCTCCCCCACATCCCACCTCATAAGGGCAGGGCATTCACGGACCAGATCCCCGGTATGGGCAAGAAACCACTCAGACAGGTATCAGGGTGCCACTCTGTCCAGGGCATGAACCCTGTTATGTTCTTGTCGGGTGGTCTGATTTATAGTACAAGAACACTTGTAGCTAAAGCTATAAATGATGTATTAGCATTAACTGTGGGTCAACTATATACAAAACAACAAATAACAGTATGATCATGCGCAAGCCTCTTCCAGCTCTTCAGTCAATCTGAGGTCACCTGACTTTAACATTCACATATACTAATGAGACTCCTAGTGGTCAGTCGTAGAATTACAACACGATATCACCACACACCCAGGGGCCCCGCCAAGTTCTGAGCCTGACTGCACACTGGAATACGGAAGTCGGGATCCCGTCCTCAATGGGCAGGATCCAAATCGCAATGCTTCGCAAGGTCTCGCAAATCATTGCGAGACTCTCACGAGAGGCCTCATGTGAGATTTAATGGCCTTGTCATGTGCCAAGTCGGGCGCGATGAATCCGGTAGATTGTGTCCATATTTCTACTAGAAATGGGGACCGAACTTACAAATGTGGATCCCGGCTGTTATTGTGAATGCTCTGTGGAGTGTAAAACCCATGTGAAACTTGGTTTTTGGGCCACTACATTTTCTCAGACAACACTGGCAAATACCAGCTGGTTACCAAATGAAAACAGTTTGGACCAGTATTATTATTTCGTAGATGTTGCTGTTTTTTCCTTAGAGTAATCTGGTGTCAAAACCACATGTGCATGATCCTGTTTGCAATAAGTAATACAAAGAGTTACCCAAATAATCAGGGATCAGCTATTATTAGTATTCACGTCGCCTTCACTGATTCCACTCCAGACCTATACAATTGACTATGTTGTTCAATCCTACCACTGTTTCTGGAAAAAGGTTGTTGCCTTTCTATGTACCACTAAAAATATCCCTTAGCTACACATTTACTGCTCATTTAGGAAATGGGCAGCTTAAATTTCTATCTTTTTGGAACCTAACAATACAAAATTAATTATTGCAAAAATGTTTGTAATTTTAGGCAGGGTAACAAATTCCTCAAAATGCCACTTTTAAACATTAAGTCAAAAGGAGAACGTAATTTTGACTTTGGGTGTAAGTGTAAAATAGGCAAAATTAGATCAATTGTCAATTATACATCTTTCCTGATTTTCATTTCAATTGGTCAATTGTTTCACCCAATCACCCAAAGTCAAAATTATCCTCCAATGTCCGGTCCAGATTACGATGATCAAGCGTTAAACTTTCAGGCAGAAGGGGCAGCACAGTGGGTAGCACTGTTGCTTCACAGCTCCAGGGTCCCAGGTTCGATTCCCGGCTTGGATCACAGTCTGTGGAGACTGCACATCCTCCCCGTGTCTGCGTGGGTTTCTTCCTGGTGCTCCGGTTTCCTCTCACAGGTCCCGATAGACATGCTGTTATTTGGACATTCCGAATTCTCCCTCCGTGTACCTGAACAGGCACCAGAATGTGGCGACTAGGGGATTTTCACAGTAACTTCATTGCAGTGTTAATGTAAGCCTACTTGTGACAATGAAGATTATTATAATAATAGAGCTGTGAAGATGGATGACTATTCTTTAATGTTCCTTTACAAGTACTCTTTGATTCCAAAGACAATATAGAACTTATCCTCAAAAGACAAAATGGATGGGTAAAATAAATGGAGATTGTAAATGGGGAATGGAAGGTGATTCATTGGGTGGGTAGAGTCAATTATAGGGAAAATGTGCATGGAGTGTGAACGGAACAGGATTGAGGATTGACTGGTATCTTCTCATTTCATGTTTTCTTGTGTTAGGACTGAGAGATTAGGGACACATTAGGAGCAGGAGTAGGCCAGTCAGCCTTTCAAGCCGGCCCCGGCTTTCAGTAGGAGCATGGTTTCTCTGATTGTGGTCTAAATGCCACTTTCTGGTCTTCCCCCATAATCCTCGACTCGCTTGCTATCAAAAATCTACTAAACACAAACTTGAATATATTCAAAAGACCCAGCCCCACAGATTTCTGGGGAAGAAATTCCACAGGCTAATGACCCTCTAGAGAAAAAAAAAAACCCTCTTTCTCCCCAAGTTAAAAGACTGCTTATTCTTAAACTGTGTCCCCTAATTATAATCTCCCCAATAAGAGGAAACATTCTCCTTGTGTCGATCCCAGGAGCATCTTATATGTTTCATTAAGATCCACCTCCCATTCTTTGAACTTCAGTGTGCATAGGCCGAACCTGTTCAGCCTTTTTACATAAGATAAGCCCTTCATCTCAGGAATGAGTTCAGTGAACCGCCTCTGGACTACTTCCAAACACAATTATATATTAATTCAGTACTCTATGTATGGTCTCATAAGGCTCTGTCTGTACAGTTGCAGCAACTCTCTCCTACTTTTATATTCTATTCTCCTTGCAATAAACACCAGCATTCCATTTGCCTTTCTATTTTATTGAAAATATTTTATGAAGGCACATATAATTTCAACATCAATTTTCAAGAGGAAAACACAACAGAACAAATAACACCCACCCAACCAACATCCAAACCCAGCCAACGTGGCTTACATACACAGTTGCCCAGTCCCCCTTTCCTACTAACTATTTCCCACTTCAACCATAGCCCCATGTCTCCCTCTTTCCTTTTACACCCCCCCCCCCCTTATATCTGTTAACAGCTTAATTTTCCCCAAAGCAGCCGATAAACGGCTGCTATCTCCGGGTGAACCTTGGCATCGATCCTCTCAGGGCGAACTTGACCTTATCAAGCCTGAGAAACCCGGCCATGTCAGTAACGCATACCCCCGATTTTGGGGGTTCCAAGTCCCTCCACGCCAATATGATCCGTCTCCGGGCTACCAGGGAGGCAAAGGCCAAAACATCAGCCTCTCTCGCCCCCTGGACTCCCGGGTCTTCCGACATACCAATAATTGCCACCTCTGGACTCTGAACCGCCCGTACCTGCAACACAGTGGACATGACATCGGCAAATCCTTGCCAGAATCCCCTAGCTTCGGACATGCCCAAAACATGTGGACATGATTTGTGAGCCCTCCTGAAAACTGCCTACACCTATCCTCCACCCCTTCAAAGAACCTGCTCATACGGGCACAGTCATATGTGCCCTGTGAACCACCTTGAATTGTATCAGGCTAAGCCTGGCACACGATAAAGACGCGTTAACCCTACTCAGGGCATCCTCCCACAATCCTGCCTCTAATTCCTTGCCCAATTCCTCCTCCCATTTTCACTTCACCTCTCCTATCGGGGTTCCCTCCCATTCCATGAGCTCTTTATAAATTTACGAGACCTTCCTCTCCCCCCACTCCTGTTTTCAACACTAACTTGTACCCCCTGGGGCAGTAGGTGTGGAAAGGTCGAAACCTGCCTCCGTGCAAAGTTCCTCACCTGCAGGTAACGGGACCCATTCCCCCCGGACAGCTCAAACTCCTTCTCCAAGTCTTCCAATCACGGAAAGCCGGCGTCAATAAACAGGTCCCCAAACCACTAGATCCCAGCTCGTTGCCACCTCCGAAACCCTCCATCCAGTTCCCCTGGTGTAAACTGGTGGTTGCCACAAATAGGTGTCCATACCGACACCCCCTCCAATCCCATGTGCTTCCGCAACGGTCTCCACACCCTCAAAGCTGCCACTACCACCGGGCGTATGGAGTACCGAGCCGGCGAGAACAGCAAAGGTGCCGTTACCAGTGCCCCTAAACTTGTGCTCCCCCCCACTACCCACTTCCTGATCATTGCTATGTTCGCCGCCCACTAGTAATTTCTAAAATTTGATTGGGCCAGCCCCCCCCTTCCCTTCGACCCTGCTCCAGCAGCACCTTCTTAGGGTCTTAGCTGCCCACACAAACCCTGAGATCACCGTGTTCACCCTCTTAAAGAAAGCCTTTGGGATAAAAATAGTCAGGCACCAAACTACGAACCAAAACCTCGGGAGAACTGTCATCTTTACCGTCTGCACCCTCCCCGCCAGGTGACAACGGGAGCATATCCCACCTTCTGAAGTCCAAACCGCCCCAGGATCTCCCACAAATACTCCCATTCCACTCGATAAAAGGCCTTCTCCGCATCCATGCCGGCCATCACCTCCACCTCCCTTCCCTCAGAGGGCATCATAATCACATTTAGCAGCCTTCTAATGTTCGCCACTAAATGCCTCCCTTCACAAACCCCGTCTGGTCCTCCCCTATCACTCCTGCCCCACAATGCTCTATTCTCGAGGCCAATATCTTGGCGTCTACATTTAGAAGAGAGATTGGCCTGTACGGCCCGCATTGTTCCGGGTCCTTATCCCGCATCAGGGTGAGAGAAATCAAGGCCTGTGACATTGTTGGGGGTGCACCCCTCGCTCCCTAACCTCATTGAACCTCCTTACCAGCAGGGGCCCCAGAACTTCTGAAAACTTTTTATAAAACTCCACTGGTACCCCTACGGCCCCGAGGCCTTGCCCGACTGCATCGCCTTTAGCCCCTCCACCACTTCAAACAGCCCAATTGGGGCTCCTAGGCCCTCCACCAGCTCTTCTTCTACCCTTGGAAACTCCAGTCCCTCCAAAAACCGCATCATCACCTCCACCCCGGCTGGGGGTTCTGACTCGTATAACCTGCTGTGCAAGTTCCGAAACACCCTGTTCACCCCCACCGGATCGAAGATCGTATTCCCCCCTTTGTCCTTCACTTTCTCTATCTCCCTAGCCACCTCCTGTTTCCTTAGCTGGTGTGCTAGCATCCTGCTAGCCTATTCCCCATATTCATACACTGCCCCTCTCGTCTTTCTCAACTGCCGCACCACATTCCCTGTAGATAGCAACCCAAACTCCAGCTGCAGCTTCTGCCACTCCTTCAACAACCCCTCCTCCGGGGCCTCCTGTCCACCTGGAGAATCTCCCTCACTAATCTATTCATCTCCGCCCACTCCGCCTTCTCCCCGTGTGCCCGTATCGTGATTATCTCCCCTTTCACCGCTGCCTTTAACGCCTCCCATACTGTAGCTGCTGAGACTTCCCTCGTATCATTCATCTCCACATACCTCCGAATGACCTCCCTCACAAGGGACTGGTTTAGCACATTGGGCTTAATCGCTGTCTTTTAAAGCAGACCAAGGCAGGCCAGCAGCACTGTTCAATTCCCGTACCAGTCTCCTCGAACAGGCGCTAGAATGTGGCGACTAGGGGCTTTTCACAGTAACTTCATTTGAAGCCTACTTGTGACAATAAGCAATTTTCATTTTCATTTCATTTCACCCGCATACACATCTGATCCTTCGCTAATAGTCCTATATCTAACCTCCAGTACGGGCGCTGGCCCCCCTCCTTGCTCACCTAAGTCCATCCAGTGCAGGGCATGATCCGACACTACTATCGCCGAGTACTCAACGTCCACCACCCCCGCCAGCAACGTCCCATCCAGAACGAAAAAGTAAATCAGGGAGTACACTGTGTACATGGGAAAAGGAGTACTCTTCCGCTCTCGGTCGCCCAAACCTCTACAGATCCACCCACCCCCATCTGTCCCATAAATCCCTTTAGCTCCTTCGATGCCCCCGGCACCCTCCCTCAAACTCGACCGATCCCGGTTTGGATCCATAACCGGATTAAAGTCTCCCCGCATAATCAGCCGATGGGTGTCCAGATCAGGGATCTTCCCCAATACCTGCCTCATGAACTCTACGTCATCCCAGTTCGGTGCATAAATGATCAGCACCACTGGCATCCCCTCCAGCTTACCACTCACTATAACATATCTGCCCCACCAAGTCAGCCACTATTCTTCCCACTTCGAACGCCTCCCGCTTATTAATCAGAATTGGCACTCCCCTTGTTTTGGAATCTAGCCCCGAATGGAATACCTGCCCTACCCATCCCTTCATCGGGTGTGTCTCCTGTATCATTGCCACATCCACCGTTAAGCTTTTTAGATGTGCGAACATACAGATCCTCTTGACTGGCCCATTCAGCATACCCTTCAGAGTTCAATGTCCTCTTTCTCCTGCCAGTTCATTGTCTCCAACAAATTCCATCGCCTCCTCTGGCGACCCAAAGTACAGTTCCCGGCCTTCATACGTTACCCACAAACGCGCTGGGTATAACATGCCGAATTTCACCCCCTTCTTAAAGAGGGCCGTCTTGTTGAAGCTCGTCCTCCTTTTGGCCAGCTCTGCACCCAGGTCCTAGTAGACACGCAGCTCACTGCCTTCCCAAGTAGAGTGCCTCGTTTGCCTGGCCCAACTCAAAATCCGTTCCTTATCCCGGAACCGGTGCAATCGCACCACCATCGCCCTCGGCGGCTCGTTTCCTTGCGGCTTCCTCATAAATGCTCTGTGCGCCCAGTCCACCTCCAAAGGCCGAGCAAATGCTCCTTCACCCAGCAGCTTCTCGAACATCCGCGTCATAAATGCACCGCCGTCAGCTCCTTCACTGCCCTCCGGCAGGCCCACGATCCTCAAGTTCTGCCTGCGCGATCTATTCTCCAGGTCCTCCACCTTGTCCTGCAGCCTCCTCTGTTGATCTCTCATCGACCCCATCTCTGCAGCCATCGAGGCAAGTTGCTCCTCGTGCTTCCCCACCATCTCCTCAACCATCTGGATCGCCTGGCCCTGGGCCTCTAACCTCATCTCCATGCGGTAGATCCCTGCCTTTATCGGATGGTCCACCCTGGCCAGGTCCTCCAAGTTCTCCTTCCTCTGCTGGAATTTATACTGTGGTGGAGGGTGGGGCTGGTTAGGGAGCCAGCAACAGGTGGAGATAGACAAAGATGTTGAGGACAGAAGGAAAAAAGAATGTAAATGGGGGTGATTAAGGCTAAGATGGATGATAGTGGCACATAGAGATTAAAGTGCTCTCCACCACCTTTACCCCATTGTTATTTCTATCAATTTATTTTAATTGTAATTTCTTCCATTAATCTGTTTTTCCCTCCCCATTGTTCCCCTCTCACCCCTTCCCTCCCCATTGTTCCCCTCTCACCCCTTCCCTCCCCATTGTTCCCCTCTCACCCCTTCCCTCCCCACTGTTCCCCTCTCACCCCTTCCCTCCCCACTGTTGCCCTCTCACCCCTTCCCTCCCCACTGTTGCCCTCTCACCCCTTTCCTCCCCACTGTTCCCCTCTCACCCCTTCCCTCCCCACTGTTCCCCTCTCACCCCTTCCCTCCCCACTGTTCCCCTCTCACCCCTTCCCTCCCCACTGTTCCCCTCTCACCCCTTCCCACCCCATTGTTCCTCTCTCACCCCTTCCCCCCCCACTGTTCCCCTCTCACCCCTTCCCTCCCCATTGTTCCCCTCTCACCCCTTCCCTCCCCATTGTTCCCCTCTCACCCCTTCCCTCACATTGTTCCCCTCTCACCCCTTTCCTCCCCACTGTTCCCCTCCTCCCCACTCCACTTGGGCCAACTGTTCATTGTTGCCCTTTACACACTGCTCACCTTTGTCTGCCATTCACACATTCTAATCTCTTTATGTGACACCATCAACAGCCTTCTTAGCCTTAATCACCCCCTTTTACATTCTGTCCTTGATATCTTTGTCCACCTAGAGCCGGTGCAGACTCGATGGGCCGAATGGCCTCCTTCTGCACTGTAAATTCTATCTATCTCCACCGATCGCTGGCCCCTTATCTAACCCCACCGCTCCACCACAGTATAAATCTGACCCAATTTCCAGTTCTCTTTGGCTTTAACAAAGAGCCATCCAGACTTGAAACATTAGCTCCCTTTTCTTTCCGGATGCCGTCAGACATGCTGAGATTGTCCAGTATTTTCTGTTTTTGTTTCAGTAATCCCATGCAGTCTTGTTTCTTCATACTTGGTGATTAACTTTATTGACGACAGCATCACAAACAATTGGATACTTTTAATGAATGTTTGATAATCACATTCAAACCCTTTTCTTTTTCCTCGGTCAGTCGGTACTTATCCACTGTTCAGGCATGTTTCACATTTCATGAATCCATCCACATCACCTTACGTTTGTCCACATTGAATTCCATCTGCTATTTCTTAGCCCTACCTCTGGAATCCAGAACTCTTTGAATGCCATCATTCACCAACAGATCACTGACATTATTCAACAACAGCACAGGACCCAGAATATATCCCAAACTTAAATTGTTATTCCATATCAAAGTTTTCTGTATTAACCACCATCATTCCTTTCCATTGCAAAACTAATTTTCAAACCAGCAACCTAATGTACCATTACAATCATTAAGATATGATTTATATCTGCACTAAATGCCTTCAAAAAATTTAATTGTTCCTGCATCTTATTCCTCAAGCACCAGTGATTCATTCACCTGAGAAACGAGTCCGAAAGCTAGTGATTCGAAACAAACCTGTTGGACTTTAACCTAGTGTTGTAAAACTTCTTACTGTGCTCACCCACCCCAGTCCAACGCCGGCATCTCCACAACAGTTTAATAGAGGCGTTCTTCTAAAACACGGCTTCTTCTAAAATCCAAGCAACTGCTCCTACTCGATTAACAGGTACATTTCTTATGATTTCCACTCTACTGAGGTTGGACTAAAAAGATAATTTATAAGCTTGACCAACCCTACAGGAATCCTAATCGTTTGTGTAAAAGGTTAGTTTCAGCTGAATTAGTCATTAATAAAAGGAAGCAAGGGAGAGATGTCTAAACTGGTTCATTATTTGTGCTTTAGAAATTCTGAACTATCACAGACTAAAAATTGGATAACCCTTTTTCTCAGCAGAGGTTGTGATCTGAGATCAGCCCATGACCATTCACAGAGAGATGGGGAACAAAATATTTGGTGTGTCCATTTCATCTAAATCAGGCATTTTCAAAGTGGTGGTCGCAACCCGCGGATGGGTCGCAGGCGGGTGTCGGGATGGTCGCAGAGCCGTCCATCGCGCCGTTCCCAATCGCGTGAATTCACGCGCAACAGAAGCAGCAGCCGGCTTTTAACAATGCCGGCTGCCAGCGGCTTGGAAAGTGATAGCAGCGACCATATTAAAAAATGCGGCTGCATGGCGCCCACTCATCAGTGCGCATGCACGGAAACAAGCAAGAAGTACCGCTTCCTCCTGTCATCAGCGCGCTGCCGCAGGAGAAGATTTAAAAAAAAATTCAATGTAATCTTCCTGCCTGAAGCGAGGCAGAGAGCAGGTCACGCGGCCTGAATTCCCATGTCATATGATTTGGACACGATTGTGATTCCTCCATTTTATCAGCAGCAAACAATTAAAATTTAAAATGGATTGTTTTGTTATAAGGACGAGAGGGCAAGAGACACAAACAGGCCAGAATCTCACAACTAAACCTGCTGGAGAAAGTGGCTCAGGAGAATGCACAGCAGGACAAAGCAGTGGCGGTGTGAGCTGTTCAGGAGGGTCCACAACATGACAAAGCATTGTGAGCTCCAGGGCCACTGGTGAACAGCACGTTAAGAAGAAGCTGAAATCAGGCACAAAGCTGTATTATGATTTTTTTAAGGTATGGATTTATTAATTGTGCCAAGGTCGGCCGGCGTGGGTCACAGAGGTCAGCCGGCGTGGGTCCCGAAGGTCGACTGGCGTGGGTCACAAAGGTCGGCCGGCGTGGGTCACAAAGGTCGGCCGGCGTGGGTCACAGAGGTCAGCCAGCGTGGGTCCCGAAAGTCGACTGGCGTAGGCCCAGAAGGTCGACTGGCGTGGGTCCCGAAGGTCGACTGGCGTGGGTCACAAAGGTCGGCCGGCGTGGGTCACAAAGGTCGGCCGGCGTGGGTCACAGAGGTCAGCCGGCGTGGGCCCCGAAGGTCGACTGGCGTGGGTCCCGAAGGTCGACTGGCGTGGGTCACAAAGGTCGGCCGGCGTGGGTCAAAGGTCGGCCGGCGTAGGTCCCGAAGGTTGATTGGTTGGTAAAAATGGGTCCCCGGAAAAAAGGTTTTAAAAACACTGACCTAACGCTCCACGTTACTCTACTCTACTCTCCTAAGCACTGCCAGCAGCCTTTGTGCTTGCAGCGGAGCCAGGCAGCATTGTTAGCAAACCATGTTTCCCAACCAGCCTTCACTTCTTAAAAGGTAAACTGACTTTCAAAGGGAAGTTGCACTGCTGAAGTGAAGACCAAGTCATTCGACTGGGAAGACGACATGAAGCAGAATGGCACAATAACAAGAGAGCACACAGTGGCTATGTACATTCAGCTTCTTGGGGGATTGGCTGACTGTGGTGATCCACTGTATTAGGAGATGTAAGGTAGGACCTGCACAACAGGTTTGCCGGTAGCTCCTGCCGGCTGGCTCCGCCCAGGGAGAACTGTATAAATATGCATGACCTCCAGTGCCCTGCCATTTCGCCAGCTGCAGCAGGAGGCCACGCATCTGACTGTAATAAAGCCACAGTTGTACCCAATTTTAGTGTTTGTGCAATTGATCGTGCATCACTGACATGCCAGACAGCCTCATGTCACAGTCAAGGGGCATGGCTGCTAGTTGGCATGGAGCATTGTGCAGACTTAGGAGACATCCTATGCAGCATGGAATAAGTGGCAACTAAATGAAAACACGAGCAGACCCATCCGAGAGGCAGAGCTCGATCGCTGCTGCACACCGCTTCCACTGGAGCACAAGCAGAATCCTCCTGACATCTCAGTATTGCCATGGAAACTCTGCTTTGGAGGCTCTGGTGATCAAGGTGGAATCAGGTAGAGAGGTTATGTTTCCTTAGGTGGGCTGGAAGCTCGATGCAGTAACCTGATACGGTAATGGGAACACGTTGCCAGAGAGACCAATAGCTGAAGTCTGGAGTTGACATGAAAGCGATGCTGGCAAAAGTACAATGACCTCACATTGTTGGTCATGGTGAATAAAAGATTTCTCACATTACACTCCATGTCCATATTGTGATCAAGCGAGGGGAGTCCAACGAGTTTCTTAAAAGTCCTTTATTTCAGCAACAGCATCTTACATGCACAGGGCCCGGTTACCTTTCACCGGTTCCTCATTCATTTTTAGCTGGCTCTACAGCTGCCGGCCTTTTATGCTTGTGCCGGGTTAACTCAGTCCAATTGAGCACAGGGAACAATCATCTCCAGCTGGATGAGTCCTGTGCAGGTTATTAGACCCCTCCCCCGAAAGTCTAAAACCCTTCAGAAGGACGACCATTGAAGAGGAGAGGATAGGAGAGGACTAAACCGATGCAAACCCCAGACAACAAATGCAAAAAACCAAATTGGTTCGGATAAGGCACCACCGAACAGGGAAGCAGAACGGGCCGGCGTGTACTCCACCAAGCATTATGTCCGGCCCGACACCCTCACCATTCACACAGGGGGCAAAGCAGCTAACAGCCGAACCCGGGGACGGCGCGCACCATGGCATCGGACCATCAACCCAAGGCCCAATCGGCGTGGCATGCCTTCCAGCCACAGAGGGAACAGGTGGGGGGTCGGGAACATCAGACAAATCCACCTCAACGTCCCGTAACTCCCAAACACCCCTTAATTAAAAAAATTATCAGGCAGTCTAAATTTTACCTAAAATTAAAGCACCTACCAAAATTTTTATTTTTTATTTTGTTTTTTTTAAAATAAATTTACAATACAGAATTTTTTTTTTCCCAATTAAGGGGCAATTTGGCGTGGGCAATCCATCTAATCTGCATATCTTTGGGTTGTGGGGGTGAAGCCCACGCAGACACTGGGAGAATGTGCAAACTCCACACGAACAGTGACCTAGGGCCAGGATTCGAACCTGGGTCCTCAGTGCCGCAGTCCCAGTGCTAACCACTGTGCCACCCTAGCACCTACCAAAATGCCCAGGGAGCTGTCACCCCAATATTCTTACAGTACCTCAACACAGGCAAATAAACACACAGCACAAATTAAAAAAAACAGCAGGGCTCCATGTAAGCTGCCACAGGATCAGAAGTCACATATGGAATGCCCAGTCAATTCAACACCATCAGAGTCTCTAGGCACAAAACCTGCAGTTGTACAATAACTGTCAGCTCGCAGGCAAAACATCACTGTTGCAAATCCCACAGTCCGAGCAGCCTCAGAACAGTCTTCCAAACACTGCTGCACTCACAACCAGAATGATGTTCCAAAAGGGCAACTCGAGAACGGACTCCCCGGTGGACCACTCTGCCAGCATCACGAAACGATGGCAGACAGACAGACGAAACGTGAAGTGCATATGTTTTAATGCAAGAAGTATTACGAGTAAGGCAGATGAACTTAGAGCTTGGATTAGTACTTGGAACTATGATGTTGTTGCCATTACAGAGACCTGGTTGAGGGAAGGGCAGGATTGGCAGCTAAACGTTCCAGGATTTAGATGTTTCAGGCGGGATAGAGGGGGATGTAAAAGGGGAGGCGGAGTTGCGCTACTGGTTAGGGAGAATATCACAGCTGTACTGCGGGAGGACACCTCAGAGGGCAGTGAGGCTATGTGGGTAGAGATCAGGAATAAGAAGGGTGCAGTCACAATGTTAGGGGTTTACTACAGGCCTCCCAACAGCCAGCGGGAGATAGAGGAGCAGATAGGTAGATAGATTTTGGAAAAGAGTAAAAACAACAGGGTTGTTGTGATGGGAGACTTCAACTTCCCCAATATTGACTGGGACTCACTTAGTGCCAGGGGCTTAGGCAGGGCAGAGTTTGTAAGGAGTATCCAGGAGGGCTTCTTAAAACAATATGTAGACAGTCCAACTAGGGAAGGGGCTGCACTGGACCTGGTATTGAGGAATGAGCCCGGCCAGGTGGTAGATGTTTCAGTAGGGGAGCATTTCGGTAACAGTGACCACAATTCAGTAAGTTTTAAAGTGCTGGTGGACAAGGATAAGAGTGGTCATAGGGTGAATGTGCTAAATTGGGGGAAGGCTAATTATAACAATATTAGGCGGGAACTGAAGAACCTAGATTGGGGGCGGATGTTTGAGGGTAAATCAACATCTGACATGTGGCAGGCTTTCAAGTGTCAGTTGAATGGAATTCAGGACCGGTATGTTCCTGTGAGGAAGAAGGATAAATACGGCAATTTTCGGGAACCTTGGATAACGAGGGATATTGTAGGCCTCGTCAAAAAGTAAAAGGAGGCATTTGTCAGGGCTAAAAGGCTGGGAACAGACAAAGCCTGTGTGGAATATAAGGAAAGTAGGAAGGAACTTAAGCAAGGAGTCAGGAGGGCTAGAAGGGGCCACGAAAAGTCATTGGCAAATAGGGTTAAGAAAAATCCCAAGGCTTTTTATACGTACATAAAAAGCAGGAGGGTAGCCAGGGAAAGGGTTGGCTCACTGAAGGATAGGCAAGGGAATCTATGTGTGGAGCCAGAGGAAATGGGCGAGGTACTAAATGAATACTTTGCATCAGTATTCAACAAAGAGAAGGAACTGGTGGATGTTGAGTCTGGAGAAGGGCGTGTAGATAGCCTGGATTGAGCATTGAGATCCAAAAAGACGAGGTGTTGGGCGTCTTGAAAAATATTACGGTAGATAAGTCCCCAGGGCCAGATGGGATCTACCCCAGAATACTGAAGGAGGCTAGAGGGGAAATTGCTGAGGCCTTGACAGAAATCTTTGGATCCTCACTGTCTTCAGGTGATGTCCCGGAGGACTGGAGAATAGCCAATGTTGTTCCTCTGTTTAAGAAGGGTAGCAAGGATAATCCAGGGAACTACAGGCCAGTGAGCCTTATGTCAGTGGTAGGGAAATTACTGGAGAGAATTCTTCGAGACAGGATCGACTCCCATTTGGAAGCAAATGGACATATTAGTGATTGGCAGCATGGTTTTGTGAAGGGGAGATCACGTCTCACTAACTTGATAGAGTTTTTCGAAGAGGTCACTAAGATGATTGATGCAGGTAGGGCAGTGGATGTTATCTATATGGACTTCAGTAAGGCCTTTGACAAGGTCCCTCATGGTAGACTAGTGCAAAAGATGAAGTCACACGGGATCAGGGGTGAGCTGGCAAGGTGGATACCGAACTGGCTAGGTCATAGAAGGCAGAGTAGCAATGGAAGGATGCTTTTCTAATTGGAGGGCTGTGACTAGTGGTGTTCCGCAGAGATCAGTGCTGGGACATTTGCTGTTTGTAGTATATATAAATGATTGAGGAAAATGTAACTGGTCTGATTAGTAAGTTTGCAGACAACACAAAGGTTGGTGGAATTGTGGATAGCGATGAGGACTGTCATCCTCAGGAGGGCATACAGCAGGATGTAGATTGTTTGGAGACTTGGGCGGAGAGATGGCAGATGGAGTTTAATCTGGACAAATGTGAAGTAATGCATTTTGGAAGGCCTAATGCAGGTAGGGAATATACAGTGAATGGTAGAACCCTCAAGAGTATTGAAAGTCAGAGAGATCTAGGTGTACAGGTCCACAGGTCACTGAAAGGGGCAACACAGGTGAAATGAAATGAAAATGAAAATGGCATATTGTCACAAGTAGGCTTCAAATGAAGTTACTGTGAAAAGCCCCTCGTCGCCACATTCCGGCGCCTGTTCGGGGAGGCTGTTACGGGAATTGTGGAGAAGGTAGTCAAGAAGGCATACGGCATGCTTGCCTTCATTGGCCAGGGCATTGAGTATAAGAATTGGCAAGTCATGTTGCAGCTGTATAGAACCTTAGTTAGGCCACACTTGGAGTATAGTGGTGGTGGTGGAAGCAGGGACGATAGTGACATTTAAGGGGCATCTTGACAAATACATGATTAGGATGGGAATAGAGGGATACGGACCCAGGAAGTGTAGAAGATTGTAGTTTAGTCGGGCATCATGGTCGGCACGGGCTTGGAGGGCCGAAGGGCCTGTTCCTGTGCTGTACTTTTCTTTGTTCTTTGTTCTTTGCTATGCGATCATCACCAGAAGTCTCTCAGAAGATACCGCATCCGGTAGTGCCGGACACTTCAGACTCCAGATCACTCCCAACGGACACACTTCACAAGCCGGCGATAAAAACTCGACCCGGCGCTTGCCTTCCATAACATTACAAGCTCCGAAAAAAAAAACAACAAAAAAAAAAAACTGTGTACCGTAGTCCACTCGTGAAGAAAAAATTCCGGGGATGTAGCTCAGTCGAACAAGCAGCACGCCGACAGCTCCAATTCATCATCGTCGCCAATGTGATCAAGCGATAGGAGTCCAACGAGTTTCTTAAAAGTCTTTTATTTCAGCAACAGCATCATACATGCACAGGGCCCGGTTACCTTTCACCGGGTCCTCATTCCTTTCTCACTGGCTCGACAGCTGCCGGCCTTTTATGCTGGTGCTGGGTTAACTCAGTCCAATTGAGCACGGGGAACAATCATCCCCAGCTGGATGAGTCCTGTGCAGGTTACAGGTTTATACACATATCACGGATCTAGTAACAGCAGCAATATGAATTTAACACGGCATGATAATTAAAAAGTAATTAAATTAAAATTGCTTATTGTCACAAGTAGGCTTCAAATGAAGTTACTGTGAAAAGCCCCTAGTTGCCACATTCCGGCGCCTGTTCGGGAAGGCAGGTACGAGAATTGAACCGTGCTGCTGGCCTGCCTTGGTCTGCTTTAAAAGCCAGCTCTTTAGCCCTGTGCTAAACCAGATAGGATGCGATTTGTCGAGCAACAGGTAGAAATCTGCTCGTAATAGCGGTAGCCAGTATTAAAGGCATGGCGAGATGCAATTTTCCCAGTAACAAGATTAGCAGGCATCTAGCATCTGGTGTAAATTGTCTATTAGTAGGAAGAACCTACCTGGACGATTGAAATATCAGTGGAGGTATACACATGCTAATTTCTAGAGTCAAAGAATTTTAGAGAGGCAGACAGCCAAATACACAGAATGAAGATTTAAAGGGGATAAAATAGTATAATTTCCAGCACCCTCAGAAGCAGATAAGCCAGTTCACATTTAACAGCTGAGAGGCCAGCCCAAAATTCAGGGGACTAGGCCCACATCAAACTCTTAGAACCATGCTAACGCAGAAACCTTTATAAAGGCAGTTTTGACTTACAGATTTACCTAATTTGGCTGCGCAGGCCATGCAGGAAGCATCTGGTAGTGCACTGTGCCCCATAGAAGGGGCATTAGGTATGTTTAAGCATCATTCAAGATGGCATTACACCAAATTTCTAGTTTTATATATCTTACAGAATGGTGAGTATGTTATTTATGTCAAATATATGTTATGGTTCAATGAGCACTATATCCTGGGGCTTGCTTCTGTATTCCCCACGCAGGTCCCTGGAAATGGCGGCAACAGAGGAAGATTGAAGAAATGGGGAGAAAGTACAAACTCCGCACATGGACAGTCACCCAAGACCAGAATCTTAATAACAGAAAAACCTGAGTGGTTCAAGGCAAGGTGGTATGTTATGGTATGTCAATTGTATCTCATGGTTTGGCGCGTATGCATTAAAGAGAAGAGAAAGCAGCAACAGGACTAATTCAGTGTAACAGTAACAATCTCTAGAATCGACAGAAGGTTTAATGGAAGACCTACTGAAGGACGGAAATGGGATGGTTAAGGGAGGCCTTGAGTGTTGCTGCAGAGTAAATTAGAAAGATGAGTAGAAATAAATGGAACTCAATGAAAAGCAAATTTAGAACTCAATATTAGTCTGACATGCAGCAGACAATAAGGGAGAGTGTCAGAAGTGACATCAGCTGTCATGTCATGTCACTATCCAAACTATACCACTCCTATCACTCACTCCCTGGTCAAGATGCTATTGATCTCTTCTTTCTCATCTGCCACAAGTAAAACATTTTTCTTCAATCTTCCTCTGTTGCCGCCATTTCCAGGGACCTGCGTGGGGAATACAGAAGCAAGCCCCAGGATAGAGTGCTATTGGACCATAGAATTCCTGGAGTGTAAGAGGCCATTTGACCCATTGAGGCTGCACCAATCCTGTGAAAGAGCACCCTACCTAGGCCCATTCCCCTCTATACCAATAACCCCACCTAACTTGCACATCTTTGGGCGCCTTTGGAATGGTCAATCCACTGTTTTAATGGTCTGTGGGAGGAAACTGGAGGAACCGGAGGAAACCCATGCAGACACGGGGAGAAAGTGCAAATTCCACACATTGACAGTCACCCAAGGCCGGAATTGAACCCGGGTCCCTGGCGCTGAGAGGCAGCAGTGCCTTAGGCTGAACGGTAACAGTGGTTAGAACTGTTGCTTCACAGCTCCAGGGTCCAGGTTCAATTGCCAATTTGGATCACTGTCTGTGTGGAGTCTGCACATTCTCCCTGTGTCTGCGTGTTCGGGTGCTCTATTTTCCTCCCACAAGTCCCGAAAGACGAGCTGGTAGGTAATTTGGACATTCTGAATTCTCCCTGTGTATCCAAACAGGTGCCAGAATGTGGCGATTAGGGGCTTTTCACAGTAACTTCATTGCAGTGTTAATGCAAGTCTACTTGTGACAATAAAGATCATTATATTATGAACACTGTGCCGCCTAATCCACTGAGACACCATGGGCTGAAAATATTTTGAAGCAGCCTCCTCTCCCTCCAGTTACTTACCCCTGCAATTTGTATTTATAAAGAATCTTAATAATAGAAAAATCTGAGTGGTTCAAGGCAAGGTGGTTTGAAGGTCACATAAAATTTGACATCAAGCCAAAGGAGATATTCGAACTATTGATCAAAAAGATAGAGATTGGCAAGAGATAGAAATATTAAGGAGTATCTTAAAAGAGGATAGAGAAGTTGAGGAAGGGAGTTCAAAGGTTTAGGGCCTAAGACAGCAGAAGGCATGGCTATCAATGGCTGAACAAAATTAGTTGGGGATGCAATAGGCCAAAATTGGAACAATAGAGATGAGAGAGGGCTGTAGGGCTGGTAGAGGTTACAGTAAGAGGGGTAAGGCCGTAAATGGACTTGAAAATCAGAAGCTCAGGTATACAGAGCTGTAAAATAAAATGCGAGGAACAGGTAATAATAATGTGCTGTCTGAATAGTGTAAACTCAGAGCAATAGAACAGGATTACAGCCCTAATCAAAGCGGTGATTATTAAAGAGTGAACGTGACAGGATACCAAGCAGGGTGTGTGTGACTATTGCAATCAGGTTCAGCCATTTTCTCAACACGGAGTTGTTTTATCATTTTTATGATGACTAATTATTGAAGGTCTGCAGAGCAAATGAATATGCACATACACAACAACTGCAGACTGTATAAAACGGTGTTTACACAAAAGGTTTAAGAAGGCAGCCTTGCCTCAATTTGTTTACAAGAATGGACATCATGTCGTCCATTCTGGATGCTACTGCTTTAAGGAACAATTAGTTTCCTTTCCTGCAGTTGTTATTTGTATGACTATATTGGCTTTAACATGATTACTAGGCAGTGGAATATTTCACTCAATTTCAATTCTAGAAAATTTAACAATGGAACAAAAACAAAGGGAAAAAAAGTAATTATCCAGTTGTGGCATTTTCTCTATTTAAATAAAAGAGCAAAATATTGGTGGAAAATGTGTTGTTTCTCAGCAGAGGTTTGTGTGGATGTGAAGAAAATGAGAAAAGGTTTATATTTGGAATATTCTCTCAGGAGAATTCACATTCAAAAAATTTCATATGTACAATGGTATTTTCTTGAGACACAGCCAGAGGCAATCTCTCAGAACGTAGGCAAGAGCAGGCAGAATTACGGAAAAGGTCCACACTGCACTTCACAATGAAGGGCCACAGCTCAGCGCTGTGGAGGCCAGAAACCTTGACATAAAAGGGGGGTGCAAACAAAGTAGAGGGAACATCAAGCCCAAGAACCTCACTGGTGCCAACAGGAAAGCAAATATTGCATAGGTGGAAATCTGAAATTAAAACAGAAAATGCTGAAATGCTCAGCAGATCAGACAGCACTTGAGAGAAACAGAGTTAATGATTCAGGTTGTGAATTATCCTGAGACTTGAGGCTTCAAGTGGTAAGAAGATGGTTGGCGAATTGAAAATTATTGGAGCAGCATTTGTTTTATTGTCAAGTAACCGAGGTACATTGAAAAATATTGTTCTGTGTACAGTCCAGATAGATCATTCCATACATGAAAAAAAAACATAGGACATACATAAATACACAATGTAAATATATAGGCACAGGCAATGGGTGAGCATACGGAGTGCAGTACTACTCAGGAGAGAAGATGTGTGAAGAGATCACTTCAGTCCATAAGAGAGTCATTCAGGAGCATGGTAACAGTGGGGAAGAAGCTGTTTTTGAACCTGTTAGTGCTTGTTCTCAGAATTTATCTCCTGCCCGATAGACGAAGTTGGAAGAGTGAGTAAGCCAGTGGGGGAGCCGCCGAGGGCAATGGTGGTCCAGCTGCATCGCTTTTTGGATAAGGATAAGATCAAGATCCTACATTGGGCGAGGCAGACCAAGAAGTGTGCCTGGGAAGGGAGTGGGCTGCAGGTCCATCAAGACCTGGGTGCGGAGGGCTGGGTTTAACCAGATAAAGGCGGCCCTCTTTGAGGAGGGTGAAGTTTGGAGCTTTATACCTGACCCGCCTGTGAGTGACATTCCAACATATCAGAGGAAGTGACGGACTTTATGAGGGACAATGGACTGGGAGGACATTGAACTGCAAAGCGCACAAATCTCCTCTTAAGTAGCTGGGGGGGGGGTACTCTGGGATAGGTGTTGGCAGGGGAGTAGTGACGGTGAGTGTGCCTTTTGTTACTCTGTGTGTTGGCGGTTGGGATAATTGGGGAGAACTGGTTTGTTTGATTGCGGGGGGCGGGGGGTTGCTGACAAGGGTGTGGTTGGTGTGGCCCAGTTAGGAAGGGATTGATGGCAGTGGACATCTGAGGGTAGGCCTGGACGGGCACATGACGTGGGCCGGCTCAAAAAGGGGCAAGGTTGATTGGCAGGGGAAGGGGGTGGGGAGGGTGAGGCAGGGTGGGCCCCCCTGAATGTGAGGGGGTTGAATGGGCCATTAAACGATCGCGGGTGTTGACGCATCTGAGGAGTTTGAAGGCGGATATGGCATTTTTGCAGGAGACACATCTGAAGTTGTGGGATCAGACGAGGCGGAGAAAGGGATCGGCTGGGCATATGTTTCATTCGGGGCTAGATATGAAGACGAAGTCGGTGGCAGTGTTGGTCAATAAGAGGTTTGCTTTTGAGTGGGGAGCATTGTGGCCGATCTGGGGGGTAGGGATGTGCTGGTCAGTGGGATGTTGTAGAGGATGCCGGTGGTTCTGGTAAATGTTTATACCCCAAATTGGGACAATGTGGATGTTATGAGGCAGGTGTTGGGGAAGATTTCTGACCTGGACTCGCATCACTTGATTATGGCGTGAGTTCAATACGTTTATAGATCTAAATTTGGGCTGGTCGAGTCCCAAGTCGTTGAAGGTACTACCAGTGGCGAGAGAGCGGAGGGGGTTCATGGAGTACATGGGGGGCAGCAAGTGGACCCATGGAGGTTTGGGAGGCCGAGGGCAAAGGAGTTTTCATACTTCTCCCATGTGCACTGGGTGTACTCCTGGATTTACATTTTTTGTGATGGACAGGGCGCTGCAGGTGGGGGTGGCCGACCTGGGAGTATTCAGTGATTGTGGTTCTCGACCACTCGCCACATTGGCTGGATTTGCGGGTGGCTTAGGGGGCGGCCCAATGCCCGCAGTGGAGGCTAAACGTGGGGCTTGCTGGTGGTGTCTGAACATATGTGGGTTGCCATTTGGGGCATTGTGGAGTTGAAAGACACATGGGAGATCACAGCCACCACATTGTGGGGGGCAAGACTGTAGTTGGAGGGAGTTTTGATTCGGGCGCACAGGGAGAAGGTGGAGTGGCAGGAGAAGGCAAGGTTGCTAGATAAAATGATGAGGGTGGACAGAAAGTATTCAGAGTTGAAGAAGAAGCAGAAGCTCCAGGTGGCGTTTGGGCTCGTCTCCGCGGGGAAGGCGGTGGGACAGTTGCGGAGGGCCAGAGGGGCAATGTATGAGTACGGGGAAAAGGTGAGCAGGATGTTGGCCGAACAGTGAGGAAACGGACAGCGGCGAGGGAGATTGGTACAGTGAGGGATGATAAGGGTAAAGTGGCGATGGACCCGGAGGGGATGAATGGGGTATTTGAGGCCTTTTATAGGAGGCTGTATGAGTCTGAGCCCCTGACCGGGGAAGAGGGGATGCAGTGGTTCCTGGATGGGTTAGGGTTTCCCAAGGTGGTGGAGGGGCTGGTTCAGGGCCTGGAGACTGTGGGAAGTGAGAGATGGTGTGGGGGCGGTACAGACAGGGAAGGCCCCAGGACCAGACGGGTTCCCAGTGCAGTTTTATAAAAGGTTTGGGGCGAACCGTGGCCACTGCTGATTAGGGCATATAATGAAGCGGGGGAGGGGGTGTGGGGGGAGCTCCCCCTACATTGTTGCAGGTTTTCATCTTCCTGATTCTAAAGAATGATAAGGACTCCGGAGCAGTGTGGGTCATACTACCCGATATTGTTATTGACGTAGATGCCAAGTTATTGGCGAAGGTGCTTGCATTGCGAATTGAGGACTGTGTGCCGGGGTGATAGATGAGGATCAGATGGGGTTTGAAAAGGGGAGGTAGTTGTCGGCGAATGTGCGGAAGCTACTCAATGTAATTATGATGCATTCGGAGGGGCAGGAGGTAGAGATGGTGTTGGCAATGGACGCAGAGAAGGCTTTTGATCAGGTGAAGTGGGTGAATTTGTTGGAGGTGCTGGGGCGGTTTGGGTTCGGGCAGGGTTTTGTAGATTGTGGCTATATAAGGCACCAGTGGCGAATGTGTGGACAAACCAAGTGAGAGAGTTTGGGAGACTTGGGGTACACTGTGGCACAAGGCAGGGATGCCCACTCTCCCCATTGCTTTTCGACTTGGCGATAGAGCCATTGGCAGTGACACTTGGGGCTTCGGGGGACTGGAGGATTAAGCCCCAGAAGTTGGGGGGGGGAAAACATAGGGTATCGCTTTTCTTATTCTCCTTTGTGTTTTCTCTTGTTCACGATTCCCCCTACTCGAAATCCTTAGATAGGTTCCCATTCCCCTGCCATATCAGTTTAAACCCTCCCCGCCCCCTGTCATATTAGTTTAAACCCTCCCCGCCTCTGTCATATTTTAAACCATCCCCACCGTTGTAGCAAGACCCCCTGCAAGGACATCAGTCCCAGTCCTACCAAGTTTGTACAGGTTCCACCTCCCCAGAACTGGTCCCAATTCACCAGAAATCTGAAAGCCTCCCCCTCACACCATCTCTTCAGCCACATATTCATCTGATCTATCCTGCTAGTCCTACTCGGACTAGCATGCGGCACTGGTAGTTATCCTGAAATCACTACCTTTGAGGTCAGACTTCTCAACTTTTTTCCTAACTCCCTATATTCTGCTTTCAGGACCTCATCCATTTTTTAAAAAACCTATACCGTTTATACCAATGTGTACCACGACCACTGGCTGTCCACCCTCCAGAATATCCTGTAACCGCTCCGAGACATCCTTGACCCTAGCACCAGGGAGGCAACACACCATTCCGGAGTCTCATGTGTGACCACAGAAACACCTATCTATTCCCCTCACAATTGAATCCCCCATGACTATTGCATTCCCACAATTTTTACTCCTCCCATCTGCAGCAGAACCAACCATAGTGCACAAATTTGGTTGTTGCTGCTTTCCCCGGAGTGGCCATTCCCCTCAACAGTAACCACCAAGTGGTAGATCTGCTTTGCAGGGGAATGGCCAGAAGAGATTCCTGCACTGCCCGAATAGCTCTCTTGCACTGCCTAGTGGTCAACTATGCCCTTCCTGCCTGTGGAGTCGGAGCCTGCGGTGTGCCCACCTCTCTACGTGCTATCCACGATACTCTCAACTCACTCCAGTGTCCCCAGCCGCTGCTCCAGCTCTGAAATGCGGGGTTCCTGGAGCTGCAGCTGGAGACATCTCCTGCACGCATGGTGGTCCTGGGAATTGGAAACAGTCCTGGTCTCCCACATGGAGAAGGAAGAGCAGACCACGGCTTGGGAGCTCTGCTGCCATGTCTTACCCTTTAAATTATTATTATTTTTTTAATATAAAATAATATCAACTAGTATTAGCTAATATTAACTAGTGCCCTCCTTTTCTGCTCCTTGTTATTATAGAATATATAAATGTACTCATCCAATCAGCTCGTCTGATTTCCTGGTTCTACTTTCAGATTCACTTTGCCTTTATCCTCCAAGTTTGGTCCCCTAACTATTAGTTTGAAAAATTATTTAAGTTTCAGCTATTTAGACAGTCCCTAATATCAGTTACCACTTTCCTGTGACGTCACTGTTGATTGTTCTCTACAAACACAGCATGCTGCTTGAACGGCTCCTGAGTTTTGAGAAAGCTGTCCCTCACAGGTCAAAGGTCCGGTAACCGGCTTTCTGCTGCCTGAAGGGGAGTCAGCAGAACCAAAAGATCTGCTGCTGGGAAGAGGCAGAAAATCATGCTCTATATTTTTGTCAGAATGTCTTACTCTCATGCAAGGAGAAACTAAAATTAATTTAATTGACATATTTCTTGTCCAACTACAATCAATCTGGGATCATCTGCATTACAGCGCAGGAACAAACCTCGTGGGTGAAGATATGGGACTGGGAAGTCTGAATTTTAAAAAATAATTTAATTGGATGTGGACGTTACTGGCAAAGCAAGCATTTGCTGCCCATTCCCACATCACCTTGAATTGAGTGGTTTGCAAGGCCATTTCAGAGATGCTGATTCTTATCAGCTTTGTTAATACTTCCAAAGTCCATTCGGCAATCTAGAGAAACATGGATTTCAACATAATTAATCAAAATCAATATAATTGAATTCTGACTGTAGGTCAAAATACAGTCAACCAGTATGTGGGATTTCAAACATCTGTTCTTCATGCACCAGACTCCTCGAGAGTGGGTGTGGCAGGGTGCAAGGGTGGGAGAGGGTAACAAAAAACAAAAATCAGCCTTCGAGAGCTAATAAAATAGGATGAAATTAGTGAGCACTTACAAAGTAAGGGGCCATGGAAATGGATTTTTAACAGGCTTGTTATGCTAGACTTACTTAATTTTTGAGGTAGCCAGACAATAGGAATGTAGAGTATTCTGTCAATGATCAAAGGTGAGCAAGAACACAACTTGCAAGTGTGCTATGTGCCTGCATGCCAATCCAATGTAAAGGTGCTGAGCAGAGCAAGGGTTAACATGGGACTGGAGAATAGCATCACCCATGATATAATGGATAAAGTCAAATGGGAATAGGCTCATAATAATAATAATCTTTATTGTCACAACTAGGCTTACATTAACACTGCAATGACGTTACTGTGAAAAGCCCCTAGTCGTCACATTCCGACGCCTGTTTGGGGACACTGAGGGAAGAATTCATAATGTCCAAATTATCTAACAGCACGTCTTTCGGGACTTGTGGGAGAAAACCCACGCAGACACAGGGAGAACGTGCAGACTCCGCACAGACAGTGACCCAAGCCAGGAATCGAATCCGAGATCCTGGAGCTGTGAAGCAACAGTGCTACCCACTGTGCTAGAGTTTCAGAGAACACTCTAGGAGCCTACCTGCATGGAGAAGCAGCACCATGCATGATGATATCTGGGATTAGTAAATAGTTGAAGATTAACAATAAATGTTTCATGTTTACCCAAACAAAGTCTCAAGGTCTCATCATGAGTTATCTACAGAATCCATATTACAACAGTAGGTACAGTTCAATACAGAAGAATGTAAAATACTTTGGGGATGCTTTGGGAAAAGAATAATGAAAGAAAAGATCCTAAAATACAATGAAAGGATCCCATAACTGGTCATATCCTGGCAGAGTAGAGGGGCATACTGGGAGCAATTTTAACGGTACTCACTGGGCATAAAACCTACACGGGTGAAGGGAAACACCAATTTTACCCCGGCCAATATTGTTCTGCACTAGGGTAGGTTAAAACTTTCCCAATTGATCTTTACCCTACATCATCAGTGCTCTCCTCAAATAAAAAGTCAACCTGGACCCTCCATTCTTGCAAACTATCACTCCATCTTCGACCTTTCGTTTCACTCCAAAGATCTTGAATGTGTTGTCAACTCCCAAATCTAGCCTATCGATTTCCCAATCTATGTTTGAATCCCTCCATACTGTTTCCCTTAAGTGTACCAAAATTGCCCCACATCCTATTGACAAATGAAGAGTTAGCACTGCCCAAATACAATGGGGCAAATTCTATGCTGCAATTCTGTAGCTTTAACACAGACCAGGGAAACACGAGCCTATTGAGTGTGTGAAAATTCCGCTCATTCACCAGCCGTATCTACTCGAGCGCAATTTCCTTGCACGTTCCTCAACTTCATATTCTTCTGCAAACGTTTACTGAATTTCATTTCAAATGCAGTGACTTGAGTGAACCTCAGTAGTCTTTTAAAGCAACTTACTCCAATTTCTAATTACCATTCACATAGAAGAAATTGTTTTAAGCCCCACACCCCCACACCCCCAATCAAGTGCACCTAGTACTTTTCCTAAATGTGTATTGACTCACATAATTCACAGGGAAATAATGCTTCCCTGTTTATCCTCTCAAATCATCTCATATTTTAAACACTTCTATTTGTTCCTCTGTAACCTCCTCCCCCCCACCACACCCAGTGTTGTGCCCGGTTCACATCCTGCTATTCCTGGAGTATAGCAGGTGAACCCCGAAACGGGTTTCATGCCTGGCACCAATGGAGCATGATTTTCCCAGCCTGTGGCATTGGACTCAATCTGGTTCATGCCCTCCCTGGGTGTGAACTATATTTAATGAGATTTAAATCCACTCAGTCCGTTTCAAACCAGAGTCTCCCGGCTCCCGGTATTCTCCGCCACTGCCAGCAAAGCGCACACCTGGGGCGGGATGCTCCGACCCCCCGCCGGGTCGGAGAATCGCCGGGAGCTGGCGTGAATCCCGCCCCCGCCGGTAGCCGAATTCTCGGGCACCGGATATTCGGCGGGGGTGGGAATTGCGCCGCGCCGGTCGGCGCCCCCCCTCCCCCACCCAAGGCGAAGTCCCGCTCTGGAATGCCTGTCCCGCCGGCGAGGATCAAACCACCTCTCTTACTGGCGGGACGTGGTGACGCGGGCGGACTCGGGACGATCTGGCCCGGGGGGGGGGGGGGGGGGGGGGGGGGGGGGTGTGCCCCCACGATGGCCTGGCCCGTGATCGGGCCCCACCGATCGGCGGGCGGGCCTGTGCTGTAGGGGCACTCTTTTCCCTCCGCCTCGGCCACAGCATTTACCATGGCCGACGCGGAAGAGATACGCGGACTCGCGCCGGCTGGCAGAGTCCTTTCGGCCCCGGCTGGCATGGCGCCAAAGGCCTTCCACGCCAGCCGGGGGAGCGGAAACCAGTCCGGTGCGGGCCTAGCCCCTCAAGGTTCGGTTTCTCCGCACCTTTGGGGCGGCCTGACACCGGAGTGGTTCCCGCCGCGACCCCCTGCCCCGCTGGGTAGGGGAGAATCCCGCCCCTGGTGTCAATCACAACTTGTCTCCCATCAACAGAGACCATGCATGATGACCATGCCAGGGAGCTCAGAGGCCATTGGAGCCCCCCGTTGATCGGGGATAGGGCAGGGTGCCCCCAACAACCTGCCACTGCCAGTGCACTAAGGAGCACCAGCAAGGGGCAGGGTTTGTTAAGGGGGTGCGGCCATGAATGGGGCAAGAGGGTGGGGGAAGAAGTGCAGGGTTATCTGGAGATCAGGGTGCCATTTTTAAAAGGCACCCCAATCTCGGAGGAGCCAACCTGGCCTGCGTCTTTGGGTCCTGCACATCACTTTCCCAGCAGAAATCACTCCAACAAGAGTGGATGGATTGCGATTTGGATCACACCAACCCACCCAGTGATCTCACCAATTTTCCCACCGAGGACAACACTTACAAATTTTTGGGGAGAGTATAAGGGGATCTCACCAATTTTCCCACCGAGGACAACACTTACAAATTTTTGGGGAGAGTATAAGGGGCATCTTGACAAATATATGAACAGGATGGGAAGAGAGGGATATGGTCCCTGGAAGTGTAGAAGATTTTAGTTTAGACGGGCAGCATGGTCGGTGCAAGCTTGGAGGGCCGAAGGGCCTGTTCCTGTGCTGTGCTTTTCTTTGTTCTTTGATCTAGTTCTACCCTAAGGAATTACAATTGTAGCTTTCAAATACACAATTGAAACCCAACAAATTAAAAGTACAAAATGAAACAGCTCCACATAGTGCAGGGGGTGGGGTAGTGCAGGGGGTGGGGTAGTGCAGGGGGTGGGTAGAGGGTTTGTGACCTATTTAATTTCCAGTGGCAGTTGGTTGGTGTTTGGTACATTTTGATTTGTTTGAATCACAACAATCTTTCTACAAGTCTCAAAGGTCAGTGCAAAGCTCATGGCCGGGATTCTCGGAGCCTGTGCCGAAATCGCGCTCGGCGCGGGGGTGGAAAATGGGGCGTCGGACTGGAGAATCAGCGCCAGTCGGGGGCCATTGAAAGAGGCCCCCACAGCGATTCTCCACAGTCGACCGGCCGAGTTCCCACCGGCGTGATTCCCGTATAGTTCCACCCAGTGGGAACTCGGCATCGCAGCTGCGGTAGCCGCCCTGGTGGGGAGGGTGGATCAGTCTCCCGGGGTGGGGGTGGGGTGGCCTCCACGATGGCCAGGCCCGCGATCGGGGGTCACCGTTTGGCGGATAGGCACGATCGGAGAGGCTACCTTCTTCCACGCTGGCCCGCTGTGTGGGTCCGCCATGTCGCGCGGAAGCAGCCGCCGTGCGCATGTGCGGACCTGTGGCCAGCAGTGCAGGGCCGCGTATCGGCAGCTGGACCAGCGCGGAGCACTCCGGCGTTGAGCTGGCCCCGTGGGCCACAGAATCACTGGGCCAAGAGACCCGTTGACGCCGGCGTCAACACTTAGCCGCGTTTTTGGAGAATCCCGGCCCATATCTGTGACTCTACATTGATTATACAGCACAGAAACAGCCCATTTGGCCCAACTGTGCCAATGCATATGCTCCACACGCGCCTTTTCCAATTCTGTTCATTTGGTTCCACCGTAACGTTTTCTCCTATTCCTCTCTCCCATCTACTTATTTAGGTTTCTGTGATGAATGTAGGAATTTCAGATACATTCTATTTCAAGTATTTGGTGAAGTAAGGGTTAAAAACCTGGGCTGGAGTGTGTTTGACTGCTGATGTTTTAAAATAATCTTGGTTTAAAATGCAAAGATTTTAGGAGCCAGTGGTGCAATCTGCCACCATAAAAAGCTTGGGATAATGCAATTTTGTTTTGATTAAGGGGATTCCCTGGGGAGTTAATTCGTTTTCAACTTGGTGAGATGATGTCATTGCTGGGTGGAGCTAAGGCATCAGCGTTTTTGAGAAACCATTTTCAGTTCAGTTCTGATCTGGCTGAAGCTGTGGGCACAGTGAAACAGTTCTGTTCTCACTATGTTAGTTAGAAGAAATGAACAGTATTTAAAGCAGTGCAGACCTGTCTGTGGACAGGGGGCAGATGAAACAAGCCAGTTGATACAGCTTTTGAAGACATATAGACAAAGTTCCTGCATGGTTTTGACCAGAGTTGTAAAAGTATCAAAAGATCTTTTCTCAAAGAACTCTGTAAAGCAAGTATTCCTCTGTGCCATTGGTATTTAAGGTGGATTGAGAGCAGAGATGGTTATTTTCTGGTTGTCAAGTGAGAATAAAGATAGCAATTAAGGGTATTGTATTCACTATAAGTAGTAGTATTGTTTAACGGATAATTGCAAGCTATTGGGTGCGATGTTAAAGCTTTTAATAGTTCGTAATAAGTCTGCCTTTAATATATCACATCCCTAGTTCTTCATTCAATCATGCCTGGAGCGAAGTATCCTTTCCTCACAGTCTTACAAAATTAAAATTAAATATTGGGGTTTCTGTCCATTATCCTAGCCACTGTTGGGGTCTGGTCTGGGATCATAATAATTTCCCTGAAATGCAGCCGACTCTGACCATTTAGACAGGTTATTGATAAAGCAAACATTTAGTAACACCAGTTTTGTGCCACATCAGTGTACTTCTCCACATTGATGATCACTTTGCCTGTAGCAGTGACCTGTTAGGACAATAAACCACGTGTCGCAGAATTTGATTGCCACAACAACAAATATACTTGTAATTAAATTTAAGGATCGATTTTCAAAGCTTTCTTCGCTGCAGCTCAGAGGTCCAGCTGCTTTGTCCTGGAGTTTTGAGGCTTCCTGACATGCTTGATTAACATGCAGTAAAACTTTCCAAATACATCAAAAGTTTCAAACAACAGCAGATTGAAGACCAGACAAAAAACCAAGCAACATCCCAAGTTGTTTGTGTGTACCTTCCCTGGGAGTTTTATTTTGAGAACCCAAGTTACAAGACTAAATAACTTACTGTAGTACACTACAAAAGGCTGAAAGAAAACCCTGCATTCATATAACATCTCAGGAACATCTTTGGAAATGTTTGACAATGCATTGCATAAATTACTTATGAATTGTAGGTGTAGGTGTTTTTTTTTTTTTTTTTTGAGTGTACCAACATCAATGAGAAAAACAAGTTATTTTTGATTGAAGGATGAATGTTAACCAGGACACCAGATGAGTGGTTCTCAAACTGGGATTGCAGCACCAGGTTGAGGATCGTAGACACTTTTCATGGGACCTGTGAAAGAATCTCTTGAGAAATATGGGCATGAGAGAGAGGGAGAGCGAGAGATGCCCACTTTGAATAAATCAATGGTAGTTTGTGTTAGTAGTCTTGCATGAGTAGCTGATTAAGATGTCGACTCACATCTCCCGAATGCCCAGCCTTCTTTGCAGTGATATGCATCCCATTTTCAGGACATGGTTTTCACACTCGTATTTGCTTTTGAAGGGAAATGGAAAGTCAGCAGCTGCTGTGTTATTTCAGTGCATTCAACTTGGACTCACACAATGAACAAGTGTCATCATAACACTTTCTGGCCTGCTGAGTATTTCCAGCATTTTGTTTATTACATGTTGGTTTAATTTTTGAAATAGTGGAAAAGCTGTCAATTGGACTTTCTTAAATCTTCCACTGTGTTGCCTGATTAAATAACACTAAAAAACTGGATGTGGTTGTACACTCTCTCTTCAGGTTGCCATTGTCGAAGGGTTGTTAATCATGGTTCTTCACACATCACAATGCCATGATGTCACAATAGGACAAAAGAAAAAGGAGGCAGGTCCCAAGGGCTACCTCAACCAGTACAGGGGCTGAACCCACACCATCAATGTCAATAAATACCACTCTCTAGCCAACTGAGACTCTGCTGAGCTTGAATGGATCTGTAAAATACTTATGTTTTTTTAAAACGTTTGTTTATTGGAATTTTCAGTTTTTACACAAAAATTGCACAAAACAACACAAGCAAGTTGGCTTTTGTGTTTTTCTTCCTTGTTTTTCTTCCTTGTTATGTATATATTTAAAAATGCCTCCAATAAAATGTTTTTTTTAAAAATACACACAAAGCTCAAGAAGATAGCTACAGGTGTCTATGTATAACAGTTATCACAACGTTGGGAATTAGGCCGGATAAATCAGGGTCAAAATCCCTAGCAAGTTTCCTCCCACAGATAAATGACCCATCTGCACCCAAACAGGATACATGCAACAATTCAAATCTTCATCACAGCCAGAGCTTGAAAGTAGAATGACAGAAGGGCAAAACAATAGCCGAGAGCACCAGTACCAAGGGATTTCGCCTACTCTTACAGCACAACTTGAACTCTCTTCCAGAGCCAGACTGGAACAGGGAGCCACCCACATTCTTGAGATGACAAAAGATAAAGACAAAATCAAGAAGAACTGGGAAAAACCAGACCCATGTTAACAATCCATGATCTGCCATATTATGATAAAACAAAGATCAGCCAACCAACTACCACGTGGGAATTAACTAAGGATAAAGATTGGGTCCTGTCGTGTTAATCACCCTGGGGTAACACGGACTGCAACTGCATGCAGTTGTACTGGAAAGTAGACTCAAACATTGATGGCCATTCAACATGTTTTATTGAACCTGCTAAGCAGTGCACACAGTTCGCTGTGGGTTTGACACTACTAACCTAAGCGTGCTTACTATCACTTTAGATCAGACTAGCTCTGAGCCACGTGTAGAAGGTGTTAACTGATATATAACACCTGATTGTCACTACGTTGTCACTTGTGGAAAGAGGCAGAGTGCTGATGCCTCGTGTGTTTTATAGTGGGAAACCCTCTTCCAGTGTTCTGCCTGGTGATTGGTTGTGTTCTGTCCTGTGTGTTGATTGGTTGTACTGAGTGTCTGTCACTGCCTGTCTGTATCTCATTATGTGCATGAGTGCATATTATGACAAGTCCTACCTTCAGACCTACCCAATCTCAATGTCTTTCCAAATGTGCATTGGCCTGCCCTAGCCCAGCACCGTCACAATGCACGAACTAGCCCCAGGACTATTATAACTCCACTAGCCTCCCCCTTAAAGCGGAGCTCAACAAAACCGTCTGCAATTGGATCAAACATAGTCCGGTTGGGCCCGAAGAATAAGTGCAGGCAAAAAAGATACAACTCACACGGGAAGGACCTTCCTCGGACATAGCGAGGACAGAACTAATGCTATTAACCTCTCCCCTCCACCCCTCGTCCCCCCACAAGGGATACATTAGGATTAAGAAACTATGCACACATCCCAAACTCAACACGTGGCACAGCATGATATAAATCATGATACCCAACGGTACAGGACATCATACCCATACATTCCATCTCCCTTCAAGCAAATATGTGGACAATAGTGACATCATCAACAAATAACAACATGATTATCAGAGTGAAGTCCGGGATAAGAATTGAGATGCGAGGCCTTCAACAGGATCAAACATGTCCACTGGTGCACAAAGGAAGTAGAATCAAGGATAAAAGCAGGATCGAAAACAGTGAGCAAACTTGAGGAAACTCCATGGATTCCAATGATCGAAGCATGAAACCTCATTGTTTCCGACATGCTGCCTCACCCAAACCCAGGCAGCCCACAACTTAGGTTCCAGCAGGAAGTGGGGGGGGGGGGGGGCCTCAGGAAAACACAGGGGCTCCTGCGCTCATGTCACGTGACCCTCCAGTGACAAATTATTTTTTAAAAATAGTAACCTACTTTAAGCTTGTTGAACATCTAAATATAGGCTGACAGCTGTTGATTGATTTGCCTAAAGGCTGTCTGTATTGGATGTCACCAAAAGGCCAATAAATACCCAATTATGTTCACTGGAGCCTAAAGCGAATAAGCAATACCAAGTAGCCCTGTACCATACACCCGAAGAATATTTTGCAATGCAAAGCTTCCAGCATCTTCCTGTACAATTATTTTCTCAGAGACATTGAGCTAAAAATTCTGAAGTTAAATTTGTGGTCAAATTATGTGAACAGGTAACAGAAAAAAAATGATTTGTGGCACAGTTAAAACTCTAAAAGAAAATAAAAAAATTTCCTGCATCTTTCTTGCATAGTTTCTGCTGAGCAGGATTGAAGGTAGATTAACACTCTCTTTATCCTATCCTCGGTTCAACGAGTGCACGCAGAGTCAGCCGTGGTTCAATTGGTAGCATTCTCACTTACAGGTATGGGTTCAGATCTCAGTACAGGGCTTGGGTACAAAAATCAAAGCTGGCAATTCTCTGCAGTAGTGGAGAAAAGCTGCACGGCGAGGAGTGGCTGTCCTTCAGGTGAGATGTTAAATTGAGGTCCTGTCTAAACTCAGGTGGACATAAAAGATCACAGTACTATTTTGAAGAGGATAACATATATCCCACTCTCCTCAATATTTATCCCTCAAATCAACATCATAAAATCAGATTGGTAATACTTTGATGGAATTTGCTGTGCACAAATTGGCTGTCGCATTTCCTACATTACAACAGCGATTATAGTCCAAAAGTACATAATTTTATGTAAGGTGTTTGAAGGCATCCTGTGGTTGTGAAAGAGGCTATGAAAGGGTCTTTCTAATATGGCAGGAACCATATTCTGTTGCCTGATCTTTTTCCTGGTAGAGAATATAGATTGCAGGGAACCGAAGCAGGTTGACAATTTAAGTAGCTGAAAAGCAAGTCTTTAAGCTTCTCTTCTGCAATGAATACTTGCTGATTTCAGGGCTGTCTAATGTGATTAGAGCAGAGGGATCCAATATCACAGCAACACTGACAGCGACTGTAGACTGTGGTGATAAATTTCTCTCTACACAGGCTTTCTGTGAAATGCTGTTAGATTATACTGTGATAACATCAAGATCACTTCTTTCTCGGTCTTTCTCCCCCTCTCCCTCCTTCAGATTGCTGCCTGGAAATCTGCCAAACTCACAAGCAGCATAGAACAATTACTCCGCATTCAGTTGTCTAGAAAAGATTTTCTTTCTTCCTCAGCAGAACAGATGCAAATAGACGTTCTGAATCAAATCTCATCATTAACATTTTCATCCCTTCGAGTACAGTATAGCCGCAATACTTTACTTACCATGGTTTTGATTATTCTCAATGTTTCGAACAATCCATTGTTTTCAATAATCCTGCTACATTTCAGGAGCTTTTCTGAACATTTTCCCCACTGAATAGATTTGAGGAAAGAAATTATGTTTAATGCTCAGCTGCTAAAAACAATGGAATCAGTTTTGATGCCTGGTGTTAAGAGGGCAGTATCAAACCTCAAAATGGGTTTGATAGCCTTACCATCCTGTTAACACTGACAGAGGGCTAGTTAACAAAGTGACATATCGCTTGGTGCCCAAAAGACCTGCCCGTCTCAGGCTGAACAAGTGTATGTTACAGTACTGCCTCACTGCTAAAATTTCAAGCTGAACTAATTACACAAACCAATTATTTTGCATTGGTATTCACTTTCCTTTTTACAGTTAACTGAAGCAATTTTGCCATCAATGCAACATCCTCTAAAAGGATACAGTTAAGAATTTAAATCTGAAAATAAAACCTCACTGTCTCAAGGTTTAATGGTAAGGCCAGGCATGTAGGATGCCAACAATTCACAGTTGATACAGCCTACCTCGGAGGAATTATGGAATTTTCAAAAGCTTCCAATGGTTTCCCTGGACACTCCTGTTTGTGTTGAACCAACATTTTCCCGATTCCTTAACATCTCACTGTATTCCCAAATTTCCAATTACTGCTTTCAAGAGTAGAACTTCTCAGTGAACATTGATCAAAACATAAGTGGGAAACCAAAAATCCTGCTCTTCAGGACGACTGTACCACAATGAAAATTTTGAACAAAGAGGATTTCTTAAATCTCAATTCGAAGTTATTTTCTGTAGCATTGATCCTGGGGCAAAATAAAACAAAACCATGGGCGGAATCTTATCATATTTTTTTAGTGTTAGTTCTGGTGAGAAAACTAGGGAAAATTCTGCCAGCATCAATGGCGGGAAACCTCACTAAACATTCAGCCTCTTTAATTAAATGATTTTTTCCCCCCCTCACGCGAAACAGGCAGCGCTCGTGGTGGCTTGCCTCTGATATGATCACCCTAAGAAAGCTTAATCTCTGTAGGGTGCTCTTTTAAACACACCCCAGCATGTGATTCAAGTCCAGTTGGGGGATGGCTGCCAAGGAGGTAGCGCCACAATTCAAGGAGGGAGTAGTCACCAAACTCCAGGATGGTGTGAAACAGAGACGTGACATCCTCTACCCGCGATTGGGCAGACGTCCATTCCCCCCCCCCTCACCACCCCCCCTCCAACCCCACCCCACCCAATAGATAATCTGCTCCTCACATCCCTGCTCCCATTCCCAACCCAAGCATGCCAGCCTTCATCATCATCTGATCCGGCAGGACACCTGCCTACACCCTCCCACCTGTCCCATTGCAGGACAAACTAGAGCACAACAGGCACGAGCAAGCACAGCCTGCTGGAGTCATGCTCGAGCTGAGAACCCTAATGCTCTTTGAGGAGAGCGCCCTTGAGTTGGCAGGTCAAAGACCAGGACCACACCTGCGCAGAGGGCAAAGTGGGGGCAACAGGTAAAAAAGTGAGAACCCTCAAGACATGCAGCAATGGTGCAAGCCTCACACAAGTTAACTTTCTCCCATCATTCATCCCTCATGATGCGATAATGCCATCTTGCTTTGCTTTCAGATCAATCAGTCGACCAGCCCAGACCATTCTCGCACCCTCTGGAGATCACAGACCAGGGTAGCTCGGAGGGAGACATCTCAAAGGCATCACAGGAGGCGTCCCAGCTGTCACCTGTACCGTCCACCAGCACAGATAATCACACCTCGGTGGGATTATCTAGTAGGCAGGCTTCTGGGTCACTCACTGGTGCGCATTTCACAGCTGAAGATATACAGCAACAGCACGCAGAGAAATGAACATTCCAGGGACCTGGCATTTGGAGGGATGCCGGAGCCCAGGATTCTGTTGAGTCCCAGGCAAATGATGTGCCCCTGGGTCCAGTTATCCCAGAGCTACCATAGCTACAAAGGCAGAGTCGCAAGCATCAGGGAGGGATGGCAGCATCCATCCTAGGACGACAAGACTGGCTGAAGGATTCCCATCGCCTTCTGCCAAAGGAGATGGTGCCGTCACTCCAATGCAACGAGGCAAACACTGAGGCGTTGTCTGCAGTAGAGATCTTGGCGCAGAACGTGCATTCCATGGCAGGGTATGTCCTTTCCATGGATCATGACCTCCATGGCTGAGGGCCCTAGCTCCATGGTGCAGGGCTTCAAATGCATGGTGCAGGCATTAGTGGAAATCCACGAGTGTCAGCGCGGGAGGACAGCGGGGTTCTGGATCTCACTCCAGCTCCCTCTCTATCCCACGCAGGAGCCCAGGGACTCCCGGGGACCCAAAGGAAGAAGGACAGGCAGGAACACCAAACTGGGCCTTCTAGGAGACACTGGAGGTGACCAGCCCATTGACATCTCCAGCCCCGGACACAGAAGAGGGCAGCACTGCAACACCCATGTAGCCTGAAAATAAAGTAAGCCTCAAGGTCCAGGCCACCCAGGAGACGTCCGCCAAGGGCATCTCGGGCAACTGGGCATGGAAGGCAGCAGGCCACCTCAATCTCAGCCGTGGATCCTGGGGATAAACCTAGACAAAGCGAGGGTGAGGAAGAGTAAGAAACTGTAGGCATCTCGTGGGCACAGGTGAACCAAAGCGCAAGTAGATATAAGTGATTGGTGTAATATCGCACTTATTAAAAAAATCACTTTGTTCATCATACAACTCCTCCACGCCGTCATGTCATGGCGCCATGCTCCGCAAACCACACGCACTTGGTGCTTCATCCCTGTTGGATGAGAATGGCAGCGCTATATCTCCCACATCCCCCACACGGAACGACTCAGTAAAGACATGCCACTGCTGGCACAGGGCCCCCTGCCCCAGAGAGAGAGGTCTTCACACCTGGACGTCGCCAAATTGAGAGTCAATGTGAGCCCTGGCCATTACCTGAAGTCATTCCTCCTCCACAGGCTGCCCCTCGCCACCCTCTTAGACAACCTCATCTGAGGAAATGTGGTACTCGTCATGTCCTCTTGGTCCAGCTGCTCTCCTGTGTGCAGTGTCAGGTTGTGCGGTTGTGCAAGACCATATGATGCAGGGTTATCCTCTGGGGGCTCTAATGGAGGGCTTCCCCTGACCGGTCCAGGCACTGGAACCACATCTTGAGGAGTCCAATTGCCTGATCAACCAGCGGCATGTTGATGCATGGACCTTGTTATAGCGAGTCTCAGCGGTGTTTGTGGCCTCCTCACTGGCGTCATCTGCCACCCAGAGTGGGTATCCTTTGTTCCTGAGGAGCCATCCCTCCAGCTGCTGCTCTCCATCAAAAGCAACTGGATCTGCGAACGCCCCAAGATGTAACTATCATGGGTGCTCCTCAGTAAACGGGCGCATACCTGCATCTTGAGGATCGAGTGGTCACAGGCGATCTGGACATTGATGGAATGGAATCCCTCGTGTTTCAAAAATGGTGCCCCATGCTGCTATGGGGAGTGCAGCACCATGTGGGTGCACCTGGAGCATGCCTGCTATGCGGGCAAAGTTAAAGAGTTGTGGCTCACCTGATCCTGGTTGATGTACATATGGGCCCTCGCAAATAGCGCATCTGGGGACCTCCCTTATGAATTAGCGCACTGCTGACTGGGGTATGTTGCACAGGTCACCGGTGCAGTCCTGTAATGAACCGCTGGCATAGAGGTACAGAGCGGCAGTAACTTTCAGGACAACAGGCAATGGGTGACCTCTCCGTCCATGTAGTGCCAACTCCTGCATCACCTGGCACATGTAGTCCACCATCCCCAGGACAGACGCAATCTTCTCTGGCACTGGACCCCTGACATTTGGAGGTAGGAAATTCTACGTTGGAATACCCATGGTCAGTAGTCTTCTCTGAGGCTCTGCTCCTGGAAGATCAATGGGCTCTGCCTCCCCCTCCTCTGGAAGGCACTGTTCCTGATACATCAAAGACGCTAATGCTGGTCGGTCACAATCAAAAGAATTGCTGGCTCAACTGGTTTGATGGGTCTCCAGAATCAAAAACTGGAAGGAAGAGAACATGCCAGCGATGAGGAGTCCTGACAATGCCCTGACTCACTGCCCTCTCAGGGTCTGGAACATCCAACAATGCACATTCCCCAATGTGAGCACCACTCCCTCCCCTGTTGGACACTAGCTACTTCCCCATAGTTGTTGCTCCCATCACACAATAGCTACTTCCCCACAGTTGTTGCTCTGAACTCCACACTTTGACCATCGAGAACCTCAGCGGGCCCGTAACTCCCCCAAAGGTGAGGATTTAGGACAGTTGAGTGCATTCAATGGACCTGCGTTCTAACCTCATGGGGGAACAAGACACTGCCCCCTCCACAACCTCCCAGTCATCCCTTGAATCACTTAACCATAATGCCTTGCATTGGGAATCACATCCGTGGCACCTCTCTGTTATGCAGATGCAGGTATCAGCCTTGGAGTTCAATGCTTGGGTGCTAGCCATCTAAAGGGCTAAATATTGGGCGCCAATCAGTAGCAGACTCGTGCATTACAATGCTGACTAAATTGATAAAATTGACTCATCGAGGGAGGGTGAGGGAACTAATTAGGTAACTGGCATCCCCTTGTAGCAGGCAAGGCACACCTGATGAATGAGAAGTCTGTAATTAGCATGTCAACATCATCCTTGGAGGACAGCCTCATTCCCCCAGTCCTGATGGGCTGCAGATTAAACAAGTCTTCCAACTTGACAGTTAGCCATTCAGATACTATCCCGGACAGCCTGGCCTCCGTAAACAATGGCTTAAACTTCCATTTAGCTCTTGCCTAGTGGCTTCATAGTGCTGCCTGAAGTGGGGATTCATTATAACTGCAGTTCACCTGACCGAGGTGAGGGTCTTAAGGCCTCATTAGGCTGGAAAACACCCCTTGCCACAGAGTCCCCACTCTGCTCATTCAGCCTTGCCTCTCATGGGAACCTCAGTCACTCCTGCTCCCACCCACAATCCAGCTGCCACTCTGGAAGGGCAATCCCTCAGCAGATATATTGCCACAAGCCCAGCAGGACACGGGAAGCACTGCCTGCATACCAGCCACGCGGCTCCTTTAAACTGATGAATATTAATCGAGGGGAAAGTTGGCTCTCTAATTATATTATGTATTAAAATGAGGTTCCTGGCCTTCTGTGGCATTTTTCTCGATAGGGGCCTGGAAAAAAAACCAAAATCGGAAATCGCAACCTTGCCGGCAAGAACCATGTTTTCTGATTCTCGCCGAATTTTCCACCTGCAATGCCATTCTTGTTGACTGCGAATGTGGGATCAAAATTGTCCCCCATATATTATGCAGCTGACTTAGAAATCCGAATAGTATGGCAAATCTGAATCCTTGCCTAATTTTGGCTACATGGAACAGGATTTCAAACATCAGTATTTCCATGAAATATAAAAAGGTGAAATACAAGAGTTATAGAGAAAGTGAAAGCTAACACCGTGGAATTGCACAATCAGGAATATGAAATCCTGGGTAACTTCCTGGTTACAAATATTTCTGAGATAAACTACCTATGAGATAACCTCTCAATAACCTAATCTTCCACAACAGCACAGTAGGTTTATCAATTCTCTAGAGTCTTCAGCAATGAAAATCTAATCCTCTGAACATTGCTGTGAGAAACCAGGGAGAATAAAAATCACTGTGGCATTAAAAAAGGAAGAATTTCATTTAATGGTTATAAAAATATGGGAAATGAAGAAAAACAATCGAATGGGAAGGTTGGAGACCATACAATGTTTACAGCACAGAAGGGCGCCATTTGGCAAACCAACTCAGCTTGTCCTATTCCCCTGCCTTTTCCTCATAACCCTGCAAATTATTCTTTTCAGATAACCATCCAAATCCTTTTGAAAGCCACAACCAAATCTGCCACCACAACACTCAAGGCAGTACATTCCTGATATTAACCATGCACAGTGTCAAGCAGTTTTTCTTCATGCCACCTCTCGTTCTTTTACCAATCACCTCAAATAGGTGTCCTCTGGCTCTCGACTCTTACATCAATGAGCAAAGTTTCTCTCTATCTTCTCTGTCAGCTCCAGTTTCACCAATCTATCCACATAACTGGCGTCTCTCATCTGCAAACCTAGCTCGTAAAACTTTTCAGCACCCTTTCCAATGCCTTCCTTTCCTTCCTAAAGTGGAGTGCCAAACCAGTATTTTATAAATGTTCATCATCCAGGGTCATAGGTTAAATGTTTTCTCAACCTGTCCTATCAACTTCAATGATTTGTTTACATTTGCCCCACATCCCTTTGCTCTGCACTCCCTCTGGAACTGTAACCCTTTGATTTACATTTCTTTCCTCATCCTTACAACCAAAATCTTTCACTTCACACTTCTCTGTATTAAATTCCAATTGTCACCTGTCTACCCATTTCACCAGGCTCGTTATGCCCTCTTGAAGTTTATCACTGTTCACAACATCTTTGCCATCCTCAAACTTTGAAACTGTACCCTCCCATTATGCTTACCACCTATCTGCCTCCGCTGGTATTGTATTGGTGCAGGGGTAAATTCTGAGTTGCCTCACTGCCTTGGGCCAATTGAGGTCCTTAAGTTGCCAATTAATGGTCATTTAAGGGTCTCCTCCCACTCCACTGGTATCATGATATCTGGCATACACCATCTGTCCAAGCATCCTGTGACTAATTGAGGCCCCACAACAGAATTAAGGCCCCTGTTTGCTCACCTCAGGCCTTCTGATCACTGCCTTCTCCTGTACCTCATCGCTGGGGCCTGCCTGACTAGCCCGGATGAGGCCATTCCACACTGCTCACCATTGGGGACTGACTACGGACCCAGCAGTGGCCACCACTCCTGGTGGCACTGCTGGGACTGGAGAGCTACAGGTCATCTGATTGCCCAGCAGCTCTTGGAGTTGGATACTCTCCCTCATGAAGGCAGAAGCCATGACCCAAGGCAGTTAACAATTGGACTGCTGCAAAATATGGCCGTACCTTACTAAGCTAGTGGAGGCAAGCCTCATATCCGAAGAGGATTAAAAGATTATGACCATTGTCTCCCAATGTTAACCCTTACTTCCTTCAATATCTTCGGATGCATCTGATCCGGTCCTGGTAACTTGTCAACAATCAGGGTATTATCAATTTTAGGTCATTCTGTGTCTCAACTACCTTCTCTTTCATTATTTACCAAGGAAGAAGATGCTACCAAAGACATCATTTAGTACCTCAGCCATACCCTCTGCCTCAATGAATAAATCCCCTTTTTAGTCTCTAATTGGCCCTACTTTTTCCTTCTTTTACCACCTTTTCACTGTGCACAAGTAATGATGAAACTTCCTGTAATACATCCAGGGCTGGTAACACCACAGCATTGGAAGGTTTGGCTCAAGTGGGGTCAATGAGAAACATGAAAAAAAAACCTGACCCCACAAGACACATGGGGCGTCATTCTCTGACCCCCCAGCGGGTGGGAAAATGACTGTTGGCCGCCGTGAATCCCGCCTCTGCTGGTTGCCGAAGTCTCCGGTACCGGATATTCGGCGGGGGCGGGAATCAGGCCGCGCCGGTTGGCGGACCCCCCCGCTCGATTCTCCGGCCCGGATGGGCCGAAGTCCCGCCAATAAATTGCCTGTTCCGCCGGCGTAAATTAAAGTACCTATTTACCGGCGGGACAAGGCGGCGTGGGTGGGCTCCAGGGTCCTGGGAAGGGGGGGCGCGGGGCGATCTGACCCCGGGGGGTGCCCCCACGGTGGCCTGGCCCGCAATCGGGGCCCACTGATCCGCGGACGGGCCTGTGCCGTGGGGGCACTCTTTCCCTTCCGCCTCTGCCACGGTCTCCACCATGGCGGAGGCGGAAGAGACTTACCCCACTGCGCATGCGCGGGAAACTGTCAGCGGCCGCTGACGCTCCCGCGCATGCGCCGCCCCGACATGTCATTTCCGCGGCAGTTGGCGGGGCAACAAAGGCCGTTTCCGCCAGCTGGCGGGGCAGAAATCCCTCCGTCGTCAGCCTAGCCCCTCAATGTTGGGGCTCGGCCCCCAAAGATGCGGAGCATTCCGCACCTTTGGGGCGGCGCGATGCCCGTCTGATTGGCGCCGTTTTGGGCGTCAGTCGGCAGACATCACGCCGTTTGGGGAGAATTTCGCCCCTGGTGTCTTCTTCCTGGGATAAGATAAGCCACATTGGGACAGCAGCTGGGAAAAGAATGAAATGGAGACAACAAATTAAACAACATGCAGGACTATCAGAGTGCAAATATGTTCAGCTCCAAGCCCATCTGAACACCAGCTCGTCGCCGGCTTTTAATCACAGGCCTTTCAGTGGATGAGCATATCTTTTCCCTCTTGTATCACTTTTGTTATTCCATTTCTTTTTCACTATTCAACTCTTCTACTCTTCGGTTTCTTGCTACACCACAGGCCCAATCCCTCTCACTCAGTGAAATGCTGTCCGTGACAGTGCAGCATCCATGTGCATTGCTGACACTATTGCCATGCACAGGGAGGTGATTCTTTGTACTAAGTTTTAATACCAATGCTATTTTAGAATTTAATGTTACAAAGTTTAATTATGTTTGAAAAGCAATGTTGATGTATTGAAATGGTGACAGAGCAAGGAATCATATTTAAGTCCCTTGGACACCAAACTGTACTGGGCAAAACTGAAAGGATCAGCATATGTACAGAACAAAGTTTCAGACAAATATTCTTAATTAGATTAATGTTGATAGTCACACAGACACACTTTAAGGCAGTTCAATTAAAACCTCAAGACCTCGCTTACAAGAACCAACAGTAACAATGGTCACTACCATTATGTTAAAAGCCACTCTGCACTGCTAAATTACAGGTATTTGCATATTTTGCAACAAAGAGACAGAAATTATGATGATTGGAAGTTGGATAACACCACAGCTGACAACAAATGCACAGATCTGGCCATTTGAGATTTACTGTCCCTGGTACTCGAATATGATTCATTGCTCTGTCACCATTTCAATACAGCAATATTGCTTTTCAAACATAATTATCTGAACAATTGTCGCCTCCACGGAGGAGATAATTGCCTTCAAAATAAAACATACTTTTCCATCTATGTTTTAAATTCTAGAGATCTGAAACCTGTCAAAGTAATAAGGGGAGAGACTGACAGAACGCAGCATTCCACGCAACCCACTGAATGGTTTTCATCCTAAAAGTGATGAAGAGAAAATTGAGAGCAGCGGGGGTGGAGTGGGAGGTCTTCTTATAATGTACAATATCTCAATGCTGTATTACTATTGTGGAGGTGGGGGCAAGGGGAGTCAAGTTGAAAGTCAATTCTACTGAAATAAATTAAAATATTAAAAGTTTCCATTAAATGCACCCAGATATCAAATCATCACTGTTATAGCCAAACCCCATTCAATACTGGGTCCTGTTGCAATCAAACCCCATTTAACAGGGTCCTAATGCAGCCACACTCAAATCAATACTGGATCCCATTACACCAAAACATTGGTTTGGGTGGCAAGGTGGCTAGCACTGTTGCCTCAGTGCCAGGGACCCAGGTTCAATTCTGGCCTTGGGTGACTGTGTGGAATTTGCACATTCTACCTGTGTATGCGTGGGTTTCCTCTAGGTGCTCCGGTTTCCTCCCACAGTCCAAAGATGTGCAGGTTAGGTGGATTGGCCATGATAAATTGCCCTTAGTGTCCAAAATTGCCCTTAGTATTGGGTGGGGTTATTGGGTTATGGGGATAGGGTGGAGGTGTTAACCTTTGGTAGGGTGCTCTTTCCAAGAGCCAGTGCAGGCTCGATGGGCCGAATGGCCTCCTTCTGCACTGTAAATTCTATGATAATCTATGAATCCAAAGATGTGCAAGTTAGGGGGATTGACCATACTAAATTGCCCCTTCGTGTCCAACGGTTAGATGGGGTTACAAGGATACGGGGATAGGGAGGAGAAGTGGGCCTAGGTAGGGTGCTCTTTCAGGGGGCCGGTGTAAATTTGATTGGTTTTGCCTCCTTCTGCATTGCAGGAATTCTATGATTCTTCTATGATTAGTCACAAGGACCTATCACACCCAAAACTTCTATCATCAATGAGCCTTGTATTACAACAAAATCCCATTTGAGACTGGATCCTATTGCAACAAAACCTCATTCAAAAATGGATCCGATTACAGTAAAACCCAATTCAACATTGGATCCTATCACAGTATAACCCTATTCTTCACTGAGCCCCATTACAGTAAAACACCAGTCATCGGTGCATTCAAACTCCATTGGTGACTGATACATTACAGTCACATCCTAGTTTAGAATTGGCTTTATTAGTTCACTGCCATGTTATTATTCCTTGCATCTGCAGTAATTTAGGACAAGTGCACACCAAGACAATTCCCTGCAGCACCACGGACTTTAAAAACACACAGCTCTGCAGTACACAGTGTCCGACATTTGACCATTCCTACTGAGGCAAATGTAGATAAATGTCAACTTGTGTACATTTACAGTATGCAACAGTTGAGAGAAAATAAACGGTCTGGTACTGTTTGCCTGAGGGAACAAATCCATACCTGTACTACTGTATTACTGCTATGGAGGCTTATAATTAGCTTCTATGCATGTACACCAGGCACTAGGTAATAAATAAAAACATTTCACTCCCACCTTTGTATTTTACAATTTCTGTGGTCCTCAGCATTTAGTAGTTTTGCATGCCATTGAAAATAATGCCCTTGGAGAGGGATAGTTTATGTTAGTGTAAGTGAACACAAGAACCATGAGAGGTTCTTGAAGAAGGTTGAAGACCGTGGGCTGAACTTTCATTGTCCCAATTGGTACCAAAATGAGGCAGGGTATGGAAACATTGGCAGCCAGATTCCGGATCTGGCAGTCCTGCCTCCATTCCCAGTGCTAGACTATTTTCAGCAGCACAGGAAAGCAGGCAGGTTGTGACCCTCGGTTACCTGTTGTTTAAATTTGCGGCCCTGTTTTAAAGATAGCCAGTTCAGATCACCCATGATTTTTATGGCGACGACTACTTTCGGAAAGGCCTCCTGATTTACATCTGATAAGTGAAGTCATAAACGGTGATCTTGAGATAAGAAGAATGTTTCCCGCTATTACGATCCAGGTCCAGACCCCAGCAGTTGCTAGGATACCAGACAGAAACCCCAATATTTTATTTAATTTGTAAGACTGAGGAAAGAATACTTCAGGAGTAATTCCACGCACAAATCGGGGTATGGTATTAAAAACAAACTTTATGCAGTATTACTAACTTAAGCATAAAGAAAATAGCTTACAATTATCCATGAAACAATGAAAATGAAACACTTAACTCCTGTTATCTTTCTTCCCCACTCAAGCCAAAATCCGCTTTTAAAATACAGTTAGCCAACCCAGGAATACGTGCTGTAAATGATGTCTTGGATAAACTAATATGAGAAAGAGATCCTTCAGGACCCAGCATACAGATTCTTGGCCGTCAAACCACTGATTAATCTGCCAGCTTTGTCAGAAACTGCTATTCTGTTTGCAGGCAAAGCTGCTTTGAGAGAAACTGCTGGTCTGTTCAGAGACAGATGAAAACTCATTGTTTCTCCAGAAATTACTAGTCTGTTCACAGACGGATCTAAACTGAACTCAACACTGACTGCTTCAGCCCCTGGCTCCACCCTCTACCTACATCATCTTGCTAAACTCACAATGGGCATGATTGAAAGGAAACATTTCTAAATGTCTTTTGGGCACGATTGGTGGGGTGCTTCCTGACAGACGCATTGGCGAGATCGTGACCCGTATTTAACGGCATTTAGTGCTGGAAATGATCTCTCATGAGCTTCTCGTCATTACTGACTGTCTCGCCTGACTCGCACCTCAGCGCCTCGTCGCTAACAGGGGGGGGGGGGCTGCTTTTAAACACTCCCTCACCACTCATTCCCAGTCAACACACCAGCATGGTAGTGTGCAAACCTGCTCCTCACTTCGAGGATGCCAACCTGGCCAGGCTTCCTGATGCGAGACGAGACATCTTGATCACCCGAGAGGGTCGGAGGCAGAGCAGCAGGGTCACCAATACCACCTTGGAGTCAGTGGCAGTGGCTGCAAATGCAGGCAGCATGACCAGGAGGACCGCCGTATAATGTTGGAAGACCAACGACCCCCACCGAGCAACGGTGAGTTACCACCTCCCTCCTGGCATCAATTCTACCTGCCATCCCTCAGATTCCCAACCTGCACCCTCACAAATCACTGCTTGACACCTCGCACCCTCTCCACATCTGATCTTTGTACTTTCTCCTCAGAACCCACTAGCACCCACCAACATAACCCCTTCACGTCCAGGTGTGGTGCCTACACATGGCACATGTATAGGCCTCCCCCCCCAACCTATCAAGTATGCCGCTCACAATGTCCTCTGTCCCTGCAGTAGCAGATAGCCCATAATAAGCAGGAAAGGGCCAGGATCGTGGTGGGAGCGGAGTAGCAGAGATTAGAATCCTCACCCCCTATGAGGAATGAGCCATGGAAATCGAGGGGGTTGGCCGAGGAGAGGAGTCATCATCAGCGAGGTTGGCCTGTGCCGCAGAGGTGAGGCTCCACTATCTCTTCACCCAGGTAACCTGTCTCAAGTGAGTTGTTCATGGCAGACAAAATGATCCCTCTCACTGACCACCATCTCGCAGGATCTAGATCTGATGGGGACGGGCCACGATTTGGACCCAACCCAACCCTTGGAGCACCCGGTCCGGCCAAAGAACTGATGCCAGCTCCCGGTTCTAACTGATCCAACCGCCGGGGCACCCGGCCCGGCCCAACCCGGAGAGTCCCGCCCAGTGACCCAACTTACCGAAGGATGGAAAAAAGAATCCATCTGGAGGCCCGACTCCAGGAAGGGCAGCACGGTAGTATAGTGGTTAGCACAGTTGCTTCACAGGGTCCCAGGTTCAATTCCCGGCTGGGTCACTGTCTGTGCGGAGTCTTCACGTTCTCCCCATGCCTGCGTGGGTTTCCTCCGGGTGCTCCGGTTTCCTCCCACAATCCAAAGATGTGCGGGTTAGGTGGATTGGCCATTGTAAATTGCCCTTAATGTCCAAAAAGGTTAAGTGGGGGTTACTGGGTTACGGGGATGAGGTAGATACATGGGCTTGAGTAGGGTGCTCTTTGTCAGGGCCGATGCAGACTCGATGGGCCCAATAGCCTCCTTCTGCACTGTAAATTCTATGATCTATGATCTTTGACTCCAGGAACACTCGACCAGATGACCAACGTTGGAGCAGAAGACGTGACCCGGCCCAACCTGACCCAGGAAGCCGCTGCCTATGACCCGGCCCCGGATTAAAGACCCCCGAAACGGCGGCGACCCATGAAACGGCAGAGACCCCATGCGAGGACTCAAACACACAAGGGCGACTGCCCTCGCAGAATGCCGGGACCGACCGGATCGCAAACATGCCCCCCTCCCAGCAACTCCAAAATCGCAACCAGCACCCAGGATCCTGCCAGACACGACCCCCAAAACAAAACCAGTGCCCCGGCCCCCACCACGTGCAACCACCTACCTTCCACAAGGTTAGACTTCTCTCATAAGATCCCGGGAATATCTAGACGCAGCCGCCGATTGAGGAAGCAGGTGAGACGAAAAGAACGTGGTATCAGGACTCCTCTCCCCAGCAAACATCCAAGCGATCGAAAACAAGCTTGACAAACATAACGCTAGACTTACCTTGAAGTAAGGGACTGCTGTGTGCTCTGTTTCACAGAGACATGGTTCACTCCTGCTTCACTGGACAGTGCCATATAACCTGATGGCTTCCCAATACACTGGGCAGACTGCACGGCATCATCAGGGAAAGTAAAAGGATGTGGTGACCCTGGCGACCAACTGCTCCTCGGACCTGGTATACCTGACCGTGAAGTGCCGCCCGTACTACCTTCCACGTGAGTTCACTTCAGTCATTATTTTATTTATTTTCTTTATTACTTTTATTCTCCTCCTTTTTCACGTTTTCATCCAAGTTTACACCCACCAACAAACAATCAACGGTAACAAATACAATGTCAATCCCCTAGCCAACAATTCCTTCCTCCCACCAACTCCCAAACAATATTCAGCATTTTGAATACAAACACCAAAGAAAAGGATTCAGGAATCCACCATCCATCCATACATGGTCACCAACAACAAACACAGTCCAACCTCATTAATATTATTATTATTACAGCAGTCTACATCCCACCCCAGGCAAAAGTGAAGAAGGCACTGGACGAATTGTACACAGCTATAAATAACAATGAAACAGAAAACCCGGAGGCCTTATTCATCGTAGCTGGGGACTAACAAGGCCAACCTCAAGAGTGTACTGCCAAAATTCCACTAATGCATCTGCTGTCCCATCAGGGGCAACAACACTCTCGACCACTGCTACACAAAAATCAAGGGCGCCTACTGATCCATCCCCCAACTGCACTTCGGAAAATCGGGCCATAAGACGGTGCTCCTTCTCCCGACATACAAGCAGAAACTTAAGGGAGAATTTGGTTAAGAAGGTTGTGCAGTGCTGGTCTGATCAACAGAAGAGCGCCTACGTGACTGCTTAGAGTCAGTGGACTGGTCAATGTTTAAGAACTCGGCGACCAACCTAAATGAGTATGTTACCACTGTCACAGACTTTATCAGCAAATGTGTAGACGATTGCGCGCCAAAGAAAGTAGAACGCATGTTCCTCAACCATGGCTTAAGTCGGGAGATTGACTCCCTACTGAAGGCCAGGTCCGAGGCGTCAGGCGACCCTGACCTATACAAAAAATCCAGGTATGACTTCCGCAAAGCCATCAGGGATGCCAAGAGACAATCAGACCAAGCTAAATCGCAGACTGTCGTCGGCTGTGGCAAGGCTTAAACGCCATAATGGGCTACAAAGCGAAGCAGAGCAGAATCCCCTGCAGCAGCGCACCCCTCCCCAATGAATTCTATGCTCAATTCGAGCAGGAAACCATCAAACCACTGTCGACTGCCCCAGCAGCCCTGGACACACCCATACCCACCGTCACAACTTCCGAAGTCAAGTCGGCCTTCTTGAAAGTGAACCCTCGGAAGGCGACTGGTCCGGACCTGGTTCCTGGTCGCGTACTCAGATCCTACGCAGACCAGCTGGCAGATGTGTTCGCAGACATCTTCAACCTATCCTTACTCCGTTCAGAGGTCCCCACCTGCTTTAAGACGACCACCATCATACCGGTGCCAAAGAAGAACCAGGCAACGTGCCTCAACGACTATCTTCCGGTGGCCTTGACATTGATCACAATGATGTGCTTCGAGGGGTTGGTCATGACGCACATCAACTCCATATTTCCAAAATGCCTTGATCCACTGCAATTCACGTAACGCCACAACCGGTCCATGGCAGATGCCATCTCTCTGGCCCTACACCCATCCCTGGAACATCTCGACAACAAAGACTCCTATATCAGACTCCCATTTATTGACTACAGCTCCGCCTTCAACACCATAATCCCAGCCAAGCTCATATCAAAGCTCCAAACCTAGAACTTGGCTCCTCACTCCAACTGGATCCTCAACTTTCTCACTCATAGATACAATCAGTAAGGATAAACAACAACATCTCCTTCACGGTAGTCCTCAATACCGGGGCCCCGCAAGGCTGCATACTTAGCCCCTACTATACTCCCTATACATGCACGACTGCGTGGCAAACATTGGCTCCAATTCCATCTACAGGTTTGCTGACGACACAACCATAGTGGGTTGGATCTCAAACAACGACGGGTCAGAATACAGGAGGGAGACAGAGAACCTAGTTGAGTGGTGTAACAACAACAATCTCTCCTTCAATGTCAGCAAAACTAAAGAGCTGGTCATTAACTTCAGGAAGCAAAATATTGTACACATCCCTGTCTGCATCAACAGGGCAGAGGTGGAGATGGTTGACAGCTTCAAACTCCTAGGGGTGCATATCACCAAAAATCTGTCCTGATCCACCCACGTCTATGACCAAGCAAGCACAACAGCACCTATACTTCCTCAGGAAACTAAGGAAATTCAGCATGTCCACATTAACACTTACCAACTTTTACAGATGCACCACAGAAAGCATCTTATCTGGCTGCATCACATCCTGGCATGGCAACTGCTCGGCTCAAGACTGCAAGAAACTTCAGAGAGTCATGAACACAGCCCAGTCCATCACACAAACCCGCCTCTCATCCATGACTCTGTCTACACTTCCCACTATCTTGGGAAAGCGGGCAGCATAATCAAAGACTCCTCCCACCCGGCTTACTCACTCTTCCAACTTCTTCCATCGGGCAGGAGATACAAAAGTCTGGAGAACACGCACGAACAGGTTCAAAAACAGCTTCTTCCCCGCTGTTGCCAGACTCCTAAACGCCCCTCTGATGGACTGATCTGATCTCTTCACACCTCTTCTCTACCTAGTAGTACAGTATACTTCAGAAGCTTCACCTGATGCCTGTGTCTATGCATTTACATTGTGTATTAAAAAAAAACATTTTATTAAGGCATTTATGGTTTTATAACAACAAAAGATACAAATTGTGGTACGTAACACCGCCCCCAACCAACAACCAGCCAACATAGCTTATATACACAATTCCCAAGTCCTTCCATCTCCTCTCGCTGAACTAGCATCCCCTACCCCCCTCCTTTATTGTATCTGCTAACAGTTTAGTTATCCCTGAGGAAGATGGTTCTTCCTGAAGATGGCGCCGGAGCGAGGCGACTCTCTGCGAGCTCTCCCTAACAGATCCTCTTTTTATTCATTCATCTTATAATCGTTCTCATCTTTTCAAATTTAATTCTAAGACTAACATTATTACTAACCTCTCTCTTTTATCTTTTCTTGCAGGTTTGAACATCCTCCGAGGCCCGTGAGACCATTTGACCCGACCCGACCTGACCTCCACGACCTGGAAGCGGATCGGGCCCAAACCGGAAGTGAAGCCCCGACCTCGATTTGGGCCTGACCCGGCCTACCTGACGCCAGCCCCTGGATCGCCCAGGCCCAGTCCCCAGAGGCCCTGATGTGGCCCAACTCGACCCTGACAGGCCCATCCAGCGACCCGAACCGTAGAGGCGTGCCCAGCAACCCGACCTATCTGAAGATGGAAGAAAGAAAAATCCACATGGAGGCCTGACCGGGCCTACTCCAAGACCTGACCCCAGGAGCGCCCAGGGAGAGAACAGACCACGAGACCCAGCCCAACCTGCCTCAAGGGGCTGGTTTAGCTCACTGGGCTAAATCACTGGCTTTTAAAGCAGACTAAGGCAGGCCAGCAGCATGGTTCAATTCCCGTACCAGCCTCCCCGAACAGGCGACGGAATGTGGCGACTGGGGTCTTTTCACAGTAACTTCATTGAAGCCTACTCGTGATAATAAGCGATTTTCTTTTTTTTTTCAGGAAGCCCCTGCCCACGACCCAGGACCCCCAAAATGGCGGACCTGAATGCGCCGCAAGATATTCCCTTGCCCACGGAACGTCGTGACCCGACCGGATCGCACATATGCCCCCCTAGCAACCCCTCTACCTCAACCAGTGCCCAGGACACTGCCAGAGGTGACCCCGGAAACGTAACCAGCGCCCTGGTCCCCGCCAACGCCCTGGACCCCGCCAGACGGAACCACCTACCTTCCACAAGGTCAGACTTCTCCCATCGGATCTCGGGACCATCCAGCCGCAACCGCCGACCGAGAGTGAGGGAAACGCAGTGGTCTGCAGGTGAGAGTGAAGCAACGCGGTTTCAAGACCCCTCTCCCCAGCATACTCCTGGCAAACGTCCAAGCGATCGAAAACAAGCTGGATGAACTTAATGCCAGACTTATCTCTCATAGGGAAGTAAGAGACTGCTGGGTGCTCTGTTTCACAGAGAAATGGCTCACCCTCGCCTCACCGGACTGTGCCATACAACCTGAAGGTTTCTCAATTCACTGGTCGGACTGCACCGCATCATTAGGCAAAGCAAAGGGTGGAGGGGTTTACCTCCTCATCAAATCCGCCTGGTGCTTGGATGTGGCGACTGACTGCTCCCCGGACCTGGAATACCTGACCGTGAAGTGCCGCCCATACTATCTTCCATGCGAGTTCACTTAAACCATTGTCACAGCGGTCTACATCCCACCCCAGGCAGAAGTGAGGAAGGCGCAGGACGGACTGGACACAGTTATAAACAACTACGAAACAGAACTCCCTGAGGCCTTGTTCATCGTGGCCGGGGACTTCAACAAGGCCAACCTCAAGAGTGTATTGCCAAAATTCCACCAGCACATCTCCTGTCCCACCAGGGGTGACAACACTAATGACCACTACTAGTCAAGGGCACCTAACGTTCCATCCCCTGACCGCACTTTGGGAAATCAGAACATAAGACGGGGCTCCTTCTCCCAGCATACAAGCAGAAACTCAAGCGGGAGAATCCAGCTAAGAAGGTCGTGCATGCTGGTCCGAGGAAACAGAAGAGCTCCGACGTGACTGCTTCGAGACAGTGGACTGGTCCATATTTAAGAACTCAGCGACCAACTTAAATGAGTATGCCACCACCGTCACAGACTTCATCAGCAAATGTGTGGACAACTGCGTGCCAAAGAAAGCAGTACGTACGTTCCCCAACTGGAAACCATGGCTCAATCGTGAGATTGACTCCCTACTGAAAGACAGGTCTGAGGCGTTCAAGTCAGACGACTCTGACCTATACAAGAAATCCAGGTACGACCTCCGCAAAGCCATCCGAGATGCCAAGAGACAATATCAAACTAAGCTAGAGTCAGAGACAGACTCTCGGCGGTTGTGGCAAGGCCTAAACAACACAACGGGCTACAAAGCTAGGCCGAGCAGTATCTCTGGCAGCAGCGCACCCCTCCCCAATGAACTCAATGCATTTTATGCTCGGTTCGAGCAGGAAACCAACAATCTGCTGTTGAGTGCCCCAGCAGCCCATAACTCACCCATACCCACCATCACAGCTTCCGAAGTCAGATCGGTCTTCCTGAAAGTGAACCCTCGGAAGGCAATGGGCCCGGACGGGATCCCTGGTCGTGCATTCAGAGCCTGCGCGGATCAGCTGGCAGATGTGTTCGCAGGCATCTTTAACCTATCCCTACTCCACTCCGAGGTCCCCAATTGCATCAAGAAGACCACCATCATACCGGTGCCAAAGAAGAATCAGGCAACTTGCCTCAATGACTACCGTCCGGTGACCCTGACTTCAGTCATAATGAAGTGCTTCGAGAGATTGGCCATGAAGCGCATCACCTCCATACTCCCAGAACGCCTTGATCCACTGCAATTCGCATACCGCTGCAACCGGTCCACAGCAGAGGCTATTTCCCTGGCCCTACACTCATCCCTCGAGCATCTTGACAACAACAAGGACTCCTACATCAGACTCCTATTTATTGACTACAGCTCCACCTTCAACACCATAATCCCAGCCAAGCTCATGATCAAAGCTCCAAAATCTAGGACTTGGCTCCTCACTCTACAAGAGGACCCTCGACTTTCTGACCCACAGGCCACAATCAGTAAGAATAAACAACAACACCTCCTCCACAATAGTCCTCAATACCAGGGCCCAGCAAGGCTGCATACTTAGCCCCCTACTATACTCCCTGTACACACACGGCTGCGTGGCAAAATTTGGTTCCAACTCGATCTACACGTTTGCTGACAATACGTCATAGTGGACCGGATCTCGAATAATGACGAGTCAGAATACAGGAGGGAGATAGAGAACCTAATGGAGTGGTGCAGCGACAACAATCTCTCTCTCAATGCCAGCAAAACTAAAAAGCTGGTCATTGACTTCAGGAAGCAAAGTACTGTACACACCCCTGTCAGCATCAATCGGGCCGAGGTGGAGATGGTTAGCAGTTTCAAATTCCTAGGGGTACACATCTCCAAAAATCTGTCCTGGTCCACCCACGTCGACGCTACTACCAAGAAAGCATAACAGCGCCTATACTTCCTCAAGAAACTAAGGAAATTCGGCATGTCCACATTAACTCTTACCAACTTTTACAGATGCACCATGGAAAGCATCTGGCTGCATCACAGCCTGGTATGGCAACTGCTCGGCCCAGGACCGCAAGAAACTACAGAGAGTCGTGAACACCGCCCAGTCCATCACACAAACCTGCCTCCCATCCATTGACTCTGTCTACACCTCCCGCTGCCCGGGCAAAGCGGGCAGTATAATCAAAGACCCCTCCCATCCGACTTACTCACACTTCCAACTTCTTCCATCGGGCAAGAGATACAGAAGTCTGAGAACACGCACGACCAGACTCAAATCAGCTTCTTCCCCGCTGTTACCAGACTCCTAAATGACCCTTTTATGGACTGACCTCATTAACACTACACCCTCTATGCTTCATCCGATGTCGGTGCTTATGTAGTTACATTGTGTACCTGGAGTTGCCCTGTTATGTAATTTCTTTTGTTTCCTTTTCTTTTCATGTACATAATGATTTGTTGAGCTGCTCGCAGAAAAATACTTTTCACTGTACCTCGGTACACGTGACAATAAACAAATCCAATCCATCCAAGAAGTCGAAAAACGGCAGCCACCTCCGGACGAATCCTAACATTGATCCTCTCAGGGCAAACTTAATTTTCTCAAGCCTGAGAAACCCGGCCATGTCGCTAACCCATACCCCCGATTTCAGGGGCTCCAAGTCCCTCCACGCTAATAAGATCCGTCTCCGGGCTACCAAGGAGGCAAAGGCCAAAACGACCGCCTCTCTCGCCCCCTGGACTCCTGGGTCTTCCGACACTCCAAGATCACCACCTCTGGACTCGGCACCACCCTCGTTTTTAGCACCGTGGACATGACATCAGCAAATCCCTGCCAGAATCCCCTAAGCTTCGGACATGCCCAAAACACATGATTTGCGTGCCCTCCTGCACATCTCGCACACCTGTCCTCTACCCCAAAAAACCTGTTCATCCAGGCCACCGTCATGTGTGCCCAGTGACCACCTTGAATTGTATCAGGTTGAGCCTGGTACATAATGAGGGCGTGTTGACTCTATTCAGAGCATCCTCCCACAGACCTGCCTCTCGCTCCTTATCCAGCTTATCTTCTCACATGCACTTCACCTCCCTTTCTGGGTTCCCTCCCACTTGCGCTTCACCTCCCTATCTGGCTTCCCTCGCGCTTCACCTCCCTATCTGGCTTCCCTCCCACTTGCGCTTCACCTCCCTATCTGGGTTCCCTCCCACTTGTGCTTCACCTCCCTATCTGGGTTCCTTCGCGCTTCACCTCCCTATCTGGCTTCCTCGCGCTTCACCTCCCTATCTGGCTTCCCTCCCACTTGCGCTTCACCTCCCTATCTGGGTTCCCTCCCACTTGCGCTTCACCTGCCTATCTGGGTTCCCTCCCACTTGCGCTTCACCTCCCTACCTGGGTTCCCTCATAGTCTATAAGCTCTTTATAAGTTTCCGAGATTTCCCCTCCCCCACCCCCATTTTCGAAACTACCTTATCCTGTATCTCCTGTGGCGGTAGAAGCAGAAAGATCAAAACCTGCCTTCGTACAAAGTCCTTCACCTGCAGATAGCGATACCCATTCCCAACCGGCAATTCAAACTCCTCCTCCAAGTCCTCCAAACAAGGAAAGTTCCCATCGATAAACAGATCCCCCAGCCCCTCAATACCTGCCCCCTGTCACCTCCGAAACCCCCCATCCAACCTCCCCGGGACAAACTGGTGATTACCACAAATTGGAGCCCACACCGACGCTCCCTCCACTCCCATACGCTTCCGCCACTGCCCCCAGACTCTCCGAGCTGCCACCACCTCTGGGCTTATGGGGTGGCTGGCGAGAACGAAGTGCAGTTACCAGTGCCCCTAAGCTTGCCCCTCACCCCCGCTCCCCACCCCATTTCCTGATCATGTCTATATTTGCTGCCCAGTTGTAATTTCTAAAGTTCGGCAGGGTCAAACCCCCCGCCCCACCCCGCCTCGGCTCTTCAACAGCACTTTCCTTTTTACCCGCTCACACAAATCGCATTAACCCGCTTAAAAAAAGGCCTTTGGTATAAAAATAGGGAGACTCTGGAAAACAAACAAATATCTCAGGAGAACCGTCATCTTTATGGTCTGTACCCTCCCCACCAGTGACAGCGGAAGCATGTCCCACCTCCGAAAGTCCTCCTTCCAATTGTTCAACTAACCAAGCCAGATTTAATTTATGCAACTGCTCCCATCCCCGTGCCACCTGAATTCCCAAGTATCGAAAACTCCCTCAGCCTCCTCTCCTGCCCCCTCGGCTGGATCACAAAAACCTCACTTATACCCATATTCAATTTGTACCTCGAGAACCAGCCAAATTCCCTCAAGATCCACATAATCTCTCCCATTTCCCCCGAGCGGGTCAGAAATATACAGGAGTAGCTTGCCCGCATACAACGAGACCCTGTGTTCCACCCCCCCCACCCCCGGACTCGCCCCTTCCATCCCTTTGGCGCTCTTAGCGCCATCGCCAATGGCTCTGTAGCCAAGGCAAACAACAGCGGGGAGAGTAGACATCCCTGCTAAGGCATGGCCCAGTCACTGAGGGTCATCACCGGCTCCGTCAATGCCATGTTGCAGACAATGAGGAGCCACCAGTACTGAGAGCCAGGTGACTCAGAGGCCTCGGGAGCTCACTCCAGCTGGCCCTCCATCCCACGGAGACTCCCAAAGCCCCCGTCAAGGAGGAGGAAGTGCTGGAGACCAACCGGGGCCTGCCACTAAGCAGACAATGGTGGTCCCCAGTTCTTCCGAATCCCCCCCTTCCTAACACCAATGCATCTCAAGGACAGCAGGCAGAACAGGGGTGGCACAGTGATGTCAGTGACACCGGTAAGCTGGCCAAAGGGCCCCCCATCTCCAGAGGATGTCCACCGAGGGCAAAAAACCACAGGGCACGGAAAACTGCAGGCTGCATCCACCTCTGCTTTTTTACTCTGGGGACACACCTAGACCTGGCTGTAGGTCACGAAAGATTCAACAAGAGAGATCACTGAATGAGTACGGGAGCACTACCTGTAGCTAGGGGGAATGGAAATGTTCAGAATTCAAACATGTTACATCCGATACATCGGATGCCTGTCATGTTAATCTTCACAACAGACGAGCCTGCACATCTATCCCCGTTTCCCCCCCGCAGTGGTCCAAGATCAAATGTCCCAGACGCAGACACCGTTCAGAGGATGGGTGTGAGGTCGCTGTCACTAGAAAGTCAGGATTCAGGCTTTAGCATAATCTGAGGAGCACCCGACCTAACCACATAGTGAGTTATCACTCTACTGCCTTCTATATTGAAGCGCTGATAGTGCCGACACAGGGCCATGATGTTGGGACAGTCCCTTGGAGGGTGAAACAGAATAGTCGGGGAGAGAGGGAAGGAAGTGAGGGGAATGGGAGGAGTGGAGTGATTAGGGTAAAGAGGGGGGTGGTGAGCTGATGGACACGCCTTATCCTCTGAGAATCTGCTACTCACCTCCTTAGTTCCCCTCAGCAGCCATTGCGCCAGCTTCAGGTTTGTAAAAAGGAGTACTAAACGGCGTCCACGTGATTTCTCGCTGGGGAGTCGTTAATTCCCAGGAAGCCATTGCATTTGAGTTCAATCTCGCAAATGTGATGGAAATGAATGAGAATGAGGGTTAATGATATGCTCAACATATTTGGGCATGATCTGGAATTTGTTTTCGGGAGCAGTTAAACAGCAAACTGATTTGTGTCTGTCCTGAATCTTGATTTTGGCCTTTCCTGCTATTTAACCAGGGTGCCCAAATCTGCACCAGTTGCAACACGCTGGTTAAATTGCACCCAATGTCTCTACTCCCCAGGGAACACTCTTTATATAAAGAAAATTCCATTAGCCCAACTTTTACAATGCTTTAATTGCACCGTTCTCCAAAAAGCCATCTGTCTTTCAAAACCCGGATTTTAAAAAAAAAAAGAGGACTGCAGCAGTCACACACACACACACCAATCCAGGAATTTAACCCTTACTGCACCAAATACATATCATACAATATATCTGAAATTCCTGCATTCACAGTGCATCAGGGAATGCTGCAACCTGTGGTGTATCCCTATTCAGATGTGCAAAGGCTTTGTAGAGCGGACGTATTTTCCCCCCCCAATGGTTTATTTGCTTTTTATTTTGACAGCTCTGTGGGCATTTGAAGGGATTGCAACATGTTATTATGGGAGCAACGGTGAATATTTGGGTGAGTTTGTTTGGTTGGGAGGGGGGGGGGGGGGGGGGATGGCAGCATAAAACTGATCAATCTGCATTGTTTTATTGATCAAGCTGATCTTCTCATCCATGAAGACAGGCCTTGAAACCAGGCTTCATCAACATGGACCCACTTTGGTTTCTGGGCCAATTTCTTCTTCCGACCTTTTGAGGTGGCAGGCTCAACTCCAGCTTATGCCCGCCTCCTTGACACAAAAATGAGGCAGGTGGCCTCCCTCCAGGGACAGGGTTGTGTGGTAGGGAAAATTCCTATCTCCCTATCAATTTCACCCACAAAACCCCAGACCAATGTGTCACAAATGTCTACTAAAATTGAGCCCATCATTACTTTTATATATTAATTAACGAAAATCATGGTTTGCATTAAATATCTTTTGGTGGAATAACAGCATGTGTCACCTTAGACTCGAGGAGGAAAGCAGGAAGCCCAAAATAAAAACCAATAATGCAACAGTAGAGACAGCTGTCAGGGTCCTAACCGAATGCCCTGGGATCAGCGGCACTGCGATCCAAGTAATTATACTCTTCTCTCAGAGATTTACTCCAGCTGGCAATTGAAACTGTCAGATGCGTATCTTCAAACAGCAATTAATTCAACAAGTTAATGTCTGGGTCACATCTTAAACAATATAGCATGTGGGTCGTCTTCAATGCAATACGATATCCATCTGGTTTGAAGGATGTGAGTAGGTGGCAGAGGGAAGAAATACTGAGCCCAAAATAATCCCCAAGATATAGCAACTAAATTGGTTATAAATGAATACACATTAGGAGGAGCTAAAGCTCCATATCCATGATATTGTAAATGTTTAAACCTTTCTGAAGCCATTATTCATGAATGAAACCCGGTGGTAAAGGTCAAATTACAACAAGAATAAGGAGCTTGTTGATGTCCAGTCTTGATTTCTCAATTTTCGGTAATATTCATGTAAATAAACAACGTTTGGTTGGATTAGAAGAGTTAGATATTATAAAAAGAGAAAGAGGGTGTCAGTAAAATTAAGAGGAACGGATTGTTGTGGTTTTACAATGATAAGTTACCAATTGCTCATATGGGATTGGATAAGCACATTGCGAGTCCATTTATTGAGACCAGGTACATTACAACAGATACAGATTGGAAGCTTGAAAACTGCAACGGCAACGGCGGGCATCCCTGCCTCGTACCCCTGTGAAGTCAAAGCTTTGTGAGCTCATATCATTTGTCCTCACCCTTGCCCTTGTTGCCACATACAAACAACCACACCCATGCCACAAGTCTCAGCCCAAACCCAAACCCTCGAACAAGTACCGCCACTCCACGTCCATGGACACCACCGCCTCCAGTACCAGAGTTCCCGACAGATTCATCACCACATTCAACAGCCGTCTTATATTACTCGCGAGCTGCCTGCCCTTCACGAAACCTGTTTGATCTTCTGCAACCAACCCCGGGACACACTCCTTCATTCTCCCCGCCAACAACTTAGCCAATACTTTCACACTCAATACTTTCACATCCGTGTTCAATAGTGATATGAGTCGATGTGACCCATATTCCACCGGGTCCTTCCCTATTTTGGGGATTAGTGTGATTACTGCCTGCGTCATCGTCTCCGGCAACTCCCCCTTCTCCAGTGCTTCATTAGCCTGCTTCATCATCTATGGCAACTCCCCCTTCTCCAGTGCTTCATTAGCCTGCTTCATCGTCTCTGGCACCTCCCCCTTCTCCAGTGCTTCATTAGCCTGCTTCATCGTCTCTGGCACCTCCCCCTTCTCCAGTGCTTCCTTAAACGCCCCCAACATATGTGGTGCCAGGTCAGTCGTAAATTCCTGATAAAATTCTGCCGGGTACCCATCCGGCCCAGGGGCCTTCGCCAGCTTCATACCCCTGATACTATCCAGCAACTCCCTCAGCCCCAGGGACTCCTCCAACACCTGCCTCTTTGCTTCCACCACGTGGCGAAATTCCAGCTCATCCAAAAACCTCCCCATGTCCCCCTCCTCTCGCTCTCTCTCATATTGCACCCCTCTTGCCCCTACGCAGTTGCCCTACCGCCTCCCTGTTGTCAGCCGGTCAAATTGCCCCTGCAACTTTTTCCTCCTCGCCAATCCCTCCACGGTGGGCACCCGTGAATATTCCCTGTCCACGTCCACTATCTCGCTCATTAGGCGGTCATGTTCCTCCCTCCTTTCCCTATCCGCACGAGCCTTAAACAAAATAATTTCCCCCCGGACCACTCCCTTCAGTGCTTCCCAAAATTGGCCGCCGTCACCTCCCCATTCCAGTTCAATTCCTCATACTCCTGAATCGCCACCCGCCCTTATCACAAAAACTCCATCCGCCAACACCCCCGAGCCAAACCTTCACCCGGCCTTTGCTCTCGTCCCGTTCGAAACAGAATCTCCAGCCAGTGGGGCGCATGGTCAGAGATAACTATCCCTACATACTCTACCCTCTCCACCCCAACCAAAATCTCCCAACTCACTGCAAAATAATCAATCCTTAAATACACCTTATGGACGTGTGAAAAGAAGGAATACTCCCTTCTCCCTGGGTTCTGAAAGCACCATAGATCCATGATACCCATCCTCGCCATAAAATCCTCCAGCTCCCTCGCCATGTGTATCCTACCCATCGACCTGGGGCTCGACCTATCCACCCATGGCTTCAGGACACAGTTTAAAATCTCCTCCCATGATCAACAGGTGCGTGGCCGAATCCAGGATCGCTGGAAGCAACCCTCTCATAAGACCCACATCATCCCAATTTGGGGCATACTCATTTACCAATACCCCACTCACAATCACATATCTCCCACCCAGATCCCTCACCTCCTTCGCACTCACAAATACCATTTTTCTGCTCATTAAAATCGCCACTCCACTCAATTTCAAATCAAACCCCGAGTGAAAGATTTGCCCGACCCAGCCATTCCTTAACCTAACCAGGGGCGAAATTCTCCCCAAACGGCGCGTTGTCCGCCGACTGGTGGCCAAAACGGCGCCAATCAGACGGGCTCCGCATCTTTGGGGGCCGAACCCCAACATTGAGGGGCTAGGCCGGCGCCGGAGGGATTTCCGCCCCGCCAGCTGGCGGAAACGGCCTTTGTTGCCCCGCCAGCTGGCGTGGAAATTACATCTCCGGGCGGCGCATACGCGGGAGCGTCAGCGGCCGCTGACAGTTTCCCGGGCATGCACAGTGGGGAGAGTCTCTTCCGCCTCCGACATGGTGGAGACCGTTATGGAGGCGGAAGGGAAAGAGTGCCCCCACGGCACAGGCCCGCCTGCGGATCGGTGGGCCCCGATCGCGGGCCAGGCCACCGTGGGGGCACCCCCCGGGATCAGATCGCCCCACGCCCCCCCCCAGGACTCCGCCCACGCCGCCTTGTCCCGCTGGTAAATAGGTACTCTAATTTACGCCAGCGAGACAGGCAATTTATCGGCGGGACTTCGGCCCATCCGGGCTGGAGAATCCAGAGGGGGGGCCCGCCAACCGGCGCGGCCCGATTCCCGCCCCCGCCGAATATCCGGTACCGGAGACTTCGGCAACCAGCGGGGGCGGGATTCACGGCGGCCAACGGCCATTCTCCGACCCGCTGGGGGGGTCGGAGAATGACGCCTCTGGTTCTTCACACAGGAGGTGCGTCTCCTGCAGAAAGACCACCCCCGCTTTCAAGCTCGTGAGGTGCGTGAACACCAGTGACTTTAAAAAATAAAAAAAAATTATTCTCCTTTTTCACATTTTCTCCCAAATTTACACCCACCAATAAACAATAATCTGTAACAAATGTAATGTTAATCCCCATATCAATAACAACGATCCCATCCTCCCACCAAACCCCAAACATTAGCCCGCATGTTAACATAAACAAATTTTTTTAATGGATCAGGAATCACCCATAGACACCTTTAACACACAGTCCCCCACCCCCAATGCTCCTTCCCCGCACCCCCCTAATGTTCGATGTGATCCAATTCTCGAAAGTGCCTAATGAATAACGCTCATGAATTGTAGAACCCCTCCATCCTTCCCCCTCAGTTCAAATTTGACCTTTTCAAGCGTCAAGAATTACAGCAGGTCCCCCCACCACGCCAGGGCACAGGGTGGAGAGGTTGATCTTCACCCTAACGGGATCCGCCTTTGGGCGATCAACGAGGCGAAGGCTACAACATCTGCCTCCGCGCCCGTTTCCAACCCCGGCTGGTCCGACACGTAAGGCCTTCCGAGGGCCCGGGTCCAGTTTCACATGCACCACTTTAGAGATTACCCTAAAAACCTCCTTCCAGTAATCCTCCAGCTTTGGACAGGACCAAAACATATGAACATGGTTTGCGGGGACCCCCCCGCCGCCCCCCCTTTTTTTAGTGTCCTAATTCCTTTCTCCTCCCATCTCCAAAAATTTCCATCCCACTCCCCTGGCTCAAATCTATAGTTCCCCTGAATCAGCATTTCCCTTGATCCTGCCCCCAACCCGAAGAGCTGTCGAAATTGCCTCCAAATTCTCAACGAAGCTATTACTACCGGACTCCCCGAGTACCTCCCCGGGGCCGTCAGGACCGGCGCTGTCGCTAGCGTCTTCAATCCTGACCCCCTACCCAAACTCTCCTCCATTCTGACCCATTGGGAGTCAACCCCTCTGACTCAGCTCCGTATCTTCTCCATATTCACCGCCCAGTAATAATACAGCAGGTTCGGAAGACCTAAACCTGCCTTCCTCTTTGTAGTAGAATCTTTTTAATTCTGGCCATCTTCGCTCCCCATATGAACGTGGTAATCATCCCTTCAATCTCTCTCGAAAATGCCTTTGGCAGGATAATCGGCAGGCATTGAAAAATAAACAGGAGTTGCGGCAGCACATTCATTTTAACCGCCTGTACCCGACCCGCCAGTGACAGAGGGAGACCATCCCACCTTTCATCCTCCCCACCAAACTACGGAGTCCCTCCCAATCTCGAGCAACCTGCACCCCAGATATCTAAAGTGAGTCCCTGCCCTACAGAATGGCAGCACCCCCACCCCTGGCCGAGACACCACAAAATACTCACTCTTGTCTATATTTAATTTGTACCCCGTGAAAGACCCAAACACCCTAAGCAGCTCCAGTATTCCCCCTATTACCCGTAACCTTTTAACCGGCCCATTCAGTCCCCGGACGTTCCACATTATCAGCCTTACCGGAGGCTCATGCCTCCAATCCCCTCTACCGTCCGTCATCTTCCCCACTTAACTCCCGCACCCTTAATTCCACCCTACACCTAGCCCATCACAGATGGTACCTTCCTCCGCCCCTGACCATGTCATCCCTCACCCCTGCAATGTCACAACAACCCCCCCCCCCCTCCAACGGCCTTCTCCCCCACCTCACTTACGTTCACCAGCATCACCTGCCAGTGCGACAGCCCGTCCAAAGGCACCACCCACTGGCCTCCCCTTCCCCCCACCCCAAAACTCCTCAGTTCAAGGAGGAAGGCTCCCTGCTGATCTTACTCTCCCCCACCCAAACAAGGACTTCTCCTGAACTCCAGGCAGCCTTCTCCAAAAGCAAACAAACAAATGTTAAACACAAACAGTCCCATAAAACAGGAGGGGGGTGGGGGGTGGGAACATCCATCCCCACATAAACTGTTCACCCCTACAACCCCTTACAATCTCAACATTAAACAGCAACCCCCTTCCCCCAAAAAGCCAAAAATCCCCCAATCCCTACCCCCACTTCAGACATGCTCCCAACCATTACAAAGTGCCAGCACCCCAGTTCCCAAGCATTGGCTGCTCCGCTCTCCTCCCATTTATGCTCCTTAATGAAGTCTTCGGCCACTTCTGGGGTCTCAAAATAATAGTCCCGGCCTCCGAACGTCACCCATAATTTCGCCAGTCGAGCACCCCAAACCTGATCTGCCGCCGGTACAGCACCGCCTTGGCGAAGCCTGCCCACCGCTTTGCCAACTCGGCTCCGATGTCCTGATAAATTCACACCTTATTCCTCTCCCAGTTGCAGTTACCCTTCTCCCTGGCCCACCACAGAATTTTCTCTTTCTCCACAAATTTGTGGAGTCTCACGATCATCCCCCGCGGCGGCTTCCCAGCTCTAGGCTTCTGCATCAGGGGCCGATGCGCTCGGTCCACTTCATGCACCTTATCCAGCACCCCTTCTGCCACCAGCATCTTTGAGACGTACCTCATGGCACTCTCACCCTCCACTCCTTCAGGCAGGCATTCTCCTACTCCTCCACTTTTGCCCTCAACGTTTTACACAGGCCCCCTATGTGCCTTCAGAGCCACCATACGGTTGCTGCGTTCAGAGGTCACTCCTTTGATTTCCCGAATGTGCGAACCCTGCACCTCCAAACACCTTTCCACCCGTTCCAGAGAACTCCTCAGGGGTGCCATAGCTCCTTCGATGACCTTTGAGCGATCCTCACACATTTCCCTCCTCTGCAGGCAGAATTCCTCTTCAATAAACGCCATTAGCTCCTCCATCTGGGGCCTTCCAGCTTGCATCAACCCTTCCCCGGCCTGCATGTTTACAGTGGGTGCCGCAGCAAAGGCTCCCTCCAATGTTTCAGCCAACTCTCTCACTGTTTTGCCAGCAGACATACCACTCCCGGGGGAAAACTACTCCTCCAACATTCTCCTATGCCTTTTCATCAAATTTTCACCCAGTATTGGGTAAAAAGAGCTCTTTTCTATGCCTTCAAGCAGGAGCCGCCCAGTGTGTGACCACTCACTCCATGGACATAACTGGAAGTCCATGCTGCTATCTCTTAAAGACATATCACAACTCCCTTTTATTTAAAGATATAGGGCGAGATTCTCCACTCCCGCGCCGGTTGGGAGAATCGCCTGGGCCGCCAAAATTTCCCGGGGCGCCGATCCGACGCCCTCCCGCGATTCTCACAAGCGGCGGGAACGGCCCCGTCTCGTTCCGCGGGCCGGCAAATCGGCGGAGACAGCCAAAATGGCGATTCTCCGGCACCCCCGCTATTCTCAGGCCCGGATGGGCCGAGTGGCCAGGCCAAAACGGCAGGTTACCCCCGGCGCCCTCCACACCTGATCGCTGCCGTCGGGAACACCACGGGAACGCTGGGGGGGGGGCGGGATCCTGCACCGGGGGTACCTCAAATGTGGCATGGCCCGCGATCGGTGGCCACTGATCGTCGGGCCGTCCTCTCTGGAGGAGGACCTCCTTCCTTCCGCGGCCCCGCAAGATCCGTCTGCCATCTTCTTGCGGGGCGGACTCAGAGAGGACGGCAACCACGCATGCGCGGGTGATGCCAGTTATGGGGTGCCGGCCGCGTCATCTATGCCTTTACGCGGCGACAAGGCCTGGCGCATGTAGATGACGTGGCCCCAATCATAGCCCATTGTCGGGGCCGGAATCAGTCGGGATCGGGGCCATTTTGCGCCGTCGTGAACCTCGACGGCCTTCACGACAGCGTGGGCACTTCGGCGCGGGAGTGGAGAATCCCGCCCATGTTCTCCACTTCCAAAGAAGTATAACTATTTACAGTACATGCTCATGTTTAGTTACCATTACATGTACAATCAAAGTGTAGGTACAGAATTGCCAGGTTTAGAGTTGATGCCATAAGTTCGCAACCAGAATCCCAGCTGAGATGACAAGGATTTGTATAGTGTCATGATATCCAGATCAGCATATCATGGTGCAATCACACACACACTGATGGACAGGCAGTTGGACCAACCAGCACACACATAACATCGCAGCCAATCACCAGTGAGAGCACACGCACTATAAAACAGGGAACACCACAGTTCCTGCTCATTCTACCAGGAGATAGCTCAGAGCACAGAGCTCACAGCGTGCCACTCAGACTTAGACCATGTGCTGAGTGCCTCACTAAGATAGTGATAGGGCTGGGTCCACAGGTTAGCTGGTGAAGCATGTACCCAAGCCAGCAGTTAGTTGTCACCGTTGTTTAGACAATACAACAGAGTTGTACCATCTACAGCCATGTTGGATCATTTGTGCATCAGAACACCCAACACGACATATAGAACTGATGCATCTGAGGGCTGGGACACCTGTCCACTTGTCGGAGGCTTATTTAATTGTTCACAGTATCTGTGGGATTGTCATTCTTAAATGTTGTTCCTGTTTCCATCTTTCCCTAAATGCAATAGGACTGTTCAGTGGTAGGGCAGCATGGAAGCGCAGTGGTTAGCACCGCTGTCTCACGGCACCAAAGTCCCAGGTTCGATCCCAGCTTTGGGTCACTGGCCATGCGGAGTTTGCACATTCTCCCCGTGTTTCTGTGGATTTCACCCCCACAACCCAAAGATGTGCAGGGTAAGTGGATTAGCCACACTAAATTGTCCCTTAATTGGAAAAAAGGAATTGGGTACTAAATTTATTATTAAAAAAAAGGACTGTTCAGTAGTTGAGGAAGTGGAATGGATCCGATTTGTCCTCGGTTGCACCTCACCATTGCTCCAATGTCTGTGCTGCCTGCATAGGTCCTTAGCTCCAAACAAATCCTTGTCATCTCAGCTGGGATTCCGGTTGCGAACTTATGGTATCAACTCTAAACCTGGCAATTCTGTACCTACACTTTGATTGTACATGTTGGTCACCTTCTCTTGCTCACTAGTTTCTGAGAGCAGATGGGTAAAATGTAGGCAAATTGGTGCTCATTGGTCTGCCAAACATGAGCTCTGCCGGTGATGAAATAGTTGTACTTAAAAGGCGTCCCTCTCAGATGTAACATTTCAATGTGCAGATCTTGTCTGGTACATTTCAGAATTAGGGATTTCACCATGCGAATCATTTGTTCAGTTAGGCTGTTAGATTGAGGGTAATGAGGAAAAAATGTAATACGACTGATATTCCACTTCTTGCATGTACCCTGAAATAGTTCGATAAATTGCACTCCGTTATCCATAATGATCTGTCCAGCCACACCAAATAAACTCAATTTAGCACTTGAGTGCATGACAATTGTGCTTGATGTATTGTGCAATTGCCGAATAATGAGGTACTTGATAAAGTAGTCAACGAAGGTGAAGAAATCAGTTCCATAGGCATGAAAGAGGTCAAATGCAATTTTGGGTGAAGGATGGGTAGAACTTCATGTGGAATCAGTGGTTCTTTGTGCTGACTTGGCACATGCTCTTGACATGTTTCACACTTCTTGACAATGGCCTCAATGCCATTGTTCATATCTGGCCAATAGACTATCCTCTTGCAAGTCTTTTTGTTTGCCACTTTTTCTTGTAGCTACTAGCATTTGCATTGTACAAAATGCACCATATCAGATGACAGACTTGCATTCACTTGCAAGTGTAACATTGCAACTCCCCAGAAACAGCCAATTTTGTTGAAACAGTCTGGATAGTTCGATGTTAGGATAAGGAACCGAGGTAATAGAGGTAATTTGAGGTTGATCTGCCATACGAGATCTAACTGATACCATGGACTATTACTTGTGTGAGATCATGCTATGCCAGTAGGCCTGCGATTGCTGGGCCTTAGATTCCACATTACAGAACATCCACGACACCCAGAAGGATTGATTGTACTTGCACTTCAGGACTGTGGATCCTGCACATGTATTAGTGAACCATTGTACATCAAAAGTTGCACAATGGTAGGATTTGCCATGGCCTTCCATGTCTGTGGAAACATGTCTTTTAGAATCCACAAAAGTAGTATGTTGGCACTTGCTCCTGTGTCAATCTCGACTTGGTCAATAATGAATAGTTATCAACTTCCTTAGATCAAATAATTCAAATCTTGGCAAACAATTCAGATGGTGTGACAGCATCTATGTTTTCCACTAGATTGACAGTGTGAAACTAGTGTTCACTGCTCATCTTGTCATGCACATCATCATAATTTTCTGGTTCATCAATCACCTCATGTAAATGTTGGTGATGGGATACCAGATGGTCATTTCCATTGCTTGAATGTACCAGTGTTGTACAGTCTGCTTGGATTAGTGCATGGCCCTTTCCCCCACATGCCTTGCAGAATTGATGGAAAGCAGGACATTTCCTTGTTACAAGCAGAAGGCCATACCATCCATAGGTCTTGCTAGGTTTGGGTATTCTAGTGAGTACCTCAACAATTGAGGACCTGTAAACTTAATTGATTTGCAAAGATCACTTTATACATATTTCCATTCTTGACTAGCATTCTTGATTCAGGGCTGGTTTAGTACAGTGGGCTAAATAGCTGGCTTGTAAAGCACACCAAGGCCAGCAGCACGGTTCAATTCCCGTACAAGCCTCCCCGAACAGGCGCCGGAATGTGGCGCCTGGGGGCTTTTCACAGTAACTTCATTGAAGCCTACTTGTGACAATAAGCGATTTTCATTTTCAAGCAATAAGGGTACAACTGTAATCATGGGTAACTTAAATTTACATATAGATTAACACACAAACTAGCAATGGTATAGTGGAGAAGGGGTTCCTGAAGTGTGTACATGATGGTTTTTAGAATAATCTGTTGAGGAACCAACCAGAGAACAGGTTATTCTAGACTGGGTGTTATGCAATGATTAAAATCATGTTGTGCAGGGCTCGTTGTGGAAAGGCACATAATACGCTAGAATGACCTCATTAAGATGGAGTTGAATAGTTGAATCTAGGATCCCGAATCTAAATAAGGGGAACTATGAGGGTGTAAAACACGAATTGGAAGGATAGATTGGGGAACCTTACTAAAGGGGTTTACGGTGCATAGGCAACGATGCATATTTAAAGAACATGTGCATGAATAACAATTATTCATTCCTGGCTGGCACAAAAATAAAAGAGGTAAAGTGGCTCAACCATGGCTTACAAAAGCAAGTGATAATATTTAGTCCAAAGTGGAGACATATAAAATTGCTGGAAAAGCAGCAAGCCTGAGGTTTGGGAGCATTTTAGAATTCTGCAAAAGAAAACAAGAAAATTGATCAAGGGGGAAAAAAAATAGAAAACTGGAGTAAAATTGCAGGGAACATAGAAACTGATCACAAAAGCTTCTATAAATATATGAAGAAAAAGGATTAGAAAAGACAAAACCTCAGAAGCTGGGGAAATTATAATGGGGAACAAAGAAATGACAGAAGAATTGAACACATACTTTGGTGCTGCCTTCACAAAAGAGGGCACAAATAATGTCCCAGAAATGTTAGGGAACACAGGTTCTAGAGAGAAGGTAGTAAGAAGTCTTACAACACCAGGTTAAAGTCCAACAAGTTTTCGAATCACTAGCTTTCAGAGTACAGCTCCTTCCTCAGGTGAATCCTGAGGTCAAGGAGCTGTGATTCGAAACAAACCTGTTGGACTTTAACCTGGTGTTGTAAGACCTCTTACTGTGTGTGGTAAACCACTGTAGTATGTGTATTGTGGTAAACTGCTACTGTATTATATGTAATGTGGTAAACCACTGCCCAATGACTCCACCTCCCCTCGGGCCCGGTATAAAGGTGGCTGGTCTCCGCCTCTGATCCAGTTCGGGATCAGAGGCCAGGAGGCTTTCTGTTTAGTTTATTAAAGCCTCAGTTACGTTCACTACTCGTCGTGTGTTCATTGATGGCATATCACTGTGCTCACCCCAGTCCAACGCCGGCATCTCTACATTATAGAGAGAAGGTGGAATTGAAGGAAATCAGTATTGGTAAAGAAATGGTACTGTCATGAGAATGTCGCTTTAAAAAATGGTTAGGTGCTCATGTTACTGCAGTGATGTCAGAGTGTGGGTGGAGCTGAGCTCTGGTTCTGCTTTTAGTTTCACTTTGAGAAAAGCTTGGGTGTGTCTGTCTTTTTGGTTTCGTTTTTCAGTGTGAAGTCAGCCAATGCAGCTGTACTGTTGATCTCTCTGCCATGAAGGACTATCGCTTGATCATTTGGTGAATTCAGAAATTTAAATATTTTCAGTATTGAATGTAAACCCTGATGTGTTTCTGTTTAAAGGTTAAGTCTTTTGGATGTTAAAAGGACAGCTTAAAGGATTACTTAGTGTTGTATTCTTTGGGGGTTATCTTGGAATTAATGGTTGCTAAGATATTCACTTGAGTTCATAAAATGAACATTGTTTTGTTTAAAAAAATACTTTTCCATTTCTGCTGTACCACACCTCTAGAGTGGGCCGTGTGCTCCCCATAACCACAATCTATTAAAGGTTGTGGGTCAGGTGAACTCCATGATACACTTTAGGGTTCTCTAAACCCTGGCCCATAACAGTACTGGGAAATTAATTGGGTTAAAGGTTGACAAATCACCAGGGCCTGATAACCTACTTCCCAGAGTATTAAAACGAAGTTGTCCTGGAAATACGTAGCAATGCTTCAGAAGACACATCTAAAGATTATTGACCAGACGAGGGAAAGGGGTGGGTTGGTCAGGTCTTTCACTCGGGGCTGGACTCAAAGACCAGGGGGGTAGCGATATTGATCAGTAAGCGGGTGGCGTTTGAAGCTGGAAGAATTGTGGCAGATAAGGGGGTAGATATATAATGGTGAGTGGGAAGTTGGAGGGTGTACGGGTGGTGTTTGTGAACGTATATGCACCGAACTGGGACGATGTGGGATTTATGAGGCGGGTGTTAGGCAGGATCCCGGACTTGGAGTCTCACGGCCTGACTTTAACACAGTCATTGACCCCATCTGAACCGATCAATATCTAGGACTAGAAGGAGGCCTGCCGTAGCAAAGGAGTTGAGGGGTTTTATGGAGCAGATGGGGGGTGTAAACCCATGGAAATTCGAGCGGCCGAGGGCGAAGGAGTTTTCGTTTTTTTCCCATGTCCATAAAATTTACTCCAGTATTGATTTTTTTGTTCTAAGCAGTCCGCTAATTCCGAAGGTGGCGGGGACGGAATATTCGGCGATTGCAGTCTCTGATCATGCCTCGCATTGGGTGGATTTGCGGTTGAATGAGAGAGGGCCGCGCCCGTTGTGGAGATTAGATGTGGGATTGTTAGCGGACAAAGAGGTCTGCGGGCGGGTGAACAACGTTTTAAAATAATATTATAGCAAATTATATGATTCGGAACTCCCAGCTGGAGCAGAAGGGATAAGGCAATTCCTAGATCAGTTGAGGTAGACAGATTATAGAAAAATATAGGAGAAATAGGGTGGCCTTGATGGGAGATTTTAACTTCCCCAACATTGAATGGGACTCGTGTAGTGTTGGAGGCATAGATAGAGCAGAATTTGCAAGGACCATCCAGGAGAGTTTTTTTTAAGAGCAGTATGTAAATAGTCCAACTCGGGAAGGGGCCATACTGGACCTGGTATTGGGGAATGATCCCGGCCAGGTGGTTGAAGTTTCAGTCGGTGATTACTTTGGGAATAGCGATCACAATTCTGTTAAGTTTTAGAATACGCATCGACAAAGACGAGAGTGGTCCTAAAGGAAGAGTGCTAAATTGGGGAAAGGCCAAGTATAACAAAATTCGGCAGGAGCTTGTAGCCATGCAAAATGGCTAACTCCCGATTAGAATGGCCAAACCCCGATTTAAAATGGCGAACTGAAGAGGCTGATGGAAAAATCAGCCAACAGGACTCAAACAGATAGCTGCAGGTAAAACAGTGTATTCGCCTCTGGGGAGGCCAGACAGAATCGATACCTGCAGCCATCAACATAACACACCAGCCATCTGCATATAAATTAGCAATCCCCGGGAACAATATGCTACAAATTAGACACACAAAGCCAACACAGACTTTTTGGCGCCAGCATGAGATTACACAAAGAGAGGTGAATGACTACCTCGAAACCGCCCATCGATCAAGGAATCGCTCCAGCATTGGAGAATATCGAACCAAGTGATTGGGACCAAGTCCAATCACTTGGAATCAGGTACAAGGTCCGCCCAGAGAGGCGGGAAGCCCCTGGGGACTATAAGAATAGGGGCCAAGTTCAAATCGACCCCTCTTCTCCTCTCCGCACCCTTCTGCTGACCCTCTACAACAGCCACAAGAAACAGTAAGTCTTACTCCAATGCTCGCTACGAGATAGGCACTCCTGACTATCGGCCTGTACCAGCTTTGAATCCCGCAGGCTCAGAACCCATACGAAAGGCCATTCATTTCCCTGACCTGGTGGGCCATTTCCAAAGTTAAGTATTGGCCTGGTAGTTGTAGGAAGTAGCTTAGAAGTAGAATTAATGTATAAGTATTGATTACTGTATATAATAAATGTGCGTTGATTTAACTCTTACTAAGCGGTGTGTTGGATTACTGATCATTACTCGGACTTGAACCACGTGGCGGTATCAGAAAGATACCTGGCGACTCAAGAGCAAAGGTGATAGAACAAGAGCAATTAAACTAAGGCTAAAACGAGCAACAAGCTAGGGAATGTGGATTGGGAGCAGCTGTTTAAGGGTAAATCCGCATTTGAAATGTGAGAGTCTTTTAAGGAAAGGTTGATTAGAGTGCAGGACAGACATGTCCCTGTGAAAATGGGGGATAGAAATGGCAAGATTAGGGAACCATGGATGACGGGTGGAATTGTGAGACTAGCTAAGATGAAAAAGGAAGCATACATAAGATCTAGGCGACTTAAAACTGATGAAGCTTTGGAGGAATATCGGGAAAGTAGGACAAATCTCAAACGCGCAATAAAGAGAGATAAAAGGGGTCATGAAATATCTTTGACTACAAGGATTAAGGAAAATCCCAAAGCCTTTTATTCGTATATAAGGAGCAAGAGGGTAACTAGAGAAAGGATTGGCCCACTCAAAGACAAAAGAGGGAATTTATGCGTGGAGTCAGAGGAAATGGGTGAGATTCTTAATGGGTACTTTGCATCGGTATTCACCAAGGAGAGGGACATGACGGATGTTGAGGTTAGGGATGGATGTTTAAATACTCTAGGTCAAGTCGGCATAAGGAAGGGGGAAGTTTTGGATATTCTAAGAGGCATTAAGGTGGACAAGTCCGCAGGTCCGGATGGGATCTGTCCCAGGTTACGGAGGGAAGCGAGGGACGAAATAGCTGGGGCCTTAACAGGTATCTTTGCAGCATCCTGGAGCACGGGTGAGGTCCCGGAGGACTGGAGAATTGCTAATGTTGTCCCTTTGGTTAAGAAGGGTAGCAGGGATAATCCAGGGAATTATAGACCTGTGAGTTTGACGTCAGTGGTAGGCAAACTGTTGGAGAAGATACGGAGGGATAGGATTTATTCACATTTGGAAGAAATTAGACTTATCAGTGATAGGCAGCATGGTTTTGTGCAGGGAAGGTCATGTCTTACAAACCTAATAGAATTCTTTGAGGAAGTGACAAAGTTAATTGATGAGGGAAGGGCTGTAGATGGCATATACATGGACTTCAGTAAGGCGTTTGATAAAGTTTCCCATGGCTGGCTGATGGAAAAAGTGAAGTCATATGGGGTTCAGGGTGTACTAGCTAGATGGATAAAGAACTGGCTGGGCAACAGGAGACAGAGTGGTGGTGGAAGGGAGTGTCTCAAACTGGAGAAAGGTGACTAGAAAGGTGAGAGGAGGAAAGTTTAAGGGAGACGTGCGTGGGAAGTTTTTTTACGCAGAGGGTGGTGGGTGCCTGGAATGCTTTGCCAGCGGAGGTGGTAGAGGCGGGCACGATAGCATCATTTAAGATGTATCTAGACAGATATATGAACGGGCGGGGAACAGAGGGAAGTAGATCCTTGGAAAATAGGCGGCAGGTTTAGATAAAGGATCTGGATCGCACAGGCTGGGAGGGCCGAAGGGTCTGTTCCTGTGCTGTAATTTTCTTTGTTCTTTGTTTCCGAGGGTGGAGGAGGACCTGGTGGAGGGGCTGGGGGCCCCGTGAAGAAATTGGCGGGGGCTGGTTCGGGCGGGGGGGGGGGGGGGGGGCACTGGGGTTCGCTGTACGCGGACGATCTGCTCTTGTATATCTCGGACCCGGTGGAGGGGATGGGGGAGGTTATGCAGATCTTGGGGGAATTTGGCAGGTTTTCGGGGTATAAATTGAACATGGGAAAAAGGGAATTGTTCATGATCCAGGCAAGGGGGCAGGAGAGGAGACTGAAGGAGCTGCCGCTCAGGGGGGTAGAGGAACTTTCGTTACCTGGGAATACAGGTGGCTTGGAAATGGGAGGCATTACACAGGCTCACCTAACCCGGCTGGTAGAGCAAATGCAAGGGGACTTTAAAGGATGGGATATGCTCCCGCTTTCGCTGGCGGAGAGGGTACAGACAGTGAAAACGACGGTCGTCCCCAGATTTCTGTTGGTCTTCCAGCGCCTCCCCATCCTCATCCCCAAGGCCTTTTTTAAGCGGGTGAATAAGATTATTTCAGACTTTGTGTGGGCGATTAAACCCCACGAGTGAAGAAAATGTTGTTGGAGCGCAGTCGGGGGAGGGTGGGTTGGCGCTGCCGAACTTCTGCAACTACTACTGGGTGGCGAATATAGCGATGATTAGGAAGTGGTTGGTGGGAGAGGGGTCGGCATGGGAGCGGATGGAGGCGGCGTCATGCAAAGGCACCAGTTTGGGAGCACTGGTAACGGCACCTCTGCCGTTCTGTTACTCCACGAGCCCGGTGGTGGTGGCAGCATTGAAGATCTGGGGGCAATGGAGGAGGTACAAGGTGGTGGAGGGTGCGTCTGTCTGGACCCCGATTTTCAATAACCACAGGTTCGCATCGGGCAGGATAGATGGTGGGTCCCGGAGCTGGCAAAGAGCAGGGATTAGACGGATGGGGAATCTATTCATAGACCGGAGTTTTCCCAGTCTGAAGGCGCTGGAGTACAAGTTCAAGCTGCCGCCAGTGAACAGTTTCAGATATTTGCAAGTGCGGACTTTGAGGAAACAGGTGTTGGCTTTCCCGCTGATGCCGCCACGGGGGATACAGGATAGAGTGTCCGGTACCTGGGTGGGGGAGGGGAAAGTGTCGGATATCTATCAGGAGTTGGAGGCAGAGGAAACCCTGGTGGAGGAACTGAAGGGCAAGTGGGAGGAGGAGTTATGTGGGGAGATGGAGGCGGGTCTGTTGGCGAACGCCCTAAGCAGGGTTAATTCCTCCTCATCATGTGCCAGGCTCAGTCTAATACAGTTTAAAGTGGTACACAGGGCACACATGACGGCAGCAAGGATGAGCACGTTTTTCGGGGTAGAAGATAGATGTGCGAGGTATGCGGGAAGCCCAGTAAACCACGTCCACATGTTCTGGGCATGCCCGAAGCTTGGAGGGTTCTGGCAGGGGTTTGCCAAGGCAATGTCCAAGGTGCTAGGTACCCGGGTGGTGCCAAGTCCAGAGATGGCGATCTTTGGAGTGTCAGAAGACCCGGGAGTTCAGGGAGTGAAAGAGGCCGACGTTCTGGCCTTTGCCTCCCTGGTAGCCCGGAGAATGATCCTTTTTAATTTGGAGGGACTCGAAGCCCCCGAATGTGGAGACTTGGGTCAGTGACATGGCTGGGTTTCTCAAGCTGGAGAAAATAAAGTTTGCCTTGAGGGGGTCAATGCTGGGGTTCTCTCGGAGGTGGCAGCCGTTCGTCGACTTTCTCAGGGAAAATTAAATTGTCAGCAGAAGCAGCATTCTGAAGGGCGGGTTGTTGCAATATGGTTAAGGGATGTACAGAAGGGGTTGGGTGGGAAATGTCTATTTTACCATGTTGTTGTTTATGTCATTACTATTTCGTTTGTTATTGTTATAAAAATTTTTGCAAATACTTCAATAAAAATATATATATTTTTTAAATGAATAGCAACCTTCTCTGGTGCAATTTCTATGATGGCACGGTTTGCTTTTTTTTTTGTTCGATTCTCTATTGCTCATTTTTTGTCTGGCCCAGACCTCGGGTCACTTGCCTCTCCAATTGAGCTAACCCCATGCTGACCCTCTTGATGTGCTGTCCCACTCACAGAACTGGCAGGATAAGTGCTGCACTCTCACAACAAGGGACCACATGGGGCAGCACGGTGGTTCGCACTGTTGCCTCACAGCGCCAGGGACCCGGGTACAATACCAGCCTTGGGGGATAGTCTATCTGGAGTTTGCACATTCTCCCCGTCTGCGTGGGTTTCCTCCGGGTTGCTCCCACAGTCCAAAGATATACAGGATAGGTGGATTGGCTGCGCTAAAATAGCCCCTTAGTGTCCAGGGTTATGGGGATAGGGTGGGGGGAGTGGACCAAGTTAGGGTGCTCTTTCAGAGGGTCAGTGCAGATTAGATGGGTTGAATGGCCTCCTTCTGCACTAAGGGATTCTATGATTCTACTTGCCGGCTCTTTACTTTGACACTATCTCTGCATTGTGTCTTCAAAGCTTTTCTTTGCAGTCACTGCAACTTCAATACTGTCGGAGGCTGAAATTCTATTGCAGTCTGACCAGGACATCAAGGGCAGTCTCATGTCATGTAGCATGCTGAGATAGTGAAAGAAGAAATCAAGAGGCAGTGAAAAAGAGGCAATAGGGGCCATTCTCCTGCCACATTGCTCCCGGCGGGAGAATTCTGGTAGAGGCCCGAAACAGAATTTGAGCCCAGCGCCAAAAGATTTCCAATACTCTGGCCCGCTCCAACTGGCATGATCTGGTTCACGCCCTCACTGGTTATGAACCAGATTAACGTATTTAAATCTTCATTTAAATATGTAGGATCTATTTCAAGCTGGATTCTCCCAGCTCCTGCAATTCTCACACTCACTGGCACAAATCACTACTGGTCTCCACAAATGGAGACCAGACACGATGACCACACCGAGGGGGTGGCTCCGAGGCAATTGTAGCCCCCTGGGTGTTCGAGGACATGACAAGTTACATTCTCGCCAGTCAATGACCATCTCCATTACGAGAGGTCTAACCATCTCCCTTTGGCATTCACTGGCATTACCATCGCTGAATCCTTCACAATCAACATCCTGAGGGTTACCATTGATCAGAAACTGAACTGGACTAGCCATGTTAATACTGTGGCTACCAGGACAGGTCAAAGGCCGAGAAGCCTATGGTGTAAGCAGCAAGTAATAGACAGCTAAGCGATTCCGCAACGAATGCATCAGATCCAAGTTCTGCAGTCCTGCCACATCCAGAAGTGAATGGTGGTGGACAATTAAACAACTCACTGGAAGGAGGAGGCTCCGCAAATATCCCCATCCTCAATGATGGAGGAACCCAGCACATATGTACAAAGGCAAGGCTGAAGCATTTGCAACTATCTTCAGCCAGAAGTGCTGAATGGATGATCCATCTCTGCCTCCTCCGGAGGACCCCAGCATCAAAGATGTCAGTCTTCAGCCAATAAATTCACTCCACAGGATATCAAGAAATGGCTGAAGGCACTGGATTCTGCAAAGACTATGGGCCCTGACAATATTCCCGCAATAGTACTGAAGACTTGTGCACCAGAACTTGCCGCACCCCTAGCCAAGCTGTTCTAGTTCACTTACAACACTGGTATCTACCTGGCAACGTGGAAAATTTTCCAGGTGTGTCCTGTACGCAAGAAACAGGACAAATTCAACCCAGCCATTTACCGCCCTCTCAGTCTACTCTCCGGCATCAGCAAAGTCGTGGAAGGAGTCACCAAAAGTGCTAACAAGTGGCACGTACTCAGCAATAACCTACTCATGGAATCTCAGTTTGGGTTCCGCCAGGGTCACTCAGCCCCTGACCTCATTACAGCCTTGGTTCAAACATGGACAGAAGAGCTGAATGCCAGAGGTGAGGTGAGAGCGACTGCTCTTGACATCAAAGCAGCATTTGACCGAGTATGGCATCAAGGAGCCCTAAGAAACACGAGGTACATGCGGACCTGGATAAGGCTGATCGCAGTGGTTCCAGGAGACTAGGGGGTGGATTCTCCGTTGCCCTAATCTGGTACTGAGTCGGGTGGAGAATGGAGCTTGGAGGGTTCCCCTGCCAGTGGCCTCAGCGCACTACCTGCCTCGCGCCAGCAGGAAGATGCAAATTAAGCCTCTGGAAAAGGTGATCCCATCACTGGTCAAGATGCAAATGCAGAGCCAGGCTTTCCACGAGGGGGTGTCAGCGACATTCCAGCAAATGCCAGGCCAACTGGAGGAGCCCAGAAGCCTGCTTTCACAGGATTGAGTGGCACCAGGCCAAGACTACAAGGATGGGTCCACAGTGGAGAGCCTGGCGCAAGGCGTCAGAGCAAAGTCTGATGATGTCCAAGGCTTGGCTCTTTCTGTGATGTCCATGGCTGAGGCCAACAGCAGACATGTCCCAGGCACAGATAACGGTCCTCCCGGCCCACTTGCTGAGGGGCATGCCCCAGTCACAGAGGACTATTGTGGAGGGCTTCAGCACTGTGGTTCAGACAATGGCGGTCTCCAGGACTTTAAAAAAAATATTTTTATTCTCCTCATTTTCATCAAATAAACCGAAGAGAAGAAAAACAGTACCAATCCCACAAACAGCATCCCATTCAGTACACAGACCAAAACATCAACCGTACATTCCAAGTAAAAAACAAAATTAACAATCAGTAAACAGTGTACTCAAGAACAATAACTCTAACCCCAACCCCTTTTTGTTTGATGGCAACCAATTCTCCAAAGTGCACAATAAACAGTCCCCATGAATTGTAGAACCCTTCCTTCATCCCCCTCAGCTCAACCTTCACCTTCTCGAGAGTCAAAAATTCCAGTAGATCCCTCCAAGCCGAGGCACAGGGCGGAGAAGCTGACCTCCATCCCAACAGGGCCCGCCTTCGGGTAATCAGCGAGGCGAAGGCTAAAACATCTGCTCCCGCACCCGGCTGCAGCCCGGGCTGGTGCGACGCCCCCAAAATGGTTTGGTTCCAAGTTCACGTACACTACCCCGGAGATAACACTGAAAACCTCCCTCCAACACTTCTCCAGCTTCCGACAGGACCAAAACATATGTACGTGGTTTGCAGGGCCCCTCCCACATCACTCACATACGCCCTCTACTCCCTCAAAGAGTCGGCTCATTCTCACCCTCATGGTGTGCTCCCTATACACAACCTTCAGCTGTATCAGCCCTAACCTCGCACACGAGATTGAGGCGTTCACCCTCCAGAGCACCTCATATCACAACCTCCCCCAAATCTTCCTCCCATTTGGCTTTGATCCCTTCCATGGGCTTCCCGTGCTCCCCCAAAATCCTCCCATAGATGGCCGACACCACCCCATTCCCCCTGCCATCAATGCCCCTTCCAACAAAGATGGGGTGGCACTATCAGGAAGCTCTGAACCTACTTCTTAGCGAAGTGTCAGAGATGTAGGTACCTAAACCTTTCCCCTTGCCCCAGTCCACATTTCTCCCCCAACTTGGCAAAACCCCCCAGTAACAGGTCGTTTAATACCATAACCCCTTCTCCTCCCATCTCCGAAACCTCCCATCAGCTTTCCCTCGCTCAATCATATGGTTCCCCTCAATTGGCATCTCCCCTAACTCAGCCCCCAGCTTAAAGTTCTGCCTTAACTGCCTCCAAATCTTCCGCGTTGCCTCCACCACCAGGGCCTTCAGGACTCCAGCTGCCCTGCATCATGGCACCTTCCACCAGGGAAACTCTTGCAATCGCCAGCCCTTTTGAATCCCCTCTCCTGACACCTGCACATCTCCTCGGCAGCAGTCAGAACAAGGTGACACCATGACTTCCAGTTATCAGGGGCAGGTCTAGATCCACCAGAGGATGCCCACCAAGGGCATCACAGGCCAGATGAGGCAGCTTGCTCTGTATTCTGCACCATGACAAATGTGCATTCTGGTTTGCGGGGGCGGGGTTGTGAGATAGGAAAAAAGATTGATGGGAAAGGGAGGCAAGCTAAGGTTTGAGGAAGTGGTGGTGGTTGGGGGGGGGGGGGGGGGGGGGGGGGGGCAGATCAGGTTTCTGGCAGGGGCGAGTATAGAATAGAACAAGAGAAATGGGATGGGGGGGGGAAAACAAGGGATCAGTCAAGGCAGGGTTTGAGGATAATGGGGGTGGTGGGGTTAGACGTGCCAGACAAAGACCCTCCCAGTTGCTCAATCAGGATGCTATGAGGCTTTCCTTGGTCCTGTAGGACCCTAATTACTGTTTGTCCAACGTCCTCCAGGTCCTCCTCGACCCCATCCTGGACCTCCTCCTCCATCATGTCACCTCTCGACTGTGCCAGGTTGTGGAGGACACAGCATGTGACCAAGGTCTGCGAGAGCCTCGCCAGAGCAGTCGAGGCATTGGAACCGCATCTTAAGAAGACCCATGCACCGCTCAATGATGCTCCTGGTGGCAGAGTGGTCTTTACTGTAAATCAGGTTTGCACACCAGTTTGGGCCGCCACACTGGCGTTATTAGCCATGACATTAGCGGGTAAGCCATGCCCCCCACTAGCCAACCTCTCAGCCGAAAGTGACCCTTGAAAACGCCGGGTACGTAGAATGTGCCAGGATGCAAGCATCACAGACATGGGCGAACGCGACCTGGATGTTAAGGGAGTGGAACCTCCTTCCAGTTAACAAAGGGCTCCCCCTGGCAAGACAGTGCTCCAAGGGCACCCTGGATCGCCCCCTGTATCTGGGGCATTCCGTCAATGGCAGATAATCCTGCTGCCCGGAGGTTCCGGTGAGTCTGGTCCAGGTCAAATGCAAGATAGTCTGATGCCTGGGCAATCTGATGTCTGGGCATACAGGGCATCAGTCACGTCGCGGATGAACCTGTGGACTTGTGGGTGATATACCGCACAGGTCACCGATCGAGCCCTGGAAAGAGCCAGAAACACAAAATTCATGGCAGCCAAGGGTTTCATGGCCACCGGGAGTAGGTGTCCTCCACAAGTCTGTGAGAACCTAGCTGAGGCACGACCCATTTGACTGGAGACGAAGTTGAATCCAAACTGAGGCTTTATTAGTATCAGATGTGTGGCCTCCCACAACAGCTGATGAAACGGCTGAGAGCTGGAGGCCACGCATATTTATAACCTGGCTCCTGGGCGGAGCTAGCATGCAAGGGCCCAGGTGAACCTGTAGTCCAGGTTCTACCGTACAACCCTGAATATAACACACTGGTTTACCATACTAGCACTGGTGCCTCAGTCTCTCCCTGTGAAGCCTGAGTCTGCGTCAGCACATGTTGTCTGACAGCTCGTTAAAAGACCAGCGGCTCTTGTAGACATGTGGCCTACAGTAGTGCGGTCTTCTAACCCACTCCTAGGCCTGATGGGAGGCCAGCACTTGAGCCTCAGCGGAGCCCCCTCATGTTCAGGTGCAGGCTCAAGCCTAGACTTGCTCTGGCGCTCTTGCCACCGTGTATCTGCCTCGGCAGCAGTTATCAGGAATATTACTAGCTAGACTGGCTGTAATCCAAAATTCATCTTTAATCTGTGAGGCAGTGGAGGAGAGTTTGAGACAGTCAGCAAGGTCATCCATCCCTTGGCCCTTATGTCCTCCCAAATCCCCAAGTCATGCTGCCTGTGAAGGAGGACCAACCCTCACCATTTCCGCCATCCAGCATAGTCTTAAGGGGCTGCTGTCCAGAGCAGTTAGCTTGTATGATCATGGACATTAACCAATGTCCCTATATTTTCATCCATGGCCCTCCGGTCCGGATGATCCCTCCCTTCACTTCAACAGTAATGGTGTTCATCATGTTTTGCGAGAATGACCCAGCTTATGACTTCCTCTTCCCCTGAGCCAAACTGAATATTGAACCTGGGGGGATAGCTGGTTTATCATTGATGATGGACAGTTGATAGGAGGCTCAAGGTTAGCAGCAATGTGAGATGGCACATGTGCTCTCAGAGGCAAAGCAGGATACCTAGTCAATAATCAGGATTGAACATCACGTCATCTTCTTCCTAGCAGGTAGCCACACTCCAAATGGCAGGGCAACTACTGTAGGACCTGACATATTAAGAACGAATAGCAGCCCATTATGCAGACTCGATAGCCTGAATGGCATCCTTCTATACGGTAGGGATTCTATGCTTTCTATTCGAAAGCAGTTCTGCTCTGTAGTAAGGGTCCAAGATTTTTTTTAAAATGCAGTGACATGGACTGTCTGCCCAAAATGCTGACAGCAGCTACTGGTGCACCTGTTCCTTGCGGAAATGAACCTATGCTAATGCCATCCCTCATCTTCTCTAGAGCTGTCAATCAAAGGTGATCAATGAGGTCTGCCAACACCTGGGGTTCCTGAAATTAACCAAGATGTCCCACTCTTTAAATGGAGTCTTGGGACAACTATGAAGGTTTCCAGATGTTCAGAGTGCATGGAATTCTAAGTGAACAGGAGACCTCACAGCTCTTACGTGAAACAGACAGGAATCAGCACCATCACTGGTCAGGTTCCTGAAAGTAACACCCAAGGACCGAGACTGAGCTTTAACCGTACAAGGAAGAATGGCCCCCCCCCCAAAGTCATGGCCCCCCCCAAAGTCAACCCCTACTCACCAGCACCAGCACCCCCACCTAGCCCCAGGTCACTTGATAAATCTCCTTCCACACCCCAGAGTACAGTTCAGAATGTCACTTAGCTCCTTGCTCCCCCTTGGGAATCCTTGACATCTAGTCGCCGCTTTTCAGGACCTGCACCAAATTGCGCCATCGTGACTTCTGACTGGGGGAATGGAGGCATTGGGCTTAAGACCATAAGGCCATAAGATATGGGAGCTGAATTATGCCACTTGGCCCATCGAGTCTGCTCCGCCATTCAATCATGGCTGATATTTTCTCATCACCATTCTCCTGCCGTCTCCCCATAACCCCTGATCCCCGTATGAAATCAAGAACCTATCTATCTCTCTTTTAAAGACACTCAGTGATTTGGCTTCCACAACCTTCTGCAGCAAAGAGTTCCACAGATTCACCACCGTCAGGCTGAAGAAATTCCTCCTCATCTCCGTTTTAAAGGATCATCCCTTTAGTCTGAGATGGTGTCCTCTGGTTCTAGTTTTTCCTACGTGGAAACATCCTCTCCACGTAGGAAGGGCAGCACGGTAGCACAAGTAGATAACACTGTGGCTTCACAGCGCCAGGCTCCCAGGTTCGATTATCTGCTGGGTCACTGTCTGTGTGGAGTCTGCACGTTCTCCCAGTGTCTGCGTGGGTTTCCTCCAGGTGCTCCGGTTTCCTCCCACAGTCCAAAGATGTGCAGGTTAGGTGGATTGGCCATGCTAAATTGCCCTTAGTGTCCAAAAGGTTAGGAGGGGTTATTGGGTTACGGGGGATAGGATGGTAGTGAGGGCTTAAGTGGGTTGGTGCAGACTCGATGGGCCGAATGGCCTCCTTCTGCACTGGATCCTTAAGGGAGAGGGGGAGCAGCCCCAAGTCGTGGTCCACATAGGTACCAACGACATAGATAGGAAAAGGGATGGGGTTGTAAGGCAGGAATTCAGGGAGCTAGGGTGGAAACTTAGATCTAGGACAAACAGAGTTATTATCTCTGGGTTGTTACCCGTGCCACGTGATAGCGAGACGAGGAATAGGATGAGAGAGGAGTTGAACACGTGGCTACAGGGATGGTGCAGGTGGGAGGGTTTCAGATTTCTGGATAATTGGGGCTCATTCTGGGGTCGGTGGGACCTCTACAAATGGGATGGTCTGCATCTGGACCAGAGGGGTACCAATATTCTGGGGGGGGGAAATTTGCTAATGCTCTTCAGGGGGGTTTAAACTAGTTCAGGAGGGGCTTGGGAACCTGAATTGTAGCTCCAGTATACAGGAGGTTGAGAGTAGTGAGGTCATGAGTACGGTTTCAAAGTTGCAGGAATGTACTGGCAGGCAGGAAGGTGGTTTAAAGTGTGTCTTCTTCAATGCCAGGAGCATCCGGAATAAGGTGGGTGAACTTGCAGCATGGGTTGGTACCTGGGACTTCGATGTTGTGGCCATTTCGGAGACATGGATAGAGCAGGGACAGGAATGGTTGTTGCAGGTGCCGGGCTTTAGATATTTCAGTAAGCTCAGGGAAGGTGGTAAAAGAGGGGGAGGGGTGGCATTGTTCGTCAAGGACAGTATTACGGTGGCAGAAAGGACATTTGATGAGGATCGTCTACTGAGGTAGTGTGGGCTGAGGTTAGAAACAGGAAAGGAGAGGTCACCCTGTTAGGGGTTTTCTATAGGCCTCCGAAAAGTTCCAGAGATGTAGAGGAGAGGATTGCAAAGATGATTCTGGATAGGAGCGAAAGCAACAGGGTAGTTGTTATGGGGGACTTTAACTTCCCAAATATTGACTGGAAACGCTATAGTTCGAGTACATTAGATGGGTCCGTTTTTGTCCAATGTGTGCAGGAGGGTTTCCTGACACAGTATGGAGATAGGCCAACGAGAGGCGAGGCCATATTGGATTTGGTACTAGGTAATGAACCAGGACAGGTGTTGGATTTGAAGGTAGGTGAGCACTTTGGTGATAGTGACCACAATTCGATTACGTTTACTTTAGTGATGGAAAGGGCTAGGTATATACCGCAGGGCAAGAGTTATATCTGGGAGAAAGGCAATTATGACGCGATGAGGCAAGACTTAGGATACATCGGATGGAGAGGAAAACTGCAGGGGATGGGCACAATGGAAATGTGGAGCTTGTTCAAGGAACAGCTACTGCGTGTTCTTGTAAAGTATGTACCTGTCAGGCAGGGAGGAAGTGGTCGAGTGAGGGAACCATGGTTTACTAAAGCAGTCGAAACACTTGTCAAGAGGAAGAAGGAGACTTATGTAAAGATGAGACATGAAGGTTCAGTTAGGGCGCTCAAGAGTTACACGTTAGCTAGGAAGGACCTAAAGAGAGAGCTAAGAAGAGCCAGGAGGGGACATGAGAAGTCTTTGGCAGGTAGGATCAAGAATAACCCGAAAGCTTTCTATAGATATGTCATGGAATAAAAGAATGACGAGGGTAAGAGTAGGGCCAGTCAAGGACAGTAGTGGGAAGTTGTGCTGGGAATCCGAGGAGATAGGAGAGTTGCTAAATGAATATTTTTTGTCAGTATTCACACAGGAGAAAGACAATGTTGTCGAGGAGAATACTGAGATTCAGGCTACTAGACTAGAAGGGCTTGAGGTTCATAAGGAGGTGTTAGCAATTCTGGAAAGTGTGAAAATAGATAAGTTACCTGGGCCGGATGGGATTTATCCTAGGATTCTCTGGGAAGCTAGGGAGGTGATTGCTGAGCCTTTGGCCTTGATCTTTAAGTCATCTTTGTCTACAGGAATAGTGCCAGAAGACTGGAGGATAGCAAATGTTGTCCCCTTGTTCAAGAAGGGGAGTAGAGATAACCCCGGTAACTATAGACCAGTGAGCCTTACTTCTGTTGTGGGAAAAATCTTGGAAAGGTTTATAAGAGATGTATAATCATCTGGAAAGGAATAATTTGATTAGAGATAGTCAACACGGTTTTGTGAAGGGTAGGTCGTGCCTCACAAACCTTATTGAGTTCTTTGAGAAGGTGACCAAACAGGTGGATGAGGGTAAAGCAGTTGATGTGGTGTATATGGATTTCAGTAAAGCGTTTGATAAGGTTCCCCACGGTAGGCTACTGCAGAAAATACGGAGGCATGGGATTCAGGCTGATTTAGCAGTTTGGATCAGAAATTGGCTAGCTGGAAGAAGATAGAGGGTGGTGGTTGATGGGAAATGTTCAGACTGGAGTCCAGTTACTAGTGGTGTACCACAAGGATCTGTTTTGGGGCCACTGCTGTTTGTCATTTTTATAAATGACCTGGAGGGCGTAGAAGGATGGGTGAGTAAATTTGCAGATGACACTAAAGTCGGTGGAGTTGTGGACAGTGCGGAAGGATGTTACAGGTTACAGAGGGACATAGATAAGCTGCAGCGCTGGGCTGAGAGGTGGCAAATGGAGTTTAATGCAGAAAAGTGTGAGGAGATTCATTTTGGAAGGAATAACAGGAAGACTGAGTACTGGGCTAATGGTAAGATTCTTGGCAGTGTGGATGAGCAGAGAGATCTCGGTGCCCATGTACATAGATCCCTGAAAGTTGCCACCCAGGTTGAGGGTTGTTAAGAAGGCGTACGGTGTGTTAGCTTTTATTGGTGAGGGATTGAGTTCAGGAGCCATGAGGTCATGTTGCAGCTATCCAACACTCTGGTGGGGCCGCATTTGGAGTATTGCGTGCAATTCTAGTCGCCGCATTATAGGAAGGATGTGGAAGCATTGGAAAGGGTGCAGAGGAGATTTACCAGAATGTTGCCTGGTATGGAGGGAAGATCTTATGAGGAAAGGCTGAGGGACTTGAGGCTATTTTCGTTAGAGAGAACAACAACAAACAAAGAACAAAGAAACGTACGGCACAGGAACAGGCATTTCGGCCCTCCAAGCCCGTGCCGACCATACTGCCCGACTAAACTACAATCTTCTACACTCCCTGGGTCCGTATCCCTCTATTCCCATCCTATTCATGCATTTGTCAAGATGCACTTAAATGTCACTATCGTCCCTGCTTCCGCAGCCCGTACCGGTCAACCATTTGGTCCATTTCCCGTTGGAAGACAGAGACCCAGTTGGTGCCAGATCCCTTAGGGTTCCTTTTGGCATCTTGGTCTTCCAACGTGAGATGGACCGGTCCGGTCTGTGGGCCACTTTCCCGTACCTGGACAACGTCACCATCTGCGGCCATGACCAGCAGGACCACGACGCTAACCTTTCCAAATTTCTCCGCTCCGCCACACTCCTCAACCTAACTTACAACAAGGAGAAGTGTGTTCAGCACAAACCAATTAGCCATCCTCGGCTATGTGGTTCAGAACGGAGTTCTAGGGCCCGATCGCATGCGCCCAATCATGGAACTCCCCCTCCCCCACTGTCCCAAGGCCCTCAAACGATGCCTGGGGTTCTTTTCGTATTACGCCCAGTGGGTCCCAAACTATGCGGACAAGGCCCGCCCACTCATTCAATCCACCGCTTTCCCACTGACGGCCGAGGCTCACCAGGCCTTCAACCGTATCAAGGCCGACATCGCCAAGGTCGCGATCGATGAGACGCTCCCCTTCTAAGTCGAGAGCGATGCATCAGACGTCGCTCTGGCCGCCACCCTCAAACCAGGCAGGCAGGCCCGTGGCATTCTTTTCCCGCACCCTCCATGCCTCCGAAATTCGGCACTCCTCCGTCGAAAAGGAGGCTCAAGCGATCGTTAAAGCTGTGCGGCACTGGAGGCATTACCTGGCCGGCAGGAGGTTCACTCTCCTCACAGACCAACGGTCAGGTGCCTTCATGTTTAACAACACACAGCGGGGTAAGATCAAAAATGATAAAATCTTGAGGTGGAGGATTGAGCTCTCCAGCTACAATTACGAGATTTTGTATCGCCCCGGTAAGCTCAACGAGCCCCCCGATGCCCTGTCCCAGGGTACATGTGCCAGCGCACAAGTGGACTGACTCCGGACCCTGCACGACGATCTCGGTCACCGGGGAGTCACCCGCTTTTACCACTTCATTAATGCCCGCAATCTGCCCGACTCCATCGAGGAAGTCAGGGCGATCACCAGAGACTGCCAGGTCTGCGCGGAGTGTAAACCGCACTTCTACCAGCCATACCGTGCGCGCCTGGCGAAGGCCTCCTGCCGCTTTGAACGCCTCAGCGTGGACTTCAAAGGGGCCCTCCCCTCCACCGACCGCGACACGTACTTTCTTAATGTGGTCAACGAGTATTCCCGATTCCCCTTCGCCATCCCATGCCCCAATATGACGTCTGCCATCATCATCAAAGCCCTCAACACCATCTTCGCTCTGTTCGGTTTCCCCGCCTACGTCCACAGCGACCGGGGATCCTCATTTATGAGCGAGGAGCTGCGGCAGTACCTGCTCAACAGGGGCATTGCATCGAGCAGGACGACCAGCTACAACCCCTGGGGAAACAGGCAGGTGGAGCGGGAGAATGGGACCGTCTGGAGGGCAATCCAGCTGGCCCTACGGTCCAGAAATCTCCCGGCCTCCCACTGGCATGAAGTCCTCCCCGACGCACTTCACTCCATTCGGTCGCTCCTGTGCACCGCGACCAATAAAACGCCCATGAACGTCTCTTTGCCTTCCCCAGGAAGTCCACCTCCAGGGTTTCGCTCCCAACGTGGCTGGCAGCTCCAGGACCCGTTCTCCTCCGCAAGCACGTACGGCTCCACAAGATGGACTCGTTGCTTGAGAGAGTACAGTTACTCCATGCAAACCCGCAGTACGCCTACATAGCGTACCCCGACGGCCGCCAAGATACAGTCTCCCTCAGGGATCTGGCACCAGCTGGGTCTTTTCTCCCCGCCCCCCCCCCCCCCCCGCCCCCCCAGGGCGCCACCCTCCCCTCCCCCGGCCATCCCACCGCAGCCCCTGCTCCAGGACAATCCGTCCTCCCCTTGCTCCCACCCGGGGATGAAGATAATTTTGACACGCTCCCTGAGTCACCGAAGACCCCCGAGTCGCCACCAGCACTGCGGCGCTCTCAACGACAGATCAAGGCGCCCGATCGCCTAAATTTATAACCTTCTCTGTCATTTTAAAACCAACCTGTACGTATCTAGTTTTCCACCAGCCCCGCTGGACTCATTTTTAACAGGGGGTGAATGTGGTAGTCACTACTGTTGTATTATATTGTATATATGGGTATTACGGTAAGGCCCCTGTACTACAGGTACAGGGGTAGATCCCTGCCTGCTGGCTCCACCCAGGAGGCGAAGTATAAATGTGTGCGCTCTCCGAACAGCAGCCATTTCGTAAGCTGCTGTACGAGGCCACACATCTCTGTGTAATAAAGCCTCGATTACATTCTACTCTCGTCTTGTCGTAATTGATAATGCATCAGGGAATAGATAGTAGATTCTGTGGTGGGGAGCGAGTCTCCCGGAAGGTATGTTGCCTCCCGGGTGCCAGGGATGTCTTGGATCGTGTCTTCAGGATCCTTTAGGGGGAGGGGGAGCAGCCAGAAGTCGTGGTGCACATTGCTACCAATGACGTAGGTAGGAAAAGGGGTATGGATGTAATAAACGAGTTTAAGGAGCTAGGCTGGAAGTTAAAAGCCAGGACAGGCAGAGTTGTCATCTCTGGTTTGTTGCCGTTGCCACGTGATAGCGAGGCTAGGAATAGGGAGAGAGTGCAGTTGAACACGTGGCTGCAGGAATCGTGTAGGAATGGCTTCAGGTATTTGGATAATTGGAGCACATTCTGGGGAAGGTGGGACCTGTACAAGCAGGACGGGTTGCATCCGAACCAGAGGGGCACCAATATCCTGGGAGGGAAGTTTTCTAGTACTCTTCGGGAGGGTTTATACTAATTTGGCAAGGGAATGGGAACCGGATTTGTAGTCCAGCAACTAAGGTAGCCGATGTTCAGGACGTCAAAGCGTGTAGTGAGGCGGTGGGGAAGGGAACACTGACAAAGGAGAGTACTTGCAGGCACGGTGATGGGTTTAAGTGTGTACACTTCAACGCAAGAAGCATCAGGAATAAGGTGGGTGAACTTAAGGCATGGATCGATACTTGGGACTACGATGTTGTGGTCATCACGGAAACTTGGATAGAAGAGGGGCAGGAATGGTTGTTGGAGGTTCCTGGTTATAGATGTTTCAATAAGATTAGGGAGGGTGGTAAAAGAGGTGGGGGGTGTCATGATATTCAGATAAACATCATGGTGCAAACATACATACACACTGATGGACAGATCAACGGACCAATCAATACACACACAACATCACAACCAATCACAGGCAAGAGCATACACACTATAAAACGGGGAACACGACACTTCTCGCTGATTCCAGCAGGAGTCAGCTCAGGGCACAGAGCTCACAGCAAGTCACTCAGACATTCACCATGTGCTGAGTGCTTCTCCAAGATAGTGTTCGGGCTAGGTCCACAGGTTAGAGGGTAATGAACGAACCACAGTAACCAGTTTACAGATGTTGTTATTGTTAGTAATAAAACTGCGTTGTACCATCCGCAACCGTGTTGGTTTGTCTATGTAACAGAGCACCAAACACGACATGGTACCAGGTTTGGAACCCAGTAACTGTGAGACATATCTACGCATCTTAAGGAATCCGCCATCCTGCGCCATGGACACCAGCAGCCCAACGCAGCCGCTCCAAATCGCTGGTAACCTCGGCGTCAACTAGAATCTGTTTAAACAGCGCTTCCAGTTCTTCCTAGAAGCCACAGAAAGGGAGAACGCTTCGGACACCAGGAAAATCGCCCTCCTCCTCTCCACGGCAGGGCAACACGCCATCCACATCTACAACTCCCTGGTGTTCGCGGAATGTGAGGACAAGACGAAGTACAAGATGGTCCTTCTCAAACTCGGGCAACACTTCAGCGTCGAGGTAAATGAGAGTTTCAAGAGGTACTTCTTCCAGCAGCACCTTCAGGGCAAGGATGAGCCCTTTCAATCTTTCCTAACACACCTCCGTATCCTCGCGCAGTCCTGCGGTTACGAGGCCACCTCCGATTCCATGATTCTGGACCAGATTGTTTTTGGGGTCACCTCGGGCACCCTACGCCAGCAGCTCCTCAAAATTAAAAGCCTCACCCTAGCCACCGCCATCGAAGCCTGCGTCCTCCGTGAAAACGCAACCAGCCCTCTGGCGAACTCCGGATCTGCATCGACCCGAAAGACCTGAACAACAACATCATGAGGGAACACTACCCCATACCCAAACGGGAAGCGATCACGAGCGAAATGGCCCGGGCTAAAATTTTCACAAAGCTTGATGCCTCGAAGGATTTTTGGCTGATCCAACTGGATCAGTCCAGCAGGAAGCTGTGCACCTTCAACACTCCTTTCGGCAGGTTCTGCTGTAACAGAATGCCGTTTGGCATCATCTCTGCATCAGAGGTATTTCACAGAATCATGGAACAGATGATGGAGGGCATCGAAGGGGTGTGCGTCTATGTTGACGACGTCATCATCTGGTCCACCACACCACAGGAGCACATCAGTCGTCTCCAGCGTGTCTTTGCGCGGATACGGGAACACGGCCTGCGCCTCAACCGAGCCAAGTGTTCTTTCGGCCAAACTGAGCTAAAGTTTCTGGGGGACCACATAGCCTGGTCAGGAGTGCGTCTGGATGCAGACAAAGTGAGCGCCATTACAGCCATGCCGCAGCCGGCAGGCAAGAAAGCAGTGCTGCGCATTCTAGGCATGGTCAACTTCCTGGGGAAATTCATTCCCAACCTTGCCTCCCACACAACGGCTCTTCGCCACCTAGTCAAGAAGTCCACGGAGTTCCAGCGGCTGCCCGCACACCAGAAGGAATGTGAGGAGCTCAAAATTAAGCTCATCACAGCCCCGGTATTGGCGTTCTTCAACACCTCTCGTGATACGAAGATCTCGACTGATGCCAGTCAGTCAGTCATTGGGGCGGTACTCCTGCAACAGGATGACACTGCATCATGGGCCCCGGACGCCTATGCCTCGCGGGCCATGACTCCCACAGAACAGCGCTATGCGCAGATCGAGGAGAGCCTGGGTTTGTTAACCAGCATAGACAAGTTCCACGACTACGTGTATGGTCTCCCCCAGTTCACCGTGGAAACCGACCATCGCCCCCTGGTCAGCATCATACACAAGGACCTGAACGAGATGACCCCGCGCCTCCAGCGCATCCTGCTCAAGCTCCGGAGGTATGACTTCCAACTGGTCTACACCCCAGGAAAGGACCTCATCATTGCGGATGCCCTATCCAGAGCAGTGAGCACACCGCCCGATTCGGAGAGGTTCGTCTGTCAGGTTGAAGCGCAGGTGGCCTTCACATCAGCAAATCTGCCAGCTGATGATTCAAGTCTGGCCCGTATTTGCTGGGGGACTGTGGCTGACCCACTTCTACAACGTGTGATGCGCCACATGATGGGAGGGTGGCTCAAAGGACAGTGCCCACAATTCTACAATGTCCAGGACGACTTGGCCGACATTGACGGTGTCCTCCTAAAGCTGGACCGGATTGTGATTCCACACAGCATGCACAAGCTGGTCCTCGACCAACTACACAAAGGCCATTTGGGGGTTGAGAAGTGCAGATGGAGGGCCCGAGAATCTGTATACGGGCCGGGCATCAGTGATGACATTGCCAACATGGTGCTCAACTGCCCCACCTGCCAAAGGTTTCAGCCAGCGCACCCCCGAAGATGCTTCAGCCCCATGAGTTGGTGACGTCCCCCTGGGCGAAGGTGGGTGTGGACCTCTTTCATGCACTTGGCAGGGACTAAGTCATCATCATAGATTACTTTTCGAATTATCCAGAGGTCATACGCCTGCACGATTTGACATCGTCCGCTGTCACCAGGGCATGCAAAGACACCTTCGCTCGCCATGGCATTCCGCTTACTGTCATGTCGGACAATGGGCCCTATTTTGCAAGCCAAGAATGGTCTTCTTTTGCTGCTTCTTATGGCTTCACACACGTAACGTCCAGCCCTCTGCATCCCCAGTTAAATGGCAAGGCGGAAAAGGGCGTTCACATCGTCAAGCGGCTCCTCTGCAAGGCTGCTGATGTTGGATCGGATTTCTGCTAAGCCCTGCTGGCATATCGCTCGTCCGCACTAGCCACTGGCCTCTCACCAGCGCAGCTATTGATGGGTCACGCCCTCAGGACCACTGTGCCATCCATTCTGGTCCCTACACCCAACTATGCTCCAGTACTGCAAAGGATGCGACAGCAGCGTGCTCAGCAGAAGGTGGCACATGACACTCGGGCAACTGATCTTCCTGCCCTGGCGCCTGGAGACAACGTCCGCATCCACCTACCAGAGGGTGGCTGGTCGGCAACTGCCGAAGTTCTCAGACGGGTGGCTCCCTGCTCGTTTCAGGTTCGCATGCCTGATGGCTCCATTCACCGGTGCAATCGTCTGGCTCTTCGCCTGTTTCCGCGCTCGCTACGTGATCATACACCAGTGCCACGTCCTCCTGTTGTTCCTGATGTCAACTTTGTGGAGCTTCCTGCCACCATGCCCATTCCTCTGTCGCCTGTGGCCAGGCCCATTCCTCAGCCGGTGGATCCTGACCCACCCTTGAGGCGGTCAACCCAAATTCGTCGCCCTACTACTAGGCTGGACTTATGAGCCTGTTTGAACATTGGACTCACTGATGTATTATGCCACAATGTTAATATGTTTCCCTTTTTGTCGTTACACGAGTTTGTTTTGATGCTTGATGTTTACACTTGTTTTGTTTATGGTACAACCTCGTTGCTATGTTGCACCTGACACCTTCCTATGTATATAGTTTAGCCTCATGTACATGTTGTAGATATTGCACACACACATTCAGCTGCACTCAGTACACATCTATATTTATTACCACATAGGCACATATTCTTGTAAAAAAGGGGGGGGATGTTATGATATTCAGATAAACATCATGGTGCAAACATACATACACAACGGACCAATCAATACACACACAACATCACAGCCAATCACAGGCAAGAGCATACACACTATAAAACAGGGAACACGACACTTCCCGCTGATTCCAGCAGGAGACAGCTCAGGGCACAGAGCTCACAGCAAGCCACTCAGACATTCACCATGTGCTGAGTGCTTCTCCAAGATAGTGTTCGGGCTAGGTCCACAGGTTAGAGGGTAATGAACGAACCACAGTAACCAGTTTACAGATGTTGTTATTGTTAGTAATAAAACTGAGTTGTACCATCCGCAACCGTATTGGTCCGTCTATGTAGCAGAGCACCCAACACGACAGGGGGGTTGCATTGTTAATTAGAAATAGTATAACAACTGCAGAAAAGCAGTTCGAGGAGGATCTGCCGACTGAGGTAGTATGGGTTGAAGTCAGAAATAAGAAAGGAGCAGTCACCTTGTTGGGAGTTTTCTATAGGCCCCCCAATAGCAGCAGAGATGTGGAGGAACAGATTGGGAAACAGATTTTGGAAAGGTGCAGAAGTCACAGGGTAGTCGTCATGGGTGACTTCAACTTCCCTAATATAGAGTGGAAACTCTTTAGATCAAATAGTTTGGATGGGGTGGTGTTTGTGCAATGTGTCCAGGAAGCTTTTCTAACACAGTATGTAGATTGCCCGATGAGAGGGGAGGCCATATTGGATTTGGTACTTGGTAATGAACCAGGGCAAGTGATAGATTTGTTATTGGGGGAGCATTTTGGAGATAGTGACCACAATTCTGTGACTTACACTTTAGTAATGGAGAGGGATAGGTTCGTGCAACAGGGCAAGGTTTACAATTGGGGGAAGGGTAAATACGATGCTGTCAGACAAGAACTGAAGTGCATAAGTTGGGAACATAGGCTGTCAGGGTAGGACACAATTGAAATGTGGAACTTGTTCAAGGAACAGATACTACGTGTCCTTGATATATGTATGTCCCAGTCAGGCAGGGAAGAGATGGTCATGTGAGGGAACCATGGTTGACAAGAGAGGTTGAATGTGTTGTTAAGAGGAAGAAGGATATTTATGCAAGGCTGCGGAAACAAGGTTCAGACAGGGCGCTGGAGGGATACAAAATAGCCAGGCGAGAACTGAAGAAAGGGATTAGGAGAGCTAAGAGAGGGCATGAAAAATCTTTGGCGGGTAGGTTCAAGGAAAACCCCAAGGCCTTTTACACATATGTGAGAAATATGAGAATGACTAGAGCGAGGGTAAGTCCGATCAAGGACAGTAGCGGGAGATCGTGTATTGAGTCTGAAGAGATAGGAGACGTCTTGAACGAGTATTTCTCTTCAGTATTTACGAATGAGAGGGGCCATATTGTTGGAGAGGACAGTGTGAAACAGACTGGGAAGCTCGAGGAGATACTTGTTAGGAAGGAAGATGTGTTGGGCATTTTGAAAAACTTGAGGATAGACAAGTCCCCCGGGCCTGACGGGATATATCCAAGGATTCTATGGGAAGCAAGAGATGAAATTGCAGAGCCGTGGCAATGATCTTTTCGTCCTCACTGTCAACAGGGGTGGTATCAGGGGATTGGAGAGTGGCGAATGTCGTGCCCCTGTTCAGAAAAGGGAATAGGGGTAACCCTGGGAATTACAGGCCAGTTCGTCTTACTTCGGTGGTAGGCAAAGTAATGGAAAGGGTAGTGAGGGATAGGATTTCTGAGCATCTGGAAAGACACTGCTTGATTAGGGATAGTCAGCACGGATTTGTGAGGGGTAGGTCTTGCCTCACAAGTCTTATTGAATTCTTCGAGGAGGTGACCAAGCACGTGGATGAAGGTAAAGCAGTGGATGTAGTGTACATGGATTTTAGTAAGACATTTGATAAGGTTCCCCATGGTAGGCTTATGCAGAAAGTAAGGAGGCATGGGATAGTGGGAAATTTGGCCAGTTGGATAGTGAACTGGCTAACCGATAGAAGTCAGAGAGTGGTGGTGAATGGCAAATATTCAGCCTGGTGCCTAGTTAGCTGTGGAGAACCGGAGGGATCAGTTCTGGGTCCTCTGCTGTTTGTGATTTTCATTAATGACTTGGATGAGGGAGTTGAAGGGTCAGTAAATTTACAGACGATACAAAGATTGGTGGAGTTGTGGATAGCGAGGAGGGCTGTTGTCAGCTGCAAAGAGACATAGATAGGATGCAGAGCTGGGCTGAGAAGTGGCAGATGGAGTTTAACCCTGAAAAGTGTGAGGTTGACCATTTTGGAAGGACAAATATGAATGCGGAATACAGGGTTAATGGTAGGGTTCTTGGCAATGTGGAGGAGCAGAGAGATCTTGGGGTCTATGTTCATAGATTTTTGAAAGTTGCCACTCAAGTGAATAGAGCTGTGAAGAGGTCCTATGGTGCGCTAACGTTCATTAGCAGAGGGATTGAATTTAAGAGCTGCGAGGTGATGATGTGCAACTGTACAAAACCTTGGTACGGCCACATTTGGAGTACTGTGTGCAGTTCTGGTCGCCTCATTTTAGGAAGGATGTGGAAGCTTTGGAAAAAGTGCAAAGGAGATTTACCAGGATGTTGCCTGGAATGGAGAGTAGGTCTTATGAGGAAAGGTTGAGGATGCTAGGCCTTTTCCTAGGAGAAGGATAAGCGGCGACTTGATGGAGGTTCATAAGATGATCAGGGGAATAAATAGAGTAGACAGTCAGAGACTTTTTCCCCGGGTAGAACAAACCATTACAAGGGGACATAAATTTAAGGTGAATGGTGGAAGATATAGGGGGGATGTCAGAGGTAGGTTCTTTACCCAGAGAGTAGTGGGGGCATGGAATGCACTGCCTGTGGAAGTAGTTGAGTCGGAAACATTCGGGACCTTCAAGCGGCTATTGGATAGGTGCATGGATTACGGTAGAATGATGGGGTGTCGATTAATTTGTTCTTAATCTAGGACAAAAGTTTGGCACAACATCGTGGGCCGAAGGGCCTGTTCTGTGCTGTATTTTTCTATGTTCTAATACTCCAAATGGAGTCTGACCAGAGCCTTGTACAACCTCAGAAGTACATCCCTGGCCTTGTATTCTAGCCCTCTTGACATGAATGCTAACATTGCATTTGCCTTCTTACCTGCTGACTGAACCTGCACGTTAACCTTAAGAGAATTGTGAACAAGGACACCCAAGTCCCTTTATGTTTCTGATTTCCTAAGCATTTCCCCATTTAGAAAATAGTCTATGCCTAAATTCATGTTTCCAAGGTGCACTTTTCCACATTGTATTTCATTTGCCACTTCATTGCCCACTCTCCTAGCTTGTCCAAATCCTTGCATCCTCAATAGTACCTGTCCCTCTACAGATCTTTGTATCATCTGCAAACTTAGCAACAGTGCCTTCAGGTCCTTCTTCCAGATCATGAATGTATATTGTGAAAAGTTGTGGTCCCAGCACAGACCCCTGAGGCACACCACTAGTCACCGGCTGCCATCCTGAAAAAGACCCCTTTATCCCCTATCTGCCTTCTGCCAGTCAGCCAATCCTCTATCCATGTCAGGATCTTACCCTTAACGCCATGGGCTCTTAACTTATTTAACAGTCTCCTATGCGGCACCTTGTTAAAGGCCTTCCGGAAATCTAAATAAATCACGACCACTGGTTCTCCTTTGTCTAACGTCCTTGTTACCTCCTCAAAGAACTCTAACAGATTTGTCAGACATGACCTCCCTTTGACAAAGCCGTGCTGACTCGGTCCTATTTTACCATGCACTTTGCGATCTCATCTTTAATAACAGACTCTAAAATCTTACCAATGACCGAAGTCAGGCTAACTGGCCTATAATTTCCCGTCTTCTGCCTCCCTCCCTTCTTAAACAGCGGTGTTACATGAGCCACCTTCCAGTCCTCTGGGACCGTTCCTGCCTCCAGTCATTCCTGAAAGATCACCACCAATGCCTCCACAATTTCTTGAGCTATCTCTTTTCGGGCCCTGGGGTGTAGTTCATCCAGTCCAGGTGATTTATTCACCTTCAGACCTTTCAGTTTCCCGAGAACCTTCTCCTTACTGTGGCCACTGCACTCACCTCTGCCCCCTGGTTCTCCTGGAGCCTTTCACCGTGAAGACTTATGCAAAGTAACTACTCAGTTCATCTGCCATTTTTTTGTGTCCTATTAATACTTCTCTAGCCACGTTTTCCAGTGGTCCAAAGTCTATTTTTGCCTCATATATTGAAAGAAACTCTTCCCATCTTTTATGTACTAGCTAACTTGCACTCATATTTTATCTTCTCTCCCCTTATTGATTTTTTTAGTTGTCCTCTGCGCGCTTTTAAATGATTCCCAACCCTCTGGCTTACCACTAATCCTTGCCACTTTGTAAGCTTTTTCTTTTGCTTTTATGTGGTCCTTGACTTCCCTCATCAGCCATGGATGCCTCGTCCACCCCTTAGTCTGTTTCGTCCTCCTTCGGATGAATTTCTGCTGTGCCACCCATATAACCCCCAAAAACTCCTGCCATTGCTGTTCCACGGTTTTCCCTGCTAGGCTCCTTTTCCAATCAACTCTGGCCAGCTCCTCCCTCATGTCTTTGTAATTACCCTTATTTAACTGTAACACCACTATATCTGACTCCAGCTTCTCCCTCTCAAACTGCAGGGTAAATTCCATCATATTGTGGTCACTGCTCCCGAAGGATTCCTTCAGCTTAAGATCCCTACTCAAGTCTGCCTCAATACACATCGCCAAATCCAGAATTGCCTGATCCTTAGTGGGCTCTACCACAAGCTGCTCCAAAAAATCTCTTAAACATTCCACAAATTCCTTTTCTTGGGATCCACTCCCAACCTGATTTTCCCCGTCCACATTGAAGTCGCCCATGATTATTGTGATATTGCCTTTTTTACATGCTTTCTCTATCTCCGGATTTATTTTCTGTCCCACATCCTGACTACTGCTAGGGGGCCTGTACATAACTCCCATCAGGGTCATTTTACCTTTGCGGTTCCTCAACTCTACCCACAGTGATTCTATATCGCTCCTTGCTATCGATTTAACTTCATTTCTTACTAAGAATGCAACCCCACCCCCTTTGCTCATCTGCCTGTCCTTTTGATAGGACACATATTCTTGTATATTGAGATCCCAGCCCTGATGCCCTTGCAGCCACGTCTCTGTGATGCCCACAACATCGTACTGGGCAATTTCAATGTGCGCAACAAGCTCATTTACCTTGTTCAATATACTGCGCACATTAAGGTACAATACTCTCAGTCCTGCATTAACCACCTCCCTTCTCACACTGGTCACCTTTTTTGTTCTTCCTGATGGTGATGTTCTATTATTTTTGTTCTCTATATCCCCTTCAGTTATGACACCTTCTAAGCCAACACTCTGGTTCCCACACCCCTGCCATATTAGTTTAAATCCTCCCGAGGGACACTAGCAAACCTCCAAGTCAGGATATTGGTGCCCCTCGAGTTTAGATGCAATCCGTCCTTCTTGTACAGGTCACACCTGCCCGGAAGAGATCCAATGGTCCAGAAATTTGAAAGCCTCCCTCTTACACCACTGGTTTAGCCACGTGTTTAGCTGCATTTTCCTCCTATTTCTAGCCTCATTGGCACATGGCACAGGAAGTAATCCTGAGATTACAACCCGAGAGGTCCTGCTTCTCAGCTTACTGCTCAACTCCCTGATCTCCTTCTGCAGGACCTCATCATTCTTCCTGCCTATGTCATTAGGACCTATGTGTACTACGACCTCTGGCTGTTCACCCTCCCCCTTCAGGGTGTCCTGTGTTCGTTCAGAGACATCCTTGACCCTGGCTCCAGGGAGTCAACACACCATCTTGGAGTCTCTTTCACTTCCACAGAAGTGCCTATCTGTGCCCCTTACTATCAAGTCCCCTATAACTATCGCTCTCCTGCACTTTGCCCTCCCCTGCTGAGCAACAGAGCCAGTTGTGGTGCCACTGTTCTGGCTGCTGTTGTTTTCCACTGCAGTATCCAAAAAGGTATACCTGTTAAAGAGGGCGTCAGCCACAGAGGATTCCTGCACGGACTGCCTGTCCTTTTTCACAGTCACCCATCTGTCTGCTTGCACCTTGGTTGTGACCACATCTCTAGAACTCCAATCTATGACGCTTTCCGCCACCTGCATGCTCCCAAGTGCATCCAACTGCTGCTCCAACCGAACCACGCGGTCTGTGAGGAGCTGCCATTGGTTACACTTGCTGCAGATGTAGTCGACCGGAACGCTGGAAGAGTCACAGATCTGCTACATCTCACAGTTGGAGCACTACACCCCACTGAGTGACGTCTTGACCGATAATGACATTCAAATGAATGTAAATTCATGGTCTGCATCGCCTTGACTGCTTTGGGCCAGCAGACTCACGAATGGCAGGAATCCTTTTTGGCCCTCTTGATTCCTGCCTGGGGCTAGCAGCCCTGGAGAGTCTCTCCCATGGTGTGTTTCTGTGATCAATACTGGTTGATCATGCTCCTGTATATTGGATACATTAGAAATTGTCAAAATACAGATTGTTTGATAATGGACCCTATGGTTGTGTTCCTTTAATGGAAACTCTTAGCACAAGACTGCTTAGGTGAAAAGTTAACGGTTTTCAAATCTCCATTTCAATTTCTCCTATCTTGGTCCTCTGGGTCAAATGCTTGCTTCCAGCTTTTTGCCGATGTTGCCCTCAAGAGGATTTGCTCTTAGAACTCCTGACTCACTCATCTTCCTATAATCCTCAGCGCCTCAACCGAACAGGTTGCCATGCATCCTACTCATCCAACCCCACAATGAGGCAGGAACATACTTCTACTTTATCTCAAAAGCAAAATGCTGGAAATCTGAAATAAAAATAGAAAATGTTGGAAAAGCTCAGCAGGTCTGGCAGCATCAGTGGTATAAAGCGTGCGGCAGTGGTTAGCACTTGTCACTTCACAGTGCCAGAGTCCCAGGTTCAATTCCCAGCTTGGGTCACTGTCTGTGTGGTGTCTGCACATTCTTCCAGTGTCCACGTGGGTTTCCTCCCACAAGTCCCGAAAGACGTGCTTGTTAGCGAATTGGACATTCTGGATTCTCCCACAGTGTACCCAAACAGGTGCCAGGATGTGGCGACGAGGGGATTTTCACAGTATCTTCATTGCAGTGTTAATGTAAGCTTACTTGTGACACTAATATAGATTATTATAATATAAGGAAGATAATATATCAGGCATGCCAGAAACACTCCTGGATCACGTTTTTGCCTTCATTCCCCAATCTACCAATTTTCATAAGAGCGAAGGGGGGGGGGGCGGGCGGAGAGAGAGGAGAGGAGAGTGGGTGGGTTGAACGTAGGAGGAATAGCAAAGTCGCCCACATCATTAATTAGGCACCAATGTGAAGTGTCAAGCTGAACAGTTCCAGCCTGTCTGAACGGGGTCAGCAATGTGGTTTTATTTTGATTGAAAAAAGTGAAGTGTTTCAGAAAATATATTCTACAGCAATGACATTTTAATAAACATGAACATTTCTTTACCTGGGTTACAGATCTCCATCTGCCCATGTCAATTTGAAGATTTGAATGCCTTCATATTTTGCAAATCATGCACAAATGGCTGCCACAGCAATGGCTTCCGAGTCAGGCCAGAATGCCACCCACTTCTTTGGTGTCCCACCTCTACTTCCAAACCCCTGGCTGCTAACTGACCACCACTGCTGATCTCTCAACAATCAACCCCTTGCCTCCACCAAAATCAGAAGCTTTGTGATTCCCATTGGGGATGGGTTGAAGATCCATTGTGAACATCTCTTGAATCCTCTTTCCTCCTTCAAAATTCAATCCTCTGTTTATCTCTCTACAGATGTTGCCAGACCTGCTGAGTATTGTTCATCAAATTAAAAGTTATATGAATAAGAAATCTTGCAGACCTTTATTCCACAGAATTGTAAGGAGTCATAACATAGTCCATATTACTGTAAGAGGCTGACCAGAAAGAAAATGATGAAAATAAGCAAGAAATAAGGGAAGCTTGAGAAGCAGAAGTTGTTTAACAACAAATGCACTACATTAGGTTGCTACAACAAATTTAACATTCTTTTAAGATCAACCCTCTCATAATGCAAAGTGTTTACAAGTGGCTTATACCTCAAATTGTTCCCAAGTTGCCAGTGTCCTCCAATGAGAATATTTATTGCATTGCACCCTTGTAAAATGAAAGTATCTTCACAACAGTGGTAGCTACAGTAAATTCAAATGTTAATTATGTCCTGGTTATAATGGATTCCTTATTAGATTTACAAAGGTTTTCATTATATTACTAAATCAATATGGTGTCATCCCACTGTCAATGGATTGTTGGATAAGATCAGAGATCTAGCTGCAGCCCATCTCCAACTGGTATCTATTCAATGTAAGATATCATTCACAGGAACAGCTTCCGCTGGGGATGAAATGCACAGATCGAGTGTTCAGAGCGCTGGATGTGCCTAAAGATTTATGAATACATTTCCTCCATTTACTAATACTAGCAAAAGTTGCTTTATATTCACAGTGGCTTTTGCTAATGGAACAAATGGAGGAGACTATTAAATGTCAAGGATACAAACATTTTGCTTATGAATTTACTACATTGCAATGGGAAGTCTTTAACATCACTACTTTGACATTTTTGGCACAAGCTATGTTGTCAGTGTTAGATAATGCACCAAAGCGGAAGGCAACAAAACGAAAACATATTTTAAAGACTTTCTGCAGATGGTATACATAACTTACATTTATATAGTGACTTTTGTGATCTCAGGATATCCCAAGACATTTTACAGCTAATTAAGTACTTTTGAAGTGTAGGTCACTATTGTAATGGAAAAAATGTGGTAGCCAATTTGTGCACAGCAAGGCCAAACAAATATGATAATGACCAGCAAATCTGTTTCAGTGAGGTTAACAGAGAGATAAATGGACACTTCCGGTGGCAGCTATAAAGGAGTAGGTCGCACATTTGGTGGCTCCCGCTCGGGTCGGATCTTTTGACATTTTCCCCCGATTTTTTACCGGACTGGATTTGGAAAATTGATGGGAGGGACAATTGTTGATTGGATTCCCACATCGGTGCATGTAGAGGTGGACTAGAAGTGTTCGCAAAGGAGAAACAGACAAACAGAGAAGGCTTGGGCTGAAGCAGGAGAAAGCATGGCGGATGACCGGAGTTCTGGCTTGTCGACCAGTGGTCAATGGAGCAGCTGATGCAATTTATCCAGGAGGGCTTCGCCAAGCAGAAGCAGGAATGCTTGGGACCTGATTAAAGGATCAATTGCACGGCTGGAGCTTAGATTGGATGCCCAAGATCGGGCGATCCAGAAAGAGAAGGCGCTGGCTGAGCAGGCGGAACATCAAATTGCGGTGGAGTCGGAGGTGGGGGTGCTGAGAGACCAGTAGAAAAGGCTCCTGGGGAAGGTGGAGGACCTAGAGAACAGAACCTGAGAATCGTCAGTCTCCTGGAGGGGTCCGAAGGAGCGGACGCTGGGGCACACATAGCGGGCATGTTCGAGAATTTTCTGGGGGATGGGACGTTCTCCCGATCCTTGGAGGTGGACAGGGCTCACAGAGCGCTCGCGAGGAAGCCGCAAGTGGGGGACCCCCGAGGTCAATGGTGGTGAGATTCCACAGGTACTTGGACAAGGGGCGTATTTTACAGTGGGCCAGGCAGACACGGAGTTGTAAATGGGAGAACAGTATCCTGTGGATCTATCAGGACCTGAGTGCAGAGGTGGCCAGGAGAAGAGTGGGGTTCAACCAGATAAAGTCAACCCTTTTTAAGAAAAAGGTGAAGTTTGGACTGCTGTATCCGGCCCGTCTCTGGGTCACGTATGAGGAGCAACATTTTTATTTTGAGTCGCCCGAGGGAGCGATGGACTTCGCGAAAAGGAAAGGATTGGTGGCGGACTGAGGACTGCGAGCTTTGCTGCAACGTTCATGTTAAAAACGTTTCTTGTTCTTCGGATGTTATTTGTAATGCCTTCTGTATTGATTTGAGGCCAGTTGCAGAGCTGAGTGAGTTAAAGTTTACATTTGCACTGATGGGGAATGGAGGTGTGAATGTTAGATGTTGGATCTTCTGTTTGATCTTTTCTTTGTTTATCGTTTTTTTTCTGGGGCAATTGTGTTGGGACTGGTTTTTCGTTTGAATGCGTGTGAATGAGCGGGAGGGGGGAACAATAGGTGGGAGAATGTCTGGTGCCATGGGCAGGGGTCACCAAGCGAGCTGGGCGGGTTAGCTCACGGAAGCGCAGTGGGGGGTAAGCAGATGTTATGCTTATCGAAGGGGTCGGATTACATTGTACTGTTACTAGGGGGGGGGGGGGAATGCTGTGCTGATGAGGGAGGGACTTTTGCTGAGGGACAGAAAGCGGAAGCTGCCTGGGGGCAGGCCAGTGGATGCGTGGGGTGGGGACTGGCCAGAGAAAGGCGATGGCTGATCACCGGGGGGGTGGGGGGATGAGCCCCCCCCAGCTCGGCCAACCTAGAATGTAAGAGGGCTAAATGAGCCGGTTAAGAGGGCACGTGTGTTCGCACATCTGAGAGGACCGAAGGCGGACGTGGTAATGCTACAGGAGATGCACCTTAAAGTAGCTGATCAGATCAGATTAAGGAAGGGATGGGTCGGACAGGTTTTTCCACTCGGGCTGGTCTCGAAGACTAGAGGCGTCAAGATCCTGATTAATAAGTGAGTGGTGTTTGAGGTGGGAAGAATAGTTACGGATGTGGGAGGCCAGTACATTATGGTCAGTGGGAAACTGGAGGGGGTGCAGGTGGTACTAGTAAATGTGTATGCGCCAAATTGGGATGATGTGGAGTTTATAAAGAGGATGCTGGGGAAGACCCCAGACCTAGATTCGCACAAGTTGGTCATGGGAGGGGACTTCAACAGTTATTAACCCTGGTTTAAACCGGTCGAGCTGATGGGCAGGGTGCCAGCAATGGCAAAAGAGCTAAAGGGGTTCATGGAGCAGATTGTGGGGAACGGGGACGACCCATGGAGATTTGGGCAGCTGAGAGTGAAGGAGTTTTCCTTCTACTCACACGTGTATAAAGTGTACTCCCGGTACGATTTTTAAAATTTTGAACAGGGCTCTACTGACGGGGGTGGTGGACACAGGATATACAATCACAATCTCAGATCATGCCCCGCACTGGGTTGACCTACAGGTTAGCAAGGAGAGTAGCCAGCGCCCGCCCTGGAGGCTGGACATGGGACTTTTAGCTGACGAAGTGGTGTGCGAGCGGCTGAGGAAATGTATTCAGAACTACCTGGAAGTCAACGACACGGGTGAAGTTTCGGCAGCGGTGGTGTGAGAGGCATTGAAGGCGGCGGTTAGAGGGGAGCTGATCTCGATACGGGCCCACAGGTAGAAGGTAGACATAACAGAGACGGACCGACTGATAAAGGAGATATTGCAGGTCAACAGGAGGTAGGCGGAGACCCAAGAGGCAGGGCTTTTAAGGAACCACGGAGGTTACAGGTGGAGTTTGGCTTGTTATAATAAGAATAATCGCTTATTGCCTTCAATGAAGTTACTGTGAAAAGCCCCTAGTTGCCACATTCCGGCGCCTGTTCGGGGAGGCCGGTACGGGAATTGAACCCGCGCTGCTGGCCTTGTTCTGCATTACAAGCCATCTGTTTAGCCCACTGTGCTATACCAGTTCAGATTTGGGCGGGGCTTTATTGACTGGTCAGGTTCTTGTATCAGGCTCCTGTTGCGAGCGTACGGACGAATAGGACAACATCAGACTATTTCAGGCTGCATCGGGGGACGAGACAGGGATGCCCCCTCTCCCCACTGTTGTTTGCGTTAGCCATAGAGCCGCTGGCAATTGCGCTGAGAGCCTCAAGGGGCTGGTCCGGAGGGGAAGTGGAACACAGTCTCGCAATACGCAGACGACCTGCTCCTATATGTATCGGACCCATTAGAGGGGATGGAAGAAATTGAGGATTCTGGGGGAATTTGGCCGGCTTTCGGGGTATAAACTTAATATGGGGAAAAATTAGATGTTTGTGGAGCAGGCAAGGGGGCAGGAAAGGCGACTGGGGGAACTGCCGTTTAGAGTGGTAGGGGGAAGCTTTCGGTACCTAGGCATCCAGGTGTCACGGGAATGGGAATGGCTGCACAAGCCAAATCTGGCCCGACTAGTAGACCAAATGAAGGACGATTTTCGGAGGTGGGATGCGCTCCCGTTGTCACTAGCTGGGAGGGTGCAGTCAGTGAAAATGACTGTCCTCCCGAGATTCCTGTTTGTGTTTCAGTGTCTCCCCATCTTTATTCCGCGGTCCTTTTTTTAAATGGGTCAATAAGGTAATCACTGGCTTTGTTTGGGCGGGTAAGACCCCGCGAGTAAAAAAAAGGGGATGCTTGAGCGGAGCGGGCGCTACCGAATTTCAGTAATTTCTATTGGGCGGCGAACATAGCCATGATCAGGAAGTGGGTGCTGGGGGGGGTTGTGTGTGTGGTATGGGAGCATGTGGAGGCGGCTTCATGCAAGGGCACCAGCTTGGGGGCATTGATAACAGCGCCTTTGCCGTTCCCGCCAGCACGGTACTCCACCAGCCCCGTGCTAGTGGCGGCCATGAGGGTCTGGGGGCAATGGAGGAGGCATGTGGGAGCATTGGTGTGGTTTCCAATCTGTAATAATCACTGGTTTGCTCCGGGAAGGATGGAGGGTTTCGGAGATGGCAGAGAGCAGGGATTGAGAGGATGGGGGATATGTTTATAGAGGGGAACTTTCCTAGCCTGAGGGAGCTGGAGGAGAAATTTGGATTGGAGAGGTGAAACAAATTTAGGTATAATGCAGGCAGGTTTCAACCTTCCCGCTCCTACCACCAAGGGGGCTACAGGACAGGGTAGTTTCTAGAGTGTGGGTGGGAGAAGGGAGGGTCTCTGACATTTACAAGGAACTCATGGGGTCAGAGGAGACGCAGACTGAGGAGCTGAAGCACAAGTGGGAAGAGGAGTTGCAAGGAGAGATAGAGGATGGTCTCTGGGTGACATGATGAGTAGAGTCCACAACATGTGCCAGGCTCAACCTGATACAATTCAAGGTCGTTCATCGGGCTCACATAACGGTGGCCCAGATGAGCAATTTCTTTGGGGTAGAAGATAGGTGCGCAAGGTGTGCGGTGCGCAAGGTGTGCGGGAAGCCTGCAAACCATGTCCACATGTTCTGGACATGCCCAAAGCTTAGGGTATTCTGGCCGGGGTTTACAGATGTCATGTCCACGATGTTAAAAACAAGGGTGGCACCGATGTCCAGAGGTGGCGATTTTTGGAGTGTCGGAAGATCCAGGAATCCAGGGGGAGAAAGAGGCAGACGTTCTGGCCTTTGGTTCCCTGGTAGCCCGGCGACGGATATTATTAGCTTGGAGGGACTCAAAGCCCCCGGAGACCTGGCTATCCGACATGGCTAGCTTTCTTTGCTTGGAGAAAATCAAGTTCGCCTTGAGAGGGTCAATGTTAGGGTTCACCCGGAGATGGCAACCGATCGTCGGCTTCTTTGTGGAAAATTAACCGTCAGCAGAAAGGGGGGGGGCTGGGGTTAGGTCAGTTTAGAGTAGGGGGTTAGTAAAGGTGGGACCTATAAGGGAGGAAGACGGCTTTTGCACTATGATTATAATTCATGTACATTGTTTATTTTGTTGTTGTTGTAAAACCATAAATACCTCAATAGAATGTTTATAAAAAAAAGAGGGATAAATATTGGCCAGGACACCAGAGAGAATTCCCCTGCCGCTATTACATAATGTTCAAATTGATGTCCACCAGTGAGTGTAGATGAGACCTCAACGTAAACCTCATTAGGGCATTTCTGGCTAAGATGCAATCCCTCTTTTTACTACTATACGGAGGTGCCATCCTAGATTTTGTGCTCGAGTCTCGAGGAGTGGGATTTGAATCGACCACCTCCTGATCCATAAGAATATAAAAGAGTACATGGATAAGGAGTAGGCCATTTGGCCCCTCCACAATTCAATAAGATAATGGTTGATTGTGGCCTTAACACCACATTCCTGCCTGCCTGCATCCAACACTTTCCCTCCTCCTCCTCCCCACAACCACCGCCACCATCTCCCACCCCATAACCCTCAACTCCCTCGTAGATCAAAAATCTGTTCAACTCAAACTTGAATATATTCAATGGGGCAGATTGCATTAATACCTGGGATAGAGAATTCCAAAGATCCATGACCCTCCGAGAAGAAATGTGTCTTTGTCGCCATCTTAAATGGGAAACTCCTTGTACCCCTAGTTGTACATTTCCCCCATGAGGGAAAACAGCCCCTCAACATCTACCTTGTCAAGCTTCATCAGAATCTTGCATGTTTCAGTAAGATTACCTCTCATTCTTCTATAGGTCCAAGCTTATCAACCTTCCCTCATTAGACAACCATTTCATCCCAGGAATCAATCTTCTCTGAACTGCTAGTGCCTTAACTAATGGCCAATACCGTGCAGAGTATTCTAGGTATGGACACAACAATGCTCTGTATATTTGTAGCAAGACTTCCCTACTTTTGTACTCTCCTTTGCAAGTAAGGCATTCCATTTATTTGCTGTATTTGGATGCTAAATGTTTGTGACTCACGCATAAGATCATGCTCTGTACCACAGCATTCTGTAATCTCTCTCTATTTAAATATTCAGCTTTTCTATTCCCCCACCAAAATGAACATCTCACATCCCCACATTAAATATCTGCCAGGTTTTGCCCACTAATGTATCTGTAACTTTTTTCAAACTCTTTTGGCCAGATTTTGGCTGCTGAAGAAGTAGCTACAAATCACTCGACTCACCAGACCCATCTCAGTAAAAAGTACCCTGAAACCCACAATTTCCCCTCCAGAGTTTGGAACGTCAGCCACGCCCCACCTGAGAATCGGAGCATAGACAGCCATAGATTGGCTGTGCCAAGGTAGTCTGGTTATATGGCTTGTCTAGGTTCTCTGGGTTTTCATTCCAATTGTTCTAATTCTCATCCTTCACACCTCATGCCCCACCCATCTCCCATGGCTCCTCAAACCCTTAATGTCAACTTATGCCCCACCCACCCTACTCATGGCTCCTCATATCCTCCTTGCCGCCTCCACAGCTCCTCACCCAGTATCCACTATGAGCAGACCTTAGGAGCCTTGTGATGTGGAAGAAAATTTACAGAATCCATAGGGCAGAAGGAGGCTATTCAGCCCATCAAGTCTGCACCAGCCCTCTGAAAGAGCACTCTACCTAGGCTCATTCCCCACCCTATCCCATAACCTCACCTAACTTGCAGCTCTTTGGACAATAAGGGGCAATTTTCTGTGGCCAATCCATCTAAAGTGCACATCTTTTGGCTGTAAGAGGTAACCGGAGCACCCGGTGCAAATCCACGCAGACACAGGGAGAATATGTAAACTCTACAGACAGTCACCCAAGGCTAGAATCGAACCCGGGTCTCCAACCCGGAGCCACCATGCTGCCCTGATTCTAACAATCTAATATAGTTCTCACTCCTACACACTTGATAAGTGAAACTCGTAGAACCCGCTGTTACCTCTGCTCAAGTGGTTAATTTATTTTAAAAACAAACAAACATCTATCCAGACCCCACAAAGACAGCTAATCCTTTAATAGACTCTAAACTTTCAAACTGAACTCCGAACACCCCTTGCTGAGATAATTGCAACATTTGAAACTTGGCCAGGCATTCATAATGACATTATAATAATACAGTAAGAAGTCTTACAACACCAGGTTAAAGTCCAACAGGTTTGTTTCGAATCACTAGCTTTCGGAGCACTGCTCCTTCCTCAGGTGAATGAAGAGGTGGGTTCCAGAAACATATGTATAGACAAAGTCAAAGATGCGATACGATACTTTGAATGCGTTCAGAATGCATCTTTGACTTTGTCTATAAATGTGTTTCTGGAACCCACCTCTTCATTCACCCAAGGAAGGAGCAGTGCTCCGAAAGCTAGTGATTCGAAACAAACTGTTGGACTTTAACCTGGTAATGTAAGACTTCTTACTGTGCTCACCCCAGTCCAACGCCGGCATCTCCACATCATTATAATAATGGCCCTTGGGGAAATGTCAACAAAGAGCACTATTGAAACTGCATGACCAGATGCTGCATTTTTCTAACTTATGCCTGTCAACCAAAGCCGTCCAGCAAAAGATTTTTTTAAAAACTCTTACTGACAGCAAAAGCCTGTTTTTTTTTTAAAGTTTAAAGAGGGGCATTTTAAAAAAAACTTCAGGGCAGCTATACAGGTGTTGTCTACCCTTCAGAGCATTTGCATCTACTAAACTCCATCAATTTGGGACTTCCAAATTGCAGGTTATGTATGCCTTTGTAATAGCCAAAAGTGTGTGTGTTTGAACTCAGCATTAAGTTCAAATTGCCCTGCTGAGTTCAGATTTCCCCCCTCAAGACCCATATCCTATCCCATTTTCTCTGTTGACAAAAATGGGATCTTCCACATCCAGACCCCGCCCATCATTTTTAAAAGGCCAGAGAGTTCCTGTGTCCTTCTCAGAACTTGCTTTCCTACCTTTGTATTGTCATAACATTTTCTTACAATACACGGTCTTTTCATCCAGATCATTAATATAGATCATAAATAGTTGGAAGGTCCAACACTATATCCTGTGGCGTATTACAGTTGGCCAATTTGAAAATGACCCAATTATCCCAAATCCGGCCAAAACTTTACACTCCCACTCCTCCTCTGCCTTTCCCCACCCCACCCCCCCTCCGGCCCACCTTCTTGCAGGTTCTGAGGTGGGGGAGGGGAGCATAAAAAAGAGCATGGACGGGATTCCCTCTGGGATCCCATCCGCCCTGGTTCAGACACGATTTTGCAGTGGGGCGACAAGGAATTGGATAGGAGGCGCACGCATGCCCCAAGGCCATTTAAGGGCCTTTTCCCACCTAGCATCAATTTTTAGGTTGATGACGAGGATGGGAAGAAGCAAAAAAGAGACATATGCCAAGCGCTCTCCATCCTGAAAATTCAGGCTTTTATATTAAAACAAAATTTAATTTATAAACAGTTCTTAAATAAAAGGAAAAACTTGAACTTACTATATGGACCTGCCAATAATTCCAATTAAGCAACCCAATACAGTTCAGATGTCACTTACGAATAAAGTTAAACATTTTGACTTGCTTAGCTGTGCAGACTTTTGTAGAGAGTTCCTTTCAAGAGCAGACCCAGTATACTTCTGCTCAGCCTAACAGCATTTGGCAAAACCGCTGTTCAACTTAAAATTCTATAACAGACTGCAAAACTATAGAAATACCTGGCCCCTCCCATTAATTACATAATCTGTATCAAGTTCCATGACCTACTTAGCTAGGACTAAACACAATCCCTCAAATCAGCTACACTCCAGGGAACCTCCAGCAATCAAAACACTATTCCATTAGCCCTTTATCTGCAGAGGAGTAACTGCTTGCAATGAGTGATCACCTCACCTTTCATACTCCTTAATTACAGCTTTAGCAGACATACTGACTATATGTATTTTAAACCAGGGTTTACTGCAACAGAATACAAAATATAATATATAACAATTTCTACATTCATCACACCACATGGACTCGGATTGATTGGTCTATAATTTCCTGCTAGCTACCTCCTTTCTTTAGTGTGTTACATTTGTGGTTTTCTAATCCACCGGGGTCTTTTCAGAATCTAGAGAGTTTTTGAACATGCAACTAACACATCCACTAAAAGAAAGACCCGAAGATGCAGGCCACCAGGCCCAGGGGTCTCATAGTTCTCTCTAGTGAAAAGTTCCTCCCTCCCCTTTGCCCTCTGATCTACTATTTTTGGGATGCTATTTGTGTCTTCTGCTGTGAAGGCAGAATTCTGGTATTTCTTGGTTTTTCATTAATTCCCCAATGTCATCCTCTAAATGACCAGCATTTATGTTAGCTACTCTTCCTTTATACACTTGTAGAAGCTCTTACTGCCTTTTTACATTTCTTGCCAGCTCTCTCTCATATTCTAATTTCTCCATTTTTTTTTTAAGTCATCCTTTGTTGGTTTTTAAAATATTCCCAATCTTTTGGCCTACAACTAATCTTAGCAGGTTTTTATGACTATGCTTTAAATTTGACACAACCCTTAAATTTCCTTGACTAGCCATAGATGGTGCATCCTTCTGGTGGAGATTTTCTTTCTCAGTGGAATATATTTACGAACTATCCCTTTAAATATTTGCCATTACTTTGCGACCATCTTATCTTTTAGCCGATACCCCCAGTCCACTGTCTTCATACCTTTGGAATTACCTTTTAAGTTTAAGGCACCAGTTTTATGCCCAGGTTTCTCACCCTTAAACTGAATGTGGAATTCTGTCATGCTATCGTCCTTTCTTGCCTCGAGGATCCTTTACTATGAGATCTCATTACACCATTCGGTCTCATTACACCTTACCAGATCTAAAAAGGCATATTCCCTGGTTGATTCTGGAACATACTGTTCCAAGGAACTTATTACATGAACACATCCTCAAGGCTACCGTTGGCAATTTGATTTGTCAAATCTCCAAGAAGATTAAGATCAGCCTCGACTGTTGCAGCACGTTTCTTACAAGTCCCCGATAATTCTTGATGTATACTCTGTCATACATGGCGCAATCTGACCAAAAACAGAATCTGCTCTGGGCAGTGTTAGCAGGGTCCTTCTTGGCACTTGCAGTGTCGGGAACAACCCTGCTATCTAACGGCACTCTGGGGGAGGCGGTGGGGGGGGGGCGGTAAGAGAGAAGAGAGTTTGGCCCTTAGCGGGGAACACCCTGTCGAGGTTGCACTCAAGTCGTATTTCCTGCACTGAGGAGCTCCGCTCGGCAGTGCAGGAAGAGATCGGGGTGCCATTTTTTACACAACACACAACCCTCCTGACACAACCCCTGGATCCCCCAATGCCCCAACTTGGCTGTTGGGGAGTCCTTGAGCCCCCCGTACACCACCTTACACGTGCAGGACCCCCCCCACCCGGGTCAGGTACTCAGCATGGGCAAAATACCACCTGGGCACCTTGGCACTGCCCACCTGACAGTGCCCGTGCCAACCTGGCAGTGCAATCTGGGCACCCAGGCAATGTCAGTCTGGCACCTGGATGGCACTGCCAAGGGTGCCCAGCTGGCATCAACAGTGCTTGGGTGCCACCCAAGGTAGATACCAGCCGCCCAGGAGCCTCCAATCGCCTTGGAGGTGCCACCCTCATTCCACCCGATCCCCGTTTGTGGAGACCAATGCAAACTGGCGCCTGGCTGCCGTCTCCTTGTCGATGCCGAAGATCCCAGGCGCTGGTGCGATCTGGCATCAGCAGAGTTAACTCTGCAAGTCTGTGTCCCGCCCATTTTGAGCAGAATCCAGATCACAACGTTGTGAGGTCTCATTATATCTCGAGGCCTAACAACCATTGAGAATCCTGGAAGAGTTCTCCCGTGATCTAACAGCCGCGTCCCGTCGGGATGCTGCCGGTAAATCGTGCCCACAGCGAAGCAACTATTAGAGGCCTATAAACTATTCCCACCAGTGACTTTATTCCCTTACTAGCCCTCTTCATTCAAATGGATTCTACATCTTGATCTTCCAAGCCAAGATTACTTCTCACTACACTATCCTATCCTTTATTTCAGAGCTGCCCCACTCACTTTTCCTTTCTTCGTACCTTTTTAAAATGTCAAAAATCCTGCAACATTCAGTTCACAGCCTTGGTCCTTTACAACAAAGTACAAGTGATAGCCATCACAGAGTCAATCAATTCATTCATCTTGTTTTGAAAGCTGCTGCATTCAGATAAACAGCCTCCGATTCTGCCTCATCATTTTTCCCGTCTCCGACCTTAGTTGCTGGTGCATTCTTATACGAGCACACTTTGTCCCTTCCTGTAACATTCTGGTTATTATCCATTATCCATATTGCTACCCTGCACAGTTATCTTGTTAACTTCTAAAACATCCCTCAAGTGAACCCCCCCCCTCCACCCTCACTATTTAGTTTAAAAACCTCAAGAGGCCAACAGTACTGCCAACGAGCCACTGCTTGCAGCAGAATAAACAGTGAATGACTCAGAATCACATCACATTTGGAACTGGATTGTTCACTAACACCACATAACAGGGCAGAAGAACCTTCGTACATAATCAGTATCTTTTATGTACCATAGGGACTGATATCTGATAGGGGGCTGTGACAGTGGAGCTAGTATTTGTTTTATTGGATTTCTGACATGCACCACAATCGTGTAACTGGGACTCCCTTTCAGCACAAATCTCTCGTAGGACAGGCGTAATAGTGTCAGTTTTCACACACCCTGCACTGTATCCCAAAACCACATCTACTATCAGCCATGGGTTATTTTTTACCTACTTCAGTATGAGCCACTTGTCACTCAGGGATGACTTAAACTGAAGGTACATGGACACCAGCTGACATCTGAGAAGGTTCCCAAGGCAGGAGTTGTAAAACATAGTAATACGTGCTGTAATTCATACGATGCCTCAATGACGTGTATTAAATTTAAAACCGTAGCAAAAAATTAGACCTTCTGCACTTTCAACACTTTACCCACAGAAATAAAGTTTGGAGCTTTTAATGTGGATCCAAGTACACACTTGCTTGTTGCATGCACACCTTTGTTTATTTTATACACTTCCTCTTTTTTATGGAGATATCCAATTGAAGGGTTCAAACCCGTAGTGCACGATGACACCAAAACTGAAGGATAAGACAAAATAAATCAAGTAGCATTAATCATGCCTCACCAAGATCAAGTTCTAAAAGCATGTAGGTTGCAGGAAGAAAGGAATGGTGAATGAGAAGAGTAAAGAAACCCATAGTTCTGATGTTGAGACAAAAATGTATTGGAGTCGGAACAGTATGACAAGCCTCAATACCAATACAATGGGGGTTCAAGCAGTGGTATCATGTGTCTTTGTACCTGAAGGAAAACAAGAGAGTTCCATTCAATGGAGCAAAATCAAATAAATATATCAATAAAAGGAAGAAAGATTGAGGCAAGGGAAGACTGATTTGTCACCAAATGGTTAGCAGAAAAGGGGAATCCCAAGGTTTTCTATAAGCATATAAATAATAAACAGAGGGTAAAAAGTAGGGCCAATTAGAGAAAGAAAGGGAACTTTCAAGTGGAGGCAGGAGAAACAGCGGAGTATTAAACAGGTACTTTGCATCTGTCTTTGCAAAGGAAGATGCTACCCAGGCTGAGGGGAGAGAGGAGGTAACTGGTACACTTGAAGAATTTACAATTGAGGAGAAGGAGGTGTTAGAAAGGCTATCTTTACTTAAAATTGGCAAGGTACTAATTCCAGTTGAGATGCATCCAAGGATACTGGAGGAAATGAGTGGACATTGCAGAGACACCAGGGATAATCTTCCAGTCTTCCTTGGACACTGGGTGGTGTCAGAGGGCTGGAGTGTCATGATATGCAGATAATGATATACAGACAGGCAGATAATAAACACAGAGAACAGGACATGATCAATGAGCAGGCAGGACACACAGGGGTGGTATCTCACTATAAAAGGTTTGAGGCACTCACACTCCGCCTCTTTCCACTGATGAACATCGACAGAGTGAGTCAGGGTGTATGTACAGTATCACACCTCCAGCACGTGGCTAAGAGCTAGTCTGGTTCAGTCAGACAGAGTAACCACACTTAGGATAGCAGAGAGTCGAACTCAGCAAGCCAGTGATGCCAGCCGGGTCCCGGCTCCGCTGAAGGAGCGCCTGAAGGAACAGCTCAAGGAGCTGCAGCAGCAGGGTATCATTTCCAGGGTAACTGAACCGACTGACCGGGTCAGCTCAATGGTGGTGGTTAAAAAACCCTCTGGAGACCTGCGCATCTGCATTGATCCCAAGGATCTCAACCAGAATATAATGTGTGAACACTACCCCATCCCGAAGCGGGAGGAACTTACCAGTGAGATGGAACATGCACAGTTTTTCACAAAGTTAGATGCGTCACATGGATTCTGGCAAATCCAGCTGGAGGAGTCCAGCAGAAGGCTCTGCACCTTCAACACACCGTTTGGCAGGTACTGCTATAACCGTATGCCGTTTTGCATCGGAGATATTTCATCGCATCATGGAGCAGATGATGGAGGGCATCGAAGGGATTTGTGTGTACGTGGACGACGGTCGTGATTACGTGTTAATCATTGATTACTTTTCCAATTACCCTGAAGTCGTGAAGCTCTCAGCCCTCATACCTCGGACCGTCATCAAGGCCTGTAAGGAGACGTTCCCCAGGCATGGTATCCCACTCACTGTCATGAGTGACAATGGCTCGTGCTTCAGCAGCCATGAATGGGCTCTGTTTGCCCAGTCATATCAGTTCAAACACATCACTTCCAGCCCACACTACCGCAGTCAAACAGAAAAGTTGAGAAAGGGGTGCACATAGCGAAGCAGCTCATCTGCAAGGCCGCGGATTCTGCATCTGACATTCACCATGCGCTGCTTGCGTACGGAGCGACCCCACTGTCCACTGGCATGTCGCTGGCTCAACTCCTGATGAGCAGGGACATGCGAACGACACTTCCACCCAACAGGGCTATGATGCTCATGCCACCGATTTGCCCGTGTTATCCCCGTCAGACACTGTTCGGGTCAAGATCCCTGATGGAGGCTGGTCAGCTCCAGCTGTCGTTGTTCGACAGGCTGCCCCCCGCTCATATGTTGTGCGTCTGGCTGATGGTTCTGTTGTGCGACGAAACAGACGGGCACTGAGCAAAGTTGCCTGCCCGCAATCACATTCTTCTCCGTTTCCTTCTGTTGTTTTACCACCTCCTGATACCTCGACTCACAAGGCCACCAGTCAGGCTTCAATCCCACCCCATCAATGCGCTGTCGTCCCCACCACCACCTCTCCAGCGGTCGACCAGGATCAGACGCAAGCCACAGAGACTGGACTTATGAACATATGTTCTGCTTGCTATGTTCTGTGTTCTCGCATTAGACAGCTGTTTTCACATGTACATATGGTCACATCCACTGCATGTATATATGTTAATATTGGCCTATTCTTGTACATACGTTCACGTATGTCATCCAAACATTAAAAAAAAGGGGAGATGTCATGATATGCAGACACACACAATGATATACAGACTAATATCAAGCAGCTAATGGACACAGAGAACAGGACATGACCAATAAGCAGGCAGGACACTCAGGGGTGGGATCTGACTATAAAAGGCATGAGGCACTCACACTCCACTGATGAACATCTAGAGAGTCAGTCAAGGGTGTGGTTATAATCTCACACCTCCACCACGTGGCGAAGAGCTAGTCTGGTTCAGTCAGACAGATTAACCACACTTAAGTTAGCAGAGAGTCGAACTCACAGAGAACTGTGCTAACTGTGCTATTAGTTCAATAAACCTGATTGAACTAACTTCAAGGTCTGGAGTATTTTTCTGATCCAAGCTGCATCCAGTTGCAGTCAGTGTTAGACCAGTGTACCTAACACGACAGGCACTAATTCCAGTTGAGATGCATCCAAGGATACTGGAGGAAGTGAGTGGACATTGCAGAGACACCAGTGATAATCTTCCAGTCTTCCTTAGACATGGGGTGGTGTCAGAGGACTGGGGAATTGTGAATTTGACAAAGGGGTGCAAGGATAAAGCCGACAGCCAAAGACCAGTCAGTTTAACTTCAGTCTGAAATAAACTTTCTGAAAAGGGTGGTAGAAGTAGGTTTCATAGAGGTATTCAAAAGGGAATTGGATTGACATCTGAAAAGAAAGAACGGGCAAGGTTATGGGGATAATGCAGGGGAGTGCAACCTGGCAGAACTGCTCTTTCAGAGAGTCAGTGCAGACTTCATGGGCTGATGACCTCCTTCGGCACTGTAAAGATTCTGTAATTCTGTTGAGCACGAACATGTCATAGACATGCATGACTCTTTTTCGCAACTTGAAACCAATTATTGCACTAACCAGATTGCAGATTCACACAAAAAAGAAAAATTACATAGATGACAAAGATACCACATCATGTAAATGGAGGAATCTCAAATACCTTTTGTTCAGAACTAACTCAGCTCAGGTTGGTAGCAAAAACATCCTTTGAAATGAGAACATTTGAAAATTGCTAGTCTAGTTTTTAAAATGGTAAAAATTGTGAGCACAGAAACCAGCTGCTATTAAACAAATCTCAGGAAGAACATTCATGAAAGCAATAATTTCTTTTTTAGAAAATCAATATGTACAATGACCTATATGTCCTCCTGCATTTGTGATGTGCTGTTCCTAATTCCTGCAAACATAAAAGTTCTGGCGCAACCTTTAAAGGGCAACCCCATTTCTCAAAAAGACGGTAGAAGGTGCAATAAAGCTTGTGGTAAGTGTCAGTGTGCATGGAGTTGCTGCTAGGCCAAGAAAGAATGTCCACTGGGTACTGAGGTTAGAGGTCCCTTCAGCAGGTAATACAAGCCATCTGAACAAGGTGGCAATGGCAAAAATGCAACCTTCTCTACCCACAAACTGCTAGAGAGCATAGAAAAGGATTCAATTATCTCTGGAAGCGAAGGTTCTGCTGAAAGTGCACATCCTCTTTACAACTCACAGCTTTGCTCCCCTCCATATTTACCGCATTATTTTTCTCTCAGCACCTGGATAGCACAGAACCTTCCATCTGTGAAGAGTAACCTCTCCCAAACGCTTTGGGCTCGATTTATCCCCAACAAAGTCATGGAGCGGTGGAGATTTGCTGGGTGTTTCCTGGCGCTAGGAGCACTGAGAAACATCCCGCTATCCAATACGTACCCGGGATGAAAGGGGGCCTCAGCAGGAAAATCCTCCATAGCCCCATTTTTTACACTGAGGAACCCTGCTCACCAGAGCTCCTCAGTGCAGCGATGGATCGGGATGCCACTTTCAAATGGCTTCACGATCTCGAGCCCCCAATGCAACCCACGTATCCCAATCTGTAAGGAGGTTTCTAGGTTCCATCACCCCTCCGACCTGATCACCACTGCGCAAAAATTGCCAGCTTGTTACCTTGACAGTGCCAGCCAGGCACCCTGGCAGTACCCCTGCCAGCACCACCTGGGCACCTTGGCAATGCCAGGTGGGCACTCATTTGGCACAGCCAGGGTGTCAGGCTGGCAGTGCTAGGGTGCCACCCTGCCCAGAGAACATGCACCTGGGGACCTCCAGTCCCATGGTGATCCCCCATGACTGCTGTTCTGTCTGGTCCCATTTGTGGTGCATGCCCTCTGGGCAGGGTGGCACCCTGGCTGTGTCAAATGAGTGCCCTCCTGCACTTGGCCAAGGTCTCTAAAGCAAGGGGGGTTAGATCTCATGCCTTGGTTAGATCTCGGGAACACATATTAAAGTGAGACTAGCTCCAAAGATGTGCAGATTAGATGGATTGGCCTTGCTAAATTGGGTGTCGTGTCCAGGGATGTGCAGCTTAAGTGGGGTTACAGGGTTGCAGGGTAGAAGGCGGGAGCCTGGTTAGTGTGTTCTTGCAGAGGATCGGTGCAGATTTGATGGGACAAATGGCTCTCTTCTGCATTGTAGTGATTCTATGATTCAAGATGTCTCACTAATATGCAGATTTGCCAGAAAGTGATCCCGCCCACAATGGACAGGATTCATACAAGTGCCTCAGCACTGCACTTGAATGTCATATTTTTTAACGTTTATATTCAAAATGTGAAGATTACAATGGAGATGCATGTGCAGAGAATGGAGAAATCCAGAAGTCCTTCGGTGGCCCTGTTGAGTGAGCACTGTCATCAGGAAAGACAGACATCATACAACCAGACATCGTGCATGCAGGACAAGGAGGATTTGAAAACCAGTGACTCAGAATTTCAGTTCAAATTTCTGCCAGAAACTGTTATCTACATTTTTTTTTAAGCCAGCAATATCAACTGAGAGGTTGCAGAAGTTAAACAGGAACTTAAAACAAGAATGTGGTTGAACAGCTGTGAAATCTGCAGTTGTATCTTACCTCGTGGGTAAGCAGCATTGCAATGCAAATTGGGTTGCTGTACGGGTTAGATTGCAACTTTTTCTGACCAGATATTTTGACATGAAAACAAAATTTAAATAAAGGCTAAGGCTAAATAGCCAAATGCTGCGAGAGCTCAGAGATGACAATGGGTCAGTTAAGAGCTCTGACATGTGATAGCTGCTACGAAACGGATACTCAGTTCTTCCCCACAGTAGGTTATTATAGGGGACTCTTTTTGTCTTTTTAACATGTAATTTAGTTTCAGGATTAGAAGTGTCCCTAGCAAGCCCAACAAAATTGTTGCCTTTAAAAAGAATTAATTTACGGGACGTGGGCATCGCTGGTTAGGTCAGCATTTATTGCCCACGGCAAGTTGCCCTTCAGAAGGTGGTGGTGATCTGCCTTCTTGAACCGTTCCAGTCCATGAGGTGCAGGTACTCCCACAGTGCTGTTAGGAATGGAGTTCCAGGATTTTGACCCAGTGACATTGAAGGAACGGCGATATATTTCCAAGTCAGCCCGAGTGGCTTGGAGGGGAATCTCCAGGTGGTGGGTATCGACTGCTCACCCTTCTAGATGGTAATGGTTGTGGGTTTGGAAGGTGTTGCTGAACGAACTTGGTGAGTTCCTGCAGTGAATCTTATATATGGTACTCATGGCTGCCACAGTTCAAAGAAACAGAAAATAGGTGCAGGAGTAGGCCATTCGGCCCTTCGAGCCTGCAGCACCATTCAATATGATCATGGCTGATCATGCAAATTCAGTATCCCATTCGCACCTTCTCTCCATACCCCTTGACTCCTTTAGCCACAAGGGCCATGTTAAGCTCCCTCTTGAGCATATCCAACAAATTGGCCCAACAGCTTTGTGGTAGAGTATTCCACAGCTTCACAACTCAGAGAAGAAGTTCTTCCTTATCTCAGTCCTGAATGGCTTCCCCTTTATTCTTAGGCTTGACCCCTCGTTTTGGACGTTCCCAACATTGGGAACATTCTTCCCACATCTAGCCTGTCCAGTCCCATCAGGATTTTATATGTTTCTCGTAAACTCTAGTGAGTACAAGCACAGTTGATCCAGTCTTTCTTCATATGTCAGTTCCGCCATCCCAGCAATTAGTCTCGTGAACCTTCGCTGGACACCCACAATAGCAAGAATGCCCTTCCTCAAACTAGAAGACCAAAACTGCACACAATACTAACGGTGTGGCCTCACCAACTGTAGAATTGCAGCAAGACATCCTTACTCCTTTCCACAAATCCTCTCGCCATGAAGGCCAGCATGCCATTAGTTTTCCTCACCACCTGCTGTACCTGCATGCCAACCTTCAGCCACTGTTCCATCACAACACCCAGGTCTCGGTGCACTTCCCCTTTTCATAAACTGCCACCATTCAGACAACAATCGGCCTTCCAGTTTTTGCCACCAATGTGGATAATTTCACACTTACCCACATTATATTTCATTTGCCAAGTATTTGCCCACTCAGCCAGCCTGTCCAAGTCACCCTGCAGCCTCTCTGCATCCTCCTCACAGCACACATTGTCACCCAGCTTAGTGTCGCCTGCAAATTTGGAGGTATTACATGCAATCCCATCGCCCAAATTCTTAGCGTATATTGTGAACAGCTGGGGTCCCAACACTGAACCCTGCGGTATCCCACGAGTCACTGCCTGCAACTCTGAAAAGGACCCATTTATTCCCACTCTCTGCTTCCTGTCTGCCAATTAGTTCTCTATCCACGTCAATACATTACCCCAATACCATGAGCATTAATTTAGCTCTCTAATCTCTTGTATGGGATCTTGTCAAAAGCCTTTTGAAAGTCTACATTCAGAACATCCGCTCGTTCACCCTTGTCCACTCTACGGGTCACATCCTCAAACAATTCCAGAAGATTTGTTAAGTATAATTTCCCTTTAGTGAATCCATGCTGACTTGAACTATTCCCACCCCCACTTTCCAAATGCTCAGTTATTTCATCCATAATAATTGACTCCAGCACTTTTCCCACCACCGATGTCAGGCTAACCAGTCTATAATTCCTTGTTTTCTCTTTCCCTCCTTTTTTAAAAATTGAGGTTACGTTAGCTACCCTCCAACCCATTGGAACTCTTCCAGAGTCTATAGAATGCTGGAAAATGATCATTATTTCCTTAAGTGCTCTGTGATGCAGAGCATCAGTCCCTGGGGACTTATCAGGTTTGAATCCCATCAATTTCCCCAATACAATTCCTGACTAACAAGTATTTCCTTCAGTTTCTCCTTTATGCTAGACTCTCTGTCCCCTAGTATTTCCGGAACCACTTGTGTCCTCCTTAGTGAAGATAGATCCAAAGTATTTGTTCAACTGATCTGCCATCTCTTTGTTGCCGATTATGAATTTATCTGATTTTAACTGTAATGGACCTACATTTGTCTCCACGAGTCTTTTTCTCTTCACATATCTATGCAAGCTTTTGCAGTCAGTTTTTATGTTTTCTGCAAGCTTACTCGCATATTTTATTTTCCCCTTCTGAATTCAACCCTTGTCCTCCTCTGCTGAATTCAAAATTTTTCCCAGTCCGCATTTGCTGCTTTTTCTGGCCAATTTAGATGCCTCCTCTTTGTCTTTAACACTTTCCCTTATTAGCCCAATCAATATGCAGATTGAAGTCACCTGTAATAACTGCTGTACCATAACTGCATGCATCTCTAATTTTATGCCATCCCCAACCCGACAACGACTGTTTGATGGTCTGTACATAATTCCCACTAACATTTTTTGTCCTTTGGTGTTCCGCAGCTCCACCCATACAGATTCAACATCGCTTAGGCGAATGTCCTTCCTTACTATTGTGTTAATCTCCACTTTTTAAACAGCAACGTTAGCCCACCTCCATTTCCTTTCCTTCTATCATTCCTGAATATTGAATACCCCTGAATGTTGAGTTCCCATCCTTGGTTACCCTGCACCCAAGTCTCTGTGATCCCAATTACATCATAACCGGTAATGATAGTCAGCGCAGTTAATTCATCAACCTTATTACAGATGCTCCTTGCATGGAGACTGTAGCCATCTGGGATGGCCACTTCCACCTAGGTACAGAGAAACTCGCAAAGCCTGGCGGGTAAAATGGACAAGCCAAGAATCAGGCAGGCTCAGAGCCTGAAATGCATATTTGTCAGCAAAAAGTCCAGACAGTATCGAAACTCCGTCCAATCAGCATGTTAATCAGGCTGATTAACATTTGATGGCCCATCTTCACCAAAACAAAGGACTGGTACTCAAGCAATCGGGACAGTCCCAGACATTTCAGTGCCACTCCCTGTTCAAGGGAAAAGCAAACAATGGGGTCAGTGACCGCTTGGGACACGCCCAGCCATCCCCCCCCCCCCCCCCCACCCCCCGAGTATAAGAAGAAGAGTTTGCCATATGTTCGCTCTCTCTTGTCCTTGGTATCCCGGTCACGGCCATCTCCAATTGCAGCAACACCAGAAGTGAGTCCAAGTTCAACGCCCGCTACCAGACGGATGAGCCCAGCTGAGCAGCAGTTACTCCTTCGAACCCGAGAGATCCAGAATTGAACAGCGGTCACTGTTTTCTGACCTAAGCCAGGTGCCCGAAATTAAGTACAGCTTAGTCGATAGGTGTAGTTAACAAGTAGTGTTTATGTTGCATGACTAATTGTGGGTAAATAAAGTACCCTTGACCTTGAACTACCTAACTGGTGTTTTGCTCTTTGAGTGATAGCTAATTGAAACTTGTGGTGGTATCATTCGATACCTGCCGACTCTAAGTATTCGGGCATAGATGACATAAAAAGTGCAAACTCACTGATTGCCATAATTGGAACAGAGCTACAGAAAAAGACAGAGTAAAAGAAACTCACACTTGGTGACATCTGACGGGATTCGACCCAGAAGTGAGCGTGTCACTCCGAGAGAACCCACAAAAGCATTAGAATTAGAATCCAAATTGGCAAAATAAAAGAAACCACAAGCGAAACCAGTATCAATCAAACCTCCAGAATTCGGAAGTGTGTAATTTGCATGCGTACTAACAAAGGGCTATAAGGTAAACTCGATAGATTTTATTGTGTGAAACTTTCGGGAGTTGCGTAAACCGGAAAATAGCTTGAGCCGTACCCGTGTTTGCACCACCGCTTTATTCCCCCTTGTTCCAAATTTCCAGGAGTCAGAAGTATTTGTAGGGTTGGCCATGAAGGCAGTGGAACGCCTTATTCATCCACAAGAGCCCGAGGTCGCAGCGATCAATAGATCATAATAGTGTGCCTTATGGGAAGAAGAGATTAGGAGGTACCTAAAGGGGAAAGGATGGTCCCTATGGTCTGAGTTTTGCACGAGTGAAGAGACAGGTCCTGGCAGCATAGGACAGACTTGGTGGGACAGCCTGACCGAGATCCATAAAAAGAGTTTGACTAAGGTTCGTAAGCCGATGGCAATTGTGTCCTGTCTGGCACAGTTGCGAGGCACAGAGGAGGTTGTGAGGGTGCTCCGCAAGCAGCTAGAGAAGGAGAAAGAGAAAAGTAGAGAGGGAGATTTACGTGAAAGCGAGAGATTAAATGTACAGCTCTGGGAGCAGTTAGCAGCGAAGGCCAAGGAAATGGATTATGTCAAGAGGGCACATCAATCCTGTCTCGCCCACCTTTGCAGCTTCCAAATCATATATGACAATGCCTACCAGGACACACAGCGTGCTGTAATGGTAATAGAAGAGACAGAGAATCAGGTACAGCAGTTAAAGAAACAGTGCGATGATCTAAAAGTAGCCCTCCGAGCACTCCACAGTTCCATCACGAAACAGAGACAGAGTTCGGTGGACCACGTCAAATGCAGCCAGCAAATTGCAAGGTTGCAATCCCTGCTATCAGTTCAAAATGGGTTTAGAGACACCTTTGGCCCACAGCTAGACCAAGACGGCCCCGATTGGCAGGAACTCAGTGAAACGGCCCAACGGTACGCAAGCGAGACTGAGAATCAAAATAAAGCCCCCCAGGCCCCGAAAAGAAAAGCACCCGCACCAGCATCCAACCCAATGAACCCCATTACCACACTGCGCAGTGTTACCATGGAAGGCCAACCCGATTTAGTGTACACCCCCCATTAACGATCACCCAGTTACGAGATGCCCGCGAGAAGGTAGATATTTTCCACCCCACATCGGACCCACATCACTTTTTCGAGTTGGTGAAACAACAAACCCTCACGTATGGTTTAGATGAGCCAGAACAGGTTAAGCTCATAGTTATGTGCTTAGACCCCTCAGTTAGTTCAGCCCTTCCCGACCCACAAAATGTAGGAGGAGGTAGCCTCCAAGAAATGAAAACGGCCATTTTAGACGCCATCGGATATAACAGAGGAGATCCGGTAGACGGACTCAACCGGTGCAGGCAGAAAAAGGGAGAGCATCCAACAGCGTTTGCTGGACGCCTTTGGATCCATTTTACTGCTGTATTTGGCGAGTTAGCCCGCGCCGTTTATCAGCAGACAATACGGCCAAATGGACCCGTACGTTGGTATCCCATGCCACAGAAGCAGGACAGAAGGCATGTGCCAGTTACGACCCCTCAGACCCAGCACACAATGAAGTGTGGATTCTGAAACGATTGTCCAGAGCTTGGGAACAGTCTGTACAGAAAAAGACAGAGCATGAGAGTAGACGCAACAATGAATCCAGTAAGGGCACACCAAGACCCCGCATGGGTAAATGAAGGCAGAGGTACAGCGCAGCACCCCAAGACACAGGAATGCTATAATTGTGGACACTAAGGACATTATGCCCGAGAATGCAATGCCCTGCCAAAGCAGCAAAGGAATCAGCACCCAAACGCCCCCCAGAAACAATGCCCGACCCATTCACAGAGTTAGCGCCCAACCAGATAATTTGGCCATGAGTGGCACCGATTGATGGTGTTCGGCTCCCCAACTTGGGTCTGCGACCATTTGGGATAGGTCCGGAAGACCGGTAGGTGCAGGCACTCCGAGAACACCCCGTAGAGTTCCTTTGGGACATAGGAGGATCCCAAACCATGTTAAACTCCTCCACCATGTACCAGAAAGAGATATAGCCCACTACGGATACCATTACCCTTAGTGGCTTTACAGGTCACCTCCAGCAGGGACACATCACAGCCCCTGTGGACGTACAGCTTGGTAATATTAGGACAAAACATTCGGTTGTTTTAGTAGACTTGCCCCAGGCAGCAGAACACATCCTAGGCATCGATTTCATGAGCGCACACGACCTTTCATGGTCGTGGACGTGCCCAGTCAACCGATGCGTATGGAAAATGGCTAGAGCGGCGTGAGCCTCCGCCATGCTCACAGTAGGAGATTATGCACATTGAATCAGCTCGGTAGGAGAGCACTGGTTTGATCCACAAACCATTACCACAGACAAAGTGGTTATAGAGGTCTTGAAAAGACATAAAAGAGCACTTGCCCAGCTCAAGCATGGCTGCGGCAAAATCCCAGTAGTAGTAAACATTACAGGTCCCGATCCCAAGCCCTAGAAACAGTACGGCTTCCCCCAGCAAGCCGAGGGAGAGATAGCCAAGGTAATTCAAAATTTATTTAATCAAGGCGTGAATCAACCCGTTGCATTGATAAATAATGCCCCGATTTGGCCAGTAAGAAAACCCGATGGATCATGGAGACTGACCATCAACTACAGAGAACTGAACAAAACGAGTCCCCTAGCAGCTCCCACTGTTGCCACAAGTCCCGAGACATGTTGAGACTGGGACTACAGTCAAAAAAAAATTTCGGTATTAGATATCATTAATGGCTTTTGGTCCTTTCCACTGGACAAAGCATGCCAGTATAAATTTGCGTTTACTTTCCAGGGACAGCAGTACACGTGGACGTGCCTTCCACAAGGCTTCCACAACACCCCCTCCATTTTACAGACAATTGTCAAACGGATTATCTAAATTTTTCCGCCCTGAATGCCTTGTTCAGTATGTGGACGGACACCAAGGAAGAACACATCTCACTTCTTTCATAATTACTAGAACTCCTTACAACGATTGGATGCAAAATTAACCCGAAGAAAGCCCAAATCCTTCAGGAAAAAGTCACATAGTACGGTCATCACGCATGGGAAGCGTGAAATAGAACTCAAACGCATTGATTCCATTGTAAAATCACCCTTGCCCCAAAACATCACAGCACTCCGGTCATTTTTAGGACTGGTGGGATATTGTCGGAACCATGTAGACGGATTCGCCACAAAAGCAGCCCCACTTTCCGAGCTACTAAAGAAACAGGCCCCATGGAAATGGCTTCCACAGCACACGGATGCAGTGGATGCATTGAAATGCGCCCGGAGCACAGACCCCGCTTTGCAAGCTCCAGATCCCCATTCCCCATACGCAATAGAGGTAGCGACCACAGACCGAACCCTTTCAGCCGTACTCTTGCAGGAAAAGCACGATCGTCCAGAACCCGTAGCCTATGCCTCATGAGTCTTAGATCCGGTGGAACAAGGATTTTCAGCTTGCGAAAGGCACCTGTTAGCAGTTTTCTGGGAGGTACAGTACTTCCCATACATAACCGGACTCAACCCAGTAACCATTTTGATCGAGCACACCCCAACACAGCTTTTATTGGACGGCAGACTAAAAGACGGCACAGTAAGGCAAACCCGATCAGCATAATGGACCCGACTCCTACAGGGACGCAACATCACTGTAAAACGGACAAAAATGCACACGTTTCTGGCCGATAATTTGCACTACGCAGGAACCCCACGAGTGCGAGCTTATAGCCCCAACGCACAGCACAGGCCCCTTTGTTCTCAAGTTGGTACCAAGAAAGACAGGTATCGAACCCCAGCCCACAGACAAAGCACTGAGAATTTACGTAGTTGGCTCCTCCACAGTCCTAGAGGGAAAAAGGATAACAGGCTGTGGTATTTATGTAGAGGAAGCGCAGGGCGCGCTTTAGAAGAGATAACTAAAGTTGCCTGGACACTTAGGTTCGCAGGCAGCCGAGTTAGCGGCCATTGCTTACATTGTCCAGCACCCCGATTCATTCCCGAACCCTGCAGACATATATTCGGACAGTTTGTACGTCTGCAACAGCCTAACGGAATTCCTACCCCTGTGGGAATCGAGAGGATATATTTCCGGTGACGGAAAACCTGTACCATCAGCCCTACTGCTCAAACATATCCTTCAGACAGTTAAAGACAGGAAATTTGGCATCGTCAAAGTAAGAAGTCACCATCGTTCCTCCCCACCCGGTAATGTGAAAGCTGGCGCCCCAGCGAACGCAGGCTCACGACATGGCCACTTTTGGCAAACCGCCCCCCCCCCACCCCCGAGAGTGCCCCAGTACACGCAGTTCAGGTCTCACAGACCAACATCCAAGGCCTAGCCCAGGTACAGAAAGAAGACGAAGCGTTAAAAGACATTTTAAAAGGTAACTTCCCAGCTCCCTATGAAAAGTTTAGGAATTCTTTGACGGTCCATGAGGGAATCATTTTAAAAGATGGAATTTATGTAGACCCCACCCAGGACAGGAATGAGATAATTTGTAAGTTCCATGATGGACATGGACACCAAGGGATTGAATCCACCCTTGCCCACCTCAGACCCCTCTGCTGGTGACCTGATTTGAAAACCGACATGTCTCATTACGTCCAAAACTGGTTAATTTGTGCTCATAACAACCCCGATAAGTATGTGAAAAAAGCCCAGCTACGCCACACCCGCCCTGTAAATGGCCCGTCGACAAACCTTCAATTGGATTATATTGGTCCCCTCCCCACCTGCAGAAACGGTTACAAGTATGTGTTCGTGGTGATATACACATTTACAAAATGGGTTGAAGCGTTTCCCTCGAGAACAAACACAGCCAAGTCCACGGCAAAGATCTTAACAGAGCAAACTTTTACGAGATGGGGACTCCCCTGTAGTATTGAGTCGGACCAAGGTTCCCACTTTATGGGAAGGATCATGAAAAATGTGATGACGATATTTGGGATTAAACAAAAGTTAGGTAAATTAGGTAAATGTTTTTGACCCATTGGACAGAGTAGACTAGAAAATGTCCTTGGTTAAGGGTACCCGGCATTTCAGAGAACAAAGAAGACCCAGTATTGTAATCTTTCACACTTCGCGTTGAGGATCAAGAGGACGGAGTGTAGCCATCTGGGATGGCCACTTCCAACAAGGTACAGAGAAACTCGCAAAGCCTGGCGGGTAAAATGGACAAGCCAAGAATCAGGCAGCTCAGAGCCTGAAATGCATATTTGTCAGCAAAAAGTCCAGACAATATCGAAACTCCATCCAATTAGCATTTTAATGGGGCCGATTAACATTTGATGGCCCATCTTCACCAAAACAAAGGACTGGTACTCAAGCAACCGGGACAGTCCCAGACATTTCGGCGTCACTCCCTGTTCAAGGGAAAAGCAAACAACGGGGTCAGTGACTGCTTGGGACACGCCCAGCCATTCAGATCCCCGCCCACTTATTGGCTAAGGAATCGAACGGAGTGATCAGGGATCACCCAATTAGTAAGGCCCAAATCGAAGGACTGCCCAAAACAGCACGAACCCCCCCCCCCCCCGAGTATAAGAAGAAGAGTTTGCCATATGTTCGCTCTCTCTTGGCCTTGGTACCCCGGTCACGGCCATCTCCAATTGCAGCAACACCAGAAGCGAGTCCAAGTTCGACGCCCGCTACCAGACGGATGAGCCCAGCTGAGCAGCAGTTACTACTTCAAACCAGAGAGATCCAGAATTGAACAGCGGTCACTGTTTTCTGACCTAAGCCAGGTGCCCGAAGTTAGGTACAGGTTGTCTTAGTTGATAGGTGTAGTTAACTAGTAGTGTTTATGTTGCATGATTAATTGTGTGTATAAAGTACCCTTGACGTACCTAACTATGTTTGGCTCTTTGATCGATACTGGTTGATACTTGTGGTGGTATCATTCGATACCTGGCGACTCTAAGCGTTCGGACATAGATGACATAAAAAGGGCAAACTCACCGATTGCCATAATTGGAACAGAGCCACAGAAAAAGACAGAGTTAAAAAAAACTCACAACAAGACAGAGCCTTCAGGCTTGTTTTCTTTACATCATAACTCTAAAAAGGCAATAAATGTCATGTGGCCCTTTTTGATTTTTGTCTTTGGTTTCTCTGCCTTCCACTTTTCTCTTTGCTGTCTTTTATTTCTGTCCCCACATTACTTCCCTCCAACCTCCTGCTTCGGTTCCCGTCCCCCTGCAACTAGTTTAAACCCTCCCCAACAGAACTAGCAAACACTCCCCCTACAACACTGGTTCAGGTCCTGCCCAGGTGCAAACAGTCCATTTTGTATTGGTCCCACCTCCCCCAGAACCGGTTCCAATGTGCGAGGAATTTGAATCCCTCCATCTTGCAGCATCTCTCAAGCCATATATTTATCTTATCCATCATGACATTCCCACTCTGACTAGCACTTGGCATTTGTAGCAATCCTGAGGTGACTACCTTTGAGATCCTACTTTTTAGTTTAAATCCTAACTCCCTAAATTCAGCTTGTAGGACCTTATCCATTTTTTACCAATATCTTTGGTGCCTATATGCACCACGACAGCTTGCTGTTTATCTTCCCCCCTCCTGAATGTCCCACAGCTGCACTGAGGCATCCTTGACCCTTGCACCAGGGAGGCAACACACCATCCTGGAGTCTCGTTTGCGGCCGCAGAAACGCCTATCCATTCCCCTCACAATTGAATCCCCCATCACTATAGCTCTGCCCTCCTGTGCAGCAGAGCAAGCCCCGGTGCCATGAACCTGGCTGCTGCCACCTTCCCCTGGTGAGCCATCTCTCCCAACAGCATCCAAAACGGCATATCTGTTTTGGAAGGAGATGACCACAGGAGACCCTTGCACTGCCTTTCTACTCTTCCTCTGTCTGGTGGTCACCCATTCCCCATCTTCGTCAGTAATGTTATCTGCAGTGTGACCAACTAACTGAACTTGCTATCCATGATTTCCCCAGCATTGTGGATGCTCTGAAGTGAATCCACCTGCAGCTCCAAAGCTGTTAAGCTGTCTGACAGGAGCTGCAGTTGGACGCACTTCCTGCACGTGAAGGAGTCTGGGACACCAGAAGGGTCCCTGAATTCCCATTTCGCACAGGAGGAACATAATATGGGTCTGGGATCTCCTGCCATGTCTTAACCCTTAAATTCAATTTACAACAACACCAAGAGAGAATAAGAGAAAATAAAATAAAAAACAAAAATAACTACTAACTAGTCACCAGCCAATCAATCACTTACCTGCTGGCCATTATATTCTTCTTTACCCTTGCTTGACCTTGTCACAGTGCCTTTTTTGGGGGGTTAGAGGAGGATGGAGGGAGGGAAACACTAATGTAGTGATTTGGGCTTAACCGCTGCTTGACACCAGTTATTTGGCTCACAGTACAGTCGAGGTGAATGAGTTGACTTCTCCAAGAATACTCTTCTGCCACCTCTACTCAATGAACTTCCTCCAGTTTGTCTCTGGAGAGGCTCTTCGGCTATCCACAGTACTGTCGAGGTGACTGAGTTGACTTCTCCCATAAGCATCTTCTGCCGCCTCTACTGGATTGTCGATGGTGGAGGAATTAAATGTTTGTGGAAGGGGTTGGAATCACACGGGTTGTTTTGTCCTGGATGGTGTTGTTGAGTGTTATTGGAGCTGCACTCATCCAGGAAAGTGGAGAATATTCCATTACACTCCAGACTGGTGTCTTGTAGATGGTGGACAGGCTTTGAGGGGTCAGGAGGAGAGTTACTCGTGTAGGATTGGGTCAGCCTAAGCTTGGATATTGTCCAGGTCTTGTTGCATTTCGACATGGACTGCTTCATTATCTGAGTCGTGAATGGTGCTGAACATTGTAAGAACTCCAGTGGAGGTGATTGGCCTCCAACCACCACAACCATCGTCCTTTGTGCCAGGTTCGACTTAAAACCAATGGGGAGTTGCCCCCCTCCCCCCGATTCTCATTGACTCCAGTTTAGCTGGGGCTCTTTGATGCCATACTCGGTCAAATGCTGCTTTGATGTCAAGGACAGCCACTTTCACCTTATCTCTGGCATTCAGCTCTTTGATACATGTTTGAACCATGGCTGCAATGAGGTCAGCAGCTGAGTGACCCTGGCGGAGTCCAAACTGAGCATCGGAGTAGATTATAGCTGAGTAATTGCCATTCCTTCCATTACTTTGCTGATGGAGAGTAGACTGATAGGGAGGTAATTGGCTGGGCTGGATTTGTCCTGTTTGTGTGCAGGACATACCTGGGCAATTTTCCCCATTTCCAGGTAGATGCTAGCATTGTAGCTGTACTGGAACAGCTTGGCTGGGGTTACTTCAGTACTATTGATGGAATATTGTCAGGGCCCATAGCCTTTGCAGTATCCAGTGCCGTCAGCCATTTCTTGATACCATGCAAATCCTATTGGCTGAAGACTGACATCTGTGATGCTGGGACCTTCAAAGGAGACCGAAATGGATCATCCATTCAGCACTTCTGGCTGAAGATTATTGCAAATGCTTCAGCCTGGTCTTTTACACAGATGTGCTGGGTTCCTCCATCATGGAGGATGGGGCTATTTGTGGAGCCTCTTCCTCCAGTGAATTGTTTAATTGTCCACCACCATTCACGGCTGGATGTGGCAGGACTGCAGAGCTTAGAGCATTTGTTGTGGAATCGCTTAGCTGACTATTACTTGCTGTAGGCGGTTTGGCACTGTAATCCTGCATTATAGCTTCACCAGGTTGACACCTCATTGTTAGATATACCTAGTGTTGCTCCTGGCATGCCCTCCTGCACTCTTCATTAAATAGGGTTGATCCTCTACTTGGTAGTGGTAATCATAGAGTGGGAGATATGCTGGGCCATGAAGTTGGTTGCGTATCATTCTGCTGCTGCTGGTGGCTCACAGAGCATCGTGGATACCCAGTCTCGAGTTGTTAGATCGGTTCGACATCGATCCCATTTAGCACAGTGGTAGCATCACACAGCATAATGGAGGGTATCGTCAATGTGAAGACAGGACTTTGTCTCCACAGGGTGGCCACTTCTACCGATACCGTCATGAATAGATGCTCTGCAGAAGGCAGGTAAGTGAGGACGAGGTCAAGTATGTTTTTCCCTCTTCCCTCACCACCTGCTGCAGTCCCAAGTTGGCAGCTATGTTCTTTAGGACCAGCCAGTCTGTGGGGGTGCTATCTAGCCACATTGAAGTTCCCTACCAGAGTATATTGTGCACCCATGTCATCCTCAGTGCTTCCTCCAAGTGGTGTTCAACATGGAAGAGTGCTGATTCATCAGCTGATGGTGCTGGTACATGGTAACCAGTAGGAGGCTTCCCTTCCCATGTTTAATCTAAAGCCAAGAGACTTCATGGGGTTTAAAGTCAATGTTGAGGACTCCCAGGGCAACTCCCTCCCGACTGTGTACCTCTGGTGAAGCTACCTTTGCTGGATCTGTCCTACTGGTGAGAAAGGACAGACCCAGGAATGGTGATAGTAGTGTCTGGGGCATTTTCTGTCAGGTATGATTTGGGAGTATGATTATGTCAGGCTGTTGTCTGTCAGGTATGATTTGGGAGTGTTGCTGGACTTGTCTGTGAGACGGTTCTCCCAACTTATGGCACAATCCCCCAGATGTTAATATGGAGGACTCTGCAGAGTCGAAGGGCTGTTGTCATTTCCGGTCAATGTTAGTTGGTCCATCCGGTTCCATTCCTTTTTGTGTTTTCGTAGCTGAATAAAACGGAGTGGCTTGCTAGGCTATTTCAAAGGGCATTTAAGAGTCAGCCACATTGCTGTTGGTCTGGAGTCACATGTAGGCCAAACCATGTACGGATGGCAGATTTCCTTCCCTAAAGGACATTAGTGAACCAGATGGGTTTTTACGACAATGGTTTCATGGTCATTATACTTTTAAACCAGATATTTTATGGAGTATAAATTCGACCACCTGTCATGGTGGGGATTCAAAGCCTGGTACCCAGATCATTACCCTGGGTCTCCAGTCCAGCTTCACAGAGGTCCGGGTGCCCTAGGCACCTCCCGAACATGGAATGCTGGTCAAATTGTTTCCCCTCCGAACCGCCAGCATCAAGGTCCTCCCAATAGGTAGCTCTTGATGCCTTATCCCCGTTGGGCCTCACTCTGCCCTGCCATGTCCCCGACCACCCAGGGATATAATGGCCTCTGGCACTCCCTCCCCCGTCATTACATCTGGTCTAGGTTTGTGGAGATCAGTAGTGATTCGCCGTGGCTTCACGCTGCGCCGATGGGTGAAGCATTACAGGAGCCAGGAATACCTGGGGTAAAACAGATCCTGCATGCTTAAATGAACAGCATGGGCATGGACCAGATTAAATCTGCTGGGAGAGCCCGGGAACATCATGCATTGTTTGGCTCCTGCGCAAATCCAGTTTCTAGGTTCACCAGGTATTTTCCAGACATAGGAGACCTTGTGCTGGGCACAAGTCGTAAAATTGCCCTCAATATATCTAATCGGTCAAAGTTGTAACCAGATTATGAAACAGTCCTTCTATTTGCACGATTGAAGACCTTTTAGCTAAAAATGTGGAAGGAAGCCATCTGGCTTATGGTTTAAATGTTGGCGCAAGAATCAAGACTTCTTGCTCAGCACCGGCAGTAAAGCTTCACATTAAGTAAATAAAACAAAAATAATGTTTCATTGTGCAACTAACTCATATGCAGAATATTTATATTTATGGGGGTCTGTGAACCTTAATTTGGAGGTGAGCTTCCAAAGCAGAAAGTAGAGGACCTCTGCCTTATATGGTCTTATTGAAAATAATTCTTACCCTTCCTTCCGATTATATACAGATAGAAATCAACAAAACTAGATTCATCTTTGCCCATTCCCGCTGTGTTTGCCTTTCTTACTGATCACATATTGTAGATGGCCACTCAACAGTCACAGCAACAATTAATGCCTTATTGCTAAGGATAAGTAAATGCAGCAAAATCCATCTATTTCCCATGTTGCCAGCATGCAATAGAAAGTGAGACGTCGAAGGGCGAGCAAAAGAGGAGAAATTTTTGCCCAAGTGATGTGCGTGTGCTACATACCACATTAACATAGGAAAAGTGAAACATTTCCTTCTGAAGAACTGCCTGCATTCCATCGAGTTATCAAACTGTTGTGTTTGGTCCCTTGTATGATTATGAAGAACTCACCAAACACTTCAATCTGTCCAAACCAAGATCCTTTTATTGTGTCTCATGTAGTAGGATAGCACTTGTATATAGTAGGAACATGACATGAAGCTGCAAGTGCCTAGTCTCTACCATTGTTATGGACATAGAAGTTTACTTTTGAAATTTGGGAGAAAATAATGAAAAAGCAAACAGAAATTCAGCAACACTGGAGTGCTGTGTAAACAGGCATTTATTGAACGACATTACATTTCCCACACTACTGCCTCATGATAGTGGAACACAACTTTTAAATCTCCATACTCCATTCAATTACTGATCTCAGCTGCAGAGTTGAAGACATGAAAAAGGCAAAAATCAGAGGCTTGGCCAGTTACTTTACCGATCCTCATACCTTGTTTAACGGCAATATTGTCAGAGACTGTGAGCATGTCAGCAATTAGCTATTTACCTATAATCAGTCTACAGCCCAAGGTGAAGAGAAAAATATCAGAAAAATATACAATAGGAACTAACATTTGACTTCTGTGTATGCTTCCCCATTGCCCAAGAGCAGGTATTATGTTGTCCTTCAATCATTAAAATCAGGGGAATCAAAAATTATAAGTAACAACAACGGAGTCGGGTTGAGATGAACAGAGGCAGTTATGTTGAGAACACTCCAATGTCTCATTATGTAACTTTCCCAGCCAATTCTTTACAAAGTGGCAGAAAACAGCTTATTGCTGCACTACAAATGAGATTCAGTGTTTGAAAGGGTTAGATTTCCACCCACACTAACTCATGTATTTGCCTCTCACTCAGCACCCAGATGCAATTAACACGCCTACTGAATTCTAATCGATCAAACCAAGAATAAAGAGTGATTGTTCAATTACATTCTGGCCGCCCCCCCACCGCCTTACTATCCTTTAACATTTTTTCCCAGTATTCCTCCCTTCTATATGATAGCCATACTGCAGGAGTACACCTCGGAGGGCTCATACAAGGAGGCAATCTGGGTAGAGCTCAGGAACAGGAAGGGGGCAATCACAATGTTGGGGATTTATCACAGTCCCCCCCAACTGTCAGCGAGAGATAGAGGAGAAGATAGATAGAGAGAGCTTGGATAGGTGCGAAAGTAACAGGATTGTTGTGGTAGAGGATTTAATTTCCTCTATATTGACTGGGACTCACTTACTGGTAGGGACTTGGATGGGATAGAGTTTGTAAGGTGAATCCAGGAAGGCTTCTTGATGCATATGTAGATAGTCCAACTCGGGAAGTCGCAATTATGGATCTGATATTGGGGAATGAGCCTGGACAGGTGGTTGAGGTTTCAGTAGGGGAACATTTTTGGAGTAGTGACCACAATTCTGTAAGTTTTAGGGTACTTTTGGATAGGGATGAGGTGCTAAACTGGGGAAAGGCAAAGTATGATAACATTAGACAGGAATTGAAGAATTTAGATTGGGTATGGCTATTGGGTGGTAAATCAAAATTGTACATGTGGGAGTCTTTCAAGCGACAGTTGATTAGGATTTAGGAAAGTCATGTTCCAGAGAGAACAAAGGATAAGTATGGGAAGTTTAGGGAGCCTTGGATAACGAGGGATATTGTGAACCTTGTCAAAAAGAAAAAGGAGAATTTTGTACGGTCTAAAAGGGTGGGGACAGTCGAAACCCTTGAGGAGTATAAAGAAAGTAGGGAAGTACTTAAGCGGGAAATTAGGAGAGCTAAGTGAGGTCATGAAAAGTCCTTGGCAAGTAAGATTAAGGTGAACCCCAAAGCTTTTTATTTATTTGTAAAATGCAAGGGAAAAGACCACTTAAGGACAGTGGGGTGGGGGGGGGGAAAAAGAGAATCTGTGCGTTGAGTCAGAGGAAGTGGGCAAAGTACTAAATGAGTACTTTGCATCAGTGTTCACCAAAGAAAAGGAATTTGTGGAAGATGATTCTTGGACAGTCTGGATCATGTTAACATCGAAAAGGAGGAGGTATTGGGTCTTTTAAAAGATATTAAGGTAGATAAGTCGCCTGGGCCGGATGGGATTTACCCCAGAATACTGAGGGAAGCAAGGAAGGAAATTGCTGGGGCCTTGACTGACATCTTTGTATCCTCATTGGCTACAGGTGAGATCCCAGAGGACTGGAGAATAGCTAATGTGGTACCGCTCTTTAAGAAAGATAGCAGGGATAATCCTGGAAACTATAGGCCAGCAAGCCTCACGTCAGTAGTAGGTAAATTATGGGAGAGAATTCTCAGGGTCAGGATTTATACCCATTTGCAAACAAATGTACTCATTAGCAATAGTCAGCGTGGTTTTGTGAAAGGAAGGTCGTGCATCACTAACTTGATCGACTTTTTGAGGAGGCGATAAAGATGATTGATATGGGGAGGGCAGTGGATGTTGTTAACATGGACTTCAGTAAAACCTTTGACAAGGTACCTCATGGCAAACTGGTACAAAAGGTGAAGTCACACGGGATCAGAGGTGAGGTGATAAGATGGCTCGGTCAGTGAAAGGGTGTTTTTCTGAATGGAAGGTTGTGACTAGTGGTGTTCCACAGGGATCTGTGGCTGGGGGTTTGGTTGTTAATATACATAAACGATTTGGAGAAAAATGCAGCTGGTGTGATTAATAAGTTCGCTGATGACACCAGGGTTGGTGGAGTGGCAGATAGTGTTGAGGATTGTCAGAGGATACAGCAGGACTTAGATAGGTTGGAGACTTGGGCAGAGAAATGGCAAATGGAGTTTAATCCAGACAAATGCGAGGTAATGTATTTTGATAGGCCTAACATAGAGGGGAAATATACCGTAAATGGCAAAACTCTTAGGAATATAGAAAGTCAGAGATCTGGGTGTGCAGGTCCACAGAGCTTTGAAGGTGGCAACACAAGTGGACGAGGTAGTCACGAAAGCATACAGAATGCTTGCATTAATTGGACGGGGCATCGAGTATAAAAACTGACAAGTCATGCTCTAGTTGTATAGAACCTTGGTACGGCCGCACTTGGAATATTGCGCACAATTCTGGTCGCCACATGACCAGAAGGATGTGGAGGCTTTGGAGAGGGTATAGAGGTGGTTTACCAGGATGTCGCCTGGTCTGGAGCATGTTAGCTATGTGGAGAGGCGGAACAGACTCGAACTGTTTTCATTAGAACGACGGAGGTTGAGGGACGACCTGATAGAGATTTACAAGATTATGAGGGGCATGGATACAGTGGATGGGCAGGCACTCTTTACCAGGGTGGAGGGGTCAGTCACTAGGGGCATAGGTTTAAGGTCTGTAGGGAAACGGTTAAAGGAGATGTGCAAGGCAGGTTTTTCCTTTTTTTTTTTTTTTTTATACACAGAGGTTGAGGAGTGCCTGGAACGTGCTGCCAGGGGAGGTTGTGGAAGCAGATACATTAACAGCGTTCAAAAGGCATCTTGACAAACACATGGATAGGAAGGGTATAGAGGGATACAGAACTAGGAAGTGCTGAGGGTTTTGGCCAAAGGTGGTACTATGACCGGTACAAGCTTGGAGGGCCGAAGAGCCTGTTCCTGTGCTTATTGTTCTTCGTTCTTTCTTTTGAATAGTCGTTTGGCACATAGATCCACTACTGAACGTTTCCCACATTCTACGAAAGCTCGACCTATGGCTGGATGATTTTTGCTTCTCGGTCTACTCCCAAGACAGACTACTTCATTCAAATTGTCCACAGGTTTTTTGCTCATAGGATCCTCTAGTTATTTCACAGAGCAAGCATGCTGGTACATGTTTCGGTTTGTTTGAGCCCACGCAACATAAAACCTGGCCAATCACAATGATTAAAAGCAGTGAATACACAATACTAAAAACATGATTACAAGCAGTACTGGGCGGCACAGTAATACATTGGTAGCACTGTTGCTTCACAGCGCCAGGGTCCTAGGGTCGATTCCCGACTTGGGTCACTGTCTGTGCGGAGTCTGCACGTTCTCCCTGTGTCTACATGGATTTCCTCCAGGTGCTCCAGGTTCTTCCCACACGGCATTGCGAGTCGCCTAGATCCTGGGAGCGGGGTCTCCCGGCTTTCATGGGCCGTGCTGCACCGCAGCGAGCTGCTTTCCTGGTGCAGCATGGCTAGTAGATCACACCCAGAGTATAAAGTCGATCTGTGAAGTATGTTTTCAATTGTGCTATAAGGTGACTATACTGTTCTGTGGTTTAAAGTATAAGTTCCCTATAAAGATAACGGTTTCAGCAATGTTTGTTACAGTAAAAGTCTTAAAACATGAAACCTTGTGCTAACCTTAAGTTATCAACTGGGAGTTTGAATTTCTGTTAAAAAAAGGTTAATAGTCTCGACGGGGTTCTTAACATTTGCTGTCATTTACAGGTCCTCTAGCCCCAATTTATTTATTTATTTTACTTGACCCCATTACAACCCCTTTTGTTATTATATCAAGCTCTGATGTCCTGCCTTTCATCTTATTCTGGACCTTCTCATTCATCTCTTCTTCCCCTCCACATTTCCCCTCCGTTGTCCTTGCTCTTCCCCTTCTTTGTACTCGTTTAAAATTTGTTACACCTGTAACATCTTCCAATTCCGATGCAAGTTAGATCAGTTTCGGTCTGCACAGATGCTGCCTAATATGCTGAGTATTTACAGCACATTATATTTATAATAATAATAATCTTTATTATTGTCACAAGTAGGCGTACATTAACACTGTAATGAAGTTACTGTGAAAATCCCCCTAGTCGCCACACTTCGGGCATGCTGCTCCATAAAAATAGCTCGCCGCGGTGCAGCATGGCCCATGAAAGCCGGTACACTGAGGGAGAATTCAAAACGTGCAGACTCTGCACAGACAGTGACGCAAGCGGGAATCGAAGCTGGGACCCTGCCGCTGTGAAGCAAGTGTTAACCACTGTGCTACCAAATTATTTCTTGATGTAGATGGAGTGAGTTGGGATCACCATGTTCATGTGTGTACTTAAACTTTATTGAATAACGGACTTCCGGTGGTGCCATGGAGTGAGTGGTTGCTTATTTGGTAGCTCCCGCTCATGGTGGACCTTTGGGACCCTTTCCCCCCCGATTTACAGTGGATTTGACCGACAAAACAGGAGACTGGTGAAGTAGAGGAAAAGGATTCCCCACCAGTGTATGGATTTGTGGACCAGAAGAGTCTGCAGCACTGGAGAATACGGCGGAGGGTCAGGGACCGAAATTGCCGGCCCAGTGGTCAACGGAGCAACTGGTGGCCTTTCTCCAGAGAGCTTTGCTCAGCAAAGAAAGGACTACCACCTTCAGATTAAGATGGAGATTGACCATGCGGAGCAGAGATTAGAAGCTCAAGGCCAGGTGATCCAGAAGGTGGAAGAAGCGGTTGCTGAGAACGATGAGCAGCTAGCCGCGGTGGAGATGGAGCTGATGAAGGACCACCAGAAGAGGCTGCAAGAGAAAGTGGAGGATTTGGAGAACACATCGTGCAGGCAGAACCCGAGACTTGTTGGCCTCCCGGACCGGGGCAGTGAGGGATCGGACACAGGGGCATATGTGGCACATATGTTCAAGAAGATGCTGGGGGAAGGTGCGTTTGCTCGACCCTTGGAGGTGATCAGGGTGCAAAGAGCACTGATGAGGAAGCGCTGAGGAATGAGCCGCCGAGGGCAATGGTGGTACGAATGCACTGGTTTGTGAACAAGGAACAGATCTCGAGGTGGGCCAGGCAGATGAGGTGCCGCATATGGGAAGGCAATGAGCTGCGTATTTACCAGGGCTTGGGTGCGGAACTGGCCAAAAGGGAGAGTTTCAAAAAGGTGAAATCGGCCCTCTTCAGAACAGGGTGAAGTTTGGTATGCTGTACCAAGCGCGTTTGTGGGTCACCTATGAGGGCCAGGAACGTTATTTCGGATCGCCAGATGAGGCTCTGAACTTTAAGGATAGGGGACTGGCAGGTGATGGAGGACATTGAACTTGGGGCGAGTAGTTGTGTTCTTGATATGTTGCTAAATTTCTTTTCTCTTTTGGTTTTGTATCTATTATTTTGCACTAAGTTTGGGGTGTTGCTCCATTTTGTTTGTTCTTAATGGGGGAAATGGTGGGTGGAATTTTCTTCTTCGTTATTGATCATAGAATTTACAGTGCAGAAGGAGGTCATTCGGCCCATCGAGTCGGCACCGGCTGTTGGAAAGAGCAACCCACCCAAGGTCCACACCTCCACCCTATCCCCATAACCCAGTAACCCCACCCAACACTAAAGGGCAATTTTGGACACTTAGGGCAACTTAGCATTGCCAATCCACCTAACCTGCACATCTTTGGACTGTGGGAGGAAACCGGAGCACCAGGAGGAAACTCACGCACACACGGGGAGGATGTGCAGACTCTGCATAGACAGTGACCCAAGCCGGAATCGAACCTGCGACCCTGGAGCTGTGGGGGATTGTGATGTTTTGCATATGTATGTTCGAGTGGGAGTCAGTGGGAGGTAGGGTGCTTGGCGCCATGGGCGGGGGCTACCAAACTAGCTGGGCGTGCTAGCTCACGGAGGCGCAGTGGGGGGCGAGCAGATGATCAGCTTGTTGAGGGGGGATGGTAAATGCTACAGGAGGCACACCTGAGTGTAGTGGATCAGACTAGGCTGAGGCAGGGGTGTTTGGGCAGGTATTCCATTCAGGGTTGGACTATGAAACTAAGGGGTGGGGGTAGGGATCTTGATCAATAAGCGGGTGTCATTTGAGGTAATGACTTTAGTGGGAGACTTGGGGGGGGGGGGGGGGGGGGGTTAGGTACGCTATGGTGAAGGGGATTGGAGAATATCTATGCACCAAACTGGGACGACGTGGAGATTGAGGTGGGTGTTGAGGAGAATCCCGGACTTGGGCTCACATTGGCTGATCATGCGGGGGGGGGGGGGGGGGGGGGGGGGGCATCCAGAATTATTTGGAGATAAATGACACAGGGGAGGTTTCGGCAGCAACGGTATGGGAGGCACTGAAAGCAGTAGTTAGGGGAGGGGGGGGGGGGGGGGGGGGAAAGGAAGGAACTGATTTCAGTACGGGCTCATAGGGAGAAGGTGGAGCGGGCAGAGATGGATTGGCTGGTTCGGGAGATCTGTCAGGTGGATAGAACGTACTTGGAAGGCCTGGAAGCAGGGTTGTTGAAGGAGCGGCAGAAGCTGCAGATGTAGTTTAGCCTGATATCCACAGAGAGGGGGTGGGGCAGTTGAGGAACGTAAGAGGGACGGCATAAGAGTATGGGGAGAATGCTAGCACACCAGCTCAGGAAAAGGGAGTCAGCCAAGGAGATAGGAAGAGTGAAGGATAGAGGGGGAAAACACGATTTTGAACCTCACAGGAGTGAACAGGGTGTTCAAGGAATTTTACAGTCGACTGTATGAGTCGGAGCCCCCAGCTGGGGTGGAGGGGATGAGGTAATTCTTGGAGGCTTTGGAGTTTCCGCAGGGTTGGCGGAGGGGTTGGGAGCCCCGATCGGGATTGTGGGAGTAGTAGAGGGATTGGAGGCTGTGCAGTCGGGCAAGGCCCCGGGACCGGATGGATACGCAGTGGAATTTTATAAAATGTTTTCTGGGGTGCCGAGTCCGCTGCTGGTGAGGGCATTTAATGAGGCTAGGGAGCGGAGTGTTCTTCCCCCAACTATGACACAGGCTTTGATCTCATTGATCCTTAAGCGGGATAAGGACCCAGAACATTGCGGGTCAGACAGACCAATCTCCCTACTAAATGTTGCACCAAATTGCTGGCCAAGATTCTGTCCTTGAGAATGAGGATTGTGTTCTGGGGGTGATAGGGGAGAACCAGACGGGATTTGTCAAAGGTAGGCAGTTAATGGCCAACGTTAGAAGCTCGAATGTCATCATGATGCCCTCCAAGGGGAAGGAGGTGGCGGTTGTGGTCACTGTGGACGCAGAGAAGGCCTTCGACCGGGTGGAGTGGAAGTATTTGTGGGAGGTCCTGGGGCAGTTTGGGTTTGGGTCCGGTTGCTGTATCAGGCGCCAGTAGAGAGTGTGCGGACGAACCGGGTGAGCTCGGATTATTTCAGACTGAGCCGAGGGATGAGGCAGGGATGTCCACTCTCCCCATTGTTGTTTGCAATGGCACGGAGAGCGTCAAAGGACTGGAAGGGGCTAGTTCGGGGGGGGGGGGGGGGGAGGTGGAGCACAGGGTCTCGTTATATGCGGACGACCTACTCATGTATATTTCTGACCCGCTGGGGGGACGGGCGAGATTAAGCGGATGTTAGAGGAATTTGGCTGGTTCTCAGGGTATAAATTGAATATGGAAAAAAGTGAGGTTTTTGTGATCCAGGCGAGGGGGCAAGGGACGAGGCAAGGGGAGTTGCCGTTTAAAGTGGTGGGAGGAAATTTTCGATACTTGAAAATCCAGGTGGCACGGGGATGGGAGCAGTTGCATGAATTAAATCTGGCCCAGTTAGTTGAGCAAATGAAGGAGGTGGGACATGCTCCCCTTGTCACTGGCGGAGAGGGTGCAGACTGTAAAGATGACGGTTCACCGGAGGTTTTTGATTATTTTCCAGTGTCTCCCTATTTTTATATCAATCAAAGGCTTTTTTAAGCAGGTTAATGCGGTGATCTCTGGGTTTGAGTGGGCTGGTAAAACCCCGCGAGTCAGGAAAGTGCTGCTGGAATGGAGCCGGGGGGGGGGGGTTGGCCCTGCCGAACATTAGGAATTACTATTGGGCGGCAAATATAGCCATGATTTGGAAGTGGGTAGTGGGGAGGAGTCAATATGGGAGCGGGTAGAGGCAGCATCATGCAGGGGCACAGGTTTAATGAAGCGCAAATGCGAAGGTGAGCTGGTCAAGGAGCTGGAGGCGGGTCTGTGAGAGGTCATGTGCCATGCTCAGCCTGATACAATTCAAGGTAGTTCACCGGGCACACATGACAGTGGCCCGGATGAGCAGGTTTTTGGGTGGAGGAAAGGTGTGTGAGGAGTGGAGGAGGGCCCGCAAATCATGTGCACATGTTTTGGGCATGTCCGAAGCTTAGGGGATTCTGGCAAGGATTTGCCGATGCCATGTCCACGGTGCTAAAAACGAGGGTGGCGGTCTTTGGAGTGTCGGAAGACCCGGGAGTCCAGGGGGCGAGAGAGGCGGACGATCTGGCCTTTGCCTCCTTGGAGACGTATCTTATTAGCGTGGAGGGACTCGGAGCCCCTGAAATCAGGGGTATGGGTTAGCGACATGGCCAGGTTTCTCGGGCTTGAGAAAATTAAGTTCGCCCCGAGAGGATAAATGTTAGGATTCGTCCGGAGGCGGCAGCCGTTTATCAACTTCTTCGGGGAAAACTAAACTGCTGGCAGGTACAATAAGGGGGGGGGGGGGGGGGCGGGGTAAGGGGGGGAGTTAGTTTACTTTAGTTCAGTTTAGGTGGGATCAGTGAGGGAGACTTGGAAATTGTGTGTATAAGCTTGTTGGAGGGGTATGGTTGTTGGTTGGAGGGGTGTTACGCACTGAATTATGTTTCCATTTGTATCTTTTGTTTTTATAAAACCATAAATGCTGTCATTTTTAAAAAAAAATATTTTTATTCTCCATTTTCACATTATCCTTCAAAATATACACCCCACCAACAGGCAACAAACGGTAACAAATACAAAGTCAATGCCTTTAACATCAACAACGATCCCATCCTCCCACCACCCCACCCAACTGTCAATATATGCCTCAAATAAAACAAACCGTCCCACGGTGGGAGAAAAAAAAACAAAAGCAAAAAAGAAAAACGAGTCCGGAATCACCCATGGCCACAATTAACCAATAGGGTGCCCCCCCCCACCCCACCCCCTCCCACCCCCTCCCCACCCCCTCCCTCCCCCCACAACGACAACACTATCCAACCTCCAAAAGAGTACCTGAAATGACACCCAAGAGTTGTAAACACCGCCCTCCCCAACCTCTGTTCCTTCCCCCCAACTTCCACCTCGGCTAGACCACTCGCCTTGTTCTGCCAGGCTCCGATGGCCGCAGCCCCTCCCCCCCCCCCCCACCTCGCTCCCGTTCACTGGCCGGCTTAAACTGACCAGCGTGGAGGCCCCCGCCCGGGTCCCTTTCCCCCTTGCCTGGCCCCAGGAAAAACCCAGAAGTCCCCATTTAGCACACAAACCCCGCATATCCATACCTATACCCCAAAGAGCCCTCATTCCGACTGGAAGTCCCATTTCTTCCCTTGTCTAAATATACACAACGTTGGCTCCTATTGCCCATACACCCGCACGCAGTGAAACAAAAAAGACAAAAATACAGTCATGAGGCTACATTGGTACATGACCATCTCTCAATTCTGCCACAGTCCTTCTGCCTTCGCAAACTCCTCCGCTGCTTCTGCCGTCCCGAAATACAAGTCCTTGAACTTGTAGGTCACCCTCAGCTTCGCTGGATATACAATGCCGCACTGCACCCTGCTAATGTACAGTGCCCTCTTCACCCGGTTGAAGGCAGCCCGCCTCCTCGCCAGCTCCACCGTAAATTCCTGATATACGCGTATACCAGCTCCAGCCCACTGCACCACCCGCTTCTGCTTAGCCCAGCACAGGACCTGCTCCTTTTTCCTGTACCTACGGAAGCACAGAGTCACTACTCTTGGCAGCTCACTGTCGTTTGGTACAGGCCTCCACGACCGATGTGCCCGATCCAGCTCATATTGGGAGGGATCCTCCCCCTCCCCCAATAGTTTCGCCAACATCGCGGCAAAATACTCAGTCGGCCTCGGTCCTTCAACTCCTTCAGGCAGCCCCACAACCCTCAAATTCTGTTGCCTGGATCGGTTTTCCAGGTCTTCCATTTTGCCTCGCAGATCCTTGTTGATCTCCATCACCTTCCGCATCTCCTTCCCCATCGAGGTAAGTTGACCACTGTGCTGCAGTACTGTCTCTTCCACTTCCTTCAGCGCCTCCCCTTGCTCCCGCACCTTCGCCACTGCGCTCGCCACCGCCGTTCTCACCGGGGTAATCGCCTCCTCCACCAGCACGTTCAAAATCGCCCCCATCTCCTTCCTCATTGCCTCCATATGTTTCGTAAACTGCCTTTCGAATTCCACGGCCATCACCTTAGTTATTTCTTCAGCCGTAAGCAATGCGGCTTCCCCTTCCATTTTCTTTACTGACCCCGCGGTGACCTTTTCACTCCCCGACGGACTTTCAGCTGCTTTTTTCCACGGCCGTTTTTTTTTGCCGGTCTTCGACATTTCCCTTCTTTGTGCTGTCTGCCGACTTTCACTGCCTTCGCTGGCCCTAAGACCGGGCGTTAACCCCCGACAATGTTGTTCCCGAACGGGAGCCCTCCAACGCACAGCTGCCTCCCGCCCGCCGTCACCGGAAGTCCCACAGAGAGGGAATCCTTTTGGCAATGTTCTCTTCACCAATCTACCCCAAAACGTCTGTGAAAACTCCTGAAAAAGGTCTGAGAGTCTGTTCCAGACGAGAGCTGCCGAATGCGTGACCTACTCCTCCATGGCCACCATCGGAAGTCTTGTCCTCGCTTCTTCAATGGCCTTGGTGAGATCTTTACACAGTTGTTCCCTCTGCTGCTAGAATTCACCTTTAATAAAGGCCCTCAAGTCAGCTTGAAGCCTTTAAGCTTGCCCTTCCCCTGCCTGCATGCTGGAAGAGGCTTTTGTCTTTACTGCAGCTCCAGCCAAATCTTTTACTGTTTCTGCCGGGTCTGGTAACCAAGAGACATACCATTCCTGGGGGAAAGTACCCCTCCAACATTCACCTACGTCTTTTCATCAAAATTCCACCCCGTTTTGATTTTTTTAAAAAAGAGCTCTTTTCTGTAACCTTGGGCAGGAGCTGCCTTGTGTGTGACCACTTACTCCATGGTCCACACTGGAAGTCTATAATGCTGTCATAATATGCACCCATGCACATCATGAGGTAAAAGCAGGCAGTGACAGACACCCAGGTGAGCCAATCAATATACAGAACAGAACACGACCAATCACCAGACAGAACACCAGAGGGGGGCTTCCAACTATAAAACACACAAGGCATCAGCACTCTGCCTCTTTCCACTGGTGACAACTGTAGTGACAGTCAGGGTGTGCAAATCATTCAACACCTTCTACATGTGGATCAGAGCTAGCCTGGTCTAGATAGTTAATGTTAGTTTACTTAGAGTAGTAGAGAGACAGGCAGCTGTGTGCTTCGTTACTGAAGTTCAATAAATCTTATTGAACCAACGTCTATGTTTGGTGTATGCTTGATCATTTAACTGCACCGTGTTGCAGTCCGTGTTACCCCAGGGTGAATAACACGACAAATGCCTTAATAAAATGTTTGATAAACTTTATGTAATAACCATAACCCTTCCTCCAGTCACCAAAATAACTTCAGAAGGCTCAAATTTCAATTTCAAATCGAATCATTTAGCATCAAACTAGCCGAATGTTTCAATAAAAAATAGAATGTGAAACTTCACTGATCAATACCATTTAATATGGTGGACTCAATTACATTTCTATGTATCTCACAGCAGTTTGGGAAAGAACCATAGCACAGATGAAAATCACTTTTAAGCCTATCACAGCTTCTATTTTGAGTTACTAGTAAAAATGATCGAAACCGACACTGAAACAGGTCATGTGACTAATCAATCAAAATCCCCCATGGCTTCTCTATAAAGAAATGGAGCTTCAAGTTGTAAACACACATTTGATATTCTAAAAGGCATCATTCAGTTGGCATGTGACGGGAAATGACTCCACAGCAATTTATCACCATAAGATGATAAGCAGCTCAAAGAACGATAAACTAACCAGGGTTCTCCTACATTTAAAGTCACTAAGTCCCCAGCATTTACATTCATCAGAGGTCTTTCTTTCTATATTCACCACACCTCCCACATTTATAGTTTACAGCACTTAATGGTCAAATAGAATTGCACAGTTTACGCAATTTACCAGAGCCTACAGCATTTAGTCATCGGAGCTTCCACAATTTAATCAAAGCTCTCACCATTTCCACAACCAGAGTTCATAATTTACACAATCATCAACATGCATTTAATTCACTCAAATCACCTGGATCACTTAATTATCAAGTTGCCATATTAGTTACATAATTGTCGGGCCCTCATCATTTATATAATCCCTTGAGCTCACATAATTTACACAATCAGCAGAGCCTACATTATTGACAGACACCAAAGTCTTGACCATAAACACAATTGCCATTGGCACCTACCATTACAATGGTGTCTTCATGTATTTAGTCAGCACAGAATTCACCACTTTTATCAGTGCCCTCACTATTTGCATCATTCACAGCCTAATCAGAACTCCTGTCATTTATGTAATCAAATCGCTCAATATGTACAAAAACCTATAGATCACACCACTAATGCGCTTACCATAAGACAGGACCATGCAAAATTACTGGAGCCACTCCATTCAGAAGCAACTGAGGTTCTACCATTTTAACTCACCATTTACTGTTACAACTCAACAGTTATAAACATCAGAACTGTCACTATTTACACTAGAGATCTATCATTTAGTTGCCAGAAACCCACTAGAGCTTCTTCTATTATAGAACCAGAGCCCTCGCCATTTACTTAAATCACAAAACCATCAACATTTACATACTAGAATACTGGGTGGCATGGTTGCACAGTGGTTAGCACTGCTGCTTCAGTGCCAGGGACCCAGGTTCAATCCCGACCTTGGGTGACTGTCTGTGCGTGTAGAGTTTGCACATTCTCCCAGTGTCTCCATGGTTCCTTACGGGTGCCCCGGTTTACTCCCACAGTCCAATGATGTGCAGGCTAGGTGGAGTGGCTATGATAAATTGCCCCTAGGTGTCCAAAAGTTAAGTGGGGTTCCAGGGATGGGGTAGGGGAGTGGACCTAGGTGGATGTTCTTTCCAAGCGTCAGTGCAGACTCTATGGACCGAATGGCCTTCTTCTGCACTGTAGGGGCTCTAATCTACTCAGCACTGAAGACCACTGGAGCCCCTTCCACCATTTGCAATAACAGCTGCTTTTATAAGAAAGCAAAAAGCATCTAAAAATGGTGTGAAAATCAGAACAATGGGAAAAATCATTTATTTTTCCAAGGAGGTTTTTAATGATATGATGAGATGATGCAAGGTGGAGGGGTTTAGGGAGATAATTCTAGATTGTAGGGCCATGATGAATGAAGTCTCAGCTACCAATTATGCAGTGACGGGAAATGTTCACAAAGGTCAGGGATGATTGAGCTCACTAACGGGAAAGATGTGAGCAGTATATTTCAGGTTGACCTGGAACTCGTATGGAGCTCAGGATAGTGAACACATCAGAGAAATTATGCCTGGAAGTGACCAGATCCTCCACTACTCCCCTACCAACAGCCCCTCGATATGAAATCAATTTCTGTTTCTAATTTAGAAATATATTATAGTGAAGATACATTAAGTTCCCTCAGATTTCCAGTTTGAGGAAGTCAACCATTATTCAAATCTAACTCTTATATAATCAGTGTATATGAGCAACTAGTTGAGGTCACTATGCTTCAGGTCCTGGAGGTCCAGAGACACTCCAGTAACATTCTGCGATAGCAAGATAAAATTTGCTTTTGATCCCCAAAATTAGTCAGTTTCAAGGAAATGCCATACTACGCAACTCTAATGAACCCCTTGAAGTCTTAGAGGGACTGTGGAGAGGATAGCACTCATCAGCACATACTCAGAGTAATGTTTTTTTAATCTGAGGTTTGAAATCAGCCACAAAATGCAAGACAGTACGCCAAGGTTTATTCTTCCACTGACCAATATTTTTCTTTGATCAGGCTATGGGGGACTATTAGTTTCCATATTTATACTAGAGTTGAGAATAGAATCACAAATGTTACATTGCTAAAATGTGTTTGGTTTTCATTTGATAGTTACTGCAACTGTTCTTCCATGCCTCTAGTGAAGAGAAACAACAGCAAGTGGCCTATTCTAAAAAGGTACAAACAAAAGTCTCTGTTCACCATTTCCGGTTCACCATAATTAGATTAGGAAACAGAGGCATAATGAAATACAACCTATCTTGGCATATTCCATTTTTCTCATGAATGCTCTGATTGTTGCTATGGTTGCTTTGAGTTCAAGGTTCCATCCAGTTAATCGAGGCTGCATCAACCCACACAGAAATGATTACAAATAACAAAGGGAAGGAATTCTGACACCTGCATGCCCAGTGTTCTTTACACAGATCAAGTTGGCAGTCATTTAGCACTCCACAAACAAATGCAGACATTGCTTCTGAAAACTCAAAAAAGGAGTTCTGTAAAAAAAAAAAGTTGTATCAGGATTCACCACAGAAACAAACTGGAGGCTTGTTGAACCCCTTGAAGCTGAACAGTTCACTGCTTCCGGAGATTAGGATAGATTGAGAAGTTGAATTGTTCTCCTTCAAGAGGGGTTTAGAGGATTTCAGAAAGTTGAAGAGGAACAGCGAATTTAAGGTTTTAAGAACAAAGAATACTTTAAGATAGAGACCATGACAATATGGTTTTTTAAAAAATATATTTTATTGAAGTTTTTCAAACAAAGATTTTCATTTTTACAACTTAATAAAGGAATATACATTAAACGTTATTTAAATAATATATTAAACTAACAACAGATGGAAAAAGAAACAAAAAGCAAATATCAACAACTAAGAAAAAAAAAAACACGGAATAATACTCCCCCCCCCCCCCCCCCGCCCCCCCCCCCCCCCCCCCCCCCCGCCCCAACCCCCGCCCCGGGTTGCTGCTGCTGTCTTTTCTCTTTTTCCATTATCGTTCCGCGAGATAGTCAAGGAACGGTTGCCACCGTCTGGTGCCCCCCTGAGCCGATCCTCTTAAGCCATATTTTATTCGTTCCAGTCTTATGAACCCTGCCATGTCGTTTATCCAGGCCTCCACGCCCGGGGGCTTCGCTTCTTTCCACAGAAGTAGAATCCTTCGCCGGGCTACTAGGGACGCAAAGGCCAAGACGTCGGCCTCTTTCGCCTCCTGCACTCCGGTTCTTCTGCAACCCCAAATATAGCCAGCTCCAGCTTGGTTTGACCCAGACCCCCACCACCTTGGAGATCACTCTTGCCACACCCTCCCAGAACTCATGCAGTGCCGGACACGACCAGAACATGCCAGTGTGGTTCGCCGAGCTTCCCGAGCACCTCCCACACCTGTCCTCCACCCCAAAAAACCTGCTCAGTCTTGCTGCAGTCATATGCGCTCTGTGTAGAACCTTAATAGAATCAGGCTAAGCTGGCACACGAGGACGAGGAATTTACCCTACTTAGGGCATCTGCCCACAGCCCCTCCTCAATCTCTTCCCCTTACTCCTCTTCCGATTTTCCCTTCAGCTCTCTACCATCACCTCCCCTTCGTCTCTCATCTCCCTGTATATTTCGGAGACTTTACCTTCTCCAACCCATGCCCCCAAAATCACTCTATCCTGGACCCCTTGCATCGGGAGCCGCGGAAATTCCCTCACCTGTTGCCTCGTAAATGCCCTCACTTGCATGTATCGGAAAGCATTCCCTGGTGGCAACTTATATTTTTCTTCCAATGCTCCCAAACTCGCAAACGTCCCGTCCACAATAGGTCCTTCAGCTTCCTAATCCTGCTCACTGCAACATGAAATCCCCCATCTATCCTCCCCGGGACGAACCTGTGGTTATTCCTTATCGGGGACCACACCGAGGCACCCGTCACTCCCCTATGTCGTCTCCACCTGCCCCCAGATCTTCAAGGTCGCCACCACCACTGGGTTTGTGGTGTACCTTTTCGGGGAGAACGGCAGCGGCGCTGTCGCCAGCGCTTTTAGGCTCGTTCCCTTACAGGACGCCATCTCCAGCTTTTTCCACGCCGCACCTTCTTCTTCCCTCATCACTTACAGACCATTGACACATTGGCGGCCCAACAGTAGTCACTCAGACTCGGCAGTGCCAATCCCCCTCTGTCCCTACTGCGCTGCAGGAACCCCCTCTTTACCCTCGGGGTCTTTCCCGCCCACACAAAGCTCATAATGCTCCTGTCTATTTTTTTGAAGAAGCCTTTGTAATCAGGATGGGGAGGCACTGTACACGAAAAGAAACCTCGGGAGGACCACCATTTTAACCACCTGTACTCTGCCCGCCAATGACAGGGGCACCATATCCGACCTCTTAAAGTCCTCCTCATCTGCTCTACCAATCGCGTCAGGTTATGTTTATGTAGGGTTCCCCAGTTCCTGGCCACCTGAATCCCCAGGTATCGAAAATCCTTGCTACTCTCCTCAGCGGTAGAGCGTCTATCCCCTGCCCTGTTCCCCGGGGTGCATCACAAAAAGTTCGCTCTTTCCCATATTTAATTTGTATCCCGAGAACTCTCCAAACTCCGAGTATCTGCATTACCTCTGCATCCCCTCTACCGGGTCCGCCACATATAGCAGTAAATCATCTGCATATAGTGACACTCGATGTTCCTCTCCCCCTCGCACCCCCCTCCACTTCTTAGAGTCCCTCAGCGCTATGGCCAATGGTTCAATTGCCAATGCGAACAGTAACGGGGACAGGGAGCATCCTTGTCTTGTACCCCTATGTAATCAAATGTATCCCGATCTTTGCCGGTTTGTAACGACGCTTGCCACCGGGGCCGCGTACAAGAGTCTAACCCATCTAATGAACCCCTCCCCGAACCCAAATCTCTTCAGCACCTCCCACAAATAGTCCCACTCCACCCCATCGAATGCCTTTTCTGCATCCATCGCCACCACTATCTCTGCCTCCCCCTCCGGTGGGGGCATCATCACCCCCAGCAACCTTCGTACATTGGCATTCAATTGTCTCCCCTTAACAAACCCTGTCTGGTCGTCATGTACCACCCCTGGGACACAATCCTCTATCCTTGTCGCCATCACTTTGGCCAGCAGTTTGCGTCTACGTTTAGGAGGGAGATGGGCCTGTATGACCCGCACTGCAGCGGGTCTTTGTCTCGTTTCAGAATTAGCGATATCGTCGCCTCCGACTTTGTTGGGGGTAGTGTCCCCCTTTCCTTAGCCTCATTAAAGGTTCTCGCCAAAAGCAGGGCCAACAGGCCCATATATTTCCTATAAAATTCCACCGGGAACCCATCTGGTCCCGGGGCCTTCCCTGCTTGCATGTTCTCAATTCCTTTGATCACCTCATCCACCTCAATCTGCACCCCCAGACCTGCCACCTCCTGCCCCTCCACCCTCAGGAACTCTAGCTGGTCCAAAAAGTGTATCATTCCCTCTTTCCCCTCCGGGGGTTGGGACTTGTACAGCCTCTCATAGAATGTCTTGAACACCTCGTTCACTTTCCCTGCTCTCTGCTCCATCTTTCCCGTTTCGTCCCTAACTCCTCCGATCTCTCTCGCTGCCCCCCTCTTCCGAAGTTCTTGGGTCAGCAGCCGGCTTGCCTTTTCCCCATATTCATATTGTATCCCCTGTGCCTTCCTCCGCTGTGTCTCTGCCTTTCCCGTGGTCAGCAGGTCAAACTCAGTCTGTAATCTTCATCTTTCCCTGTATAGCCCTTCGTCTGGGGCCTCCGCATACTTCCTATCCACCCTCAAAACTTCCCCCACTAATCTCTCTCTTTCTTTACCCCCTTGTGGGCTCTGATGGAAATCAGCTCTCCTCTAACCACCGCCTTCAGCGCTTCCCACACTACTCCCACCTGGACCTCCCCATCGTCATTGACCTCCAGGTATCTTTCGATACATCCCCTCACCCTTCCGCATACCCCCTCGTCTGCCAGTAGTCCCATGTCTAATCGCCAGAATGGGCGCTGGTCCCTTTCCTCTCCTAGTTCCAGCTCCACCCAATGTGGGGCGTGATCTGAAACGGCGATGGCCGAGTACTCCGTTCCTGCCACTTTCGGGATCAGTGCCCTTCCCAAAACAAAAAAGTCTATCCGGGAATATACCTTGTGGACGTGGGAGAAAAAGGAAAACTCTTTACCCATCAGTCTGGCGAATCTCCACGGATCTACTCCCCCCATTTGCTCCATGAATCCCTTAAGCACCTTGGCCGCTGCCGGCCTTCTCCCGGTCCGGTCCAGCCCTGGGTCAAGCACTGTGTTGAAGTCCCCCCCCATTAACAAGTTTCCCACCTCCAGGTCCGGGATACGTCCCAGCATTCGCTTCATGAATCCCGCGTCATCCCAGGTCAGGGCATATACGTTCACCAGCACAACCGCCTCACCCTGCAATCTGCCACTCACCATCACATACCTGCCCCCACTATCCACCACGATGGTCTTGGCCTCGAACGATACACGTTTCCCCACCAGTATTGCCACCCCTCTGTTTTTCGCATCCAACCCGGAGTGGAATACCTGTCCCACCCATCCTTTCCTTACTCTAACCTGATCCGCCAACTTCAGGTGCGTCTCCTGGAGCATAAAGAGACTGAAGGCGGACGTAGTTAAGTGTGCAAACACCCTTGCCCTCTTAATCGGCACATTTAAACCTCTCACATTCCACGTGATCAGCCGGGTTGGGGGGCCATTTGCCCCCCCCCCCCCTCGTCGACTAGCTATCCCCTTTTTTAAACCATCTCCTCACCTAGGTCTCACGCATCAGTCTGTCCCCCAGACGGCACCCTCCCGTTCCGACCACCTCGTCTTGTATCAGCTCCCCCTTACTCTCAGCAGCAGCAACCCAGTTAATCCCCCCCCTACCCCCCACCTCCCCTAGATCCCCCCTCTAGCTTGATTACTCCCCCCATATTGCTTCCGGAAGTCAGCTAACTCTGGCTGACCTCGGCTTCCCCCGTTCATCCTTTGACCTCCCTGCGTGTGAGGCTCCCTTCCTTCCTGCGCCCTTTTTCCCGCCACAGTTTCCATAGCGCGGGAAAATACCCGCACCTTCCTCTCGGCCCCGCCCCTAATGGCGCAGTTCCCTCATTCCCCTTCCCTGTCCCCTTTTCCACCGGCGCCCACATTTCTTCATGTCCCCCACATCGGGGGGAGAAAAATTCCCCGTCCAACATTATTATACATTAGCCCTCCCCTCTTGACATTTCTATGCCACCACCTCGCTACCCCGCTCCGGGCATCAATTTCTCAAGTCTAGTCCAATTTCTCTTCCTGAATGAATGTCCATGCCTCCTCCGCCGTCTCAAAGTAGTGGTGTTTGCCCTGATGTGTGACCCACAAGCTCGCCGGCTGCAGCATTCCAAATTTGACTTTCTTCCTATGGAGCACCGCCTTGGCCCGGTTGAAACTCGCCCTCCTTCTCGCCACCTCCGCACTCCAGTCTTGAAACACGCGTATCACTGCGTTCTCCCACTTGCTACTCAGTGTCTTCTGAGCCCAGCTCAGGACCATCTCCCTGTCCCTGTAGCGATGGAACTTCACCACTATTGCTCTTGGCGTTTCCCCTGCCTTTGGTCTTCTCACGAGGACCCGGTACGCTCCCTCCACTTCCAGGGGGCCCGTTGGGGCCTCAGCTCCCATTAGAGTATGGAGCATCGTGCTCACATACGCCCCAGCATCAGCTCCCTCTGTTCCTTCGGGGAGACCTAAAATCCGTAGGTTCTTCCTCCTCCTCGAGCTGTTCTCTAGGGCTTACAGCCTTTCTATGCACCTCTTGTGTAGTGCCTCGTGCGTCTCCGTTTTTACCACCAGGCCCTGTATCTCGTCTTCGTTCGCGGCTGCCTTTGCCTTCACTCCACAAAGCTCCATCGCCTGGACCTTTTGTGTTTCCTTTAGTCCCTCGATTGCCAGTAACATCGGCGCCAGCACCTCTTTCTTGAGCTCCTCCACACATCGTCGGAGGAACTCCTGCTGTTCCGGGCCCCATACCATCTGGGCTCCCTCAGCCGCCATCTTGCTTCTCCCTTCTCTTCTCTGCCGCTGCTCCAAAGGATTCTCCACAATCTGGCCACTACTGTCGCTCCTTTCCATCCACACCCAGGGGGACTCCTTCCTTTGTCACCTCACACTGGGTTTGGCCGCAAAAAATTTCCATTGGGGCTCCCGATAAGAGCCCAAAAGTCCGTTGAAATGGGAGGTGCTGAAACGTGCGGCTTAGCTGGTCATCGCCGCAACCAGAAGTCGACAATATGGTTTTAAGTTAGTTTTCAGTATTTGAAATGGTAAAACATAAGGAGGTTGGGTTCGGGGAAAGTGTGAGGAAATTGGGTTTGAATAAACAGGTCCAGGCAAAATGTTTGTCACAGCATGATCGATTGAAGAGAGAATGACTTGCATTTGTACAGTCCCTTCCATGGCCTCAGTATGTCCATATTGCTTCACAGCCAATTAAGTACTTTTGAAGTGTAGACACTATAACAATGGAACAGCCAATTTACATGTAGCAAGGACCCAGAAACAGCAATGTGATAATGACCAAATAATCTAGCGTGTGTGATGTTGATGGAGGAATAAATATTGGCTAGGTCACCTGGAATAACTTCCCTGCTCTTCTTTGAAATAGTACATTTTACACCCACCCAAGAACACAAGATGGGAACTTGGTTTACTGTCTCATTTGAAAGACAGCACCTCTGACAATGCAGCATTCCCTTGTACGGAATTAAGATTGTTAACATTGAAATTAAAGAGGAGAACATTAAAACTAGAGTAGAAAATCAAAGGACTCTAGACGGTAACTTCTTTCTATGACTTGGTACAGTGATATCCCACGAATGGGGGAAAAAGAGCAGAAGGCTGTATAAATCAAACTCCCCCACCAACTGAGTCAGAGGCCAGGTAGTTTGCTATTTCACAATCATTGAATCAAACAGCATGAAAGAAGACTGTTCAGTCCAATATAACTGTGCCAGCTCTTTAGAAGATCAATCCAATTAGTCCCACTCCTCAGGTCCCCATGCGTCCTGTATTTTTTCTTTTTAAAATATATATTCAATTCCATTTTGAAAGATGCGCTAGCTAATTGTGTGCCAATGGACGGCCACTCTGTATCAACAATTAGAAAATAAAATGTGTTAAATTATCAAGGGTTGAATAAATAAATATTGATATCAATATTGCAGTGTGATGTGACATACTGGAAAGCTATTTCTCCTTTTCCAGTCTTTGCTGTAATAATAATAATCTTTATTGTTACAAGTAGGCTTACATTAACACTGCAATGAAGTTACTGTGAAAAGTCCCTGGTCGCCACATTCCTGTTCGGATACACTGAGGGAGAATTCAGAACGTCCAAGTTACCCAATAGCAAGTCTTTCGGTACTTGTGGGAGGAAACCGGAGGAAGCCCACACAGACACGGGGAGAACGTGCAGACTTCGCACGGACAGTGACCCAAGCCGGGAATTGAACCTGGGACCCTGGCACTGTGAAGCCATAGTGCTAACCACTATGATACTGTGCTGCGCAAGTTCAAGTTTTCCGATGTGCTGCATTTCACCGTTCGGAGTGGAGGCCCCTGTAGGCCTGGATGAAGTGGGTTGGCGGTATAATACATGGCGGCTGCAGCACCTCCACTTCACCCTTGTTGCCAGTGTAGAAACTGACAGGAGACACAACAAGAACGCATGGTAGGGTAGAAATGAACAACTGTTTTATTACGATGTACCCAAATACCAAAACTGCAACTCCTCTCCCCAAAGAGCCACCCCCCTGACCTGCACCCAGGACAGGGTTTTTATACAGAGTGGTTCCCCCTTGTTAAGGGGAAACCCCACCCCCAATTACCAGAAGCATTCATATTCAGGTGTGTAAGGGGGCAAAATTGTATAGAGCACAGTCCTTGTCCCCCAAAGAGGTCCTAACAATTTTGCTTTTTCACGACCTCCTGATGTTTCAAAGTGCTTTATGCCAATGAAGGGGTGAGAAACAGTTAATCTTGGAAGTCTATGATCTTTGCATTTGAACCAATTTCTGATGCTCCTCAAATCCTGGCCAACCTGCTGAGTATTTCCAGCATTTACTGCTTTTATTGATGTTATAGTGTTCTTTGATGCCAGCAGTCACACTCCCAGTACCCAATGTATATAACGGTTGCAAAAATCTTGTTTTTTGTTTACAAACATAGGCAAACTTGGCAATATATTCTAAATTATCACCAATGCAATCTATTGCAAGACTAAATATCCATCCAGCTTTAAAATTTACTGGTTCAAATGAGGCTCAAAAGATATTCGATGGTTTTGGGGAGACATGGTGTAGGCATCTGTGAATGTCTTATTGTACTGAACCTAACTGAATCAGAGAGAGCATTATCCTAGCTAAACGGATAGAGACTGCGACACAAACCTCCAGAGCTCCCAGTCTCAGCATGAATGGATGAGATAGGGTGAAAAACAGAGTCAACCAAATATTGTCCTCCGCTCATGTGCAACCTCGAAAGTTCATTTGAAGACATAGGATTCATCGGTATATTTAGCTACAGGCAAATATCTCTGTAGGTATTAAAAAGGAAAACTGCAATGCAGCTAAAGCTTGTTAAATTAAACCTCTGTTCTCCACAGACTGTCCTCTAGATTGGCACAATATTCCAGTCGTCCAACATGTTCCATCACTACCTTTTTAAAAATAAAGCTCCAGTTGGCATGAAACAAACTGCCCATCTGGTCATTCACAGACACAAGAATGGGTATGAATTTAAAACAGGCCAAAGTATTTGAAAAGACATCCCATGGACATGGACCAGGTTATACAAGTGGTGATTTATCCCAACACTTCCCTCAGTGACAGGAATAGCCATTCAATGTCAGTTTGATCACAGGGGCACATTACAAGGCATTAATGCTTACTAGATTTGATTATAGTCATTTGAAGCCAGTTATAACTCTTGACATGGTCCAAAGTGGGATATGTTATCACCATAGAATCATCAGCATTTACAGCACAGGAGGCAGCTGTTTGGCCCATCATGTACCTGCTGGCACTCTGCAAGAGAAATTCACCTAGTGCATCCTCCCTCTCGCAAATTTTCTTCTTTTCTGATAAAAGCCTGATCCCCTTTTGAATTCTGACAGTGGTGTAGATAGATTCAATCAGGCAGTGCACTCAGACCATATAACCATACACTGAATAAAAAAAAGTTCTCTTTGTGTCACCATTGCTTCTTTTGCCAATTACTTTATCTTGAACCCTTTGGTTCTCCTTTTGATATCTATTAAATGTGCTCTAAACCTTCTCTTCTCCAAAGAGAATAGTCCCAGCTTCTGCAATCTGATGCAACTAAAACCGCACCTCGGGTATCCTAGCAGTTCGTTTATTCTACAGGCAATTCTGAATCTCTTCAGAAACATGATGGACAGGTGGCATAATCAAGACTTCAAATAGAAAACCTAAAAAGCCTTGTTGGGTCTGTGAGCATCCAAACAATAGGGCTTGGTGACACAGGAGCTTCCTTCCACAGCTGTGCTCGAACACAGGACCTTTCTACTTTAATGTCGCCAATATGGGGCGAGGTATCAATCGAAGACATCAAATGTACAGGAAAGAGAGCCAGTTTAGTTGCTTCTGTACTGTAATAATATCATAGTTATCATAGAATTTACAGTGCAGAAGGAGGCCATTCGGCCCATCGAGTCTGCACCGGCTCTTGGAAGGAGCACCCTACCCAAGGTCAACGCCTCCACCCTATCCCCACAACCCAGTAACCCCACCCAACACTAAGGGCAATTTTGGACACTAAGGGCAATTTATCATGGCCAATCCACCTAACCTGCACATCTTTGGATTGTGGGAGGAAACCGGAGCACCCTGAGGAAACCCACGCACACACGGGGTGGATGTGCAGACTCCGCACAGACAGTGACCCAAGCCGGAATCGAACATGGGACCCTGGAGCTGTGAAGCAATTGTGCTATCCACAATGCTACCGTGCTACTGCTGGTAAAGAATCAACCATGAAACAGCTAGAGGACAGGCAAAGAAAACACGATCAGCCAGAGCATTATTCTACCATACAACACTAAACTTTATTTGGAAAGCGGACAATTGTAGCTGGAAGGTCTGCTCCTAGCTACACAAAAGAAGTTGTTCGGCTGTACAGCGGCATTCTTGGATTTTTCACTGAGGTCCCAGTATTGGGTGACATATTACCCCATATGATTCCTGAACTTCACAACAGGCCCATCCTAGCAGCTGGTTCACAGCAAAAGGACTGAAAGGCAAGGCAAGATCTCAACCCCTGGACACCAGAGTGGGGGGGAAAAAATGTACAGAACCAGAAATGAATACACACAGGAGAGGATACACAGACACTGTGGTTGTGGTACAATTTTGAGCTAAATGTCCAGTCTACAAGGACTGCATTTGGAGGAGCCTACCTCTACAGCAGCGTATTTTCCAAGTAGCTAGCAAACTCTGCTCCAAGATAAAATGTCATTTGAGTGTTAATCGGGTATTCCCATTTATTAATATACATCCAGCAGCCGATCACTCATTGGTAGTTGTCAATATGTGCAGCACGGTAGCATAGTGGTTAGCACTGTGGCTTCACAGCGCCAGGGTCCCAGGTTCAATTCCCGGCTGGGTCACTGTCTGTGTGGAGTCTGCACGTTCTCCCAGTGTCTGCGTGGGTTTCCTCCGGGTGCTCCGGTTTCCTCCCACTGTCCAAAGATGTGCAGGTTAGGTGGATTGGCCATGCTAAAATTGTCCTTAGTGTCCAAAAAATGTTAAGAGGGGTTATTGGGGTTTGGGGGATAGGGTGGAAGCAAGGGCTTCAGTGGGTCGGTGCAGACTCGATGGGCCGAATGGCCTCCTTATGCACTGTATGTTCTAATATATTTATGACGTGGAGATGCCAGCGTTGGGACTGGGGGGGGGGGGCACAGTAAGAAGTCTTACAACACCAGGTTAAAAGTCCAACAGGTTTGTTTCAAATCACTAGCTTTCGGATCACCCGAGGAAGGAGCAGTGCTCTGAAAGCTAGTGATTTGAAACAAACCTGTTGGACTTGAACCTGGTGTTGTAAGATTTCTTACTGTAATATATTTATGGAACTGGCTAATACAGGGAATATTTATCAGAATGACTACATTTCAAAATGTATTTGACTGGAAAGCATCCTGGGCCATTCCGAATAGCGCCCATAAATACAAGTCTTTCTTTTTTCTTCCGTTGAATTGTGACATGGACGTGCCAAATTTGTAGAGACTTGAACAAATTATTGGGAATTTTAGGCAGTTTGAACAAAGATCGGCATTGGCCCGGAAACTGCAAATGAAAGTACCACCTGGATAATGTGGGATGGTTTGGTGGTTTAAGGGTGCAAGCTGCATAAGCGGGAGACAAACAGCATCGATGAAGAATAACCCCACTGCAGTGAGGATGAAAAAAACAACCTGAGAATTCACCGAATGGCTCTGTGCAAAGTGCTTCTTCCAGGTACACGATATAGTTTTTTAAAAATGAGCCAACAAACCAAAGTGTAATTGTTTTTAAATGGGAGGCACGATGTCAGTGGTTGGCACTGCTGCCTCACAGTGCCAGGGATCGGGTTCACTTCTGGCCTCGGGTGACTGTGAAATTTGTACTTTCTTCCGGTTTCCTTTGTCAGTCCTAAGATGTGCAGGTTAGATGAATTGGCCATGCTAAAATTGTCCCTTAAATATCCAAAAAGTTAAGTGGGGTTACTGGGATAGGGTTGGGGTGTGGGCCTAGGTAGGGTGCTCTTTCCAAGGGTTGGTGCAGACTTGATGGGCTGAATTGCCTCTCTTTGCACTGTAGGGATTCTATGATTCTATGAAACCACTGCACCAGGACTCCACAAAAACATCTGGTAGGATCACACCATTAGCAGGTTCTTAAATATGAAATGGGTTTTTGTGAAGCTCAATGTCATGAAGAGTATTATTTTCTTAATTAAAAATTTACAGCCCTGGAGATGAGGAAAATAATAGCAAGCATTTCAACTAAAGACAAGACTGTTCCACCGTAATGAATTCCTGCTCTCTAGCTCAGAGCTACAAGTCTATGAATCATAATAGTGGGACTATGGGATAGAGCAGGGTTAGTCTACATTTGATCTCAGTCTAAAGTTTAGTTCAATGGGTATTAACTTATAACATGTGCAAAGCATTTCCATTTCAGAATAATTAACTCCAAATGATTCAACAAATATCACATATATGCCACCCGCTTCAACAAGCTGTGATCAGAGAACCATTTCTGGCATAAGGATGGCTCCAGAAATGTTCAGAATGCAAATTAAACACAAATAACATGCGTCAACTGGATTTCAAATCAGCAATCTCATTCTGCTGTTCAAAAGTCAATGACAAACCACACAAATCTATTCTCAAAAGTCATTACAACATTGTAATCCACCCCCCACCCCCGGGGCAGCACAGTGGCGCAGTGGGTAGCATGGCACCAAGAGCCCAGGTTCGATCCGGGCTCTGGGTCATTGTCCACGGGGAGTTTGCACATTCTCCCAGTGTTGGTGTGGGTTTCACCCCCACAACCCAAAAGATGTGCAAGTTAAGTGGATTGGCCACGCTAAATTGCCCCTTAATTGGAAAAAAAATGAATCGGGTACTCTAAATTTATTTATTTTTTTAAAACATTGCAATCCCCGGATTAAATTATAAATGGTAACTCAATCCTGGGTGTCGTTCTGCACATAAACCACTCTAACCCCTCGGTTAACTCACAACCTGGAATTTTCCTCATGTTCAAATCATTTAAACCTATTAAATCTCAAACTGTAACTCACTCCCTGGTATCATTTTATATGTAAACCACCCAAATTCCTTCATTGTTCTGATTAATTTGATCTTGGGAGGTATATATTTCTGTCTGGACCTGCATTTATTGCCATCCACACATACCCAGAACCTCGGACATAACATCTGAGAAACCCTGTTGGAGCCCCATCAGCTTTGGGCACGCCCAAAACTGGTAGACATGATTCGAGGGCCCTCCCCCGCACACCGCCTATACCCATCTTCCACCCTCACAAAGAACCATCTCATCCTCACCAGCATCATGTGAGCCCTATTCACCAGCTTAAACTGGATGAGGTGTAGCCTCGCACACAACGAGGATGAGGTTTGCAGCCTCGCACACAACGAGGACGCGTTCACCCTCTGCAAGGCCTCCACCCCACCTTCCCTTCACCCAAATCCCAGCCCGCACCTCCCCTCCCAGCTCCTCCTCCCATTTACGCTTAATCCCCTCCACCGGGGCACCCTCCTTCTCCATCAATTCTTTGTAGATATCTGGCACCCTCCCCTCCCCCATATCCTCCTCCGACAACAACCTGTCCTGCAATACTGGAGGCGGCAGCCCCGGGAACAACAGCACCTCTATCCTAACAAAATCTTTCACCTGCAGGTACCTAAAGCCGTTCCCTTTGGGTAACTCATACAATTTCTCCAACCCCAGTTCTCCAACTCCAACTCCTCCAGCCCTGCAAACTTGTCCCCGATGAACAAATCTCTAAAGTACTCCATCGCCACCTGCTACCATCCCCGGAACCTCGCATCCAATCCTGCCGGCACAAACCTATGGTTGTCATATATTGGCGCCCACAACATGCCCTCCAGCCCAAAACATGGCCTGCACTGGCTTCACACCTGTAACACCAAAACCACCACTGGATTCACAGAGTCCCTTACCGGCAAGAACGGAAGAGATGCCAACAACAGTGCCCTCAAATTCTTCCCCTACAAGGCACCACCACCATTCCTCCAATCCTGCCCACTGGGTCGGAGATATATAATAACAAATCGTCCGCATATGGCAAGACTCTAGGCATGGCAACCCCCGTCCCCGCCACAATCCCTCAACATCCATAAGTGCCATAGCCAACGGCTCTATCACCAAAGCAAAAATCAACCTGGAGAGCAGGCACCCGTCTCGTCCCACGACGTAACCCCGAACTCATCCGGTTCATCCGCACACTCGCCACCCTGTACAACAGCCAAACCCAATCCACAAACCCCTGCCCAAGCCCCAACCGCCCTAGCACCTCCAACAAATATGGCCAGTCCCCCCGATCAAAGGCCTTCTCCACGTCCATTGCCACTAGTACTTTTACCTCCTGCTCTTCAGAGGGCATCATAATTACATTAAGCAGCCTGTGCCATTCGCCAACAGCTCCTGTCCATTCACAGACCGTGTCTGCTCCTCCCCATCACAGTCCTCTATTTGCAATTCCAACACCTTCGCCAACAACTTTGCATCGACATAGTGTGCTACGACCCACACTGCTCCAGGTCTTTATCTTTCTTTTAAGATCAGGGAGATGGAAAGCCTGCAACATATGGGGGAGGGGGAGAGGGGGGGAAAACTTCCTATAAAGCTCTACTGGGACCCCACCCCGGCCCAGGGACCGCCCTGCCTGCATCACACCCATGCTGCCCATCACCTGCCTCGGCCCAATCGGGGCCCCCAGCCCCTGCACCCTCTCCCACTCCACCTTATGGAACTCCAACCTGGAATCATCTCATCCCCTCCTCCCTGGCCGGAGGCCTTATAGAAGGCCTCAGATGTCCCATTCACCCCACCCCCCCCGGGTCCATCACCACCCTACCACTCTCATCCCTCACCCTCCCAAACTCCCTCTCCGCTGCCTCCTTCCCCAGCTGATGGGCCAGCAGCTTGCTCACCTTTTCCCCGTACTTAGAAACTGGCCCTCTGCAACTGCCTCACCACCTTCCCTGTGGACACCAACACAAACTTCATCTGGGGCCTCTGCCTCTCCTTCAATAACCACTCCTCCAGTGCCACCGAGTACCTCCGATCTACCCTCAATCTCCTCTACCAGCCTCACCTTCGCCTCTCTCCCTGTGTGCCTGGATCAAAATAAATTCCCCCCTAACTACAGCCCTAAGTGCCTCCCATAGCATGGCGGCTGTGACCCCCCCCCCCCCCCCTCCCCCCCGTATTGTAGTACAGGGGTTAACGCTGTTGCTTCACAGTGCCAGGGTTGATTCCCGGCTTGGGTCACTGTCTGTGCGGAGTCTGCACGTTCTCTCAGTGTCTGCGTGGGTTTCCTCCGGTTGCCTCCCACAAGTCCTGAAAGACATGCTTGTTAGGTGGATTGGACATTCTGAATTCTGTCTCGGTGTACCCGAACAAGTGCTGGAGTGTGGCGGCTAGGGGCTTTTCACAGTAACTTCATTGCATAGTTAATGTACGTCTACTTGTGACAATAAAGATTATTATTATTGCGCACCGGGTGTATTCCCAGATCAACATTTTTGTTTTGGACAAGGCACTGCTGCAGACGGTGGCAGACTCGGAATACTCGCAATTGTGGTTTACGACCATGCGCCACATTGAGTGGATTTGCGGGTGGTGCAGGTAGCGGCCGAACGGCCGCAGTCAAGGTTAGATGTGGGACTGTTGCCGGTTGAGGGGGGGGGGGGGGGGGGGGTGAGCAGGTGAGGGCTGCCATTCGGGGTGGATGAGGGCATGTGTGAGCGGGTGGGGGCTCCAGAGATGATATAGTATAATATATAATCATCTTTATTGTCACAAGTAGGCTTACATTAACACTGCAACCAAGTTACTGTGAAAAACCTTAGTCGCCAAATGACCAAACAGCATGTCTTTCGGGACTTGTGGGAGGAAACCGGAGCACCTGGAGGAAACACACACAGACACAGGGAGAACGTGCAGACTCCACACAGACAGTGACCAAAGCTGGGAATCGAACCTGGGACCCTGAAGCTGTGAAGTAACAGTGCTACCCACTGTGCTACCGTACATGGGTGAAGTATAGGAACTCCTTCGCCTTCCCAAACAGTTCTGGCCCCCGTGCGCTCCATGAACCCTCTCAACTCTATATCGCCACCGCGACACCCTCGCCGACTTTGGACTCAACCAGTCCAAACTCTGATCTGGGACCGTATTGAAATCACCACCCATAATCAGCTGATGTGTGTCCTGCTCCGGGATCCTTTCCAACACCCGGCTCAAAGTCCATGCCTTCCCAACTGTGCTCCAACCAAAGAAAGAACCAACCCAAAACCACCATCCCCCAACCTCACTCACATTAACTAGCCCACACAGCTATCATGGTGTCCCCCGCCCAGGGTCTCAGCCTTCCCCATACCCTTCCATTCCACCCCTCCCCCAAACCTTCCCAATCAACAACAAAAAGAGAAACAAAAGGCACACACCATCACCGCTCCGCCATCGAAACAGACCCCCAATTCTCCCAACCAATGTGCCCCACAATTCACACAAAACTCCTCCCAAAGGTCAATGTCCACACACTTTCCCAGTCCATGGTCCCTCAAGTCCACCGCCTTCTCCGGGAAGTCAAAATAAAATTCCTGTTTTTGAAGAGTCACCAACAAGCGGGCAGGGTACAAATCCCCAAACCTCACCCCCTTCTTGCAGAGAGCAGCCTTTATCCGATTGTATCCGGCCCTCCGCTAAGCCAGCTCCGGACCCAGGTCCTGGTAAATCCGCAACTCACTCCCTTCCCAGGTGCACTTTGTTTGCCTCGCCCACCTCAGAATCTTTTCTTTATCCAGAAATCGATGCAGCCTCAACACTATCGACCTCGGCGGTTCCCTTACCTGCGGCCTCCGTCTCAACGCCCTGTGCGCCCGATCCACCTCAAGGGGTCAGTGAAAGGCCCCCTCCCCCATCAGCTTCTCCAGCATGTTTGCCACAAACTTGGAGGGTTCCGTTCCTTCGATGCCTTCAGGCATCCTAACAATCCTCAAATTCTGCCTCCTTGCTGGCTCTTCGGCTCCTCCAATTTCTCTCTCTGGCTGCCTATTGCCGTCCCCTATCTCCACCGCAGCGAGGTCAGACGATCCTCATGCTCCACCACAGAATCCCCAGGCCTCGAGCCTCCTGCCTCTGCTCCATTCACTCAATCACCACCCTAAGCGGCTGTACAACCTTGGCCAAATCCTTAGGCCTCTTTCCTCTGCTGCTGAAATTTGCAATTTAAAAACTCCACCAGCTGCTCCATCGACCACTGGGCACGTAGTGCTGCCCCCTTGCCCTCCGTCACCTTCACCTGTGTCACACCACAAAAACCTTCCTGCTCCAACTGGTCTCTTTTACTCGTGGCGCTTCTCACCCTCTGATCCATACACCAACCTCACCAGAGGATTATTACACCTTCCCTCGGCACTCATACATCTTTTGCCCTCAAACATCACAACATTCGGGAGGAAAGGACCAGAAAAATCCACTTGAGCGGGAGCCATCAAATTGTGCGACCACTCACTCCATGGCCGCCACCAGAAGTCCCGTTCCCCAGGATGTTCTTAATGTGGGATTTGACAATGGCAACGTCATTGAAACGAGTGGGGAAATGGTTAGATTGCCTTTTGAAGATTTTCACTGCGGGGCATGTGTGGGTGAATGTTACTTGCCACATATCAAGCCAAGCTGGACTGTTGTACAGGCCTTGCTGCATGCAGTATGGACTGATTCAGTATCGGAGTTGGAATGGTACTGAACATTGTACATACAGCAGCAAATATCCTCACTTTATTATTCTTTCATGCCATGTGGGAATGGCTAGCAACTCCATCCCTAATTTCCCCATGCGGAGGGGTGGAGTTACACCTGCATTGTGAGGAAGTTTTGGGATTTTGATCCAGTGACAGTGAAGAAATGGCAATATAGTTCCAAGTCAGGGTGGTGCATGGCTGGACGGGAACTTTCATGTAGCGTACAAGCATCTGCTGCCTTTATCCTTCGAGGTGGTGGAGGTCACAAGTTTGGAAGGTGTTGTTGAAGTTCATCTTGTGCACCAATGGTGGAGGGAGTGAATGTTTAATTTGGTGAATTGAGTGCCAATTAGTGGACTGCTTTGTCCTGGATGATGTCAAGTTTCTGGAATGCTGTCGAAGCCACATTCATTCAGGCAAGCACTCCTGACTTGGGCCTTGTAGATGTTGAACAGGCTTTGGAGAGTCAGGAGGAGAGTTTCTCACCTCAGAATTCCCAATCTCTGATCTGCTCTTGCAGCCACAATATTTATATGTCAGTCCTGTTAAATTTCTGGTCGATGGTCACCCCAGGAGGATAATAGTGGGGGAATTCAGCAATGGTAATGCTATTCAATGTTGATGAGTGATCCCAATCTCTGACCTGTTCTTGTGGACACAATACTAATATGGCAGGTTCAGTTACATTTCTGGTCAATGGTAACCCCAGGATGTTTATAGTGGGGGATTCAGCAATGGTAATGCTATGGAGTGTTGACAGGTGATGTCAAGGCAAGATGCTAGATTCTCGCTTGTTGGACAGTCATTGTCTGGCACTTGTGTGGCATGAATAGAACTTGCCACTTATCAACTCAAGCCCGAATATTGTGCATCATGTGGATACTGATTGCCTCAATATCTGAAGGGTTGCAAAGGGCACTTACGAGCACAATCAACTGACCTTAAGATGGAGGGAAGGTCATTGAAGCAGCTGAAGATTATTGGGACTCGGACACTATCCAGAGGGACTCCTGCAGTAATTTCTAGTGGATGAGGTAATTGGCCTCCGATTACAATCACCTTCCTTTGAATTAGGTGTGAAGTCAATCAGTGGAGAGTATTCCCTTGATCCCAATGGTTTCAATTTTGCTTGGGTTGTTCTGATGTCATACTTAGTAAAATGCTGCCTTGATGTGAAGGACCACTCTCACATATCCTGTGGAATTCAACTCTTTTGTCTGTTTTGGACCAGACTGCAATGGGGTCTGGGAGTGGTCCTAGTGGAGCTCAAATGGAGCATCAGCAAGCAGATTATTGTTGCGTAAACACTGCTTGATTCTCAATGCATTCTCAATGACAGCTTTGGTTAGAGCTCTTCGATTAACAGATTGACAGGGCAATATTATTATTTGCTCTGCTTTTTGTGGACTGGACCTATGTGGGCAATTTTTCATATTGTCGGGTAGGTTCCAGTATTTTTCCTATACTTGAATAGGTTGTCTTGGGGGAAGGCTAGTTCTGGAGCACAAATCTTCAGTACCACAGCCAAGATGTTGTTTGGGCTGTACCCAGTGCCTTTGGCCATTTCTTTAAAAAAAAAAAAAAAAATTTAGAATACCCAATTAATTTTTTCCAATTCAGGGGCAGTTTAGCGTGGCCAGTCCACCTATCCTGCACATCTTTGGGTTGTGGGGGTGAAACCCACGCAAACACGGGGAGAATGTGCAAACTCCACACGGACAGTGACCCAGAGCCAGGACCTCGGCGCTGTGAGGCAGCAGTGCTAACCACTGCCACCATGCTGCCCCACCTTTGACCATTTCTTGATATGGCATGGAATATATTGCATTGACTGAAGACCAATATCTCCGATGCTGGAATCCTTATGAAGCAACTGAGATGGTTCATCCAGGGAGAGGGAGTGGTTTTGAGAAGAGATGGCTGTGGGGTCTCTGGGAAGGCAGGGTAGGGGGCTAATGGGGACTAGGGCCAGGGCTGAGTCCCACCTGTTGGGCAGAGACAGGAGTAGAAGCAATGATTGATAGGAGGAGCAAGGAGGTGAGAGACCTCCAGTCCGGGCGGTGATGTGTGCGGGCTCGGGAGACCAATGAAGCGAGCAAGAATTTTCTTGCATTTCAAGAGCTTGAAAGCTGACGTAGTGCTGCCACAAGAGACCCACATGAGGGTGAAGGACCAAGTGATGCTTCGGAAGGGCTGGGTGAGTCAGGTGTTCCACTCGGGCTCTGATATTAGGACCCGGGAGCTCGCGATTCTGGTGGGTAAGAGGGTGATGTTCCAGATGGCGGTGTTGGTGCTGATCAGGGGGGGTTCGGCAGTTTACGCAGGCTTGGGGGTCAGTGTAGGAGTATGGAGAAAAGGCCAGCCTCTTGTTGGCGGGCCTGCTCCATTGGTAGGTGGCTGCGAGAGAGATTGTTCAGTTCCGGGATGAGACAGGGGAGCTGGTGGTGGCACTGGAGCAGGTGAACAAGGCATTTGAAGAGTTCAACAAGGATTTGTAGAAGTCAGAGCCTCCGGGGGATGAGTCAGACATCAGGCAGTTTTTGAGGCGATTGGAGTGTCCTGAAGTAGGAGAGGGTAGGGTTGGAGGAGCCAGTAAGGCTGTAAGTAGCACAGCTAGCGATGGGGAAAATGCAGACAGGTAAGCCACCGGGGCCGAATGGCTTTCCGTTTTAAAAATTGTTTATGTATAAGTTGGCGCCGCTGTTGGTGGAGATGTTTGAGGATGCGGTGGCCAAGGGGGCATTGCCAGAGACAATGGGACAGGCATCCATATCATTACTGCTTAAAAAGGACAAGGTCCTGTACAATACTCCCAAAGCGAGCATCCAAACTAACACCACCGCTCTGAGTACTTTCAGCTGCAGAGAGGAACAAGACAGGGCTGCCCCCTGTCCCCACTCTTGTTCGCGCTAGCGGTCGAATCCCTGGCGATAGTCCTGCGGGATGCAAAAAGCTGGAAGGGAATCCAGAGAGGAGACAGAGCACAGAGTCTCACTCTATGCAGATGACCTGCTCCTCTATGTCTCGAAACCACAGGAGGGACTGAAGGCAATACTGCAAATACTGAAAGAGTTTGGAACCTTCTCGGGCTACAAACTTAACCTGGTCAAAAGAGGCATTCCCAGTGAATCCAAACGGGGGAAGGAAGAGAGCTGGAGGGGCTCCCGTTCAGAACGGCCCAGGACAGATTCCGTTACCTGGCGATCCAGATAGCCAGAGACTGGACACAGATCCACAAGTGGAACCTGACCAGCCTGGTGGAGGAAGTAAGAAGAGACCTTCAAAGGTGGGGCTCACTCCCACTCTCCCTGGCGGGGAGAGTGCAGACGATCAAGATGAACGTACTGCCAAGGTTCCTCTTCCTGTTTAGATCCATTCCGATTTTCATCCCCAAGGCCTTTTTCTAAAACATAAGACAGGCTAATCATGGCGTGTGTGTGTGTGTGTGTGTGTGTGTGTGTGTGTGTGTGTGTGTGGTAAGAACCCAAGAATTCTCATAGAGACACTTCAAAGAAGGAAATCAAAGGGGTCTTGGCCTTACCAAACCTACAATACTACCACTGGGCAGCAACGGCAGAAAGAGTGAGGGGATGGATACAAGAACTCAACACAAATTGGGTACAAATGGAGGAGGCATCCTGCAAAGGAACAACCCTCCGGGCCCTAGCCACAGCAGCACTCCCATCCTCTTCAACAAGATACACAACGAGCCCAGTGGTAGCGGCCACGCTAAGAACGTGGACCCAGCTGAGACAACACCTCGGGATAACCAAAATGTCCCCACGGCTCCCATATGCGGCAATCACAGATTCCCCCCAGCCATGCTGGATACCACCTTCAAAAGATGGAGGCGGGACGGGGGCACACTGATGGTTGGGGATTCTACGTAGGGCACAGACTGAAAACACTGGACGAACTGACGAGAAAGTGGAAACTAGCAAAAGGACAGGAAACGAGACACCTCCAAATAAAACACTTCCTCCGCAAAGAGACAGTAGGGTACCCCGGGGTCCCAGAAACCACACTAGTAGAGGTCCTTGTGCCTATGTAGGAAAATATACGGACAGAGCCCGGACTCCACTGGACAAGTCCACACAAAAATGGGAGTGTGAGACCACGGTGTTCTGATATTAGAGGTTGTACGGTAGAACCTGCACTACAGGTTCACCTGGGCCCCTGCATGCTAGCTCTGCCTGGGAGACAGGGTATAAATATGAGTGGCCTCCAGCTCGCAGCCATTTCACCAGCTGCTGTGGGAGGCCACACATCTGATACTAATAAAGCCTCAGTTTGGATTCAACTTAGTCTCCAGTCAAATTGATCGTGCCTCAATTTATTAGTATCAGATTCAGAAGATGGACTTCCGTATTAAACCAGATTGCCTACAGCTGGATCCACACGCAAGCAATGCCAGAAAGGACTTTCAGCACTGGCTAGCTTGTTTTGAAGCGTATATCAACGCGGCGCCGACCCCTGTTCCAGAGGCTTAGAAGATCCAGATCTTATTCTCCAGGCTCAGCTCCAAAGTCTTCCTGCTGATTCAGGAAGCGCCAAACTACGCCGAAGCCATGACTCGACTCAAGGACAATTACGAGCAGAAGATTCATTGTAAATTCAATGATAATCTATGATTAATCTAGGACAAAGGTTCAGCACAACATCGTGGGCCGAAGGGCCTGTTCTGTGCTGTATTTTCTAAGACAAACACGCTCTTCGCCAGGCACGCACTCGCAACTCGTGTTCAACTACCTGGTGAGTCCATCGAAGACTTCTGGAGGGCCCTAATCCCACTAGTTCGGCACTGTGACTGCCAGGATGTTACAGCTAAGGGAGCACTCTGATCTCCTTATGCGGGACTCTTTTGTGACGGGGATTGGATCCGATATTATCAGGCAGCGGCTCCTAGAAGGGGCCACGCGCGACCTTGCAGAGACTAAAACACTAGTGCTCTCCATGATGGTCGCCCTGCACAATGCCCTACGCCCCCAACCGCGTGGCCCACTCTTCCTCTGCTTCATGGGCCCCACACGCAGCCGCCACAGCGGGGGCGCTACCCACCCAATATGCCTGCGCTACGCGCCAGCCAGCGATCCCCGGGGGGCCCCAATGCTATTTCTGCAGCCAGCAAAAACACCTCCACCAACGCTGCCCGGCCCGCGCTGCCCTTTCTAAGGCCTGCGGGAAGAAGGGCCACTTCGCTGCGGTGCGCCAGGCCCGCTCAGCGGCCGCGGTCACCCCCATCCCCCCGCCACGGACAATGGTCACCGCCATCCTCCTCTCCTCCCAGGCCATGTGCGACCATTGGGCGCCGCCATCTTCTCCTCCGCACAACATGTGCATTTCATGGGCGCCGCCATCTTGCTCCTACCCTGCAACGTGCGTTCCATGGGCGCCGCCATTTTGTAACCCCCAGGATCTCCGGGTGCCGCCATCTTGTCCACCCCGCAGCACATGGACACCAACGGCATTCCAGGACCTCAACTCAACGGCCGCCTCACTACCCGACGATGAACCACGGCTCGCCTCCATGGCACTCGACCAGATGGCCTGGCCAACGCATCCGCCAGCGTGAAAGTCAACGGCCATGTGACCTCCTGCCTACTGGACTCTGGGAGCACAGAGAGCTTTGTACACCCAAATACGGTAAGGCGCTGCTCCCTTAAGATACACCCTACCATTCAAAATATCTTCCTGGCCTCTGGACCCCATCGCGGAGCGATCCGGGGGTACTGCACGGTCACGCTCAAGGGCATAGAATTCCACAGCTTTCACCTCTACCTCCTCCCTAACCTCTGCGCTGCACTTATCCTCGGCCTGGACTTCCAGTGCAACCTCCGGAGCCTGCCCCTTAAATTCGGCGGACCCTTACCACCTCTCACTGTGTGCGGCCTCGCGACCCTAAAGGTCGATCCTTCTTCACTCTTTGCCAATCTAACTCCAGATTGCAAACCCGTCGCCACCAGGAGCAGATGGTACAGCACCCAGGATAAGGCCTTCATCAGGTCCGAGGTCCAGCGGTTGCTTCAGGAAGGCATCAGAGGCCAGCAACAGACCCTGGAGAGCTCAAGTGGTAGTGGTTAAATCTGGGGAGAAAAACCGAATGGTCGTGGACTCCAGCCAGACCATCAACAGGTACACGCAGCTCGACACGTACCCACTCCCACGCATATCTGAAATGGTTAACCAGGTTGCACAGTACCGGGTCTTCTCAACAGTGGACCTGAAATCCACTTACCACCAGCTCCCCATCCGTAAATCGTCCATCCACCGCCTTCGAGGCAGACGGCCGGCTATATCACTTCCTTAGGGTCCCCCTTTGGCGTCACCAAAGGGAGATGGACCGAATGGCCGACCGGTATGGTTTGCGGGCCACGTTTCCGAACCTAGACAATGTGACCATCTGCGGCCATGACCAGCAGGACCACGACGCCAACGTCGCTAAATTTCTTCGCACCGCCACTCTCCTCAACCTCACGTATAACAAGGAGGAGTGTGTGTTCCGCACAAACTGCCTAGCCATCCTCGGCTACGTGGTCCAGAACAGAGGTCTGGGGCCCGATCCCGACCGCATGCGCCCCCTCATATGGAGCTTCCCCTCCCCCACTGCCCCAAGACCCTCAAACATAGCCTGGGGTTCTTCTCATATTACACGCAGTGGGTCCCAAACTATGCGGACAAGGCCTGCCCACTCACTTCCCCCTGACGACCAAGGCCCAACAGGCCTTCGCCCGGATCAGAGCTGATATTGCCAAAGCGGGAATGCACGCTGTAGACGAAACACTTCCCTTCCAAGTAGAAAGCGACGCATTGGACGTCGCCCTTGCCGCCACCCTCAACCAGGCAGGCAGGCCCGTGGCATTCTTTACCCGCAGCCTCCATGCCTCTGAAATTCGCACTCGTCCATCGAAAAAGAGGCCCAGTCTATCGTTGAGGCTGTGCGACATTGGAGGCATTACCTGGCCGGCAGGAGATTTACTCTCCTCACTGACCAACGGTCGGTAGCCTTAATGATCAACACACAGCGGGGCAAGATCAAAAATGATAAAATCTTGCGGTGGAGAATCGAGCTCTCCACCTATAATTACGAGATTAAGTATCGCCCTGGCAAACTCAACGAGCCCCCAGACACCCTATCCTAAGGTGCATGTGCCAGCACACAGGTAGACCGACTCCGGACCCTGCACGACAGCCTTTGTCACCCAAGGGCCACTCGGTTGTACCATTTCATTACGGCGCAAAATTTGCCCTTCTCCGTCGAGGAAGTAAGGACAATCACCAGGGACTGCCAGGTCTGTGCAGAGTGCAAGCCGCGTGTGCCTGGTGAAGGCCTCCCGCCCCTTTGGAAGCCTCAACGTGGATTTCAAAGGCCCCCTCCCCTCCACCGATCGACACACACATTTCCTCAGTGTGATCGATGAATACTCCCGGTTTCCCTTCGCCATCCCAGGCCCCGACATGACGTCTGCCACCGTCATTAAAGCCCTTAATTCTATCTTCACCCTGTTCGGTTTCCCCGCCTACATCCAGTGACAGGGGATCCTCATTCATGAGTGATGAGCTGCGTCAGTTCCTGCTCAGCAGGGGCATCGCCTCCAGCAGAACGACGAGCTTCTCCCCCCGGGGAAACAGACAGGTAGAAAGGGAGAATGGGACGGTATGGAGGGCCGTTCAGCTGGCCCTGCGGTCCAGAAATCTCCCGGCCTCCCACTGGCAAGAGGTCCTTCTTTGTGCACTACATTCCATTTGTTCATTACTCTGCACTGCCACTAACAGTACACCACATGAACGTCTTTTTGCCTTCCCCAGGAAGTCCACATCTGGGGTATCGCTCCCAACTTGGCTTACAGGTCCGGGAACCGTGCTTCTCCGTAAACATGTGTGGCTCCACAAGGCAGATCAGTTGGAGGAGAGGGTGCACCTACTCCACGCAAACCCACAGTACGCCTACGTGGCGTACCCTGATGGCCGCCAGGGTACCATCTCCCTCAGGGACCTGGCACCAATAGGTTCCACCCCCACACCACCCCCGTCGACCTGGCGCCACCCTCCCCTCCCCTGTCCATCCTCCCCCTGCCCACGCCCGTCGACAAAGAGGATTTTGGCACGCTCCCGGAGCCAACTTCGACCACGACAGCGCCAACATCGCCGTCACCACTTCACCGATCTCAAAGGACTATCAAGGCACCGGACCGGCTGAACCCCTGACCGGCTGCCGGATGCCAAGAGACATTTTTTTTGCTGCTCTGTAAATATTTCTAATTGTATATAGTTATCCACCAACCCCACCGGACTCAATTTTAACAGGGGGTGAATGTGGTAAACCACTGTGTTCTGATATTAGAGGTTGTACAGTAGAACCTGCACTACAGGTTCACCTGTGGCCCCTGCATGCTAGCTCCGCACAGAAGGTGGGGTATAAATATGCGTGGCCTCCAGCTCGCAGCCATTTCGCCAGCTGCTGTGGGAGGCCACACATCGGATACTAATAAAGCCTCAGTTTGGATTCAACTTAGTCTACAGTCAAATTGATCGTGCCTCAGGGAAGACGAACTGGGGACAGAGGTAGGGCGAGGACTCTGGAGCGAAGCACTGAGCAGGGCTAACTCCACCTCCTCCTGTGCAAGGCTAAAAATGCAGCTCAAAGTGGTGCACAGAGCGCACCTGACCAGAACCTGAATGAGCAGGTTCTTCCCGGCGGTGGAGGACAAATGTGAATGGTGTCAAAGGGGCCCGGCCAACCACACCCACATGTTTTGGGCTTGTCCCAAACTTCCTGCGTTCTCGGCAACCTTTTTCGAGGCAATGTCCAAGGTTATGAGGGCGAGAGTGAAGTCGTGCCCAAGAGGGGCAATCTTCAGAGTATCAGAGCAGCCAGAGATACACATGGGGAAGGGGGCCCAGAAGGCACCCCCTTTTTCATTTTTTTCTCCATTCGGTCCAGAAAATAAAAGAAAAGCACAGGCGAAGTCGGTTGGGGGGGGGGGGGGGGGGGTGCGTGTAGCATAGTGTGGCTTTGGCTTTGTATGCTGATGGGCTGTTGCTATGCATCTCTTACCTGGGTTCTTCACTGGGAGATATAAATGGGATTGCTTAAGAGATTTGGGGCTTTTTCAGGCTAAAAGTTAAATTTGTGATAAAGAGAGTGTTTTGTGGTGTCTTCTCCAGGGGCGGGAGTTGACATTTGGGGTGGCAATAACCCATTTTAGGTATTTGGGAGTGCAGGTGGTTTGGGACTGGGCTCGGCTCTGTAAGATTGAACTTTACGAGTCTGGCAGCCAGGGTCAAGGCGGATCTATTGAGGTGGGATAGTCGTCCCCTATTGTTGGTAGGTCGTGTGCAGGCAGTTAAGATGAACATTTTGCCACGGTTTTTATTTTATTTCAGTGCTTACCGGTCTTTTTGCTGAACGTTTTTTATGGGGTTGGATGGGTTGGTTTTGTGGTTTGTGTGGATAGGGAAGGATTAGGAGGACGGTACCTCAGAGGGCGACAGTCAGGGGGCTTGACCCTTCCGAACCTGTACTACTATTATTGTGCGGCGACGGTGCAGGGTTGGAGCAGGGAGACAGAGGCTTTGTGGGGGAGGATGGCAGGCTCTTGCAAGGGGTCGGTGTTGCAGGCGCTGGCAACAGTGCTGCTCCCATTTGCCCCAGGGACGTTCTGGAGCAGTCCTGTGGTGGCGGCCACTCTAAAAATATGGATGCAATTTGGGCAGCACTTTAGGTTTGGGGCGGGATCGAAGTTGATGCTGATCCAGGGAACCATGGGTTTGAGCCAGGGTGGATGGATGCGAGGCGCAAGGGGTGATGGAGCTGAAGGACTTGTTTTTGGAAGGGTGGTTTGCTAATTTGGAAGTGTTGGGGATGAAGTTTGGGGTCCCATGTAGGCGCAGGATTTAATGAAAAAGGTTTATTTGATCTTTCCAGTGGCACCACCCTCCTCATTGCTCGAGTGGGTATTGTCAGTGATGGGGTTGGAGGGAGGGGTCAACTCGGCAATCTATGGGTGGATTTGAGGAGGATAAGGCATCTCTGGAGGGGGTTAAGGCCAAGGGGGAGCAGGAGCTGTTTGAGGGGGTGGAAGATACTTGTCAGCAGTGTGGGAGGGGCCGAGCCAATCATGTTCTGGTCATGCCCAAAAGTGGAAAAATTTTGGAGGCTGTTCTTCAGCACCATGTCGCCGATCGTGCATGTCGATTTAGAGCCCAATCTCCTGGGGGCCATACCGGGGTGTCAAAATTGCCGGAGTTGCGGACGTAAGCGGGGGCAGACTTCGCCTCATGGATCACTTGCAGGTTCTGTTGGGGTGGAGGTCAGCTTCTCCACGCTGTGCCCAAGTGTGGCTGGGGGATTAAATGGAGTTCTTGCACTTAGAAAAGGTGAAATTCGGGCAGCACGGTGGCGCAGTGGTTAGCACTGTTGCCTCACGGCACCGAGGTCCCAGGTTCGATCCCAGCTCTGGGTCACTATCCATGTGGAGTTTGCACATTCTCCCCGTGTTTGCAGGGGTTTTGCCCACAACCCAGAGATGTGCAGAGTAGACGGATTGGCCACACTAAATTGCCCCTTAATTGGAAAAAATTAATTGTGTACTCTAAATTTATAGAAAAAAAAATAAATGGTGAAATTCACTCGGGCGAGTAAGGGGTTCCGTAAAAGATGTGGCCTGTTTATACTATATTTTGGGGAGCTGATTGCCGTCAGCTGCCAAGGGGAGGGGAGAGGGCAGGTTTGGCATTGTGTTGGGTTTATTTTCTTTTGCAACGTTGTGTTCTAAATGTTAAAATTTGAAGAAATATGTTTTTTTTCAAATCTGCACCTCAGGCTGAAGATGGTTACAAATGTTTCAACAGACACTTTCCCATCATGGAGGATAAGGATGTTTGTAGGGCCTCTTGCTCTGGTTAGTGGTTTAATAATGTACTACCATTCATGACTGGATACAGCAGGACCAGCTGGGCTTTGACCCGATACGTTGGTTGTTGGGTGCCCTCTCTTATTTGCCCAAATAACTATTAGCACACTAAAGTAAGTCCAAAATTGGTTAGGTATAGATAAAGAAAATCTTTCAGTCCACCTGATCTACTCTTTCACGTTCCCAGCACAACATTCTATCATGTCTGGATAGGTTTTTCTACAACTGGCTCACAGGCATGGCACAACTTAACAGCCTTGCTCACTGCATTAACAAAGATTCATTTTTTCTTGATGATAATCCTTACTGAAAGATGTTCCCTGGGCCAGAAGTGTGAAATTTTATCCACAAATCCAGACTCCGACTTTCAGCTGTACGACCAATTTAGCAACGGGAATTCATTTTTATTTAAGCAAATACTCATCTGCTGATGAATTCTACACAAGAACAAAAACAGAAAATACTGGACAATCTCAGCAGGCCTGACAGCATCTGGGGAGAGAGAAGGGAGCTAACATTTTGGGTATGGATGACTCTTGTCAAAGTCATCCAGACTCAAACGCCATCTCCCTTTTCTCTCCAGATGCTGTCAGAACTGCCAAGATAGTCCAGTATTTTCTGTTTTTGTTTCAGATTCCAGCATGTGCAGTAATTTGCCTTAATTCTAATCAATATATTAATTTCCTTCATCAATGTCACATTTTATAACAAAGTTTAGATTTAGCTGTGCAGTTAGCTTGAAAGCAGTACAGGAAATAGTCAGCTCTGGTGGCAATTTGGCTCAGTAGATAGCATGTCAGGAGACTGAAGAATAATCTCAGGACATCATATGGTTAGACTGCAAGTGTAACATTGAAAGTGTGCTGCATTACCAGCAGTGCAGTCATTTGGGTGAGCTGGTGAAAGTGCAGTGATTCTGGTGCTATCCTCTCTGGTATCTGTTAAAGATCTCACAGCATCGCTTGAAAGAGAACAGGAAGTTCTCCGTGAAGTCTCAATTAACATTACCAAACAATGGTTATTTATCTCACTGCTGTTTGTGCAATAGGCTGTTATGTGTGTACATAACAGTTACTGCACTTCAAAAAATAACTTCTTATCCGTGATGATTTGGAGGCTTTTCGGGGATTTGAAAAGGAGTTTCATTAATGAAACTTATTAATCCTAAAATAATGACTTGCAGTGTTAAAATGGACAGCGGCCTGAATTTTAAACCCAATATAAAATTGGACACTAAATTAAGAATTGGACATTGATGTGTTGGGTGTTCTGGATCACAAACAGGTCACCAACACTGGAAGTGGTGCAACTCTATTTTATTATAAGGTTAACTATATTAACATACTTGAACTGTGGGTAAATGCGATACGAGCTTTAACTGTTGACCCTTGCCTAGTCCTAACCAGGTGATGCACTCAGCACATGGTGAATGTCTGTGTTGCAGGTGTGAGCTGTGCTCTGAGCTGGCTGCTCCTAGAATGAGCGGGAACTCTCCTGTCCCCTGTCTTTATAGTGCGTGTGCTCTCACTGGTGATTGGTTGCGGTGTTGTGTATGCTGATTGGTCCCACTGCATGTCTATCAGTGTGTGCGTGTGTCTGCACCATAATATACTGGTGTATATTATGACAGACATTTTAAATTAAACCCACAGTCATCTCCAGGCAGGCCTGCTGGGATTTCGAACTTGGACAAGATCAGACGGCCAGGACATGTCTGGGCCTGCCCTGTCAACAACACATCAGGAGATAATTGGTCCTATTCATATGGATCGATCGTTTTGGGTTCCTAGATAGAGCTAGACATCCTGACACCCAGTTCTCCCACCATTACCATATATGGAGTAAGGTTACATGCAAACAATACACCTAGAAACGGATCCCTGGGGGTGAGTTCCTGGTGTGCTGCAATCGGCTACACCATTGCGTATTACAATCCCACCCAGAGACATAATTGGCTATGGGGAAAGGTGCAAAGAGGGGGATAAAGGTCGATACCAGACCCTACCCAAAGAAGACTTGGCACAGAGGTTGCAGAGGGGATTGGATGACCGACCAGAGATGAAGGAAGCAACGTGCAACAAAGACAAACTCACACTGTCAACCTGCAAAGTCCTTCTTACTAACAGCATTGGGAGGGGGGGGTGGGGGGTTGTACAAAAATTGGGAGTGCTGTCCCAATGACAGTCATACTCACGGAATCATACCCGAATGACAAGGTTCCAGACACCATCATCCCCATCCCTGGGTATGTTCTGTTCCATTGTCAGGTAAAAATCTACATTGCCATAGTCCCAAATGACCATAGGCTACCTTTTCCTCTTTTGGGAGGGGGAAAAAGAGATTTGACTGGTGATGGTGATTTAACCCAAGGATCACCACACCTCAAGCGAGGGGTAAGGTTGAGAAGGCAGGCATTCAGGAGTAGTCTCAACTGGTATGGAATTGGACCTATGCTGCTAGCGTTGCTCTGCACCATGGCCCAGCTGCCTAGCCTACCGCGCTGACCCAGCAGAGGTGGAAGCACAGTGGTTACATAGTGGGGAGGCAGTTGCGCTGGAAATCCTCAACATCGAAGTCTCATGGCATCAGGTCAAATATGGGCAAGGAAAGCTCCTGCTGATTATCACCTCGGGATGGGGGGGGGGGGGGGGAAAGAGAGAGAAGAGACTCTCCGCTGGTTGGAGTCATATCTGGCACCAAGGTGTTGTGGTTGCTGGCAGTCAATCATCTCAGTTCCAGGACATCACTGCAGCAGTCCCGACTATCTTTCCACCATAGGTCAGAAAAGGGGATGTTCGTTGATGTTGCACCAGCACCATTTGTAACTCCTCAGATACTGAAGCAGTCGATGTCCAAATGCCACAAGTCATAGACAATATCTAGGCTTGGCTGATAAGTGGCAAGTAACATTCGCACCACACAAGTGCCAAGCAATGACCATCTCCAAGAAGAGAGAATCTAACCATTGCCCCTTGACATTCAATGACATTACCATCACTCAATCCTCAACTATCAACATTCTGCGGGTTACTATTGACCAGAAACTGAACTGGACTAGTCATATAAATACAATGGCTACAAGAGCAGATCAGAGGCTAGGAATCCTGCAGTGAGTAACTCACCTCCCGATTCCCCAAAGCCTGTCCAATATCTACAAGACACAAGTCAGGAGTGTGATGGAATACTCTCCACTTGTCTGGATGAGTGCAGCTTCCTCACTGAAGTAGTTAGACACCATTGAGGCCAAAGTAGCACATTTGATTGGCACCCCATTCACAAACATTTACTCCCTCCACCACCAACGCACAAGGGCAGTGCGTATCATGTACAAGATGCACTGCAGGAACTCACCAAGCTGCCAAACCATCTAGAAGGACAAAGGCAGCAAACAGATGCAAATACCACTACCTGGAAGTTCCCCTACAAGCCACCCACCATCGCGACTTGGAAATTTATTGCCATTCTTTCACTGTCCCTGGGTCAAATTCCTGGACATCCCAAACAGCACTGTGGGAGTTCCTAAATCACATGGACTGCAGCAGTTAAAGGCAGCAGCTCATTGCCACCTTTTCAAGGGAAATAAGGATGGGCATTAAATGTGCGGCCATGCCCACAGCCAGGAATGAGTAAAAAACAATGGGATAAATGCATTTGGTCACAGATCAACTATGATTTCATTGAATGGTCGGCGAGGCTCAAAGGGCTGAATGTTTCTTAAATACAGTATGGCAAAACTGTTAAATCAGAACGAGCAACTAGTCTAACTCATCTCCATTCGCTTTTCATAATACATGTAACAAGACTAGTCTTTTGAAATATCATTCTACACATATTAGCCCATATTTGATTAATATACAGCTCCGCCTTCAACACCATCATCCCAACAAGACTAATAACCAAACCCCGCAACCTTGGACTTGACCCCTCCCTTTGCAGCTGAGTCCTCGACTTCCTCACCAACAGACCACAATCTGTCAGGATAGGTAACAGCACCTACTCCACAATAGTCCTCAACACCGAGGCCCCGCAAGGATGTGTACTCAGCCCTCTCCTGTACTCCCTATACACTCACAACTGTGCGGCAAGATTCAACTCCAATTTAATCTATAACTCTGCAGATGATACGACTGTGGTGGGTCGTATCTCAAACAACGACTGATCAGACTACTGAAGGGAGATAAATCACTTGGTTGCAGTGTACCGAAAACAACCTCTCACTAAATGTTGGAAAGACCAAGGAACTGATCATTGACTTCAGGAAGTGTAGTATGACCCACCCCTCCCCCTCTCTACATCAATGGCTCCGAAGTGGAGATGGTCGATAGCTTTCCTGGGGGGTCACCATCACCAACAGTCTGTCCTGGTCCATTTACATTGATGCAACAGTCAAGAAAGCCCAACAACGTCTCCACTTCCTACGGAAGCTAAAGAAATTGGGCATGACTGCATCAACAGTCACAAACTTCTACTGATGTGCCATAGAGAGCATCCTATCCGGCTTCATTACAGTTTGGTATGGCAACTGCTTGGCCCAAGATCACAAGAAACTGCAGAGTGTGGTGAACTCAGCCCAGCGCAGCACACAAGCTTGCCATCCTCCCATTGATTCGGTCTACACCTCCCGCTGTCTCAGGAAGGCAGACAGCATTGTCAGAGATCGCTCACACCCAGGCTTTGCCCTCTTCCAGACCTTTCCATCAGGCAGAAGATACAGACGTCTGAAGACCCGCACATTCAGACATAGGAACAGCTTCTTCCCCACAGCTACTATACTCCTCAATGACTGTCCCTTGGACTGATCTCTTCCCTGTAAGAACACTATTCACGACACCCTATGCTGGTCTTGTTTGGCCCTTGTTCTGCACTGTAACCGATCACTATTCGTTGATGTGCCATTTGTAAATGTACTCTGTGGATTATTCTTTTGCCTACTATGTACGTACTGTGTACGGTCCCTTGGCCGCAGAAAAATACTTTTCACTGTACTTGTGACAATAAATATCAATCAATATCAATGTCAAAAAAAAAGAGGTGGAGAGAATCCGGGACTATAGGCCAGTTAGCCAGACATAGTAGGGAAAATGCTGAAACCTTTTATTGCGGACGTGATAACAGAGCATTGAGAATAACAACACGATTGGGCAGAGTCAACATTAATTTACTGAAGAAAGATGATATTTGACAAACCTGTTAGCGTTTTTTTATTTTATAATTAGCAGGGCCGATAGTATATTGGACTTTCAAAAATTACTCGCTAATATGCTAATAGGTTTTATTACACAAAATTAGGGTTCCCGGTATGAGGGGTTAATATATTTGAATAGATTGAGGGCTGGTTAAAAAGATAATAACTGATTCAGGATAAATAGCTGTAAGTTGTGCCATGCCAGTGAGTCAATTACAGAAACACCTGTCAGGACAAGACAGGATATTGTACTGGTAACATGAAAGGATAATCAGATGGACCATAAGGCCTCCCTTATCTATAATTCAGCATTTATGGACTTACTTTTGTGCATCAGTGACTATTTGGGCAGGTACAGTGCAAGAGGAGGGACATCCCACAGCCAAATTTTCAGGTTAGTAGGCTGTAACAAGTGAAGTACTGCAAGGATCGGTGCTTTAGCCTCAGCTGTTTACAATCTATATCAATTACTTAGATGAAGAAACGGAATGCAATGCAATATAGAGTTTTCTGATGATACAGAGTTGGTGGGAAAGCAAGCTGTGAGGAGAATGCAAAGAGCTTGCAAAGGAATTTAAGTGAGTGGGCAAGAACATGACAGGTGCAACATAAAATGTGGGAAGTATAGAATTATGAATTTTAAATGAGAATAAAAACAGAATGTTATTCAAGTGGTAGGAGACAGGGATATGTCGGTATTCAAAGGGATCTGTATGTCATTGCACACTGATCACAGAAAGTTAACATGAAGGTACAGCAAGCAATTAAGAAAGCAAATGGGATGTTATCCTATACTGCTTATGGATTGGAGCACAAGAGTCCAAACGTCTTACTGCAATTTTATAGGGCATTTGTGAAAGAACATTTGGCGTACCATTTATAGTTTTCTCTCTCGGAAGGCTAAATAATAATAAATCGCTTATTGTGACAAGTAGGCTTCAATGAAGTTACTGTGAAAAGCCTCTAGTCACCACATTCCGGCGCCTGTTTGGGGAGGCCGGTACGGGAATTGAACCCGCGCTGTTGCCTTGTACTGCATTACACGCCAGCTGTTTAGCCCACTGTGCTATACTTGCTTTGGAGGGAGTGCAACAAAGTTTCACTGGACTGATTCCTTGGATGAGGGGACTGTTTTATAGACTAAACTTATATTCCCTAGAAATATAAGATTGAAAGGCAATCCAATTAAACATGCCTCTTAGATCAGGTAGATTCTCAGAGGATCTTTCCCTTGTTTGGGGAATCTAGAACGAGGGATCATAGACTCAGAATAATGAGTTTACCATTTAGGAATCAGATGAAAATTTCTTGACTACCAGGGTTATGAATCTTTGGGATTCTTTACTCCAGGAGGCTGTGGGCACTCAGTCATTGAGCGTACTAAGGACAGAGATTGATAGATGTTTGGAAACTAAAGCAGATGGGAACAGCGCAGGTATGTTGAGTTGAAGCAGAAGATCAACTATTATACTGAACAACATAGCAGGTGCAAAGGGCCAAAAGGCCTATGCCTGTACCAACTTATGTTTTTATATTCTTGCTCTGAAGAATTATTTAATAACGTGAATAACAAGAAATTTCAAAACAGCAGAATTTTGTTGCTCATTACCAACTTCACGAGTGAAAATAAAACTCCCAGAGGTTTGTGGCCAGAGGGAATTACAAATTGCAATTTGATCCATTCTATTTTGGAGTTCTAAAGGGATTAAAATGTCAATATTTTATAAACAAGAACACACCACGTCTGTTCACACAGAGTCTGTGAAGCATATACAAATGAATAGCACCATGACATCACTCACTCACAGTCAGAATTAGCCTAAACAGATGGAGAAATCTCCTGCAGAAAGAGTATAAATTTCAGCACAAGAAAAAAGGTGTAATCTTTCTTTACCGAGTATAATTCCCCTTCCCTCTATCATCTTGATGATGGCATGATTGGGAATTGATGTTAATCTAAAGTATTTGCCACCCGAGAAACAATGCAGTATACCTCCTCTGTAATGTCAGCCATGTTGATAACACTTTGATAGCATCTTGCCTCTGAGTCAGAAGGTTGCAGGTTTAAATTCCATTCCCAAGACTAGAATACAAAAATCCAGGCTGACACAAGTGCAGTACTGAGGGAGGTGCTGTCTTTTACACGAGATGTTAAACTGAAGCTCCACCAGCCCTCTCAATGGAATGTAAAGATGCTATGGCACTATTTTGAAGAGCGGGGGAGTTATCACCACAGTCCTAGCCAATACCTAGCCCTCAAACAACAGGACAGGGGCGGCATGGTGGCGCATTGGTTAACACTGCTGCTTCATGGCACCAGGGACCCGGATACGTTCTCTCATAAATCACCAGATGCTCAAAGTAATTCCAACATATATCGCAAACTCATCCTCACATTTTGAAGGAAAGTCCCTCCTCCCAGATGATGACCAAGTTGAAATTGTGACAGTTACACCTCAAAGGTCTCAGAAATACCTTCGGTTCATCTACATCAGTTGCCGTTCTGCTACTGAACATGTGCAGAGGGCTCTATTCTCAAGCCTCTTGCCAATTTCACTCTACCACAATGCTAGTTGACTCCCCATCTTTCCAGTACAGACCTCACCTGTGCCACCAACTGTACAGGGTCAACTTGATTTTCAAAAATGTCTTTAGAAAGTGTAGAGAAGAGCAGGGATCCAGTGTAATCTGTAGTGATGATTGCACACTCACCAACCATCTTGTCAGCCAAACTGGAAAGCTTCTCCCATAGAGTGGGAAAGCAGATAATGTGGGAAATAGATTTAAAGCCAAGGATATAGGAGCCAGCCAATTCTAGACACACGTGGGATGCGAGATGGTTATCTGTCCCTTAGTTAGCTGTGGACCCGTCCATATTCCATTACCAGCACCACCATCTAATGATGACACCCCTCTTCAGAACGTGAGGTACGAAACTAACTTCTCTATTTTTATGTATCAGGCACACTTGACGTTTCCGCTCAAAGACGGGAAAGGGTGGGGTTAAGAAATAGACTTTTGACAACCGTCCTCGCAAAAAAATGGTTGCACGTTGTTACAAAAAAAGAAAGTGAGGCGGTTCAACAACTGATATTTGTAAAATGGGCAGAAAGACAGTAAAGAAAAATTAAAACTGAAGGAACATTATAAGTGGATTCAACTTTCATAAAACACGCGCCAATATGAATTCGGAAGGAAGCATCACAACGGGAGAGGTACACAGACACTCGAGCGAGAAGGCTGCCTTATTAAGACTGTAACTAGGATAACTATGTTCAGATTAGGAGTCACTGAGGAACTGTCTTTTTTTTTTGCTTACACGCGGCTCCACCTGGCGGGTTCGGAAAATTGTCAAGTAAAGGACCCCCACCTGCATCCGGCTGATTAACGAAAATACAACACAATCTTCAGTTAATCTGTCTGCCAGTATGTACAAAGGTTTTGCACTTGATATTAAACAACCAAGGGACGTTCCGACACAGATATTACTTCAAAATTGATATCGATAAAACAGGTTACAGCAAATCGCCTAATGGCTACCATTTGAATTTATTAAGTTACTCAGATTTGTAATGCTGGAGTTCTCTCCATCTGAGCAAACTGCATCGCCGCTCAATCCTCACAAAGCATCACGTGAGCGCCGACTAAACTATTCGTGATTTTGGTGCAGATAGTGTCCCGAGGACAAAACTGCCCAAAAACACCAAGTTGACACTTAAGACACTGTTGCTACTGTACCCGAGGGAACGCCCACCTTGACATTGGAATCCCTGTTTCCCGAATCCCCTGTTAAAACAAACAGAAACCAAATTAATATTAGAAGCGATACATTTTAGGCATGATAATGCTATAATGTGGCAGCATCGAGACTGTGCTCTCACCAGATAAAGTCGGTGCAGTGGCTGCAGAATGTGGGCTGCTTGAAGAAGCGAGCGGTGAATTTGTGGTCCTTCACTTCGTGAACGTTTTTCTGCCTCAAAGCGCCTTTGCGGGCGAAGCGAACGGTGGTCTCCTCGCTCTCCATCGCATACACAGTATCGGACATCCTTCCAACGCCGAGACACTGCTCAATGGTCACAGCGACAATTAATCGCGAATCAACTCCTTGCTGGACTTCTCCGGCTTTTGGTGAGCCCACCGGTCAACGAACCAAGCGAACAGAAAGCTAGCAGCAGAGTGATGAGCTGAGGCTGCGCCTTCTCTACACAAACATACAACGTCAGCACGCCCCGCCTCTTCTAAATCGACCCACTTTCTATTCACATAACCATACCTAGCTACCATTTCTATCAACGGCACAACATCTGCATTCTTTACACGCTTTTATCTATTATATAAACCCCTAAATCACCACGAGAATAGCAGCTGAAGACCCGGCTCACAGCAAAGCGCTCAACAGGTTTGCTAATGTGGATAGTTGCTGGTGAGAAGTGGATTAGTCACAGTGCATTTCAGCCTCGACCACAAGGAAACGGCGTATCTATGATCTGATTAGTCGCAGCAGCCAGTGAGAGTGGCAATCTTGCAAGGTTCTTCCATTTTCAGTTCTATAAAGATTTGGCAGTTCAGCCACACACTCGCTCTATTTCTGAAAGCTTGCTCTGTTTACTGTAAATAGGGCGAAGTAAAGAAAGATTAATAGAAACCCCAGAATCATTGCATCGGTGCAAAACAATTAAGAGACTGAGTTGACAAATTGTCAGTGTGATATTTCAGGCGTTTTTAATGACCATGTGAACTTCGGCATGGATTAAATGCTGGAACTATTTTAATGTATCCATATTTTATATTTTAAAAATTGATATAGACCTAAGAAAAGAACCATTGTGGCTACTCCTGACAGCTATATGTATACATTACATTATTTTATATCTATTTGCATAGATGTATTAATTCCCTATTAAATAATAATGTATGGGCTTAGAGTTGCCTCCGTGGGTGCAATAGGGAAATCGGGAATAGGAAACAGGAATATTCTCACAAATAAATCATCACAAAGATGGAGTGTAAAATCAGTGCAATATCCGTGTGGAGTTGAAGCGTAATTGGAACTGAATCAAAAGGCTTCTTCTAGTAGCTCGGATTTTGGGGGAGAGGCTGTAAAAGTGCAGGGGAAACATTTTCGGATTGAGATTGAAGACGGCAAGGCGCACTCGGGTCTCCCGCAGATCCATTTTCATTAATTTTAACTGTTCTGCTGCGAATTTGAACTGTCTCAATCTTTTCCATTTTTTCAAACGAATAACTGTCTGGACACATGTGCATGGAAGAGGGAGATATTACTTTTTTGGGAATGAACTTCAATCCCTGTCGGATCAGGAGAAGGCGAACCAACAATTCCTCATTGACTCCTTGATATCCCAGTCTTCGTCCTCATGTACAGTGGAGTAAACGGTGGCAACAGATATGCTGTGTTCCTTTTAATTATCTCAAGCATGAAAGGCCTGACAACAGCTGGTAAATTCATGATAAGAGGCAATCCTGGTGATATGAAGGATATGGAGGATGATTGGTGTTGTGTTCGGTGTTCAATGTCTAGCAAGGAATCTACCAAATGACGTGACTTGTCCAAACCAGCATCTTTATTGAATCAGACATGGTAAGATAGCGATCTGAGACAGAGCAAGTTATCATGGAGTTTTGTTGTACCCTTCTGGAACTACACCTAGCACAACGGTTCACTTGTACGTCCTACAACCATCTCCTGATGGCTGGATGTGTCCCCCACTTATTTAGCACAGTGGGCTAAATAGCTGGCTTGTAATGCAGAACAAGGCAGCAGCGCAAATTCAATTCCCGTACCAGCCTCCCCGAACAGGCGCCGGAATGTGGCGACGAGGGGCTTTTCACAGTAACTTCAGAGAAGCCTACTTGTGACAATAAGCGATTATCATTATTATACTGGAATGCCTTGTGACATGACCACTGTCCTGAGACCGCATGGTGTTTGTACCACCAGCTGCTGGTTGGAGGTCACACTACTACCCATCTATGATATTGTTTACAGGCATATCACCACATCCCCCTTCCTTAGAAAACATTAAGAATTGTTTACAACCAGCATTGATTTTTTTAACTTTATACATTGATGATATGCCTAACAAGGTGAATATTTTTAACTAGGGTGTCCATAAACATGATATGCCTGGCCAGTGTCTGTCTCTTTCGCACAGGTCATTGTGCCTCCCTCATGGGATCACTTCTGTGGTCATTTGGGCTGTTGCCAGCCTCTTCGAAGACTGGTTTATGTGCCGGCCTGTTGCTTCTTCTCCTCTTTGCTTTGTGCCTTTGGAAGGCCTGTTTCCATGATTGCCATGCTTGCGTTGACAATATTGAATTCTTTACCTGTCAGTCTGGCCTCAATAAAACTCGAGATGGATTTGTAGGTATAGTATTATTTATTTTAACCAACGTTCAAGGCTGACTCGCTTCACAGAGACTCAGAACACAGAAGCTGTCTCCTGGACCCCTCGAAAACGAATGAGGTCGGCGACAAAGAGATCTCTGCAAATACATTCAAATGGCATCAAGTTTCACATACATGATTCCCATAGGTCATCCTACACGCCTCCTGACCTGGCCATGCATCCTGATTGGCTCACTTCGCATTCGTTCGCATTCCTTAACCCTGGGCCTCTTGTTACCCAGCATCCTTTTCCCCATCTTCCTTGCCATGCTTTCTGAATTCCTTTGTCCTTTTTGAACTCACTAGAATTAAACTGGCCCACATCTACATTACTGTAACTAATATTTGAACTAACTATTTTATATCACATTCGTCATTCCTTCCTTTTATCATGTCATGATAACCTATCTATTCAATCCGTAGCTACCGCCCCTCATCTAAGGAGATTCGTCGCTGCATTTCCAATTCCTGTTGCAGTACCCCATCATCTGCTGCACCCTCGTGGATCCTAACAGCCAAGATTCTAGGGGCGTCAATCTGTTCCAGTGCACCCTGCATTCTACCCATCACGCATTTAAGGATGGCCAGGCCCACAAAGATGCAGCCGAGTGCCACTGCTAAATACATGGCCATATTTATCAACCAGTCCTTCCAACCTCCGTATCCCCAGTTACCCCAAGTGCCAGGGTCCTGCATACCGTCCAGGTCATCCCGTATGCGATCCATAAATTTAGTGATGTTAGCGGTTAGGTCTTGAACTCCCATGATTCGCTTGCCCTGCACTATGGCGCATACCCCACCCTCACGGTCCAGAAGATAGTCAAGAGCATACCGGTTCTGCATTGCAAACAACCGCAGCTGAGACAATTCCTTGGTTATTGCCCCGAGGGCTCCCAAGGTTTCGTTTCTCAGGATGGTAAGGCCACAAATAAAATAATTCCTATCGCTGACCGCCAAGGAACCCCCCACACCTCCCAGTGTCAAGACGCTCAGAATTCCCTATCCGGCTGAGTGGCCCCGGTTGGGTGCGAGAACTTGAGGTTTTTTCCAGTTCTCGCAGAATTCGGCTGAGACTGCCCGGCGTGCCAACTGATTGTGCAGTATCCACGCCAAGGGGCAGGGGACTGTGGTAGGGACTAGAGTCCCGATAGCAATTTGGCGGGGAAATGGGAGTGACAAAACATTGGTCGCTGTGCCATTAAAAAAAAAAGTAGTATCCTTGCTCCGTGTACAGGCTAGCATCACAATCAGTATATCGGCTGCGTAGGGATCCCCCAGTAGCCCAGTTTATCCAGCTTTGGAACGTCCATTCGGGCCTCCCAGCAATGCGGAAAGCCCTAGTCCCAACAGTGATGTGAGAGACATTCGCCCAGCCACAAAGGAGCTGGTGGCCGGCGTTCAATGGAACGCAGGTGGTGTTGTAACAGACGCAGTGGCCGGATGCCTGAGTGATATGACATCTCTTGTCCGTACAGGTGGGGAACAGACATGTTATATTCGTTTCCACCTCTACCAGCAAACAGCCGTACCCGTCACTGCTGAAACAATTCTCGTACGACCGGGAGTCTCTATTGGGAGTGAAATGGCTAGGTATGTACGCCCTCCACCTTTTGCAGCCTATCATACTGTGAGTGGGAATTATCCCGAGGAAGGGGAAGGAAATAGCCGATGGTGCTTAACCCGGATCGTAAGGAAGAGTGACTTGCTCGGGCGGTGGCTCGGAACGCTGACAATGAACCACCGTTTGGGGAGTGCCCCAAAGCGGTGAAACAGAAAATAACCTAGACACCGCTGCGGGGTTCGGGTAGCAGACAACCCGTCCCTGGCCATACAAGCGGTGGTAGATCTGGTAGAAGAAATTCATACTACCCAGGTTTTCCTCATTCTGGGTCCTAAATGAATTAAGTATATCTCCTGATAACCTACGTTCTAGTTGTACTCCCCTTCTCACACGCTCCGTCCTCTCTCTAGTCCCCCTCTCTCTCTCACAACCTCTTCCTACCCTCTCCTGACGGTCTGACTTTACCTTTATGGCACCAATCTTAGCACATCCAAAATCAAATTTACATGCATTCCAAAAACAAGGCAATGTCCATGTAATGTTCCCTTCCCATCGCCGGGACCGGTGCAATTGCTTCATGAGTCCTGCATTGTCCGTTAACCTGATGACCTTCCATGAGTCGTTACCATGTCCTCGTATATGGGGACAGCGAAGAACGTCACCTCTGCATAAGTGAAATGTCCTTATAGTTTGGTTGGGGTTACAGATGTAGATGATATTTCCCTTTTCCATGTCCATCGCTGATGTCACTCCAAGCGAGGCGAGGCCGAAGATTACACAGGCGGTGCGTAGCCACACCATCATGCTTCACACCTGTAAAACAGCACTGGGGAAGGGAGGCAGGTTAGTGACCGATCTTTTTACAGTGGTGGAGGTGGACCCAAGCACTCTGCCCCTCCACTTTAACTGCAGTGGGGGTGGTAAGGAGAACTTGGAAGGGCCCCTCCCATCGTGGCTCCGACCCTTTCTGAGTCCAATTTTTGACCATGACATAACTACCAGGCTGCACTGAAAGTGAACTAGGTAATGGGGACGGTGGCGGGTGAGCCGCGCAGACCTGGCCATGGAGCTCCTTGAGGGCCTTAGTGAGGGCTAGAACATAGGTGGTAATTTCTTCAGTCATATGGTGAAACTGAACCAGTCTGGGAACATGCAGGCTCCAGGGAGTTCTAAGGGGCCTGCCATAAAGGATCTCGGCAAGAGAGAGCCGGGCCGGTCCCGCAGGTGTAACCCACAGCTGGAAGAGGGCAACGGGGAGCAACTTAAGCCATGTCAGTCCCGTGTCTGCTCTTAATTTAGCCAATTTAGTTTTGAGGGTCTGATTGTGCCTCTCAACCAACCCGGCCGCCTGCGGTCTGTACGCACAGTGTAACTGCTGGCGTATGCCCAACTGGGAGCAGAACTCTTTGTTAATCGGTCCAATAAAATGAGGCCCATTATCAGAACTTAACTGAGCTGGTATACCGTACCGGGGAATGATTTCCCGCATCAGAACTTTAACCACAGTAGCAGCCTTATTATCGGTAGTCGGATACGCCTCAACCCATCTGCTGAACACATCCACAATGACCAAAACATATTTATAACATTGACACCTTTCTAACTCAATGTAATCCATTTGGAGCGTCTCAAAGGGACCACTGGGCAACGGGGTTTGCCCCATACCACAAGGGTTATATTGCCGGTGTTGTATTGCTGACAAATCAAACACCGATTACTGATACTCTGGGCCAGCCCCTGCATTTTAGGGTGCCACCAAGTGTCCAGCAACAAATCACTAGTCCCCCGACCCCACAATGAGTTGCAAAGTGTACACATTCGATGACCCATAAAGCCAGTACATCAGACATACAAGTCTGAGGTGCTGGCGTGGTCCATAAAGAGGAAACAGAATCATATGTACAACCTAACCTTTTCCACATTTGTTTATCACTCTCAGGAGCGTCCTCACGTAACCTTATGATGTCTTGGATGGTTGGCATTGGCTTGTCAGAAGCAGACCTATTTATAGCAGATCGTTTAGTCTGACTTAACATTTTAGGCACCATCACTTGCTGAATTTGCGCGGCAAACTGCTCGTTCATTACCAACGTCAACTGGGGTCTTACCGTTTGTATGGGCAGCGCATTTAATGACGGAAATCTGCGCGGGCATAAGGAGAGCCTGCAGTAGGTCAATAACTAAACCCCGGTGGGATATTTCTGTGCCGGCTGAGGTAATGAATCCCCTATTCTTCCAGAGCTGTCCGAAGTCATGAACTACCCCGAAGGCGTATCGGGAGTCAGTATAAATATTTACTCGACGATCTACCCCAAATATAAATGCACGGGTAAGGGCAAAAAGTTCGGCTTGTTGGGCTGAATAAGGGGTCTGAAAAGCAGCCGCTTCTAGAATCAGACCATCCTGATCTACGATTGCGTAACGGACAGTCTCCGGCCAGTGGGGCTTATTAATGCACGACCATCAACATACATAATCATGTCAGGTTGTTCTAACGGAATATCGCTCAGATCGTCCCTTATTGTGGTAGTTTCCTGAATCAAGGCTAGACAGTCGTGGCCAGGTGCGTCTTCATGGTCAGGGGGACCGTTAAGAAAACAGGCTGGATTGATAATGGTACAGTATTTAAATGTCAGACGTGGATTGTTCAAAAGGTATATTTCATACCTATTCTGACGAGCTGCGGTAAGATGCTGAGTCTGCAGTTGCCCCAGTAGTGCAATGACCGAGTGGGAGCTATACACCGTAATATCCTGTTGGAGAGTGATATTGGCAGCAGCCTGCAAACTATTGTATATCGCTGCCAAGATCTGGGTGCAAACAGGGTGACCCAACGCCACTGGATCAAGTTTGGAAGAGTAATATGCCACGGGCCGGTGCTTATCCCCATGTTGCTGGGTGAGTACCGCTGTTGAACACCCTTCCAGAACAGTACAGTATATCTGGAACGGTCGGTCGTACAGGGGCCTACCGAGGGCCGGTGCTTGTAACAAGGCCTGCTTTAGGCAATGGAAGGCTTTGAGTGCCTCGGTGGTGAGAGTAAAATTCCCCCTTCACTAGTGTAAGGCGTCAGCAGCTTTGTATAGACAGCGATGTTTGGTATCCACTGCCTACAATAATTCACCATACCCAACTAATGACGGACCTCCTTGGCTGTGGTAGGGGCGGGGAATTGGCATATTGGTTCAATCCTTTTTAAAAAAATATATATTTATTAAAGTTTTTTAACACAATTTTTCTCCCTTACAAACAATAACCCCCCCCTCCCACGGTAACAAAAAAAAATGAGAAATCGCGCAGAGCAAGATATATACATGGCAAAATGATATATTTACACAGCTATGTACACTGGCCCTCATCCGTACGTGCCAGTTTCCCCAACCCTTCATGTTATCTCTTGCTCATCCACCCTCCCAGGCAGTCCCCCCTCTCCCACACCCCCACCCACCCCCTAAGGTTGCTGCTGCTGCTGACCGACCTTCCTCTAACGCTCCGCGAGATAGTCTAGGAACGGTTGCCACCGCCTGTAAAACCCCTGCGCAGACCCTCTCAAGGCAAACTTAATCCTCTCCAACTTTATGAACCCAGCCATATCATTTATCCAGGCCTCCAGGCTGGGGGGCTTCGCCTCCTTCCACATTAGCAAGATCCTTCGCCGGGCTACTAGGGACGCAAAGGCCAGAATGCCGGCCTCTTTCGCCTCCTACACTCCCGGTTCGTCCACTACTCCAAATATTGCTAGCCCCCAGCTTGGCTTGACCCAGGCTTTCACCACCTGAGATATTGCTCCCGCCACTCCTCTCCAGAACCCCTCCAGTGCCGGGCATGACCAAAACATATGGACATGGTTCGCCGGGCTCCCTGAGCACCTTCCACATCTGTCCTCTACCCCAAAGAACCTACTCAACCTCGCCCCCGTCAATTGCGCTCTGTGGACCACCTTAAATTGTATCAGGCTGAGCCTGGCACACGAGGAGGAGGAATTAACCCTACCTAGGGCATCAGCCCACAGACCTTCCTCGATCTCCTCCCCCAGCTCCTCCTCCCATTTACCCTTCAACTCTTCGACCAGCGCTTCCCCCTCTTCTTTCAACTCCTGGTATATTTCCGACACCTTGCCCTCCCTGACCCATACACCCGAGATCACCCTATCTTGAACTTCTTGTGCCGGGAGCAACGGGAATTCCCTCACCTGTCGCCTCACAAAAGCCTTCACCTGCATATATCTAAAGGCATTTCCCGGGGGTAACTCGATCTTCTCCTCCAGTGCCCCGAGGCTCGCAAACGTCCCGTCGATGAACAGGTCCCCCATTCTTCCAATCCCCGCCCGATGCCAGCTCTGGAACCCCCCGTCCGTCTTCCCCGGGACAAACCGGTGGTTACCCCTGATCGGGGACCACACCGATGCTCCCATTGCACCCCGGTGCCGTCTCCACTGGCCCCATATCCTTAGCGTTGCGGCCACCACCGGGCTCGTGGTATACTTTGTTGGCGAGAGCGGCAGCAGTGCCGTCACCAACGCCCCCATGCTTGTTCCTTTACAGGACGCCATCTCCATCCTCTTCCATGCCGCCCCCTCTCCCTCCATAACCCACTTGCGGATCATCGCCACACTTGCTGCCTAGTAGTAGCTCCCCAGGTTTGGCAGCGCCAACCCTCCTCGGTCCCTACTGTGTTCCAGGAACCCTCTCCTTACCCTCGGGGTCTTATTCGCCCACACAAACCCCATAATACTCCTACCTACTCTCTTAAAAAAGGCCTTAGTGATCATGATGGGAAGGCACTGAAACACAAACAGAAACCTCGGAAGGACCACCATTTTGACCGACTGCACTCTACCCGCCAGCGAGAGCGGTAACATGTCCCATCTTTTGAAATCCTCCTCCATTTGCTCCACCAACCTTGTCAGATTCAGTTTATGTAGGGTCCCCCAACTCCTGGCTATCTGGATCCCCAGATACCGAAAGCTTCCCTCCGCCCTCCTCAGCGGTAGGTCCCCTATCCCTCTTTCTTGGTCCCCCGCCTGTAATACAAGGAGCTCACTCTTCCCTACATTGAGCTTATAGCCCGAAAACTCCCCAAACTCCCAAGAGTCTGCATGACCTCCACCATCCCCTCCATTGGATCCGCCACATACAGCAACAGGTCATCCGCATTTCGCGACACCCGATGCTCTTCTCCCCCTCGGACCACCCCCTTCCATTTATTAGACTCCCTCAATGACATGGCCAATGGTTCGATCGCCATTGCGAACAACAGGGGGGACAGGGGGCACCCCTGCCTCGTCCCTCGGTACAGTCGAAAGTACTCCGACCTCCGCCGGTTCGTCACTACACTTGCCATCGGGGCTCTGTAAAGGAGCTTAACCCAATTGATAAACCCTACCCCGAACCCAAACCTGCGCAGCACCTCCCAGAGGTACTCCCACTCTACTCGGTCAAAGGCCTTCTCCGCGTCCATAGCTGCAACTATCTCCGCCTCTCCCTCCTCCGATGGCATCATTATCACATTTAAGAGCCGCCACACATTGGTGTTTAGTTGCCTGACCTTTACGAATCCCGTCTGGTCCTCGTGGATTACCCCCGGGACACAGTCCTCAATCCTCGTGGCCAGCACTTTTGCCAGCAACTTTGCATCCACATTGAGGAGCGAGATCGGCCTGTACGATCCACATTGCAGTCGGTCCTTGTCCCGCTTTAGGATCAAAGAAATTGTCGCTTCCGACATTGTCGGGGGCAGGTTCCCCTCCTCTCTTGCCTCATTAAAGGTCCTCACCAGTAGCGGGGCCAACAGGTCTGCGTACATCCTGTAGAACTCCTCCGGGAATCCGTCCGGTCCCGGGGCTTTCCCCGCCTGCATGCTCCCCAAACCATTGCTCAGCTCCTCCAACCCAATTGGTGCCCCCAAACCAGCCAGCTCTTGCTCCTCCACCCTCGGAAATCTCAGCTGATCTAGGAATTGTCTCATCCCCTCTTCCCCCGCTGGGGGCTGGGATCTGTACAGCTCTTCATAAACGGCCTTGAATACCTCGTTTATTTTCGTCGCACTCCGAACCGCGGCTCCCCTTCCATCTTTGACTCCCCCTATTTCCCTCGCTGCCATCCTCTTACGGAGCTGGTGTGCCAGCATCCGACTAGCCTTTTCCCCAGACTCGTAGGTCGCCCCCTGCGCTTTCCTCCACTGTGCCTCCACCTTCCCTGTGGTCAACAGGTCAAACTCCGTCTGGAGCCGTCGTCTTTTCCCAAGTAATCTTTCCTCCGGGGCCTCTGCGTATCTCCTGTTCACTCTTAAAATCTCCCCCACTAACCTCTCCCTTTCCATACCCTCTGTCTTCTCCCTATGAGCCCTAATGGAAATTAGCTCTCCCCTGATCACCGCCTTCAACGCCTCCCATACCACCCCCACCCGCACCTCCCCGTTGTCGTTGGCCTCCAAGTACCTTTTGATACACCCCCTCACCTTCCCACACACCACCTCGTCCGCCAGCAGTCCCACATCCAGCCGCCACAACAGGCGTTGGTCCCTCTCCTCTCCCAGCTCCAGTTCCACCCAGTGTGGGGCATGGTCCGAAACGGCTATAGCCGAATACTCCGTCCCCTCCACCCTCGGAATGAGCGCCCTACCCAGAACAAAGAAATCTATCCGGGACTAGGCTTTGTGTACATGGGAGAAGAAAGAAAATTCCCTGGCCTGCGGTTTTGCAAACCGCCATGGGTCCACTCCCCCCATCTGATCCATAAACCCCCTAAGTACCTTCGTGCCGCCGGCCTCTTTCCAGTCCTTGATTTGGAGCGGTCCAGTGCTGGATCCAACACTGTATTGAAGTCCCCTCCCATTATCAGGCCTCCTATCTCCAGGTCCGGAATGCGCCCCAACATGCGCTTCATGAATCCTGCATCATCCCAGTTCGAGGCGTATACGTTTACCAACACCACCCACATCCCTTGCAGCCGACCGCTCACCATTACATATCGCCTTCCATTGTCCGCTACAATAGCCTTGGCCTCAAATGACACCCGCTTTCCCACCAATATTGCCACCCCTCTATTCTTCGCGTCCAGTCCCGAGTGGAATACCTGTCCTACCCATCCCTTTCTTAACCTGACCTGGTCCGCCACCTTCAGATGTGTCTCTTGGAGCATGGCCACGTCCGCCTTCAGTCCCTTTAAGTGCTCGAATACCCGAGCCCTCTTCACCGGCCCATTCAGGCCCCTCACATTCCACGTTCTCAGCCGGATTGGAGGGGCTCTCTCTCTCCCCCCACGCCCCGCCGACTAGCCATCTCCTTTTCTGGGCCATTCCTGTGTTCACGCCTCCCTCACCCTCCAGTCCCCCAGAGGGGGGATCCCCGTCCCGACCACCTCTTCTGTGTCCCATTGCCTTTCGGCCAGTGCAGCTGCAACCCTTTTTTACCCCCTTCCCCCCTCCCCTCCCCCTGCTAGACCCCTGTCTAGCTTTTTTGCTCCCCCCATGTCACTCCCATAAGTCAGCTGACGCCTGCTGACCCCGGCTTCCTCCGCTGTCCCATTGACCTCCACGCGTGGGAGTCTCCCAATCCATATGCATTCCTTCGTTCCCCTTCCCGCCTTTCTTCCCGCGCGCGGGAAAACACCCCGCGTTTCCAAAGCCCGCTCCGCCCCCTCTGGCGCAGCTCCTGTCGCGGCCTTGTCTCTCTCCCCCAGCCCATGTAACATTTCCTGCGCGTGATTGACCCCTATATACAACAACCATCACACATCAAACCTCAAACATCCCCCGTACCCTCACAAACCCTCAGTTAGAGTCCAACTTTTCGGCTTGTACAAAGGTCCACGCCTCTTCAGGCGTTTCGAAGTAATAGTGTTGGCCCTTGTCTGTGACCCACAGTCGCGCTGGCTGCAGCATTCCGAATTTCACTTCTTTCCGGTACAACGCCGCTTTGGCCCGGTTGAAACCCACTCTCCGCTTTGCAACCTCCGTGCTCCAGTCCGGGTATATTCGGATCTCTGCATTGTCCCACTTACTGCTCCGCTCCTTCTTGGCCCATCTCAGGACCCACTCTCTGTCCGTGAACCGGTGGAACCTCACCACCATCGCCCTTGGCGGCTCATTTTCCTGGGGCTTCTTCGCCAGCACCCGATGTGCCCCGTCCAACTCCAGCGGCCTCGAAGGGGCCTTCGTGCCCATCATCGCCTCGAGCATCGTGCTCGCGTATGCCCCGGCATCAGCCCCCTCCGCTCCCTCAGGGAGACCCAGGATTCTCAGATTCTTTCTCCTCGACCTGTTCTCCAGGTCTTCGAGTCTTCCCGCCCACCTCTTGTGTAGCGCCTCATTCTGCTCCACTCTCACCGCCAGGCCCACGAGCTCATCCTCGTTCTGACTGACTCTTTTCTGTACCTCCTGGATCTTAGCTTCGTGGACCTTCTGGGTGATGCTGAGTCCTTCAATTGCCAAAAGCATAGGCGCCAACATCTCCTTGCGCATCTCCTCGAAGCAGCGCTTGATGAACTCCTGCAGCTCCCCTTTGTCCCTGGCCGCCGCCATTTTGTTTTCTTTCCCTCGCTTCTCCCGTTGCTCCAGTGCCGCTCCTTTGGCCGTTACACTTCTGGTCCGTTTAAAAAGTCTATGGAAACTCCTGAAAAAGGCCTGAGAGTCAGTTCCAGACGGGAGCTGCCGAATGCGCAACCTACTCCTCCATGGCCGCCACCGGAAGCCTCGTCCCTGCTTCTTCAATGGCCTTGGTAGATCTTTTCACAGTTGTTCCTTCTGCTGCTAGAATTCACCTTTGATAGAGTCAAGTCAGATTGCAGCTTTAAGCTTGCCCTTCCCCCGCCTGCATGCTGGAAGAGGCTTTTGTCTAAACCTGCAGCCAAAGCCAAATCTTTTACTGTTTCTGCCGGGTCTGGTAGCCAAAAGACATAACATTCCTGGGGGACACTGTCAGGGGAATGCTGCAGTCTTCTTGCCACACCGGGAAATGTCAAACAAATGCCGTGGGGGCCCTGTAAAAGAGCCCAAAAGTCCATTCCAAGCGGGAGCTACCGAATATGCGACCTAGCTCTGCATAGCCGCACCCGGAAGTCGCCTATTGGTTCAATCCTACTGGCTTTGAGACTTCTTTCTGTGGCTGTAAGTAAAACTCCTAAGAACTTGACCTTTGTCTGAGCCACCAGGACCTTTGATTGTGAAACAACATAACCCAACGAGGATAGGTGGTTTAATAACTGGATCACATCATCCCTGTGTAGCCACCTGGGTTGGCCACTTCCCGACTTAAAATGGAGAACCGCAAAGACTGAAGGGAAATTCAGCCAACACAGGCAAAATTGAGCAAGTGCAGAAATCGTGTGTATTGAAACTTGCAAAAACCAGACAGCACTGAAACCAGCAGCCATCTGCATAGTAATGAGCAATTCCAAGGCACAATTGCAACAGTTAAAGTGAATAAAGCCAAGCCAGACTCCTCGGCGCCAGCAGGAGCCAAGACAAAGGAAGGCCAACGGACATTTACAGACCGCCCAGCGTTCAGGGAACAACTCCAGTATTGGAGTAATCGATCCAAGTGATCGGGACGCAGTCCAATCACTTGGTACCAGGTACGGGGTCCGCCCCGAAGGGCGGGAAGCCCCTGGGGACTATAAAGTAAAGCCCCCCAAGTTTAAATAGTCCTTCTTTGGAAGGGTCACTCAGCAACTTGAATCAACCCGTGAGAGTGACCTGTCCAAGCTGCCGCATCAACCAAGTAAGTCTCCAGTCAACGCTTGCTACGAGATAGGCGCTCCTAGCTACAAGTCCATACCAGCTTTTGAATCCTGCAGACTCAGGACCTGAACGAAAGGCCATTTGTTCCCCTGACCTGGTGGGCCAATTCTGAAGCTAAGTATAGGCCTTTTAGTGATAGGAATAGTCTAGAAAGTAGAGTTGATGCATGAGTAGTGATTTACTGTGTATAATAAATGTGTTTTGATTTGAATCTTACTAATTGGTGTGTTGAGATATTGATCATTACTTGAACTTGAACCTCGTGGCGGTATCATAAAGATACCTGGCGACTCTAGAGCAAAGGTTAAACAAACAGAGCAAATTATGATTTAAGAGCCAACCAAAAGTTAGCAACACCTGTTATTGGGCTCGTCGGGACTCGCTACCAATATGTCATCTACATACTGCACTAGAGTGGAACCATGCTCCAATGTCAAGGCCTGGAGTTGGGTCTGCAGACATCTGGAGAAGAGCGTAGGTGAGTTGACGAACCCCTGAGGCAGTCGGGTCCAGGTATACTGCTGTCCATTGTAAGTGAAGGCAAACAAATATTTGCTTTCAGATGCGAGTGGAAGGGCAAAGAAAGCATGCTGGAGGTCAACTATGGTGAAGACCCGGGCTCGAGCTGGAATTTGAGCCAGTATGTGGGCAGGATTAGGGACGAGAGCATGTAACGACTGTGCAATGGTATTGATTGAACGTAAATCCTATACTGATCGGTACTGGTCTGGTTTGGCTGGTTTAGGCACAGCAAGTATGGGGGTGTTACATTCTGATTGGCAAGGGACCAGAATTTGTCGATAGACGGGGCAGCTTGGGGTTTCAGGGGGTATTGCCGAATGGAAGGCAGCTTTATATGGTCCTTAATCGTTACCTTAATGGGTGTAACATTTGCCTGTCCCAATTGTGGTGGGTATTCCGCCGAGACCTGTGGGTTGACATATTCCAAAACGTCACGTCCCAGGTGATGCTGAAGTCGAGTGTTAATCGTTTCAGGGACCTCAAAATATTTTATGGAAGTGCCGTCTGGCATGACTTGAAGTGCGTACTCTGTTGGATCTGAATGATCCACTGCCCTCCTTACCATAGGCCCCAGATCCTTGGCATGGTACTGGTCGTGGACCTGACGTGTAATATGAGGGCCTACAGATGCTGACTGTGGCCATAAATGTGGTGGTATTGTAACAAAATCGGCTGTACCTTTTTTTCCCGTGACTGTGGCTGTAATCTTGACTGGTCATTCGGTCCCAATTAATGGCCGGTATTTGTCCTCCAACTCCCTGTTTTGTCCGGTTCTGTCATAGGCCAGGGTAACGTGGTGCAGTGAATGTTCAATGTCTAACGTCCACCACTGGTGGGCGATAGAAATATAGCACTGTTGTCTCATCCTCCATGATTGAACCGTTATCCCTTCGTCTCTGCACTCTATCTGTAGCTGGAAGATACACAGTAAATCTCTGGCCAACAAGTTACAGTCCAATCCAGTAGTCACCACAAACTGATGACCTGCAGACGTATTCTCATCAGTGACTGTCACAGGTTCAGAAATAGGATACTCACACAGCTGTCCTTAGAACCCCGACAAATGCTGGGTGTGGTCAGATAGTGGTAGCCGAAGTTCTGATTGCACCGAAGACATGGCTGCTCCAGTGTCGATTACAAATGGGCAGTGTTGATCTCCTATTTGCTAACCTATATATGTCTCTTTGCAGTTTCTTGCAATTTCTCTCTGTGTCACACCTTTAATTTGGTATCATCAGCAAAGTTTAATATTATTCCTCTTGTATCAATATTCAAATAATTTATATAAATGGAAAATTAAAGTCTCAAGACAGATCCTTGGGGCACAGAACGTAACACATCCTACCAATCCAAAATAATTCTGTTTATTTTCCATGCAGCTACATTCCATTGAACACCATGTGCGGGATTCTCCGTCGGTCGACGGCAAAATCAGGAAAGGTGATTGGGCAGAGAATCGTTTTTGATGGCGAAATTGTGGCGGGTGCCGGGTTCATGCCAAATTCTACGGTGCCTCGACAGCAGCACGTACAGTAAGCGCGTTTGCATACAATTAGCAGGTATGACCGGTATTCTTCGGGGCCTCCTTGATGCTTTGCCCCCACTGGGGGGAACTCCGAATGGTGAGGTTTACTTGTCCTTTTAAAAAATCGGTAAACAGGTACTGTGGCGGACGAGGGAGAGACAGGAGTTAGGACACGGAGAGGCGCAGCCATGGGCTGCCGGTCCTGACACTGGCCGGGCTGTCCGTGGGAGGGGGTGCTTGCCAAGGTCGGGGGGGGCGAGGGGGGCAATGGGCCATGGGGTCAGGGTGACCCCCATGCGACTGGGCAGTGTCCAGGCACAGACCGCCATTGCCATCGCCTGCAAGACGGCCATCCCGCCGACAATGTCGAGTGCCCTCTGCTCAGCCACAGTGAGGGTACGCAGGTCATCCGGTCCTTCTCCGGTCTTCTCCCGCTCCCGACGGTTATGCGCAGACATCTCCTGGGGGTGGGTGGGGCAGGGTTGCAAACACAAACAGCAACAGTGTTAGATGGTCCGACGCATGCAGACCAGGGGTTGGGTCTCTGATGGCATTAGTGCACAGGGCACCCAGCCATTGCTGCTGGCATGGGTGGGTGTAGCCATGTGGGTCAGGATGGGGGCGGGACCATCCCCCTTGGGGAGTGGGGGCCGTGTCACATGTGTGTGGGGGTAGGGGGTGGTGCCAGCAGCAGTGCTGAGTACTCACCCTGGCTGCCCTGAGGAGGTCGTGCAGCATCTTTCTGCAGTTCGGGCCACCACCCCAACGGCGTTGACGGCGTCTGCCACCTCCGCCCAGGCACGGCGAATGATGGCACCTGCTGTCCTCCGTCCCAGCCCGGGGGTACAACACCAGCCTCCTTTCCTCCACAGTGTCCAGGAAGGTCTCGAGTTCGCCATCCCAAAATCGCGGCACTGCTCTCCTGGTGGCCATCTTGCCTGCGACGCTGTGTGTGTGGGGGGAGAATACTAAGTTCAGCGGCGGCGGCGGGTCATTGATGGAACCGGCGAATCGGCGGCTGGTCCGTCGTGCATTACACGATGCGCCCATGCTAGCCCCTTGTGGACCGTTGAATAGCTCCACCTGGGGCCCCTTGACGCCGTCGTGATACTCTCATTTTGGGAGAATCCAGCCCAGTGTGTTTGGTTTTCTTTGTACAAATGAACTGTTTGATGCACAATCAATTAAACAAAGACGAGAGTAGGATGTAATCGAGGCTTTATTACACTGAGATGTGTGGCCTCCTACAGCAGCTGACGAAATGGCTGCTGTACTGGGAGCACACATATTTATACTCCGCCTACTGGGCGGAACCAGCAGGCAGGGATCTACACCGTACCTGACGTACAGGGGCCTTACCGTAAAGCACCTATATCAACATCCTATATATACATCAGTGTTGACTACCACACTGTTGTAGCTTTGTGCTTGTATTGATACTCTGTAACGGAAAGGTACTTGTTTATGGCACAATGTCTTTCCCTTGTTGATTAATGGTTAGTGTGATTTATGAAATGTTAAATAGTTGGTTTCCATCGTTTTGTATAAAGATCCTGTTCACCGTTTAATAAAAAGAATATTCTCAAGTGCATTTGCATGAATACACCTGCCATGTCTCAGGCGTGTGTTATTGCCGACATTCCAATCATATTGTGAGGTCTGGACACTTTGCCTGAACACTGGAGGCATCAGCACCACATAGGTAGCAGCCAATAATCAAACACTCTTCAGCTGGGCTTCAGCACTGGGGATATCCCCGCAACCAGAGAGTGAGTGTGTGGATCGGGGAGGGCACCTAATCACAGTCTCCCCAATGTTCCCGGCAGGGGTCTAGAGTCCAAGGCCTCATGCTGTGGCCGGAGGCGTGTGTGTGTAGAGCAGGGACCTCCGGGAGAACTGGCTGGGTGGATGGCACCCTGAAAGAAGGAGGGGCATGTAAGGGTGGGGGGGAAGGGCCTGTGGATGTGTGGGTCCCGGGGTTGAAGCCCCAACTGATTGTTGGTCTTTCTCCTTCTCCAGTTCCTTAAGGCAACCAAGATGAATGGTGTTGTTGACCCCGCAGTGGCAGGCCTCAAAATGCTGGTGGCAGCCCAGGTGTCCAGATGCCGGGGAAGGCAATAGTGTCGACGCCTTCTGGAGGGAGCACACTTCGTGCAGGGGGTCAGCGCATACCCTGCAGACTCGGCCACCCATCAGGCCAATGAAGAACCCAGAGGGGGTCACCAGCGACGTTCCCAAGGTGTACAGGCATCGTTGATCATTTGAGAAGGTGACAGACAGTGTGTGCCGGAGGAGGCTCCGACTCAACAAGGAGAATGTGCAGCACCTGTGCGTGTCCTTGTGGACGTGTCACTCCATGGAGGGGAACACCTGGTGTCTGTCACCGTAGGTCACCGCAGCCCTGAACTTTTATGCAATGGGTTCATTCCAGGGCTCGAGCAGGGACTTGAGCGGCATTTCCCAAGAAACAGTCCACAAGTGTATCCATGAAGACACGGATGCCCTGTATTCCTAACCAGCTGACTATATTAACTTTGAGCTGGACCAAGCCTATCAAGAGGCCCGGGCAGCAGGATTCTGCACCATCGCCGGGATTCCGCAGGTCCAGGGGGTAATAGACAACCCGCATGCCGTTTTGCACACACCGGGGCCTCTGGGAGTGACCTTCTTAAACAGGAAGGTGTTCCACTCCCTGAATGTTCAACTCATGTGCGACCACCACCTCCTGATTATGCACGTGTGTGCATGCTTCCCAGGGGCCGGGCATCACAGCTACATCCTGGGACACTCGGAGATCCCCGGTGTCTTTGAGGACCACCCCAGGATGCCAGGTTGATTCTTGGAGAATATGGCGTGCCCGCTGAAGTTCGAGCTGTGGCGCCAGTGTGGAGGATGGAAACCGATGTCGAGACTCGATATAACGAGGCCCATGTTGACCGCCTGTGCTGTCATTGAGTGGTGCATCAGACTGCTCAAAATGTGGTTTCAATGCCTGTATTGCTCTGATGGCACCCCCCCCAGAGGGTCTCTCATTTTGTGGTGATCTACTGTGCCCTACACAAACTGACACAGCAACAGGGTGATGTGCTGGAGGAGGAGGAGGAGGAACATGCAGCCGCATCTCAGGAGGGGCCGGAATAGGAGCGGCTGGAAGACGAGCCCAGGGAGGACAGGCAATGGCGAGGATCCGGCTTGCCCAGAGGGTCACAGAGGCCCTCATCCTCACTGGCTTCTCATAGGGTGAGGCTTTGTCAGTCAGTTCACCCCCTTTCTGGATGTGCAGGCAGGTCCACGGTTAAGAATAACGTGACAGAAGCTTCACAAGTATCAGGCATCAAGTATCATAACAAACATTCAAAACCCCCATTTTCCCTAGCTACAGATGATGAACCCCCCCCCCACACACCTCCAGTGCCTGCTCACTGATTGTTATAACCTGCCTACTTACCATTGGCTGGGGACTAATGACTATCCCACAATCCTGTGGGAGTATGAGCTTCCCCAATGAGGGGGGCGGAGAAACCACTAGTAAACTCCCATTATAAATAAAGCTGGCCAGTTCAGGAGCCAGCAGGAAAGAGTATGTAGCAAGGGAAGTTACTGTTATGTATATATGTTATTGTAAATAAATGTTATTACTTTGTATCCTTAAAACTCGTGCTGGATTCTTTGTGGCCCTTACAAAACTGGCGATGAAGGTTAAAGTGAATAGCTGTCTACACTGCTGAAGCCACCTCCCTGGATTTTTGTTGGATACAGGTTGGAAGTTGTTTTCTATTATACCATGCCTCTGTACGGACGTTTGGATGTTTTTGATGCTGCGCTGGAAAGCTGGAACCAGTACACACAACGGATGCGTTACTATTTCAGGGCAAACAATATCACTGAAAACGAGTGCCAGGTGGTCATATTGCTCACCACCTGCGGCCCGCATACGTTTGGGGTGATTAGGAGCCTTGCGTACCCAGCTGCGCCGGACACCAAAACGTTTGATGAACTTGTGAATATAGTGGGGCAACATTTTAACCCAACCCTGTCCACGATAGTCCAGCGTTACCGGTTTAATACCGCCGAGAGGACCCCTGGAGAATCCCTTGCCGGTTTTCTATCCAGGCTACGCAGGATTGCGGAGTACTGTGACTATGGTGAGACCTTGTCAGAAATGTTACGCGACCGTTTGGTTTGCGGTATTAACAATGCGGCCACCCAGAGAAAGTTGTTAGCGGAGCCAACATTGACTTTTCGACAGGCCATTCAAATAGTATTGTCCCTAGAGAGCGCAGAACGAGGAGTGCAGGAGCTACAGGGAATGGAAGTGCATGCCTTGGGGCGCAACCCCTTCCGTCCAAAAACGTCCCCCCGCACTCCTGCGGTACCTTGGGCGAGGCAACGCCCGGACCGACGCCAGTGGCCGTCGGACATTCCTCCCCGAAGGGAGCCTTTTCCAGAGCCAATGGATGAGGAGCCATGTCCGTGTCAGACTTGTAGGCGCCGACCCCATCGCGGACGGCGGTCCTGGGGGCGCCAGAGGCGCCGTCGTTCCGACCGAAACTGGGACCAGCCTAGGGGCCGTAACTGGGACCAGCCCAGAGGCCGTACCTTTCATGTGGATGAACCTGTGGCGACTACTCCTGAGGACGTGGAGACGGAGGACGACTGCCTGCAGCTGCATTGTGTGGCAGCTCCCCGTGTGGCCCCCATTAAGGTGACAGTACGGGTCAATGGCCACCCGCTTGAGATGGAGTTGGATACTGGCGCAGCGGTCTCCGTGATCGCCCAGAGTACATTCGACTGCATCAAGCAGGGTATACAGACCCTTACATTAACCGACTCACAGGCCAGGTTGGCCACCTACACGGGGGAACCACTGGACATTGCAGGAACTACAATGACCACTGTTGTTTATGGACGCCAGGAGGGGCGTTTCCCACTTATCGTGGTGCGCGGCCATGGGCCCAGCCTGTTGGGTTGGGACTGGTTGCGCCATTTGCGGTTGCAATGGCAGCACATCCTCCAAACAGTTTCTGAAGGGTTGACTGAGGTGCTAGGACGATACCCAGATGTATTCCAGCCTGGTTTGGGGAAAATAAAAGGGGCCGTAGCCCGTATCCAAGTCGAACCAGGAGCCACGCCGCGCTATTTCCGGGCGCGCCCAGTGCCTTACGCCTTGCTCGAGAAGGTAGAAGGGGAGCTCACTCGTTTGGAGAGTTTGGGTATTATCAGGTCCGTCCGTTTTGCTGACTGGGCAGCACCAATTGTACCTGTAATGAAGCCAGATGCCACAGTTCGCGTGTGTGGCGACTATAAACTTACAGTGAATACGGTCTCCCGACTCAACCGATATCCAATGCCTCGCATAGAGGATCTCTACGCGAAACTTGCAGGTGGACTCTCGTTCACAAAATTAGATATGAGTCACGCCTACCTGCAGTTGGAGCTGGACCCTGCCTCCCGACCATATGTAACGATTAATACACACCGGGGCCTGTATGAATATACACGGTTGCCCTTTGGAGTATCCTCTGCCTGCGCAATCTTTCAACGTATTATGGAGGGCATTTTGAGAGGTTTACCACGTGTGGCTGTCTACCTAGATGACGTTTTGATTACAGGGACGTCGGAGCAGGAACATTTGGAAAATCTGGAGGCTGTCCTTAGACGCCTTTCGGAGGCTGGAGTCCGTTTACATCGCACAAAGTGCGTATTTCAAGCAAAGGAAGTAGTCTAACTAGGTTATCGGGTGGACTGTGAAGGTCTGCACCCCGTCGCAGAGAAGGTGCGTGCAATTCAACATGCCCCCGCCCCGACTGACACTTCGCATCTTCGTTCTTTTCTCGGTCTCGTAAACTATTACGGGAAGTTCCTCCCCAATCTGGCAACTACGCTGGCCCCTTTGCACCTTCTGCTAAAGAAAAATCACACCTGGGTTTGGGGTCAGCTGCAAGAAACCGCTTTCCGGCGGGTAAAGCAACAATTGTCGTCGTCTGGGTTACTAACCCACTATGATCCTGGAAAGCCTTTGCTCGTCACATGTGATGCATCCCTATATGGTATGGGGCCGTCCTGTCCCACAAGATGGAGAACGGGGCCGAGCGACCGATAGCTTTCGCCTCCCGCACATTGACTGCAGCGGAGAAAAAGTACGTGCAGATCGAGAAGGAGGGCCTGGCAGTGGTTTTTGCGGTGAACCGCTTCCACCAGTACGTGTACGGCCGCCATTTCACTATCGTGACTGATCATAAGCCCCTGCTGGGACTTTTCAGAGAGGATAAGCCAATACTGCCCATTGCTTCTGCACGGATCCAGCGCTGGGCTTTGTTGCTTGCTGCATACGAGTATTCTCTGGAGCACAAACCAGGTACGCAGATAGCAAATGCCGACGCACTGAGCCGATTGCCTTTATCGACCGGCCCCATGTCGACCCCCACGACCGGTGAGCTGGTTGCAACCCTAAATTTTATGGACACCTTGCCTGTCACGGCATCACAGATCCGTGAGTGGACCCAGACGGAGCCAGCCCTGTCAAAGGTTCGGCACATTGTCCTGTATGGTGGGCAGCATAGACAGCTCCCAGGCGAGTTGCGGGCATTTTCCTCCAAGCTGTCAGAATTCAGCGTGGAAGACGGCATCCTCTTGTGGGGGACACGTGTGATTGTCCCGGAAAAAGGCCAGGAGCTGATACTAACAGACTTGCACAATGGGCATCTAGGCGTGACCAAGATGAAAATGTTGGCCCGGAGTTATGTCTGGTGGCCAGGCCTCGACACCAACATTGAGAAGGTGGCCCAAAACTGCTCCATTTGCCAGGAGCATCAGAAGCTTCCGACGGCCGCTCCCCTACATCACTGGGAATGGCCAGGGCGGCCTTGGGCACGCTTGCATGCAGATTTCGCAGGCCCTTTTCAGGGATCCATGTTCCTTCTACTAATTGACGCCCAGTCTAAATGGCTAGAGGTGCATAAGATGCAGGGGACAACGTCCTGCGCAACAATTGAAAAGATGCGTTTATCGTTTAGTACGCATGGCCTCCCCGAGGTGCTGGTCACGGATAACAGCACTCCATTCACGAGTGAGGCGTTTGCGAGGTTCACGAAGATAAACGGCATCCGCCATATCCGCACTGCCCCTTACCACCCAGCTTCAAATGGGTTGGCAGAGCGCGCAGTGCAGACATTCAAAAGAGGCCTAAAGAAGCAATCTTCCGGATCAATGGACACGAGACTGGCTCGCTTTTTGTTTACGTACAGGACCACCCCCCATGCAGTGACTGGGGTAGCTGCCACAGAACTCCTAATGGGCCGGAGACTTCGCACCCGCCTTAGTATCGTTTTCCCGGACATTGGCGCAAAAGTACGCTGCACACAAGAATGGCAGGGACAGGGATTTTCTCGGCATCGGCCGATTCGGCAGTTTGCGCCCGGTGACCCAGTGTTCGTTCGGAATTTTGCTGGTGGTGCCCAATGGGTTCCTGGTGTAATCTTTCACCAAACGGGCCCTATATCTTACCAAGTGCAAGCCCAGGGTCGTCTCCAGCGAAAACATGTAGACCACGTTCAGTCCAGAAGACTATCCCCTCAAAAGATTCCCTGCCCACGGAGCTCATTTCTACAGCCGCAGAGACCAGAGACAAGGGAAGGTAGTCCTCACAATCTTCCACTGGTGCCTCACTCGAAGCCTGCGCAGGTCATTACGGAACCGAATGGAGATAGAGACGCTGACATGACGGAGGCAGCAGACTCTGACTCTGAGATGGAGACACAGGATGCATCAGAGGGGGAATCCTCGGGTCCACGGGCCGTGGATGTACAACCGTTGCACCGTTCATCACGGAAGCGCCGGTCTCCGTCTCGTTACACGCCGCCTGATCCAGCGCCGCGTGCAAATGGCGTCCGGCCTGCGGCCAAACGAGTCCGCCGCCCTCCTTCGCCAGGGTCTTCGGTGGATTCCTTGGACTTTGGGGGGGGGTGGGATGTTATAACCTGCCTACTTACCATTGGCTGGGGACTAATGACTATCCCACAATCCTGTGGGAGTATGAGCTTCCCCAATGAGGGGGGGCGGAGAAACCACTCGTAAGCTCCTAGTATAAATAAAGCTGGCCAGTTCAGGAACCAGCAGGAAGGAGTATGTAGCAAGGGAAGTTACTGCTACTGTTATGTATATATGTTATTGTAAATAAATGTTATTACTTTGTATCCTTAAAACTCGTGCTGGATTCTTCGTGGCCTTACAAAACTGATCCTCAATCTTCTTCATCTTCCGTGCTCTACCACTACGTCTAGATGGATCTCCAGAATGCACACTGGAGGAGGTGGCAACCTGCTGTTCCGCACACCCTGTGTCCTTTGATGCCCTGGGTGGGAGTCCTCGGGGGGGGGTTCTGGAGCTGTAGGGGTCCCCGCCGACTTACTAGTGTCACTGGCATTGCCGTGCCACCCTGTTCTGCCTGCTGACCTTGAGACACGCCAGTGTCGGGGTGGGGGGGGGGGGGGGGGGGAGGGTTTCAGTCGAGGTAGAGACAGCTGTCGTCTTCCTGGTGGCAGCCCCGGGTTGGCCACCAATGCTCCCTCCTCCTGGACAGTGCCCGCAGGGCCCTGGGAGTCTCCATGGGATGGAGAGGATGCTGGAGTGAGCTCCAGAGGCCCATGCATCATCCAGCTTTGTCAGTCCTGGTGCTTCACTGTTGTCTGCACCATGGTGTTGATGCCCTCGGCAAAGCTCCTCAATGACTGGGCCACGCTTCGCAGTGCCCTGGAAATGTCCACTTGCATCTGGGACACATTCCTCAGTGACTTGGACATGCTCTTCTGTGCCTCGGCAATGTCCACCTGCAACCGGGACACATCCCTCAGCAACTGGGACATGATGGTGATTTTGATTTGATTTATTGTCACATGTACCGAAGTACAGTGAAAAGTATTTTTCTCTGGCCGAGGGAACGTACACAGTATGTACATATTAGACAAAAGAATGATCAACAGACAACATTGGCAGATGGTACATCAACAAACAGTGATTGGTTACAGTGTGGAACAAGGGGCCAAAATGTGTGGAACAAAGCAAATAAATGAGCAAGAGCAGCACAGGGCGTCGTGAATAGTGTTCTTACAGGGAACAGATCAGTCCGAGGGGGAGTCGTTGAGGAGTCTAGCAGTTGTGGGGAAGAAACTGTTCCTATTTCGAGACCCTCAACCATGGTCGTCGCTGACTGAGCCATGCCTTGGACAGCACCACTCATGATGCAGACGCTGTGCTCCAGGCTTTCCATTGTGGTCGCTACTCTAGCAGTGTTGGGCATGGTGCCACGCATTGCAAAGACCATCTCCTGTGCCCGTAGTCATTAGGACTCTTCCAATCAGTTATACACTTGCTGGAGTGTGGTTGATATTCCCTTCCTGAATCTCACAGCCGTGTCCTAGCATCTGCATCAGCTCTGGGATAACCTTACCCAGAGGCTTGGTGTCTGACTGGAGCCCAGCTGATTCCTGGGATCCAGCAGACCACCAATTGCTGACACCTTTGGATGTTCCTGCTTCCACCTGATCTGCATCAGCAACTGTGCGGTGCTCACCAGATTGTGCCTCAGAAGCCTGTCCTCTCATGTCACCCACCGAGGTGTGTGCCTTTGTCTGGTGGAAGTGATAGCTGTGACACGTTTATGGTGGTCTCCTCGGAGCTGTCCTCTGAGGTGTCCTATTGGATGGTGGGGCGGAGGGGACACACCGGATGGCCCAGTCCCTTCAGGTGGAGATCCAGTGAGAGAATGGACATGTCGTCATTGAGAGGGAAGAATAATTTCTGACATGAACATCTGGGTGAAGGGGCAATGGATCCTCACCTTTGCGATGCAGATCAGCCTTGTTGTCGGTGACAGCTCTCTCCTCAGCCAACCCATGATCTCCAGGGCCTGTTCCCCATAGCGGGTGAGGACTGTGATGTCCGGAATCCCTCCGTCCGTCAATATCCTTTCCTGCCTGTTATGGGCCAACTTCACCTGCGGGAACAGAGGGGAAATTGTGAGCCGCACGCTTGATGCATCGTCAAACTGGCGCCGCCCCCGATTTGGGCATCAGAAAGGATTCTCTGCCCAATCGCCGATTACGATATCGGTGTCGGGCAGCAGAGAATCCCGCCCATTAAATCAGGCACACAGCTAATACCAAACAAGAAGACCCAAGATGGCCACAGAGCCAAGCCAGATGACTCGATAAAGAGAGACCAGCAGACACTGTCAGCAAGCTAAAACTAAAACTCATCCCACTCCCTCTCCCCACCCCAAAGACATCATCACAGTTGAGTATAACCACACCCAAAAGTAAATGGAACAGTGGCAAACAATAACTTAACCTAAAGCCTACAATTAACAAAACCTAAATAAAGACAACTTTAAGCTCATTTAAAAACTATTGCTATGAGCTGCAGAAAACCCTCTAATATCACTCCTGTTAACTAACACACCTAACTGGAGTGAAAACTTATTTAACTTATAACACCACGCTGACAACTAAAAGTTACGCCAAATGATAAAAATTAAAAAAGGAAAAGGAAAGATGGGTTAATGTAAGGAACAAACAGCAGAAATCTGTCAAATATAATTAAGGACATCAAGAATACACCCAAACAATGACCATGAAAAGAAGTGAAATACAAAGGACGGGATTCTCCTGTCGCCAATGCCGAAATCGCGTTCGGCGATCGGCCGGAGAATCCCTGTTCACGACCGAATCTGGGGCGGCGGCGCTTTCACGATGATCCGCCCTCTCCAAACAAGAACAACAACAAGAATGTATCGACGGCCTCAGGACAATGCCTGAAGCCCACCCCCCGATACTCCACACCCGACCGGCCAAGTTCCCAACGGCGTCTGTCGCGTGTGGTCTCATCCTTCGGGAACTCGCCGTGGCAGCATGCTGACTCAGGCCAGCACCACAACAGTCGGGGGAGGGCTGATCCGCGGGCAGGGGGGACTTTGCCAGGGGCTCGGGGCACTGTTGGGTGGTCGGATCCACCCCGCAGGCCAGGTCCGCGAGCGACCACCTTGCTGCGCACGACGCGGCCGCTGCAGACTTCTGGCATGCGCATGCGCAGCCACGGACCCGGAAATTCTCCGGGCTGTATCGGCAGCTAGAGCCGAGTGCTCTACGCTACTTTGATGCTAGCCCTCACCCAAACGGAGGATCGCTGACCATTTTACGCCATTTGTTCTGTCGTAAAACGCCACCGTTCCCACGCCGGCGTGGGGACATGGCCTCAAAACCAGAGAATCCAGCACAAAGTGCCCAAATACAGAACCAAATAACAGATTAAACAGAGCGTAACTTGTGCCTTTGGACAAAGGAATCAGCATCTCCTCGTGAGTCAAAAAGTGCTCTTTTTCTTGGAACGTAATTACTTTTTTAAGGGGCAGTTTAGCGCAGCAAATCCACCTACCCTGCACATTGTTGGGTTGAGGGGGTGAGACCCACGCAGACACGGGGAGAATGAGCAAACAGTGATCCGGGGCTAGGATGAAACCAAGGTTCTCGCCGCCATGTCCAACGTTACTCAAAGGCGAGCAGGATAAACCATCTCAAGCTTGATTTCACCAGATACAGGATGGACTTCACTCCATCAAAAGCGGTGTAGAAGGGACTTTAGTTGGTGGATTAGCTGCCTTAAATACCTTGTATTATTTTAATCGGCTGCTTGACTATATTTCATGGAAATAGGCACTTAGTGAAGCATGATGGATATATAGCCTTATTTTTAGTTTAAAAGTTTGAAGTTCTGTATGAAACAGTCGGAAGGTCACACCATGTAAATAGGCGTACAGCTGCACATTGTTTTGCTTCGGCGAGGAACTCAAGGCCTGTTATTAAACTTTGCTCGCTTTCTGTCTCCTTGTTTAATCTCAAGAATGCCTCTCTGTCCTAGATATTACTTACGATATTATAGAAAGAACTCGCCTTACCTTTGTAAAGCAGGGACATTTGGAAAGACTGCAGTCATTCTAATTCCCTCCACGATCTTCGTGTTAAATAAAGGACCTTTTGCGAAAACTCGAAGTGCTGACTATTTTTTTCTGCAACAATTGGCGGAGTCGTTGCAGTTTCCCTAATTTAACGGGAAGTGAACCCCGAAAGGAATCTCTAAACAGGACTCTCTCAGCTGAAAGGGAGAGAGCCATAGCACGATCCCAGCTGAAAGGGGGGGTCTGCGGCTCGGCAGCCTTAATTACTGGCCAGTGACTCATGCTAGGAGAGTTATCTTAATGAATAAATTAATGCATGCTGCATGAGAAGATAAAGGTGCCTGAGAGAAAAAAAAAAAAACTGAACAATAAACAGGCTTCGAGATTCGCAAAAGGGCTAACACCAGTGAGCGCTCATTATAGTCTTTGTTAATAATTTGCCGCGGCCCTTGTTGTTACTTGTGTGTGCTTTGAAGTGTTTTCCAGAGGCCACGATGGGCAACGAACTCGGTCGCCCCCTTACAAGTCACTCCAAAGCCATGGTACAGACTTCCGGGGCGATAAGGAAGGCGGACTCTGCCAACGAGATGGATAAGGGAGTGAAAATGAGTAAAATAACAGAACAGCTGATAAAAACAATTGTAAGGCAACAGAGAAAGGTAGGAGATCCCCTTGTCCCGCCGGGATCACCAGCTGACACTGTGAGAAGAGAACCCGGAGAACTTCGATATGCGGTAACATTCAGTAGCGATTTGTATGGGTGGTCCCACAGAGCTTGGCCGTATGGGGGTAGTTTTAAAATACTGCTGATTGAAACGTGGGAAGCTTTGACAAGAAATGGGAGTGGAGTGAGTAAAGGATCAGTAAAAAATGAGAACCCAAAGATCAAATGTAAGAATAGTGGAGAGAGTAGAGATACAGTAAAGAATGAAAATATCAATAATCAAGGAGGGTTAAAGTGGGTGAAACAAGATGAAGGAGGGTTAACAAGAGTGAAACAAGATGAAGGAGGGTTAAAGAGAGCGAAAGAAGGCGAAGGAGGGTTAAAGAGAGTGAAACAAGATGAAGGAGGGTTAAAGAGAGTGAAAAAAGACGAAGGAGGGTTAAAGAGAGTGAAACAAGATGAAGGAGGGGTAAAGAGAGTGAAATAAGACGAAGGAGGGTTAAAGAGAGTGAAACAAGACGAAGGAGGGTTAAAGAGAGTGAAACAAGATGAAGGAGGGTTAACGAGAGTGAAACAAGAGGAAAGAGGGTTAAAGAGAGTGAAACAAGATGAAGGAGGGTTAAAGAGAGTGAAACAAGACGAACGAGGGTTAAAGAGAGTGAAACAAGATGAAGGAGGGTTGAAGAGAGGGAAACAAGATGAAGTAGGGTGAAAGAGAGTGAAACAAGATGAAGGATTGTTAAAGAGAGTGAAACAAGATGAAGGAGGGTTAAAGAATGTGAAACAAGACGAAGGAGGGTTAAAGAGAGAGATACAAGATGAAGGAGGGTCAAGGAGAGTGAAACGACGAAGGAGGGTTAAAGAAGTGAAACAAGGGGAAGGAGGGTTAAAGAGAGTGAAACAAGATGAAGGAGGGTTAAAGAGAGTGAAAAAAGACGAAGGAGGGTTAAAGAGAGTGAAACAAGATGAAGGAGGGTTAAAGAGAGTGAAACAAGATGAAGGAGAGTTAAAGAGAGTGAAACAAGATGAAGGAGGGTTAAAGAGAGTGAAACAAGATGAAGGAGGGGTAAAGAGAGTGAAACAAGATGAAGGAGGGTCAAGGAGAGTGAAACGACGAAGGAGGGTTAAAGAAGTGAAACAAGGGGAAGGAGGGTTAAAGAGAGTGAAACAAGATGAAGGAGGGTTAAAGAGAGTGAAAAAAGACGAAGGAGGGTTAAAGAGAGTGAAACAAGATGAAGGAGGGTTAAAGAGAGTGAAACAAGATGAAGGAGAGTTAAAGAGAGTGAAACAAGATGAAGGAGGGTTAAAGAGAGTGAAACAAGATGAAGGAGGGGTAAAGAGAGTGAAACAAGATGAAGGAGGGTTAAAGAGAGTGAAACAAGATGAAGGAGGGTTAAAGAGAGTCGAACAAGATGAAGGAGGGTTAAAGAGAGTGAAACAAGACGAACGAGGGTTAAAGAGAGTGAAACAAGATGAAGGAGGGTTGAAGAGAGGGAAACAAGATGAAGTAGGGTGAAAGAGAGTGAAACAAGATGAAGGATTGTTAAAGAGAGTGAAACAAGATGAAGGAGGGTTAAAGAATGTGAAACAAGACGAAGGAGGGTTAAAGAGAGAGATACAAGATGAAGGAGGGTTAGAGAGAGTGAAACAAGATGAAGGAGGGTTAAAGAGAGAGAAACAAGATTAAGGAGGGTTAAAGAGAGTGAAACAAGATGAAGGAGTGTTAAAGAGAATGAAACAACATGAAGGAGGGTGAAAGAGAGTGAAACAAAATGAAGGAGGGTTAAAAAGAGTGAAACAAGTTGAAGGAGGGTTAAAGAGAGTGAAACAAGATGAAGGCGGGTGAAAGAGAGAGAAACACGAAGAAGGAGGGTTAAAGAGAGTCAAACAAGATCAAGGAGGGATAAAGAGTGTGAAACAAGATGAAAGAGGGTTAAAGAGAGTTAAAAAGATGCAGGAGCGTTAAAGGGAGTGAACCAAGATGAAGGGGGGTTAAAGAGAGTGAAACAAGATGAAGGCGGGTTAAAGAGAGTCGACAAGATGAAGGAGGGTTAAAGAGAGTGAAACAAGATGAAGGAGGGTTAAAGAGAGTGAAACACGATGAAGGAGGGATAAAGAGAGTCAAACAAGATGAAGGAGGGTTAAAGAGAGTGAAACATGATGAAGGAGGTATAAAGAGAGTCAAACAAGATGAAGGAGGGTTAAAGAGAGTGAAACAAGATGAAGGATGGTGAAAGAGAGTGAAACAAGATGAAGGAGGGTCAAAGGCAGTGAAACAAGATGAAGGATGGTCAAAGAGAGTGAAACAAGATGAAGGTGGGTCAAAGACAGTGAAACAAGAGGAAGGATGGTCAAAGAGAGTGAAACAAGCGGAAGGATGGTTAAAGAGAGTGAAACAAGATGATGGAGGGTTAAAGAATGTGAAACAAGATGAAGGAGGGTTAAAGAGAGAGAAACAATATTGAGGAGGGTTAAAGAGAGTGAAACAAGATGAAGGAGTGTTAAAGAGAGTGAAACACGATGAAGGAGGGTTAAAGAGAGTCGAAGAAGATGAAGGAGGGTTAAAGAGAGACAAACACGATGAAGGAGGGTTAATGAGAGTGAAACAAGATGAAGGAGGGTTAAAGAGAGTCGAAGAAGATGAAGGAGGGTTAAAGAGAGACAAACAAGATGAAGGCGGGTTAATGAGAGTGAAACAAGATGAAGGAGGGTTAAAGAGAGTGAAACAAGATGAAGGAGGGTTAAAGAGAGTGAAACACGATGAAGGAGGGTTAAAGAGAGTCAAACAAGATGAAGGAGGGTTAAAGAGAGTCAAACAAGATGTACGAGGGTTAAAGAGAGTGAAACAAGATGCAGGAGGGTTAAGGGGAGTGAACCAAGATGAAGGGAGGTTAAAGAGAGTGAAACAAGATGAAGGTGGGATAAAGAGAGTAAAACAAGATGAAAGAGGGTTAAAGAGAGTGAAACAAGATTAAGAAGGGTTAAAGAGAGTGAAACAAGATGCCGGAGCGTTAAAGGGAGTGAAACAAGATGAAGGATGGTGAAAGAGAGTGAAACAAGATGAAGGAAGGTTAAAGAGAGTCGAAGAAGATAAAGGAGGGTTAAAGAGCGACAAACAAGCTGAAGGAGGGTTAATGAGAGTGAAACAAGATGAAGGAGGGTTAAAGAGAGTCGAAGAAGATGAAGGAGGGTTAAAGAGAGACAAACAAGATGAAGGAGGGTTAATGAGAGTGAAACAAGATGAAGGAGGGTTAAAGAGAGTGAAACAAGATGAAGGAGGGTTAAAGAGACTCGAAGAAGATGAAGGAGGATTAATGAGAGTGAAACACGATGAAGGAGGGTTAAAGAGAGTCAAACAAGATGAAGGAGGGTTAAAGAGAGTGAAACAAGATGAAGGAGGGTTAAAGAGAGTGAAACAAGATGAAGGAGGGTTAAAGAGAGTGAAACAAGATGAAGGAGGGTTAAAGAGAGAGAAACACGATGAAGGAGGGTTAAAGAGAGTCAAACAAGATCATGGAGGGATAAAGAGAGTCAAACAAGATGAAAGAGGGTTAAAGAGAGTGAAACAAGATGAAGGAGGGTTAAAGAGAGTGAAACAAGATGCAGGAGGGTTAAAGGGAGTGAACCAAGATGAAGGGGGGTTAAAGATAGTGAAACAAGATGAAGGACGGTTAAAGAGAGTGAAACAAGATGAAGGCGGTTAAAGAGAGTCGAACAAGATGGAGGGTTAAAAAGAGTTAAACAAGATGAAGGAGGGTTAAACAGAGTCAAACAAGATGAAGGAGGGTTAAAGAGAGTCAAACAAGATGAAGGAGGGTTAAAGAGAGTCGAACAAGATGAAGGAGGGTTAAAGAGACTCGAAGAAGATGAAGGAGGATTAATGAGAGTGAAACACGATGAAGGAGGGTTAAAGAGAGTGAAAAAAGATGAAGGATGGTTAAACAGAGTCCAACAAGATCAAGGAGGGATAAAGAGAGTCAATCAAGATGAAAGAGGGTTAAAGAGAGTGAAACAAGATGCAGGAGGGTAAAAAGGGAGTGAACCAAGATGAAGGGGGGTTAAAGAGAGTGAACCAAGATGAAGGACGGTTAAAGAGAGTAAAACAAGATGAAGGAGGGATAAAGAGAGTCAAACAAGATGAAAGAGGGTTAAAGAGAGTGAAACAAGATGAAGGAGGGTTAAAGAGAGTGAAACAAGATGCAGGAGTGTTAAAGGGAGTGAACCAAGATGAAGGAGGGATAAAGAGAGTGAAACAAGATGAAGGAGGGTTAAGAGAGTGAATCAAGATGAAGGAGGGTTCAAGAGAGTGTAACAAGATGAAGGAGCGTTAAAGGGAGTGAAACAAGATGAAGGATGGTGAAAGAGAGTGAAACAAGATGAAGGAGGGTTAAAGAGAGTCGAAGAAGATGAAGGAGGGTTAAAGAGAGACAAACAAGATGAAGGAGGGTTAATGAGAGTGAAACAAGATGAAGGAGGGTTAAAGAGAGTTGAAGAAGATGAAGGAGGGTTAAAGAGAGACAAACAAGATGAAGGAGCGTTAATGAGAGTGAAACAAGATGAAGGAGGGTTAAAGAGAGTGAAACAAGATGAAGGAGGGTTAAAGAGAGTGAAACAAGATGAAGGAGGGTTAAAGAGAGAGAAACACGATGAAGGAGGGTTAAAGAGAATCAAACAAGATCAAGGAGGAATAAAGAGAGTGAAACAAGATGAAGGAGGGTTAAAGAGAGTGAAACACGATGAAGGAGGGTTAAAGAGAGTCAAACAAGATGAAGGAGGGTTAAAGAGAGTCAAACAAGATGTACGAGGGTTAAAGAGAGTGAAACAAGATGAAAGAGGGTTAAAGAGCGTGAAACAAGATGCAGGAGGGTTAAGGGGAGTGAACCAAGATGAAGGGAGGTTAAAGAGAGTGAAACAAGATGAAGGTGGGATAAAGAGAGTAAAACAAGATGAAAGAGGGTTAAAGAGAGTGAAACAAGATTAAGAAGGGTTAAAGAGAGTGAAACAAGATGCCGGAGGGTTAAAGGGAGTGAAACAAGATCATGGACGGATAAAGAGAGTCAAACAAGATGAAAGAGGGTTAAAGAGATTGAAACAAGATGAAGGAGGGTTAAAGAGAGTGAAACAAGATGCAGGAGGGTTAAAGAGAGTCAAACAAGATGAAGGAGGGTTAAAGAGAGTGAAACAAGATGAAGGAGCGTTAAAGAGAGAGAAACACGATGAAGGAGGGTTAAAGAGAGTCAAACAAGATCATGGAGGGGTAAAGAGAGTCAAACAAGAAGAAAGAGGGTTAAAGAGAGTGAAACAAGATGAAGGAGGGTTAAAGAGAGTGAAACAAGATGCAGGAGGGTTAAAGGGAGTGAACCAAGATGAAGGGGGGTTAAAGATAGTGAAACAAGATGAAGGACGGTTAAAGAGAGTGAAACAAGATGAAGGCGGTTAAAGAGAGTCGAACAAGATGGAGGGTTAAAAAGAGTTAAACAAGATGAAGGAGGATTAAACAGAGTCAAACAAGATGAAGGAGGGTTAAAGAGAGTCAAGCAAGATGAAGGAGGGTTAAAGAGAGTCGAACAAGATGAAGGAGGGTTAAAGAGACTCGAAGAAGATGAAGGAGGATTAATGAGAGTGAAACAAGATGAAGGCGGGTTAAAGAGAGTCGAACAAGATGAAGGAGGGTTAAAGAGAGTGAAACAAGATGAAGGAGGGTTAACGAGAGTGAAACACGATGAAGGAGGGTTAAAGAGAGTCAAATAAGATAAAGGAGAGTTAAAGAGAGTGAAACAAGATGAAGGAGTGTTAAAGAGAGAGAAACACGATGAAGGAGGGTTAAAGAGAGTCAAACAAGATCAAGGAGGGATAAAGAGAGTCAAACAAGATGAAAGAGGGTTAAAGAGAGTGAAACAAGATGAAGGAGGGTTAAAGAGAGTGAAACAAGATGCAGGAGGGTTAAAGGGAGTGAACCAAGATGAAGGGGGGTTAAAGATAGTGAAACAAGATGAAGGACGTTTAAAGAGAGTGAAACAAGATGAAGGCGGTTAAAGAGAGTCGAACAAGATGGAGGGTTAAAAAGAGTTAAACAAGATGAAGGAGGGTTAAACAGAGTCAAACAAGATGAAGGAGGGTTAAAGAGAGTCAAACAAGATGAAGGAGGGTTAAAGAGAGTCGAACAAGATGAAGGAGGGTTAAAGAGACTCGAAGAAGATGAAGGAGGATTAATGAGAGTGAAACACGATGAAGGAGGGTTAAAGAGAGTCAAACAAGATGAAGGACGGTTAAACAGAGGCAAACAAGATCAAGGAGGGATAAAGAGAGTCAAACAAGATGAAAGAGGGTTAAAGAGAGTGAAACAAGATGCAGGAGGGTTAAAGGGAGTGAACCAAGATGAAGGGGGGTTAAAGAGAGTGAAACAAGATGAAGGACGGTTAAAGAGAGTGAAACAAGATGAAGGAGGGTTAAAGAGAGTGAAACAAGATGCAGGAGGGTTAAAGAGAGTCAAACAAGATGAAGGAGGGTTAAAGAGAGTGAAACAAGATGAAGGAGCGTTAAAGAGAGAGAAACACGATGAAGGAGGGTTAAAGAGAGTCAAACAAGATCATGGAGGGGTAAAGAGAGTCAAACAAGAAGAAAGAGGGTTAAAGAGAGTGAAACAAGATGAAGGAGGGTTAAAGAGAGTGAAACAAGATGCAGGAGGGTTAAAGGGAGTGAACCAAGATGAAGGGGGGTTAAAGATAGTGAAACAAGATGAAGGACGGTTAAAGAGAGTGAAACAAGATGAAGGCGGTTAAAGAGAGTCGAACAAGATGGAGGGTTAAAAAGAGTTAAACAAGATGAAGGAGGATTAAACAGAGTCAAACAAGATGAAGGAGGGTTAAAGAGAGTCAAGCAAGATGAAGGAGGGTTAAAGAGAGTCGAACAAGATGAAGGAGGGTTAAAGAGACTCGAAGAAGATGAAGGAGGATTAATGAGAGTGAAACAAGATGAAGGCGGGTTAAAGAGAGTCGAACAAGATGAAGGAGGGTTAAAGAGAGTGAAACAAGATGAAGGAGGGTTAACGAGAGTGAAACACGATGAAGGAGGGTTAAAGAGAGTCAAATAAGATAAAGGAGAGTTAAAGAGAGTGAAACAAGATGAAGGAGTGTTAAAGAGAGAGAAACACGATGAAGGAGGGTTAAAGAGAGTCAAACAAGATCAAGGAGGGATAAAGAGAGTCAAACAAGATGAAAGAGGGTTAAAGAGAGTGAAACAAGATGAAGGAGGGTTAAAGAGAGTGAAACAAGATGCAGGAGGGTTAAAGGGAGTGAACCAAGATGAAGGGGGGTTAAAGATAGTGAAACAAGATGAAGGACGTTTAAAGAGAGTGAAACAAGATGAAGGCGGTTAAAGAGAGTCGAACAAGATGGAGGGTTAAAAAGAGTTAAACAAGATGAAGGAGGGTTAAACAGAGTCAAACAAGATGAAGGAGGGTTAAAGAGAGTCAAACAAGATGAAGGAGGGTTAAAGAGAGTCGAACAAGATGAAGGAGGGTTAAAGAGACTCGAAGAAGATGAAGGAGGATTAATGAGAGTGAAACACGATGAAGGAGGGTTAAAGAGAGTCAAACAAGATGAAGGACGGTTAAACAGAGGCAAACAAGATCAAGGAGGGATAAAGAGAGTCAAACAAGATGAAAGAGGGTTAAAGAGAGTGAAACAAGATGCAGGAGGGTTAAAGGGAGTGAACCAAGATGAAGGGGGGTTAAAGAGAGTGAAACAAGATGAAGGACGGTTAAAGAGAGTGAAACAAGATGAAGGAGGGTTAAAGAGAGTGAAACAAGATGCAGGAGGGTTAAAGAGAGTCAAACAAGATGAAGGAGGGTTAAAGAGAGTGAAACAAGATGAAGGAGCGTTAAAGAGAGAGAAACACGATGAAGGAGGGTTAAAGAGAGTCAAACAAGATCATGGAGGGGTAAAGAGAGTCAAACAAGAAGAAAGAGGGTTAAAGAGAGTGAAACAAGATGAAGGAGGGTTAAAGAGAGTGAAACAAGATGCAGGAGGGTTAAAGGGAGTGAACCAAGATGAAGGGGGGTTAAAGATAGTGAAACAAGATGAAGGACGGTTAAAGAGAGTGAAACAAGATGAAGGCGGTTAAAGAGAGTCGAACAAGATGGAGGGTTAAAAAGAGTTAAACAAGATGAAGGAGGATTAAACAGAGTCAAACAAGATGAAGGAGGGTTAAAGAGAGTCAAGCAAGATGAAGGAGGGTTAAAGAGAGTCGAACAAGATGAAGGAGGGTTAAAGAGACTCGAAGAAGATGAAGGAGGATTAATGAGAGTGAAACAAGATGAAGGCGGGTTAAAGAGAGTCGAACAAGATGAAGGAGGGTTAAAGAGAGTGAAACAAGATGAAGGAGGGTTAACGAGAGTGAAACAAGATGAAGGAGTGTTAAAGAGAGAGAAACACGATGAAGGAGGGTTAAAGAGAGTCAAACAAGATCAAGGAGGGATAAAGAGAGTCAAACAAGATGAAAGAGGGTTAAAGAGAGTGAAACAAGATGAAGGAGGGTTAAAGAGAGTGAAACAAGATGCAGGAGGGTTAAAGGGAGTGAACCAAGATGAAGGGGGGTTAAAGATAGTGAAACAAGATGAAGGACGGTTAAAGAGAGTGAAACAAGATGAAGGCGGTTAAAGAGAGTCGAACAAGATGGAGGGTTAAAAAGAGTTAAACAAGATGAAGGAGGGTTAAACAGAGTCAAACAAGATGAAGGAGGGTTAAAGAGAGTCAAACAAGATGAAGGAGGGTTAAAGAGAGTCGAACAAGATGAAGGAGGGTTAAAGAGACTCGAAGAAGATGAAGGAGGATTAATGAGAGTGAAACACGATGAAGGAGGGTTAAAGAGAGTCAAACAAGATGAAGGACGGTTAAACAGAGGCAAACAAGATCAAGGAGGGATAAAGAGAGTCAAACAAGATGAAAGAGGGTTAAAGAGAGTGAAACAAGATGCAGGAGGGTTAAAGGGAGTGAACCAAGATGAAGGGGGGTTAAAGAGAGTGAAACAAGATGAAGGACGGTTAAAGAGAGTGAAACAAGATGAAGGAGGGATAAAGAGAGTCAAACAAGATGAAAGAGGGTTAAAGAGAGTGAAACAAGATGAAGGACGGTTAAAGAGAGTGAAACAAGATGAATGAGGGATAAAGAGAGTCAAACAAGATGAAAGAGGGTTAAAGAGAGTGAAACAAGATGAAGGAGGGTTAAAGAGAGTGAAACAAGATGCAGGAGTGTTAAAGGGAGTGAACCAAGATGAAGGAGGGATAAATAGAGTGAAACAAGATGAAGGAGGGTTAAGAGAGTGAATCAAGATGAAGGAGGGTTCAAGAGAGTGTAACAAGATGAAGGAGCGTTAAAGGGAGTGAAACAAGATGAAGGATGGTGAAAGAGAGTGAAACAAGATGAAGGAGGGTTAAAGAGAGTCGAAGAAGACGAAGGAGGGTTAAAGAGAGACAAACAAGGTGAAGGAGGGTTAATGAAAGTGAAACAAGATGAAGGAGGGTTAAAGAGAGTCGAAGAAGATGAAGGAGGGTTAAAGAGAGACAAACAAGATGAAGGAGCGTTAATGAGAGTGAAACAAGATGAAGGAGGGTTAAAGAGAGTGAAACAAGATGAAGGAGGGTTAAAGAGAGTGAAACAAGATGAAGGAGGGTTAAAGAGAGAGAAACACGATGAAGGAGGGTTAAAGAGAATCAAACAAGATCAAGGAGGAATAAAGAGAGTGAAACAAGATGAAGGAGGGTTAAAGAGAGTGAAACACGATGAAGGAGGGTTAAAGAGAGTCAAACAAGATGAAGGAGGGTTAAAGAGAGTCAAACAAGATGTACGAGGGTTAAAGAGAGTGAAACAAGATGAAAGAGGGTTAAAGAGCGTGAAACAAGATGCAGGAGGGTTAAGGGGAGTGAACCAAGATGAAGGGAGGTTAAAGAGAGTGAAACAAGATGAATGTGGGAAAAAGAGAGTAAAACAAGATGAAAGAGGGTTAAAGAGAGTGAAACAAGATTAAGAAGGGTTAAAGAGAGTGAAACAAGATGCCGGAGGGTTAAAGGGAGTGAAACAAGATGAAGGATGGTGAAAGAGAGTGAAACAAGATGAAGGAGGGTTAAAGAGAGTCGAAGAAGATGAAGGAGGGTTAAAGAGAGACAAACAAGATGAAGGAGGGTTAATGAGAGTGAAACAAGATGAAGGAGGGTTAAAGAGAGTCGAAGAAGATGAAGGAGGGTTAAAGAGAGACAAACAAGATGAAGGAGGGTTAATGAGAGTGAAACAAGATGAAGGAGGGTTAAAGAGAGTGAAAAAAGATGAAGGAGGGTTAAAGAGACTCGAAGAAGATGAAGGAGGATTAATGAGAGTGAAACACGATGAAGGAGGGTTAAAGAGAGTCAAACAAGATGAAGGAGTGTTAAAGAGAGACAAACAAGATGAAGGAGGGTTAATGAGAGTGAAACAAGATGAAGGAGGGTTAAAGAGAGTCGAAGAAGATGAAGGAGGGTTAAAGAGAGACAAACAAGATGAAGGAGGGTTAATGAGAGTGAAACAAGATGGAGGAGGGTTAAAGAGAGAGAAACACGATGAAGGAGGGTTAAAGAGAGTCAAACAAGGTCATGGAGGGATAAAGAGAGTCAAACAAGATGAAAGAGGGTTAAAGAGAGTGAAACAAGATGAAGGAGGGTTAAAGAGAGTGAAACAAGATGCAGGAGGGTTAAAGCGAGTCAAACAAGATGAAGGAGGGTTAAAGAGAGTCAAACAAGATGAAGGAGCGTTAAAGAGAGTGAAACAAAATGAAGGAGGGTTAAAGAGAGTGAAACAAGATGAAGGAGGGTTAAAGAGAGTCAAACAAGATTAAGGAGGGTTAAAGAGAGTCAGACAAGATGAAGGAGTGTTAAAGAGAGTGAAACAAGATGAAGGAGGGTTAAAGAGAGAGAAACACGATGAAGGAGGGATAGAGAGAGTAAAACAAGATGAAAGAGGGTCAAAGAGAGTGAAACAAGATGAAGGAGGGTTAAAGAGAGTGAAACAAGATGCTGGAGGGTTAAAGGGAGTGAAACAAGATGAAGGATGGTGAAAGAGAGTGAAACAAGATGAAGGAGGGTTAAAGAGAGGGAAACAAGATTAAGCAGGGTTATAGAGAGTTAAACAAGATGAAGGAGTGTTAAAGAGAGTGAAACAAGTTGAAGGCGGTTAAAGAGAGTCGAACAAGATGGTGGGTTAAAAAGAGTTAAACAAGATGAAGGAGGGTTGAACAGAGTGAAACACGATGCAGGAGGGTTAAAGAGAGTCAAACAAGATGAAGGAGGGTTAAAGAGAGTCAAACAAGATGAAGGAGGGTTAAAGAGAGTGAAACAAGATGAAGGAGGGTCGAAGACAGTGAAACAAGATGAAGGAGGGTTAAAGAGAGTCGAACAAGATGAAGGAGGGTTAAAGAGACTCGAAGAAGATGAAGGAGGATTAATGAGAGTGAAACACGATGAAGGAGGGTTAAAGAGAGTCAAACAAGATGAAGGATGGTTAAACAGAGTCAAACAAGATCAAGGAGGGATAAAGAGAGTCAAACAAGATGAAAGAGGGTTAAAGAGAGTGAAACAAGATGCAGGAGGGTTAAAGGGAGTGAACCAAGATGAAGGGGGGTTAAAGAGAATGAAACAAGATGAAGGACGGTTAAAGAGAGTGAAACAAGATGAAGGCGGGTTAAAGAGAGTCGAACAAGATGAAGGAGGGTTAAAGAGAGTGAAACAAGATGAAGGAGGGTTAAAGAGAGTGAAACACGATGAAGGAGGGTTAAAGAGAGTCAAATAAGATAAAGGAGGGTTAAAGAGAGTGAAACAAGATGAAGGAGGGTTAAAGAGAGTGAAGCAGAATGAAGGAGGGGGAAAGAGAGTGAAACAAGATGAAGGAGGGTTAAAGAGAGTGAAACAAGATGAAGGAGGGTCGAAGACAGTGAAACAACATGAAGGGGGGTTGAAGAGATTGAAGCAGAATGAAGGAGGGTTAAAGAGAGTCGAACACGATGAAGGAGGGTTAAAGAGAGTGAAACAAGACGAAGGAGGGTTATGAGAGTGAAACAAGACGAAGGAGGGTTAACGATTGCGAAACAAGATGAAGGAGTGTTAAAGAGAAAGAAACACGATGAAGGAGTGTTAAAGAGAGTGAAACAAGATCAAGGAGGGATAAAGAGAGTCAAACAAGATGAAAGAGGGTTAAAGAGAGTGAAACAAGATGAAGGAGGGTTAAAGAGAGTGAAACAAGATGAAGGAGCGTTAAAGAATGTGAAACAAGATGAAGGAGGGGTAAAGAGAGGGACACAAGATTAAGCAGGGTTATAGAGAGTTAAACAAGATGAAGGAGTGTTAAACAGAGTGAAACAAGATGAAGGAGGGTTAAAGAGAGTCAACCAAGATGAAGGAGGGTTAAAGAGAGTCAGACAAGATGAAGGAGTGTTAAAGAGAGTGAAACAAGATGAAGGAGGGTTAAAGAGAGAGAAACACGATGAAGGAGGGATAGAGAGAGTAAAACTAGATGAAAGAGGGTCAAAGAGAGTGAAACAAGATGAAGGACGGTTAAAGAGAGTGAAACAAGATGCTGGAGGGTTAAAGGGAGTGAAACAAGATGAAGGATGGTGAAAGAGAGTGAAACAAGATGAAGGAGGGTTAAAGAGAGGGAAACAAGATTAAGCAGGGTTATAGAGAGTTAAACAAGATGAAGGAGTGTTAAAGAGAGTGAAACAAGATGAAGGAGGGTTAAAGAGAGTCAGACAAGATGAAGGAGGGTTAAAGAGAGTGAAACAAAATGAAGGAGGGTTAAAGAGTGAAACAAGATGAAGGAGGGTTAAAGAGAGTCAAACAAGATGAAGGAGGGTTAAAGAGAGTCAGACAAGATGAAAGAGGGTTAAAGAGAGTGAAACAAGATGCTGGAGGGTTAAAGGGAGTGAAACAAGATGAAGGATGGTGAAAGAGAGTGAAACAAGATGAAGGAGGGTTAAAGAGAGAGAAACAAGATGAAGGAGGGTTAAAGAGAGGGAAATAAGATTAAGCAGGGTTATAGAGAGTTAAACAAGATGAAGGAGTGTTAAAGAGAGTGAAACAAGATGAAGGAGGGTTAAAGAGAGTGAAACAAGATGAAGGATGGTGAAAGAGAGTGAAACAAGATGAAGGAGGGTGAAAGAGAGTGAAACAAGTTGGAGGAGGGTAAAAGAGAGAGAAACACGATGAAGGTGGGATAAAGAGAGTAAAACAAGATGAAAGAGGGTTAAAGACAGAAACAAGATGAAGGAGGGTTAAAGAGAGTGAAACAAGATGAAGGAGGATTAAAGAGAGTGAAACAAGATGATGGAGGGTTAAAGAATGTGAAACAAGATGAAGGAGGGTTAAAGTGAGAGAAACAAGATTAAGGAGCATTAAAGAGAGTGAAACAAGATGAAGGTGGGTCAAAGACAGTGAAACAAGAGGAAGGATGGTCAAAGAGAGTGTAACAAGATGAAGGTGGGTTAAAGAGTGAAACAAGATGAAGGAGGGTTAAAGAGAGAGAAACAAGATGAAGGAGGGTTAAAGAGAGTGCAACAAGCGGAAGGATGGTTAAAGCGAGTGAAACAAGATGATGGATGGTTAAAGAATGTGAAACAAGATGGAGGAGGGTTAAAGAATGTGAAACAAGATGAAGGGGGGTTAAAGAGAGTGAAACAAGATGAAGGACGGTTAAAGAGAGTGAAACAAGATGAAGGACGGTTAAAGAGAGTGAAACAAGATGAAGGCGGGTTAAAAAGAGTCGACAAGATGAAGGGGGGTTAAAGAGAGTGAAACAAGATGAAGGAGGGTTAAAGAGAGTGAAACACGATGAAGGAGGGATAAAGAGAGTCAAACAAGATGAAGGAGGGTTAAAGAGAGAGAAACAAGATGAAGGATGGTGAAAGAGAGGGAAACAAGATGAAGGAGGGTTAAAGAGAGAGAAACAAGATGAAGGAGGGTTAAAGAGAGGGAAACAAGATTAAGGAGGGTTAAATAGAGTGAAACAAGATGAAGGAGTGTTAAAGAGAGTGAAACAAGATAAAGGAGGGTTAAAGAGAGTTAAAAAAGATGAAGGGGGATTAAAGAGAGTCGAACACGATGAAGGAGGGTTAAAGAGAGTGAAACAAGACGAAGGAGAGTTAAAGAGAGTGAAACAAGATGAAGGAGTGTTAAAGAGAGAGAAACACGATGAAGGAGGGTTAAAGAGAGTGAAACAAGATGAAGGCGGGTTAAAGAGAGTGAAACAAGATGAAGGACGGTTAAAGAGAGGGAAACAAGATGAAGGCGGGTTAAAGAGAGTCGACAAGATGAAGGGGGGTTAAAGAGAGTAAAACAAGATGAAGGAGGGTTAAAGAGAGTGAAACACGATGAAGGAGGGATAAAGAGAGTCAAACAAGATGAAGGAGGGTTAAAGAGAGTGAAACAAGATGAAGGATGGTGAAAGAGAGGGAAACAAGATGAAGGAGGGTTAAAGAGAGAGAAACAAGATGAAGGAGGGTTAAAGAGAGGGAAACAAGATTAAGGAGGGTTAAATAGAGTGAAACAAGATGAAGGAGTGTTAAAGAGAGTGAAACAAGATAAAGGAGGGTTAAAGAGAGTTAAAAAAGATGAAGGGGGTTAAAGAGAGTCGAACACGATGAAGGAGGGTTAAAGAGAGTGAAACAAGACGAAGGAGAGTTAAAGAGAGTGAAACAAGATGAAGGAGTGTTAAAGAGAGAGAAACACGATGAAGGAGGGTTAAAGAGAGTCAAACAAGATCAAGGAGGGATAAAGAGAATCAAACAAGATAAAAGAGGGTTAAAGAGAGTGAAACAAGATGAAGGAGGGTTAAGAGAGTGAATCAAGATGAAGGAGGGTTCTAGAGAGTGTAACAAGATGAAGGAGCGTTAAAGCGAGTGAAACAAGATGAAGGAGGGTTAAAGAGAGTGAAACACGACGAAGGAGGGTTAAAGAGAGTCAAACAAGATCAAGGAGGAATAAAGAGATTGAAACAAGATGAAGGAGGGTTAAAGAGAGTGAAACACGATGAAGGAGGGTTAAAGAGAGTCAAACAAGATGAAGGAGGGTTAAAGAGAGTCAAACAAGATGTACGAGGGTTAAAGAGAGTGAAACAAGATGAAAGAGGGTTAAAGAGCGTGAAACAAGATGCAGGAGGGTTAAGGGGAGTGAACCAAGATGAAGGGAGGTTAAATTGAGTGAAACAAGATGAAGGACGGTTAAAGAGAGTGAAACAAGATGAAGGCGGGTTAAAGAGAGTCGAACAAGATGAAGGAGGGTTAAAGAGAGTGAAACAAGATGAAGGAGGGTTAAAGAGAGTGAAACACGATGAAGGAGGGTTAAAGAGAGTCAAACAAGATGAAGGAGGGTTAAAGAGAGTCAAACAAGATGTACGAGGGTTAAAGAGAGTGAAACAAGATGAAGGAGGGTTAAAGAGAGTGAAATAAGTTAAAGGAGGGTTAAAGAGAGTGAAACAAGATGAAGGAGGGTTAAAGAGAGTGAAACAAGATGAAGGAGGGTCAAAGGCAGTGAAACAAGATGAAGGATGGTCAAAGAGAGTGAAACAAGATGAAGGTGGGTCAAAGACAGTGAAACAAGAGGAAGGATGGTCAAAGAGAGTGTAACAAGATGAAGGCGGGTTAAAGAGTGAAACAAGATGAAGGAGGGTTAAAGAGAGAGAAACAAGATGAAGGAGGGTTAAAGAGAGTGCAACAAGCGGAAGGATGGTTAAAGAGAGTGAAACAAAATGAAGGAGGGTTAAAGAGAGTGAAACAAGATGAAGGATGGTGAAAGAGAGTGAAACAATATGAAGGAGGGTGAAAGAGAGTGAAACAAGATGAAGGAGGGTAAAAGAGAGAGAAACACGATGAAGGTGGGATAAAGAGAGTAAAACAAGATGAAAGAAGGTTAAAGACAGAAACAAGATGAAGGAGGGTTAAAGAGAGTGCAACAAGCTGAAGGAGGATTAAAGAGAGTGAAACAAGATGAAGGAGGGTTAAAGAATGTGAAACAAGATGAAGGAGGGTTAAAGTGAAAGAAACAAGATTAATGAGCGTTAAAGAGAGTGAAACAAGATGAAGGAGTGTTAAAGAGAGTGAAACAAGATGAAGGAGCGTTAAAGAGAGTGAAACAAGATGAAGGAGGGTTAGAGAGAGTGAAACAAGATGATGGAGGGTTAAAGAATGTGAAACAATATGGAGGGTTAAAGTTAGAGAAACAAGATTAAGGAGCGTTAAAGAGAGTGAAACAAGATGAAGGGGGGTTAAAGAGAGTGAAACAAGATGAAGGAGGGTTAAAGAGAGTGAAGCAGAATGAAGGAGGGGTAATGAGAGGGAAACAAGATGAAGGAGGGTTAAAGAGAGTGAAACAAGATGAAGGAGGGTTAAAGAGAGAGAAACAAGATAAAGGAGGGTTAAAGAGAGTTAAAAAAGATGAAGGGGGGGTTAAAGAGAGTCAAACAAGATGAAGGAGGGTTAAAGAGAGTGAAACAAATGAAGGAGGGTTAAAGAGAATGAAACAAGATGAAGGAGGGTTAAAGAGAGGGAAACAAGATTAAGCAGGGTTATAGAGAGTTAAACAAGATGAAGGAGTGTTAAAGAGAGTGAAACAAGATGTACGAGGGTTAAAGAGAGTGAAACAAGATGAAAGAGGGTTAAAGAGCGTGAAACAAGATGCAGGAGGGTTAAGGGGAGTGAACCAAGATGAAGGGAGGTTAAATTGAGTGAAACAAGATGAAGGACGGTTAAAGAGAGTGAAACACGATGAAGGAGGGTTAAAGAGAGTCAAACAAGATGAAGGAGGGTTAAAGAGAGTCAGACAAGATGTACGAGGGTTAAAGAGAGTGAAACAAGATGAAGGAGGGTTAAAGAGAGTGAAATAAGTTAAAGGAGGGTTAAAGAGAGTGAAACAAGATGAAGGAGGGTTAAAGAGAGTGAAACAAGATGAAGGACGGTTAAAGAGAGTGAAACAAGATGAAGGCGGGTTAAAAAGAGTCGACAAGATGAAGGGGGGTTAAAGAGAGTGAAACAAGATGAAGGAGGGTTAAAGAGAGTGAAACACGATGAAGGAGGGATAAAGAGAGTCAAACAAGATGAAGGAGGGTTAAAGAGAGAGAAACAAGATGAAGGATGGTGAAAGAGAGGGAAACAAGATGAAGGAGGGTTAAAGAGAGAGAAACAAGATGAAGGAGGGTTAAAGAGAGGGAAACAAGATTAAGGAGGGTTAAATAGAGTGAAACAAGATGAAGGAGTGTTAAAGAGAGTGAAACAAGATAAAGGAGGGTTAAAGAGAGTTAAAAAAGATGAAGGGGGATTAAAGAGAGTCGAACACGATGAAGGAGGGTTAAAGAGAGTGAAACAAGACGAAGGAGAGTTAAAGAGAGTGAAACAAGATGAAGGAGTGTTAAAGAGAGAGAAACACGATGAAGGAGGGTTAAAGAGAGTGAAACAAGACGAAGGAGAGTTAAAGAGAGTGAAACAAGATGAAGGAGTGTTAAAGAGAGAGAAACACGATGAAGGAGGGTTAAAGAGAGTGAAACAAGATGAAGGCGGGTTAAAGAGAGTGAAACAAGATGAAGGACGGTTAAAGAGAGGGAAACAAGATGAAGGCGGGTTAAAGAGAGTCGACAAGATGAAGGGGGGTTAAAGAGAGTCAAACAAGATGAAGGAGGTTTAAAGAGAGTCAAACACGATGAAGGAGGGTTAAAGAGAGTGAAACAAGATGAAGGAGGGTTAAAGAGAGTGAAACAAGATGAAGGATGGTGAAAGAGAGGGAAACAAGATGAAGGGGGTTAAAGAGAGTCGAACACGATGAAGGAGGGTTAAAGAGAGTGAAACAAGACGAAGGAGAGTTAAAGAGAGTGAAACAAGATGAAGGAGTGTTAAAGAGAGAGAAACACGATGAAGGAGGGTTAAAGAGAGTCAAACAAGATCAAGGAGGGATAAAGAGAATCAAACAAGATAAAAGAGGGTTAAAGAGAGTGAAACAAGATGAAGGAGGGTTAAGAGAGTGAATCAAGATGAAGGAGGGTTCTAGAGAGTGTAACAAGATGAAGGAGCGTTAAAGCGAGTGAAACAAGATGAAGGAGGGTTAAAGAGAGTGAAACACGACGAAGGAGGGTTAAAGAGAGTCAAACAAGATCAAGGAGGAATAAAGAGATTGAAACAAGATGAAGGAGGGTTAAAGAGAGTGAAACACGATGAAGGAGGGTTAAAGAGAGTCAAACAAGATGAAGGAGGGTTAAAGAGAGTCAAACAAGATGTACGAGGGTTAAAGAGAGTGAAACAAGATGAAAGAGGGTTAAAGAGCGTGAAACAAGATGCAGGAGGGTTAAGGGGAGTGAACCAAGATGAAGGGAGGTTAAATTGAGTGAAACAAGATGAAGGACGGTTAAAGAGAGTGAAACAAGATGAAGGCGGGTTAAAGAGAGTCGAACAAGATGAAGGAGGGTTAAAGAGAGTGAAACAAGATGAAGGAGGGTTAAAGAGAGTGAAACACGATGAAGGAGGGTTAAAGAGAGTCAAACAAGATGAAGGAGGGTTAAAGAATGTGAAACAAGATGAAGGAGGGTTAAAGTGAAAGAAACAAGATTAATGAGCGTTAAAGAGAGTGAAACAAGATGAAGGAGTGTTAAAGAGAGTGAAACAAGATGAAGGAGCGTTAAAGAGAGTGAAACAAGATGAAGGAGGGTTAGAGAGAGTGAAACAAGATGATGGAGGGTTAAAGAATGTGAAACAATATGGAGGGTTAAAGTTAGAGAAACAAGATTAAGGAGCGTTAAAGAGAGTGAAACAAGATGAAGGGGGGTTAAAGAGAGTGAAACAAGATGAAGGAGGGTTAAAGAGAGTGAAGCAGAATGAAGGAGGGGTAATGAGAGGGAAACAAGATGAAGGAGGGTTAAAGAGAGTGAAACAAGATGAAGGAGGGTTAAAGCGAGAGAAACAAGATAAAGGAGGGTTAAAGAGAGTTAAAAAAGATGAAGGGGGGGTTAAAGAGAGTCAAACAAGATGAAGGAGGGTTAAAGAGAGTGAAACAAATGAAGGAGGGTTAAAGAGAATGAAACAAGATGAAGGAGGGTTAAAGAGAGGGAAACAAGATGAAGGAGGGTTAAAGAGAGTCAGACAAGATGAAAGAGGGTTAAAGAGAGTGAAACAAGATGCTGGAGGGTTAAAGGGAGTGAAACAAGATGAAGGATGGTGAAAGAGAGTGAAACAAGATGAAGGAGGGTTAAAGAGAGAGAAACAAGATGAAGGAGGGTTAAAGAGAGGGAAATAAGATTAAGCAGGGTTATAGAGAGTTAAACAAGATGAAGGAGTGTTAAAGAGAGTGAAACAAGATGAAGGAGGGTTAAAGAGAGTGAAACAAGATGAAGGATGGTGAAAGAGAGTGAAACAAGATGAAGGAGGGTGAAAGAGAGTGAAACAAGTTGGAGGAGGGTAAAAGAGAGAGAAACACGATGAAGGTGGGATAAAGAGAGTAAAACAAGATGAAAGAGGGTTAAAGACAGAAACAAGATGAAGGAGGGTTAAAGAGAGTGAAACAAGATGAAGGAGGATTAAAGAGAGTGAAACAAGATGATGGAGGGTTAAAGAATGTGAAACAAGATGAAGGAGGGTTAAAGTGAGAGAAACAAGATTAAGGAGCATTAAAGAGAGTGAAACAAGATGAAGGTGGGTCAAAGACAGTGAAACAAGAGGAAGGATGGTCAAAGAGAGTGTAACAAGATGAAGGTGGGTTAAAGAGTGAAACAAGATGAAGGAGGGTTAAAGAGAGAGAAACAAGATGAAGGAGGGTTAAAGAGAGTGCAACAAGCGGAAGGATGGTTAAAGCGAGTGAAACAAGATGATGGATGGTTAAAGAATGTGAAACAAGATGGAGGAGGGTTAAAGAATGTGAAACAAGATGAAGGGGGGTTAAAGAGAGTGAAACAAGATGAAGGACGGTTAAAGAGAGTGAAACAAGATGAAGGACGGTTAAAGAGAGTGAAACAAGATGAAGGCGGGTTAAAAAGAGTCGACAAGATGAAGGGGGGTTAAAGAGAGTGAAACAAGATGAAGGAGGGTTAAAGAGAGTGAAACACGATGAAGGAGGGATAAAGAGAGTCAAACAAGATGAAGGAGGGTTAAAGAGAGAGAAACAAGATGAAGGATGGTGAAAGAGAGGGAAACAAGATGAAGGAGGGTTAAAGAGAGAGAAACAAGATGAAGGAGGGTTAAAGAGAGGGAAACAAGATTAAGGAGGGTTAAATAGAGTGAAACAAGATGAAGGAGTGTTAAAGAGAGTGAAACAAGATAAAGGAGGGTTAAAGAGAGTTAAAAAAGATGAAGGGGGATTAAAGAGAGTCGAACACGATGAAGGAGGGTTAAAGAGAGTGAAACAAGACGAAGGAGAGTTAAAGAGAGTGAAACAAGATGAAGGAGTGTTAAAGAGAGAGAAACACGATGAAGGAGGGTTAAAGAGAGTGAAACAAGATGAAGGCGGGTTAAAGAGAGTGAAACAAGATGAAGGACGGTTAAAGAGAGGGAAACAAGATGAAGGCGGGTTAAAGAGAGTCGACAAGATGAAGGGGGGTTAAAGAGAGTAAAACAAGATGAAGGAGGGTTAAAGAGAGTGAAACACGATGAAGGAGGGATAAAGAGAGTCAAACAAGATGAAGGAGGGTTAAAGAGAGTGAAACAAGATGAAGGATGGTGAAAGAGAGGGAAACAAGATGAAGGAGGGTTAAAGAGAGAGAAACAAGATGAAGGAGGGTTAAAGAGAGGGAAACAAGATTAAGGAGGGTTAAATAGAGTGAAACAAGATGAAGGAGTGTTAAAGAGAGTGAAACAAGATAAAGGAGGGTTAAAGAGAGTTAAAAAAGATGAAGGGGGTTAAAGAGAGTCGAACACGATGAAGGAGGGTTAAAGAGAGTGAAACAAGACGAAGGAGAGTTAAAGAGAGTGAAACAAGATGAAGGAGTGTTAAAGAGAGAGAAACACGATGAAGGAGGGTTAAAGAGAGTCAAACAAGATCAAGGAGGGATAAAGAGAATCAAACAAGATAAAAGAGGGTTAAAGAGAGTGAAACAAGATGAAGGAGGGTTAAGAGAGTGAATCAAGATGAAGGAGGGTTCTAGAGAGTGTAACAAGATGAAGGAGCGTTAAAGCGAGTGAAACAAGATGAAGGAGGGTTAAAGAGAGTGAAACACGACGAAGGAGGGTTAAAGAGAGTCAAACAAGATCAAGGAGGAATAAAGAGATTGAAACAAGATGAAGGAGGGTTAAAGAGAGTGAAACACGATGAAGGAGGGTTAAAGAGAGTCAAACAAGATGAAGGAGGGTTAAAGAGAGTCAAACAAGATGTACGAGGGTTAAAGAGAGTGAAACAAGATGAAAGAGGGTTAAAGAGCGTGAAACAAGATGCAGGAGGGTTAAGGGGAGTGAACCAAGATGAAGGGAGGTTAAATTGAGTGAAACAAGATGAAGGACGGTTAAAGAGAGTGAAACAAGATGAAGGCGGGTTAAAGAGAGTCGAACAAGATGAAGGAGGGTTAAAGAGAGTGAAACAAGATGAAGGAGGGTTAAAGAGAGTGAAACACGATGAAGGAGGGTTAAAGAGAGTCAAACAAGATGAAGGAGGGTTAAAGAGAGTCAAACAAGATGTACGAGGGTTAAAGAGAGTGAAACAAGATGAAGGAGGGTTAAAGAGAGTGAAATAAGTTAAAGGAGGGTTAAAGAGAGTGAAACAAGATGAAGGAGGGTTAAAGAGAGTGAAACAAGATGAAGGAGGGTCAAAGGCAGTGAAACAAGATGAAGGATGGTCAAAGAGAGTGAAACAAGATGAAGGTGGGTCAAAGACAGTGAAACAAGAGGAAGGATGGTCAAAGAGAGTGTAACAAGATGAAGGCGGGTTAAAGAGTGAAACAAGATGAAGGAGGGTTAAAGAGAGAGAAACAAGATGAAGGAGGGTTAAAGAGAGTGCAACAAGCGGAAGGATGGTTAAAGAGAGTGAAACAAAATGAAGGAGGGTTAAAGAGAGTGAAACAAGATGAAGGATGGTGAAAGAGAGTGAAACAATATGAAGGAGGGTGAAAGAGAGTGAAACAAGATGAAGGAGGGTAAAAGAGAGAGAAACACGATGAAGGTGGGATAAAGAGAGTAAAACAAGATGAAAGAAGGTTAAAGACAGAAACAAGATGAAGGAGGGTTAAAGAGAGTGCAACAAGCTGAAGGAGGATTAAAGAGAGTGAAACAAGATGAAGGAGGGTTAAAGAATGTGAAACAAGATGAAGGAGGGTTAAAGTGAAAGAAACAAGATTAATGAGCGTTAAAGAGAGTGAAACAAGATGAAGGAGTGTTAAAGAGAGTGAAACAAGATGAAGGAGCGTTAAAGAGAGTGAAACAAGATGAAGGAGGGTTAGAGAGAGTGAAACAAGATGATGGAGGGTTAAAGAATGTGAAACAATATGGAGGGTTAAAGTTAGAGAAACAAGATTAAGGAGCGTTAAAGAGAGTGAAACAAGATGAAGGGGGGTTAAAGAGAGTGAAACAAGATGAAGGAGGGTTAAAGAGAGTGAAGCAGAATGAAGGAGGGGTAATGAGAGGGAAACAAGATGAAGGAGGGTTAAAGAGAGTGAAACAAGATGAAGGAGGGTTAAAGAGAGAGAAACAAGATAAAGGAGGGTTAAAGAGAGTTAAAAAAGATGAAGGGGGGGTTAAAGAGAGTCAAACAAGATGAAGGAGGGTTAAAGAGAGTGAAACAAATGAAGGAGGGTTAAAGAGAATGAAACAAGATGAAGGAGGGTTAAAGAGAGGGAAACAAGATTAAGCAGGGTTATAGAGAGTTAAACAAGATGAAGGAGTGTTAAAGAGAGTGAAACAAGATGTACGAGGGTTAAAGAGAGTGAAACAAGATGAAAGAGGGTTAAAGAGCGTGAAACAAGATGCAGGAGGGTTAAGGGGAGTGAACCAAGATGAAGGGAGGTTAAATTGAGTGAAACAAGATGAAGGACGGTTAAAGAGAGTGAAACACGATGAAGGAGGGTTAAAGAGAGTCAAACAAGATGAAGGAGGGTTAAAGAGAGTCAGACAAGATGTACGAGGGTTAAAGAGAGTGAAACAAGATGAAGGAGGGTTAAAGAGAGTGAAATAAGTTAAAGGAGGGTTAAAGAGAGTGAAACAAGATGAAGGAGGGTTAAAGAGAGTGAAACAAGATGAAGGACGGTTAAAGAGAGTGAAACAAGATGAAGGCGGGTTAAAAAGAGTCGACAAGATGAAGGGGGGTTAAAGAGAGTGAAACAAGATGAAGGAGGGTTAAAGAGAGTGAAACACGATGAAGGAGGGATAAAGAGAGTCAAACAAGATGAAGGAGGGTTAAAGAGAGAGAAACAAGATGAAGGATGGTGAAAGAGAGGGAAACAAGATGAAGGAGGGTTAAAGAGAGAGAAACAAGATGAAGGAGGGTTAAAGAGAGGGAAACAAGATTAAGGAGGGTTAAATAGAGTGAAACAAGATGAAGGAGTGTTAAAGAGAGTGAAACAAGATAAAGGAGGGTTAAAGAGAGTTAAAAAAGATGAAGGGGGATTAAAGAGAGTCGAACACGATGAAGGAGGGTTAAAGAGAGTGAAACAAGACGAAGGAGAGTTAAAGAGAGTGAAACAAGATGAAGGAGTGTTAAAGAGAGAGAAACACGATGAAGGAGGGTTAAAGAGAGTGAAACAAGACGAAGGAGAGTTAAAGAGAGTGAAACAAGATGAAGGAGTGTTAAAGAGAGAGAAACACGATGAAGGAGGGTTAAAGAGAGTGAAACAAGATGAAGGCGGGTTAAAGAGAGTGAAACAAGATGAAGGACGGTTAAAGAGAGGGAAACAAGATGAAGGCGGGTTAAAGAGAGTCGACAAGATGAAGGGGGGTTAAAGAGAGTCAAACAAGATGAAGGAGGTTTAAAGAGAGTCAAACACGATGAAGGAGGGTTAAAGAGAGTGAAACAAGATGAAGGAGGGTTAAAGAGAGTGAAACAAGATGAAGGATGGTGAAAGAGAGGGAAACAAGATGAAGGGGGTTAAAGAGAGTCGAACACGATGAAGGAGGGTTAAAGAGAGTGAAACAAGACGAAGGAGAGTTAAAGAGAGTGAAACAAGATGAAGGAGTGTTAAAGAGAGAGAAACACGATGAAGGAGGGTTAAAGAGAGTCAAACAAGATCAAGGAGGGATAAAGAGAATCAAACAAGATAAAAGAGGGTTAAAGAGAGTGAAACAAGATGAAGGAGGGTTAAGAGAGTGAATCAAGATGAAGGAGGGTTCTAGAGAGTGTAACAAGATGAAGGAGCGTTAAAGCGAGTGAAACAAGATGAAGGAGGGTTAAAGAGAGTGAAACACGACGAAGGAGGGTTAAAGAGAGTCAAACAAGATCAAGGAGGAATAAAGAGATTGAAACAAGATGAAGGAGGGTTAAAGAGAGTGAAACACGATGAAGGAGGGTTAAAGAGAGTCAAACAAGATGAAGGAGGGTTAAAGAGAGTCAAACAAGATGTACGAGGGTTAAAGAGAGTGAAACAAGATGAAAGAGGGTTAAAGAGCGTGAAACAAGATGCAGGAGGGTTAAGGGGAGTGAACCAAGATGAAGGGAGGTTAAATTGAGTGAAACAAGATGAAGGACGGTTAAAGAGAGTGAAACAAGATGAAGGCGGGTTAAAGAGAGTCGAACAAGATGAAGGAGGGTTAAAGAGAGTGAAACAAGATGAAGGAGGGTTAAAGAGAGTGAAACACGATGAAGGAGGGTTAAAGAGAGTCAAACAAGATGAAGGAGGGTTAAAGAATGTGAAACAAGATGAAGGAGGGTTAAAGTGAAAGAAACAAGATTAATGAGCGTTAAAGAGAGTGAAACAAGATGAAGGAGTGTTAAAGAGAGTGAAACAAGATGAAGGAGCGTTAAAGAGAGTGAAACAAGATGAAGGAGGGTTAGAGAGAGTGAAACAAGATGATGGAGGGTTAAAGAATGTGAAACAATATGGAGGGTTAAAGTTAGAGAAACAAGATTAAGGAGCGTTAAAGAGAGTGAAACAAGATGAAGGGGGGTTAAAGAGAGTGAAACAAGATGAAGGAGGGTTAAAGAGAGTGAAGCAGAATGAAGGAGGGGTAATGAGAGGGAAACAAGATGAAGGAGGGTTAAAGAGAGTGAAACAAGATGAAGGAGGGTTAAAGCGAGAGAAACAAGATAAAGGAGGGTTAAAGAGAGTTAAAAAAGATGAAGGGGGGGTTAAAGAGAGTCAAACAAGATGAAGGAGGGTTAAAGAGAGTGAAACAAATGAAGGAGGGTTAAAGAGAATGAAACAAGATGAAGGAGGGTTAAAGAGAGGGAAACAAGATTAAGCAGGGTTATAGAGAGTTAAACAAGATGAAGGAGTGTTAAAGAGAGTGAAACAAGATGTACGAGGGTTAAAGAGAGTGAAACAAGATGAAAGAGGGTTAAAGAGCGTGAAACAAGATGCAGGAGGGTTAAGGGGAGTGAACCAAGATGAAGGGAGGTTAAATTGAGTGAAACAAGATGAAGGACGGTTAAAGAGAGTGAAACACGATGAAGGAGGGTTAAAGAGAGTCAAACAAGATGAAGGAGGGTTAAAGAGAGTCAGACAAGATGTACGAGGGTTAAAGAGAGTGAAACAAGATGAAGGAGGGTTAAAGAGAGTGAAATAAGTTAAAGGAGGGTTAAAGAGAGTGAAACAAGATGAAGGAGGGTTAAAGAGAGTGAAACAAGATGAAGGAGGGTCAAAGGCAGTGAAACAAGATGAAGGATGGTCAAAGAGAGTGAAACAAGATGAAGGTGGGTCAAAGACAGTGAAACAAGAGGAAGGATGGTCAAAGAGAGTGTAACAAGATGAAGGCGGGTTAAAGAGTGAAACAAGATGAAGGAGGGTTAAAGAGAGAGAAACAAGATGAAGGAGGGTTAAAGAGAGTGCAACAAGCGGAAGGATGGTTAAAGAGAGTGAAACAAAATGAAGGAGGGTTAAAGAGAGTGAAACAAGATGAAGGATGGTGAAAGAGAGTGAAACAATATGAAGGAGGGTGAAAGAGAGTGAAACAAGATGAAGGAGGGTAAAAGAGAGAGAAACACGATGAAGGTGGGATAAAGAGAGTAAAACAAGATGAAAGAAGGTTAAAGACAGAAACAAGATGAAGGAGGGTTAAAGAGAGTGCAACAAGCTGAAGGAGGATTAAAGAGAGTGAAACAAGATGAAGGAGGGTTAAAGAATGTGAAACAAGATGAAGGAGGGTTAAAGTGAGAGAAACAAGATTAATGAGCGTTAAAGAGAGTGAAACAAGATGAAGGAGTGTTAAAGAGAGTGAAACAAGATGAAGGAGCGTTAAAGAGAGTGAAACAAGATGAAGGAGGGTTAGAGAGAGTGAAACAAGATGAAGGAGCGTTAAAGAGAGTGAAACAAGATGAAGGAGGGTTAGAGAGAGTGAAACAAGATGATGGAGGGTTAAAGAATGTGAAACAATATGGAGGGTTAAAGTTAGAGAAACAAGATTAAGGAGCGTTAAAGAGAGTGAAACAAGATGAAGGGGGGTTAAAGAGAGTGAAACAAGATGAAGGAGGGTTAAAGAGAGTGAAGCAGAATGAAGGAGGGGTAATGAGAGGGAAACAAGATGAAGGAGGGTTAAAGAGAGTGAAACAAGATGAAGGAGGGTTAAAGAGAGAGAAACAAGATAAAGGAGGGTTAAAGAGAGTTAAAAAAGATGAAGGGGGGGTTAAAGAGAGTCAAACAAGATGAAGGAGGGTTAAAGAGAGTGAAACAAATGAAGGAGGGTTAAAGAGAATGAAACAAGATGAAGGAGGGTTAAAGAGAGGGAAACAAGATTAAGCAGGGTTATAGAGAGTTAAACAAGATGAAGGAGTGTTAAAGAGAGTGAAACAAGATGTACGAGGGTTAAAGAGAGTGAAACAAGATGAAAGAGGGTTAAAGAGCGTGAAACAAGATGCAGGAGGGTTAAGGGGAGTGAACCAAGATGAAGGGAGGTTAAATTGAGTGAAACAAGATGAAGGACGGTTAAAGAGAGTGAAACAAGATGAAGGCGGGTTAAAGAGAGTCGAACAAGATGAAGGAGGGTTAAAGAGAGTGAAACAAGATGAAGGAGGGTTAAAGAGAGTGAAACACGATGAAGGAGGGTTAAAGAGAGTCAAACAAGATGAAGGAGGGTTAAAGAGAGTCAGACAAGATGTACGAGGGTTAAAGAGAGTGAAACAAGATGAAGGAGGGTTAAAGAGAGTGAAATAAGTTAAAGGAGGGTTAAAGAGAGTGAAACAAGATGAAGGAGGGTTAAAGAGAGTGAAACAAGATGAAGGAGGGTCAAAGGCAGTGAAACAAGATGAAGGATGGTCAAAGAGAGTGAAACAAGATGAAGGTGGGTCAAAGACAGTGAAACAAGAGGAAGGATGGTCAAAGAGAGTGTAACAAGATGAAGGCGGGTTAAAGAGTGAAACAAGATGAAGGAGGGTTAAAGAGAGAGAAACAAGATGAAGGAGGGTTAAAGAGAGTGCAACAAGCGGAAGGATGGTTAAAGAGAGTGAAACAAAATGAAGGAGGGTTAAAGAGAGTGAAACAAGATGAAGGATGGTGAAAGAGAGTGAAACAATATGAAGGAGGGTGAAAGAGAGTGCAACAAGCTGAAGGAGGATTAAAGAGAGTGAAACAAGATGAAGGAGGGTTAAAGAATGTGAAACAAGATGAAGGAGGGTTAAAGTGAGAGAAACAAGATTAATGAGCGTTAAAGAGAGTGAAACAAGATGAAGGAGTGTTAAAGAGAGTGAAACAAGATGAAGGAGCGTTAAAGAGAGTGAAACAAGATGAAGGAGGGTTAGAGAGAGTGAAACAAGATGATGGAGGGTTAAAGAATGTGAAACAATATGGAGGGTTAAAGTTAGAGAAACAAGATTAAGAAGCGTTAAAGAGAGTGAAACAAGATGAAGGGGGGTTAAAGAGAGTGAAACAAGATGAAGGAGGGTTAAAGAGAGTGAAGCAGAATGAAGGAGGGGTAATGAGAGGGAAACAAGATGAAGGAGGGTTAAAGAGAGTGAAACAAGATGAAGGAGGGTTAAAGAGAGAGAAACAAGATAAAGGAGGGTTAAAGAGAGTTAAAAAAGATGAAGGGGGGGGTTAAAGAGAGTCAAACAAGATGAAGGAGGGTTAAAGAGAGTGAAACAAATGAAGGAGGGTTAAAGAGAGTGAAACAAGATGAAGGAGGGTTAAAGAGAGTCAAACAAGATTAAGGAGGGTTAAAGAGAGTCAGACAAGATGAAGGAGTGTTAAAGAGAGTGAAACAAGATGAAGGAGGGTTAAAGAGAGTGAAACAAGATGAAGGATGATGAAAGAGAGTGAAACAAGATGAAGGAGCGTTAAAGCGAATGAAACACGATGAAGAAGGGTTAAAGAGAGTGAAACAAGATGAAGGAGGGTTAAAGAGAGTGAAACAAGATGAAGGAGGGTTAAAGAGAGTCAGACAAGATGAAGGAGGGTTAAAGAGAGTGAAACAAAATGAAGGAGGGTTAAAGAGAGTGAAACAAGATGAAGGATGGTGAAAGAGAGTGAAACAATATGAAGGAGGGTGAAAGAGAGTGAAACAAGATGAAGGAGGGTAAAAGAGAGAGAAACACGATGAAGGTGGGATAAAGAGAGTAAAACAAGATGAAAGAAGGTTAAAGACAGAAACAAGATGAAGGAGGGTTAAAAGAGTGCAACAAGCTGAAGGAGGATTAAAGAGAGTGAAACAAGATGAAGGAGGGTTAAAGAATGTGAAACAAGATGAAGGAGGGTTAAAGTGAGAGAAACAAGATTAAGGAGCATTAAAGAGAGTGAAACAAGATGAAGGAATGTTCAAGAAAGTGAAATAAGATGAAGGAGGGTTAAAGAGAGTCAAACAAGATGAAGGAGGTTTAAAGAGAGTCAAACAAGATGAAGGAGGGTTAAAGAGAGTGAAACAAAATGAAGGAGGGTTAAAGAGAGTCAAACAAGATTAAGGAGGGTTAAAGGGAGTCAGACAAGATGAAGGAGGGTTAAAGAGAGTGAAACAAGATGAAGGAGGGTTAAAGAGAGGGAAACAAGATTAAGCAGGGTTATAGAGAGTTAAACAAGATGAAGGAGTGTTAAAGAGAGTGAAACAAGATGTACGAGGGTTAAAGAGAGTGAAACAAGATGAAAGAGGGTTAAAGAGCGTGAAACAAGATGCAGGAGGGTTAAGGGGAGTGAACCAAGATGAAGGGAGGTTAAATTGAGTGAAACAAGATGAAGGACGGTTAAAGAGAGTGAAACAAGATGAAGGCGGGTTAAAGAGAGTCGAACAAGATGAAGGAGGGTTAAAGAGAGTGAAACAAGATGAAGGAGGGTTAAAGAGAGTGAAACACGATGAAGGAGGGTTAAAGAGAGTCAAACAAGATGAAGGAGGGTTAAAGAGAGTCAGACAAGATGTACGAGGGTTAAAGAGAGTGAAACAAGATGAAGGAGGGTTAAAGAGAGTGAAATAAGTTAAAGGAGGGTTAAAGAGAGTGAAACAAGATGAAGGAGGGTTAAAGAGAGTGAAACAAGATGAAGGAGGGTCAAAGGCAGTGAAACAAGATGAAGGATGGTCAAAGAGAGTGAAACAAGATGAAGGTGGGTCAAAGACAGTGAAACAAGAGGAAGGATGGTCAAAGAGAGTGTAACAAGATGAAGGCGGGTTAAAGAGTGAAACAAGATGAAGGAGGGTTAAAGAGAGAGAAACAAGATGAAGGAGGGTTAAAGAGAGTGCAACAAGCGGAAGGATGGTTAAAGAGAGTGAAACAAAATGAAGGAGGGTTAAAGAGAGTGAAACAAGATGAAGGATGGTGAAAGAGAGTGAAACAATATGAAGGAGGGTGAAAGAGAGTGCAACAAGCTGAAGGAGGATTAAAGAGAGTGAAACAAGATGAAGGAGGGTTAAAGAATGTGAAACAAGATGAAGGAGGGTTAAAGTGAGAGAAACAAGATTAATGAGCGTTAAAGAGAGTGAAACAAGATGAAGGAGTGTTAAAGAGAGTGAAACAAGATGAAGGAGCGTTAAAGAGAGTGAAACAAGATGAAGGAGGGTTAGAGAGAGTGAAACAAGATGATGGAGGGTTAAAGAATGTGAAACAATATGGAGGGTTAAAGTTAGAGAAACAAGATTAAGAAGCGTTAAAGAGAGTGAAACAAGATGAAGGGGGGTTAAAGAGAGTGAAACAAGATGAAGGAGGGTTAAAGAGAGTGAAGCAGAATGAAGGAGGGGTAATGAGAGGGAAACAAGATGAAGGAGGGTTAAAGAGAGTGAAACAAGATGAAGGAGGGTTAAAGAGAGAGAAACAAGATAAAGGAGGGTTAAAGAGAGTTAAAAAAGATGAAGGGGGGGTTAAAGAGAGTCAAACAAGATGAAGGAGGGTTAAAGAGAGTGAAACAAATGAAGGAGGGTTAAAGAGAGTGAAACAAGATGAAGGAGGGTTAAAGAGAGTCAAACAAGATTAAGGAGGGTTAAAGAGAGTCAGACAAGATGAAGGAGTGTTAAAGAGAGTGAAACAAGATGAAGGAGGGTTAAAGAGAGTGAAACAAGATGAAGGATGATGAAAGAGAGTGAAACAAGATGAAGGAGCGTTAAAGCGAATGAAACACGATGAAGAAGGGTTAAAGAGAGTGAAACAAGATGAAGGAGGGTTAAAGAGAGTGAAACAAGATGAAGGAGGGTTAAAGAGAGTCAGACAAGATGAAGGAGGGTTAAAGAGAGTGAAACAAAATGAAGGAGGGTTAAAGAGAGTGAAACAAGATGAAGGATGGTGAAAGAGAGTGAAACAATATGAAGGAGGGTGAAAGAGAGTGAAACAAGATGAAGGAGGGTAAAAGAGAGAGAAACACGATGAAGGTGGGATAAAGAGAGTAAAACAAGATGAAAGAAGGTTAAAGACAGAAACAAGATGAAGGAGGGTTAAAAGAGTGCAACAAGCTGAAGGAGGATTAAAGAGAGTGAAACAAGATGAAGGAGGGTTAAAGAATGTGAAACAAGATGAAGGAGGGTTAAAGTGAGAGAAACAAGATTAAGGAGCATTAAAGAGAGTGAAACAAGATGAAGGAATGTTCAAGAAAGTGAAATAAGATGAAGGAGGGTTAAAGAGAGTCAAACAAGATGAAGGAGGTTTAAAGAGAGTCAAACAAGATGAAGGAGGGTTAAAGAGAGTGAAACAAAATGAAGGAGGGTTAAAGAGAGTCAAACAAGATTAAGGAGGGTTAAAGAGAGTCAGACAAGATGAAGGAGGGTTAAAGAGAGTGAAACAAGATGAAGGAGGGTTAAAGAGAGAGAAACACGATGAAGGAGGGATAAAGAGAGTAAAACAAGATGAAAGAGGGTCAAAGAGAGTGAAACAAGATGAAGGAGGGTTAAAGAGAGTGAAACAAGATGCTGGAGGGTTGAAGGGAGTGAAACAAGATGAAGGATGGTGAAAGAGAGTGAAACAAGATGAAGGAGGTTTAAAGAGAGGGAAACAAGATTAAGCAGGGGTATAGAGAGTTAAACAAGATGAAGGAGTGTTAAAGAGAGTGAAACAAGATGAAGGAGGGTTAAAGAGAGTGAAACAAGATGAAGGATGAAGAAAGAGAGTGAAACAAGATGAAGGAGCGTTAAAGCGAGTGAAACACGATGAAGGAGGGTTAAAAAGAGTCAAACAAGATGAAGGAGGGTTAAAGAGAGTGAAACAAAATGAAGGAGGGTTAAAGAGAGTGAAACAAGATGAAGGAGGGTTAAAGAGAGTCAAACAAGATTAAGGAGGGTTAAAGAGAGTCAGACAAGATGAAGGAGGGTTAAAGAGAGTGAAACAAAATGAAGGAGGGTTAAAGAGAGTGAAACAAGATGAAGGAGGGTTAAAGAGAGTCAAACAAGATGAAAGAGGGTTAAAGAGAGTGAAACAAGATGAAGGATGGTGAAAGAGAGTGAAACAATATGAAGGAGGGTGAAAGAGAGTGAAACAAAATGAAGGAGGGTAAAAGAGAGAGAAACACGATGAAGGTGGGATAAAGAGAGTAAAACAACATGAAAGAAGGTTAAAGACAGAAACAAGATGAAGGAGGGTTAAAGAGAGTGCAACAAGCTGAAGGAGGATTAAAGAGAGTGAAACAAGATGAAGGAGGGTTAAAGAATGTGAAACAAGATGAAGGAGGGTTAAAGTGAGAGAAACAAGATTAATGAGCGTTAAAGAGAGTGAAACAAGATGAAGGAGTGTTAAAGAGAGTGAAACAAGATGAAGGAGGGTTAGAGAGAGTGAAACAAGATGAAGGAGGGTTAAAGAATGTGAAACAATATGGAGGGTTAAAGTTAGAGAAACAAGATTAAGGAGCGTTAAAGAGAGTGAAACAAGATGAAGGAGTGTTAAAGAGAGTGAAACAAGATGAAGGGGGGTTAAAGAGAGTGAAACAAGATGAAGGAGGGTTAAAGAGAGTGAAGCAGAATGAAGGAGGGGTAATGAGAGGGAAACAAGATGAAGGAGGGTTAAAGAGAGTGAAACAAGATGAAGGAGGGTTAAAGAGAGAGAAACAAGATAAAGGAGGGTTAAAGAGAGTTAAAAAAGATGAAGGGGGGGTTAAAGAGAGTCAAACAAGATGAAGGAGGGTTAAAGAGAGTGAAACAAATGAAGGAGGGTTAAAGAGAGTGAAACAAGATGAAGGAGGGTTAAAGAGAGTCAAACAAGATTAAGGAGGGTTAAAGAGAGTCAGACAAGATGAAGGAGTGTTAAAGAGAATTAAACAAGATGAAGGAGGGTTAAAGAGAGAGAAACACGATGAAGGAGGGATAAAGAGAGTAAAACAAGATGAAAGAGGGTCAAAGAGAGTGAAACAAGATGAAGGAGGGTTAAAGAGAGTGAAACAAGATGCTGGAGGGTTAAAGGGAGTGAAACAAGATGAAGGATGGTGAAAGAGAGTGAAACAAGATGAAGGAGGGTTAAATAGAGGGAAACAAGATTAAGCAGGGTTATAGAGAGTTAAACAAGATGAAGGAGGGTTAAAGAGAGTGAAACAAAATGAAGGAGGGTTGAAGAGAGTGAAACAAGATGAAGGAGGGTTAAAGAGAGTCAAACAAGATGAAGGAGGGTTAAAGAGAGTCAGACAAGATGAAGGAGGGTTAAAGAGAGTGAAACAAAATGAAGGAGGGTTAAAGAGAGTGAAACAAGATGAAGGATGGTGAAAGAGAGTGAAACAATATGAAGGAGGGTGAAAGAGAGTGAAACAAGATGAAGGAGGGTAAAAGAGAGAGAAACACGATGAAGGTGGGATAAAGAGAGTAAAACAAGATGAAAGAAGGTTAAAGACAGAAACAAGATGAAGGAGGGTTAAAGAGAGTGCAACAAGCTGAAGGAGGATTAAAGAGAGTGAAACAAGATGAAGGAGGGTTAAAGAATGTGAAACAAGATGAAGGAGGGTTAAAGTGAGAGAAACAAGATTAAGGAGCGTTAAAGAGAGTGAAACAAGATGAAGGAGTGTTAAAGAGAGTGAAACAAGATGAAGGAGGGTTAAAGAGAGTGAAACAAGATGAAGGAGGGTTAGAGAGAGTGAAAAAAGATGATGGAGGGTTCAAGAATGTGAAACAATATGGAGCGTTAAAGTTAGAGAAACAAGATTAAGGAGCGTTAAAGAGAGTGAAACAAGATGAAGGAGGGTTAAAGAGAGTGAAACAAGATGAAGAATGGTCAAAGAGAGTGAAACAAGATGAAGGAGGGCTAAAGAGAGTGAAACAAGATGAAGGAGGGTTAAAGAGAGTGAAACAAGATGAAGGAGGGTTAAAGAGAGTGAAACAAGATGAAGGAGGGTTAAAGAGAGTCAAACAAGATGAAGGAGGGTTAAAGAGAGTCAGACAAGATGAAGGAGGGTTAAAGAGAGTGAAACAAAATGAAGGATGGTGAAAGAGAGTGAAACAAGATGAAGGATGGTGAAAGAGAGTGAAGCAAGATGAAGGAGGGTGAAAGAGAGTGAAACAAGATGAAGGAGGGTAAAAGAGAGAGAAACACGATGAAGGTGGGATAAAGAGAGTAAAACAAGATGAAAGAAAGTTAAAGACAGAAACAAGATGAAGGAGGGTTAAAGAGAGTGCAACAAGCTGAAGGAGGATTAAAGAGAGTGAAACAAGATGAAGGAGGGTTAAAGAATGTGAAACAAGATGAAGGAGGGTTAAAGTGAGAGAAACAAGATTAAGGAGCATTAAAGAGAGTGAAACAAGATGAAGGAGTGTTAAAGAGAGTGAAACAAGATGAAGGAGGGTTAAAGAGAGTCGAACAAGATGAAGGAGGGTTAAAGAGACTCGAAGAAGATGAAGGAGGATTAATGAGAGTGAAACACGATGAAGGAGGCTTAAAGAGAGTCAAAAAAGATGAAGGAGCGTTAAAGAATGTGAAACAAAATGAAGGAGGGTTAAAGAGAGAGAAACAAGATTAAACAGGGTTATAGAGAGTTAAACAAGATGAAGGAATGTTCAAGAGAGTGAAATAAGATGAAGGAGGGTTAAAGAGAGTCAAACAAGATGAAGGAGGTTTAAAGAGAGTCAAACAAGATGAAGGAGGGTGAAAGAGAGTGAAACAAAATGAAGGAGGGTTAAAGAGAGTCAAACAAGATTAAGGAGGGTTAAAGGGAGTCAGACAAGATGAAGGAGGGTTAAAGAGAGAGAAACACGATGAAGGAGGGATAAGGAGAGTAAAACAAGATGAAAGAGGGTCAAAGAGAGTGAAACAAGATGAAGGAGGGTTAAAGAGAGTGAAACAAGATGCTGGAGGGTTGAAGGGAGTGAAACAAGATGAAGGATGGTGAAAGAGAGTGAAACAAGATGAAGGAGGTTTAAAGAGAGGGAAACAAGATTAAGCAGGGGTATAGAGAGTTAAACAAGATGAAGGAGTGTTAAAGAGAGTGAAACAAGATGAGGGAGGGTTAAAGAGAGTGAAACAAGATGAAGGATGATGAAAGAGAGTGAAACAAGATGAAGGAGCGTTAAAGCGAGTGAAACACGATGAAGGAGGGTTAAAGAGAGTGAAACAAGATGAAGGAGGGTTAAAGAGAGTGAAGCAGAATGAAGGAGGGGTAAAGAGATTGAAACAAGATGAAGGAGGGTTAAAGAGAGTGAAACAAGATGAAGGAGGGTCGAAGACAGTGAAACAAGATGCAGGAGGGTGAAAGAGAGTCGAACAAGATGAAGGAGGGTTAAAGAGACTCGAAGAAGATGAAGGAGGATTAATGAGAGTGAAACACGATGAAGGAGGGTTAAAGAGAGTGAAGCAGAATGAAGGAGGGTTAAAGAGATTGAAACAAGATGAAGGAGGGTTAAAGAGAGTCAAACAAGATGAAGGAGTGTTAAAGAGAGTCAAACAAGATGAAGGAGGGTTAAAGAGAGTGAAACAAGATGAAGGAGGGTTAAAGAGAGAGAAACACGATGAAGGAGGGTTAAAGAGAGTCAAACAAGATCAAGGAGGAATAAAGAGAGTGAAACAAGATGAAGGAGGGTTAAAGAGAGAGAAACACGATGAAGGTGGGATAAAGAGAGTAAAACAAGATGAAAGAGGGTTAAAGAGAGTGAAACAAGATGAAGAAGGGTTAAAGAGAGTGAAACAAGATGCAGGAGGGTTAAAGGGAGTGAAACAAGATGAAGGATGGTGAAAGAGAGTGAAGCAAGATGAAGGAGGGTTAAAGAGACTCGAAGAAGATGAAGGAGGATTAATGAGATTGAAACAAGACGAAGGAGAGTTAACGAGAGTGAAACAAGATGAAGGAGGGTTAAAGAGAGTGAAACAAGATGAAGGATGGTGAAAGAGAGTGAAACAAGATGAAGGAGGGTTAAAGAGAGTGAAACAAGATGAAGGAGGGTTAAAGAGAGAGAAACACGATGAAGGTGGGATAAAGTGAGAGAAACAAGATTAAGGAGCATTAAAGAGAGTGAAACAAGATGAAGGAGTGTTAAAGAGAGTGAAACAAGATGAAGGAGGGTTAAAGAGAGTCGAACAAGATGAAGGAGGGTTAAAGAGACTCGAAGAAGATGAAGGAGGATTAATGAGAGTGAAACACGATGAAGGAGGCTTAAAGAGAGTCAAAAAAGATGAAGGAGCGTTAAAGAATGTGAAACAAAATGAAGGAGGGTTAAAGAGAGAGAAACAAGATTAAACAGGGTTATAGAGAGTTAAACAAGATGAAGGAATGTTCAAGAGAGTGAAATAAGATGAAGGAGGGTTAAAGAGAGTCAAACAAGATGAAGGAGGTTTAAAGAGAGTCAAACAAGATGAAGGAGGGTGAAAGAGAGTGAAACAAAATGAAGGAGGGTTAAAGAGAGTCAAACAAGATTAAGGAGGGTTAAAGGGAGTCAGACAAGATGAAGGAGGGTTAAAGAGAGAGAAACACGATGAAGGAGGGATAAGGAGAGTAAAACAAGATGAAAGAGGGTCAAAGAGAGTGAAACAAGATGAAGGAGGGTTAAAGAGAGTGAAACAAGATGCTGGAGGGTTGAAGGGAGTGAAACAAGATGAAGGATGGTGAAAGAGAGTGAAACAAGATGAAGGAGGTTTAAAGAGAGGGAAACAAGATTAAGCAGGGGTATAGAGAGTTAAACAAGATGAAGGAGTGTTAAAGAGAGTGAAACAAGATGAGGGAGGGTTAAAGAGAGTGAAACAAGATGAAGGATGATGAAAGAGAGTGAAACAAGATGAAGGAGCGTTAAAGCGAGTGAAACACGATGAAGGAGGGTTAAAGAGAGTGAAACAAGATGAAGGAGGGTTAAAGAGAGTGAAGCAGAATGAAGGAGGGGTAAAGAGATTGAAACAAGATGAAGGAGGGTTAAAGAGAGTGAAACAAGATGAAGGAGGGTCGAAGACAGTGAAACAAGATGCAGGAGGGTGAAAGAGAGTCGAACAAGATGAAGGAGGGTTAAAGAGACTCGAAGAAGATGAAGGAGGATTAATGAGAGTGAAACACGATGAAGGAGGGTTAAAGAGAGTGAAGCAGAATGAAGGAGGGGTAAAGAGATTGAAACAAGATGAAGGAGGGTTAAAGAGAGTCAAACAAGATGAAGGAGTGTTAAAGAGAGTCAAACAAGATGAAGGAGGGTTAAAGAGAGTGAAACAAGATGAAGGAGGGTTAAAGAGAGAGAAACACGATGAAGGAGGGTTAAAGAGAGTCAAACAAGATCAAGGAGGAATAAAGAGAGTGAAACAAGATGAAGGAGGGTTAAAGAGAGAGAAACACGATGAAGGTGGGATAAAGAGAGTAAAACAAGATGAAAGAGGGTTAAAGAGAGTGAAACAAGATGAAGAAGGGTTAAAGAGAGTGAAACAAGATGCAGGAGGGTTAAAGGGAGTGAAACAAGATGAAGGATGGTGAAAGAGAGTGAAGCAAGATGAAGGAGGGTTAAAGAGACTCGAAGAAGATGAAGGAGGATTAATGAGATTGAAACAAGACGAAGGAGAGTTAACGAGAGTGAAACAAGATGAAGGAGGGTTAAAGAGAGTGAAACAAGATGAAGGATGGTGAAAGAGAGTGAAACAAGATGAAGGAGGGTTAAAGAGAGTGAAACAAGATGAAGGAGGGTTAAAGAGAGAGAAACACGATGAAGGTGGGATAAAGAGAGTAAAACAAGATGAAAGAGGGTTAAAGAGAGTGAAACAAGATTAAGAAGGGTTAAAGAGAGTGAAAAAGAATGAAGGAGGGTTAAAGAGAGTCGAACACGATGAAGGAGGGTTAAAGAGAGTGAAACAAGACGAAGGAGGGTTAAAGGGAGTGAAACAAGATGAAGGATGGTGAAAGAGAGTGAAACAAGATGAAGGAGGGTTAAAGAGAGTCGAAGAAGATGAAGGAGGGTTAAAGAGAGACAAACAAGATGAAGGAGGGTTAATGAGAGTGAAACAAGATGAAGGAGGGTTAAAGAGAGTCGAAGAAGATGAAGGAGGGTTAAAGAGAGACAAACAAGATGAAGGAGGGATAATGAGAGTGAAACAAGATGAAGGAGGGTTAAAGAGAGTGAAACAAGATGAAGGAGGGTTAAAGAGAGTGAACCAAGATGAAGGGGGGTTAAAGAGAGTGAAACAAGATGAAGGACTGTTAAAGAGAGTGAAACAAGATGAAGGCGGGTTAAAGAGAGTCGAACAAGATGATGGAGGGTTAAAGAGAGTGAAACAAGATGAAGGAGGGTTAAAGAGAGTGAAACACGATGAAGGAGGGTTAAAGAGAGTCAAAGAAGATGAAGGAGGGTTAAAGAGAGTCAAACAAGATGAAGGAGGGTTAAAGAGAGTGAAAAAGAATGAAGGAGGGTTAAAGAGAGTCGAACACGATGAAGGAGGGTTAAAGAGAGTGAAACAAGACGAAGGAGGGTTAAAGGGAGTGAAACAAGATGAAGGATGGTGAAAGAGAGTGAAACAAGATGAAGGAGGGTTAAAGAGAGTCGAAGAAGATGAAGGAGGGTTAAAGAGAGACAAACAAGATGAAGGAGGGTTAATGAGAGTGAAACAAGATGAAGGAGGGTTAAAGAGAGTCGAAGAAGATGAAGGAGGGTTAAAGAGAGACAAACAAGATGAAGGAGGGATAATGAGAGTGAAACAAGATGAAGGAGGGTTAAAGAGAGTGAAACAAGATGAAGGAGGGTTAAAGAGAGTGAACCAAGATGAAGGGGGGTTAAAGAGAGTGAAACAAGATGAAGGACTGTTAAAGAGAGTGAAACAAGGTGAAGGCGGGTTAAAGAGAGTCGAACAAGATGAAGGAGGGTTAAAGAGAGTGAAACAAGATGAAGGAGGGTTAAAGAGAGTGAAACACGATGAAGGAGGGTTAAAGAGAGTCAAAGAAGATGAAGGAGGGTTAAAGAGAGTCAAACAAGATGAAGGAGGGTTAAAGAGAGTGAAATAAGATAAAGGAGGGTTAAAGAGAGTGAAACAAAATGAAGGAGGGTTAAAGAGAGTGAAGCAGAATGAAGGAGGGGTAAAGAGAGTGAAACAAGATGAAGGAGGGTTAAAGAGAGTGAAACAAGATGAAGGAGGGTCGAAGACAGTGAAACAAGACGAAGGAGGGTTATGAGAGTGAAACAAGACGAAGGAGGGTTAACGATTGCGAAAGAAGATGAAGGAGTGTTAAAGAGAGTCAAACAAGATCAAGGAGGGATAAAGAGCGTCAAACAAGATGAAAGAGGGTTAAAGAGAGTGAAACAAGATGAAGGATGGTTAAAGAGAGTGAAACAAGATGAAGGAGCGTTGAAGAATGTGAAACAAGATGAAGGAGGGTTAAAGAGAGAGAAACAAGATTAAGCAGGGTTATAGAGAGTTAAACAAGATGAAGGAGTGTTAAAGAGAGTCAAACAAGATGAAGGAGGGTTAAAGAGAGAGAAACACGATGAAGGAGGGATAAAGAGAGTAAAACAAGATGAAAGAGGGTCAAAGAGAGTGAAAGAAGATGAAGGAGGGTTAAAGAGAGTGAAACAAGATGCTGGAGGGTTAAAGGGAGTGAAACAAGATGAAGGATGGTGAAAGAGAGTGAAACAAGATGAAGGAGGGTTAAAAAGAGGGAAACATGATTAAGCAGGGTTATAGAGAGTTAAACAAGATGAAGGAGTGTTAAAGAGAGTGAAACAAGATGAAGGAGGGTTAAAGAAAGTGAAACAAGATGAAGGATGATGAAAGAGAGTGAAACAAGATGAAGGAGGGTTAAAGAGAGTTAAACAAGACGAAGGAGGGTTAAAGAGAGAGAAACACGATGAAGGTGGGATAAAGAGAGTAAAACAAGATGAAAGAGGGTTAAAGAGAGTGAAACAAGATTAAGAAGGGTTAAAGAGAGTGAAACAAGATGCCGGAGGGTTAAAGGGAGTGAAACAAGATAAAGGATGGTGAAAGAGAGTGAAACAAAATGAAGGAGGGTTAAAGAGAGTCGAAGAAGATGAAGGAGGGTTAAAGAGAGTCGAACAAGATGAAGGAGGGTTAAAGAGACTCGAAGAAGATGAAGGAGGATTAATGAGAGTGAAACACGATCAAGGAGGGTTAAAGAGAGTCAAACAAGATGAAGGAGGGTTAAAGAGAGTGAAACAAGATGAAGGAGGGTTAAAGAGAGTGTAACAAGATGAAGGAGGGTTAAAGAGAGTGAAACAAGATGAAGGAGGGTTAAAGAGAGAGAAACACGATGAAGGAGGGTTAAAGAGAGTCAAACAAGATCATGGAGGGATAAAGAGAGTCAAACAAGATGAAAGAGGGTTAAAGAGAGTGAAACAAGATGAAGGAGGGTTAAAGAGAGTGAAACAAGATGCAGGAGGGTTAAAGGGAGTGAACCAAGATGAAGGGGGGTTCAACAGAGTCAAACACGATGAAGGAGGGATAAAGAGAGACAAACAAGATGAAGGAGGATTAAAGAGAGTCAAACAAGATGAACGAGGGTTAAAGAGAGTAAAACAATATGAAGGAGGGTTCAAGAGAGTGAAATAAAATAAAGGAGGGTTAAAGAGAGTGAAACAAGGTGAAGGAGGGTTAAAGAGAGTGAAGCAGAATGAAGGAGGGGTAAAGAGATTGAAACAAGATGAAGGAGGGTTAAAGAGAGTGAAACAAGATGAAGTAGGGTTAAAGAGATTGAAGCAGAATGAAGGAGGGTTAAAGAGAGCGAAAAAAGATGACGGAGGGTTAAAGAGAGTCGAACACGATAAAGGAGGGTTAAAGAGAGTGAAACAAGACGAAGGAGGGTTAAAGAGAGTGAAACAAGATGGAGGCGGGTTAAAGAGAGTCGAACAAGATGAATGAGCGTTAAAAAGAGTTAAACAAGATGAAGGAGGGTTAAACAGAGTGAAACACGATGAAGGAGGGTTAAAGAGAGTCAAACAAGATGAAGGAGGGTTAAAGAGAGTCAAACAAGATGAACGAGGGTTAAAGAGAGTGAAACAATATGAAGGAGGGTTCAAGAGAGTGAAATAAAATAAAGGAGGGTTAAAGAGAGTGAAACAAGACGAAGGAGGGTTAAAGAGAGTGAAACAAGATGGAGGCGGGTTAAAGAGAGTCGAACAAGATGAAGGAGGGTTAAAAAGAGTTAAACAAGATGAAGGAGGGTTAAACAGAGTGAAACACGATGAAGGAGGGTTAAAGAGAGTCAAACAAGATGAAGGAGGGTTAAAGAGAGTCAAACAAGATGAACGAGGGTTAAAGAGAGTGAAACAATATGAAGGAGGGTTCAAGAGAGTGAAATAAAATAAAGGAGGGTTAAAGAGAGTGAAACAAGATGAAGGAGGGTTAAAGAGAGTGAAACAAGATGAAGTAGGGTTAAAGAGATTGAAGCAGAATGAAGGAGGGTTAAAGAGAGTGAAAAAAGATGAAGGAGGGTTAAAGAGAGTCGAACACGATAAAGGAGGGTTAAAGAGAGTGAAACAAGACGAAGGAGGGTTAAAGAGAGTGAAACAAGACGAAGGAGGGTTAACGAGAGCGAAACAAGATGAAGGAGGGTTAAAGAGAGTGACACAAGATGCAGGAGTGTTAAAGGGAGTGAACCAAGATGAAGGATGGTGAAAGAGAGTGAAACAAGATGAAGGAGGGTTAAAGAGAGGGAAACAAGATTAAGCAGGGTTATAGAGAGTCGAACACGATAAAGGAGGGTTAAAGAGAGTGAAACAAGACGAAGGAGGGTTAAAGAGAGTGAAACAAGATGGAGGCGGGTTAAAGAGAGTCGAACAAGATGAAGGAGGGTTAAAAAGAGTTAAACAAGATGAAGGAGGGTTAAACAGGGTGAAACACGATGAAGGAGGGTTAAAGAGAGTCAAACAAGATGAAGGAGGGTTAAAGAGAGTCAAACAAGATGAACGAGGGTTAAAAAGAGTGAAACAATATGAAGGAGGGTTCAAGAGAGTGAAATAAAATAAAGGAGGGTTAAAGAGAGTGAAACAAGATGAAGGAGGGTTAAAGAGAGTGAAACAAGATGAAGGAGGGTCGAAGACAGTGAAACAAGATGAAGGAGGGTTAAAGAGAGTGAAACAAGATGAAGTAGGGTTAAAGAGATTGAAGCAGAATGAAGGAGGGTTAAAGAGAGTGAAAAAAGATGAAGGAGGGTTAAAGAGAGTCGAACACGATAAAGGAGGGTTAAAGAGAGTGAAACAAGACGAAGGAGGGTTAAAGAGAGTGAAACAAGACGAAGGAGGGTTAACGAGAGCGAAACAAGATGAAGGAGGGTTAAAGAGAGTGACACAAGATGCAGGAGTGTTAAAGGGAGTGAACCAAGATGAAGGATGGTGAAAGAGAGTGAAACAAGATGAAGGAGGGTTAAAGAGAGGGAAACAAGATTAAGCAGGGTTATAGAGAGTTAAACAAGATAAAGGAGTGTTAAAGAGAGTGAAACAAGATGAAGGAGGGTTAAAGAGAGTGAAACAAGATGAAGGATGATGAAAGAGAGTGAAACAAGATGAAGGAGGGTTAAAGAGAGTGAAACAAGATGAAGGAGGGTTAAAGAGAGAGAAACACGATGAAGGTGGGATAAAGAGAGTAAAACAAGATGAAAGAGGGTTAAAGAGAGTGAAACAAGATTAAGAAGGGTTAAAGAGAGTGAAACAAGATGCCGGAGGGTTACAGGGAGTGAAACAAGATAAAGGATGGTGAAAGAGAGTGAAACAAGATGAAGGAGGGTTAAAGAGAGAGTCGAAGAAGATGAAGGAGGGTTCAAGAGAGTGAAACAAGATGAAGGAGGGTGAAAGAGAGTCAAACAAGATGAAGGAGGGTTAAAGAGAGTGAAACAAGGTGAAGGACGGTTAAAGAGAGTGAAACAAGATGGAGGCGGGTTAAAGAGAGTCGAACAAGATGAAGGAGGGTTAAAAAGAGTTAAACAAGATGAAGGAGGGTTAAACAGAGTGAAACACGATGAAGGAGGGATAAAGAGAGTCAAACAAGATGAAGGAGGGTGAAAGAGAGTCAAACAAGATGAACGACGGTTAAAGAGAGTGAAACAAGGTGAAGGAGGGTTAAAGAGAGTGAAGCAGAATGAAGGAGGGGTAAAGAGATTGAAACAAGATGAAGGAGGGTTAAAGAGAGTCAAACAAGATGAAGGAGGGTTAAAGAGAATCGAACAAGATGAAGGAGGGTTAAAGAGAGTGAAACAAAATGAAGGAGGGTTAAAGAGAGTGAAACAAGATGAAGGAGGGTTAAAGAGAGTCAAACAAGATTAAGGAGGGTTAAAGAGAGTCAGACAAGATGAAGGAGGGTTAAAGAGAGTGAAACAAGATGAAGGAGGGTTAAAGAGAGTGAAACAATATGAAGGAGGGGTAAAACGAGTCGAAGAAGATGAAGGAGGGTTAAAGAGAATCAAACAAGATGAAGGAGTGTTAAAGAGAGTGAAACAAGATGAAGGAGGGTTAAAGAGAGTGAAACAAGATGAAGGAGGGTTAAAGAGAGAGAAGCAGAATGAAGGAGGGGTAAAGAGAGTGAAATAAGATGAAGGTGGGTTGAAGAGAGTGAAACAAGATGAAGGCGGGTCGAAGACAGTGAAACAAGATGAAGGAGGGTTAAAGAGAGTGAAACAAGATGAAGTAGGGTTAAAGAGATTGAAGCAGAATGAAGGAGGGTTAAATAGAGTGAAAAAAGATGACGGAGGGTTAAAGAGAGTCGAACACGATAAAGGAGGGTTAAAGAGAGTGAAACAAGACGAAGGAGGGTGAAAGAGAGTCAAACAAGATGAAGGAGGGTTAAAGAGAGTCAAACAAGATGAACGAGGGTTAAAGAGAGTGAAACAATATGAAGGAGGGTTCAAGAGAGTGAAATAAAATAAAGGAGGGTTAAAGAGAGTGAAACAAGGTGAAGGAGGGTTAAAGAGAGTCGAACACGATAAAGGAGGGTTAAAGAGAGTGAAACAAGATGAAGGAGGGTCGAAGACAGTGAAACAAGATGAAGGAGGGTTGAAGAGATTGAAGCAGAATGAAGGAGGGTTAAAGAGAGAGAAACACGATGAAGGAGTGTTAAAGAGAGAGAAACACGATGAAGGAGTGTTAAAGAGAGTCAAACAAGATCAAGGAGGGATAAAGAGAGTCAAACAAGATGAAGGAGGGTTAAAGAGAGAGAAACAAGATTAAGCAGGGTTATAGAGAGTTAAACAAGATGAAGGAGTGTTAAAGAGAGTGAAACAAGATGAAGGAGGGTTAAAGAGAGAGAAACACGATGAAGGAGGGATAAAGAGAGTAAAACAAGATGAAAGAGGGTCAAAGAGAGTGAAACAAGATGAAGGAGGGTGAAAGAGAGTGAAACAAGATGCTGGAGGGTTAAAGGGAGCGAAACAAGATGAAGGCTGGTGAAAGAGAGTGAAACAAGATGAAGGAGGGTTAAAGAGAGGGAAACAAGATTAAGCAGGGTTATAGAGAGTTAAACAAGATGAAGGAGGGTTAAAGAGAGTCGAAGAAGATGAAGGAGGGTTAAAGATAGTCGAACAAGATGAAGGAAGGTTAAAGAGACTCGAAGAAGATGAAGGAGGATTAATGAGAGTGAAACACGATGAAGGAGGGTTAAAGAGAGTCAAACAAGATGAAGGAGGGTTAAAGAGAGTGAAACAAGATGAAGGAGGGTTAAAGAGAGTGAAACAAGATGAAGGAGGGTTAAAGAGAGTGAAACAAGATGAAGGAGGGTTAAAGAGAGAGAAACACGATGAAGGAGGGTTAAAGAGAGTCAAACAAGATCATGGAGGGATAAAGAGAGTCAAACAAGTTGAAAGAGGGTTAAAGAGAGTGAACCAAGATGAAGGGGGGTTAAAGATAGTGAAACAAGATGAAGGACGGTTAAAGAGAGTGAAACAAGATGGACGAGGGTTAAAGAGAGTCGAACAAGATGAAGGAGGGTTAAAAAGAGTTAAACAAGATGAAGGAGGGTTAAACAGAGTGAAACACGATGAAGGAGGGATAAAGAGAGTCAAACAAGATGAAGGAGGGTTAAAGAGAGTCAAACAAGATGAAGGAGGGTTAAAGAGAGTCAAACAAGATGAACGAGGGTTAAAGAGAGTGAAACAATATGAAGGAGGGTTCAAGAGAGTGAAATAAAATAAAGGAGGGTTAAAGAGAGTGAAACAAGGTGAAGGATGGTTAAAGAGAGTGAAGCAGAATGAAGGAGGGGTAAAGAGAGTGAAACAAGATGAAGGAGGGTTAAAGAGAGTGAAACAAGATGAAGGCGGGTCGAAGACAGTGAAACAAGATGAAGGAGGGTTAAAGAGAATGAAACAAGATGAAGTAGGGTTAAAGAGATTGAAGCAGAATGAAGGAGGGTTAAAGAGAGTGAAAAAAGATGACGGAGGGTTAAAGAGAGTCGAACACGATAAAGGAGGGTTAAAGAGAGTGAAACAAGATGCAGGAGTGTTAAAGGGAGTGAACCAAGATGAAGGAGGGATAAAGAGAGTGAAACAAGATGAAGGAGGGTTCAAGAGAGTGTAACAAGATGAAGGAGGGTTAAAGCGAGTGAAACAAGATGAAGGAGGGTTAAAGCGAGTGAAACAAGATGAAGGAGGGTTAAGGAGAGTGAAACACGATGAAGGAGGGTTAAAGAGAGTGAAACAAGATGAAGGAGGGTCGAAGACAGCGAAACAAGATGAAGGAGGGTTAAAGAGAGTCAAACAAGATGAACGAGGGTTAAAGAGAGTCAAACAAGATGAAGGAGCGTTAAAGAGAGTGAAACAAGATGAAGGAGGGTTAAAGAGAGTGAAACAAGATGAAGGAGGGTCGAAGACAGCAAAACAAGATGAAGGAGGGTTAAAGAGAGTGAAACAAGATGAAGGAGGGTTAAAGAGATTGAAACACGATGAAGGAGGGTTAAAGAGAGTGAAACAAGATGAAGGAGGGTTAAAGAGAGTGAAACACGATGAAGGAGGGTTAAAGAGAGTCAAACAAGATGAAGGAGGGTTAAAGAGAGTGAAACAAGATGAAGGAGGGTTAAAGAGAGTGAAATAAGATGAAGGTGGGTTAAAGAGAGTGAAGGAGAATGATGGAGGGTTAAAGAGAGTGAAACAAGATGAAGGAGGTTTCAAGATAACGTAACAAGATGAAGGAGGGTTAAAGCGAGTGAAACAAGATGAAGGAGGGTGAAAGAGGGTGAAACAAGGTGAAGGAGGGTTAAAGAGAGTGAAGCAGGATGAAGGAGGGATAAAGAGAGTGAAACAAGATGAAGGAGGGTTAAAGAGAGTGAAACAAGATGAAGGAGGGTCGAAGACAGTGAAACAAGATGAAGGAGGGTTAAAGAGAGTGAAACACGATGAAGGAGGGTTAAAGAGATTGAAACACGATGAAGGAGGGTTAAAGAGATTGAAACACGATGAAGGAGGGTTAAAGAGACTGAAACAAGATGAAGGAGGGTTAAAGAGAGTGAAACACGATGAAGGAGGGTTAAAGAGAGTCAAACAAGATGAAGGAGGGATAAAGAGAGTGAAACAAGATGAAGGAGGGTTAAAGAGAGTGAAATAAGATGAAGGTGGGTTAAAGAGAGTGAAGGAGAATGATGGAGGGTTAAAGAGAGTGAAACAAGATGAAGGAGGTTTCAAGATAGTGTAACAAGATGAAGGAGGGTTAAAGCGAGTGAAACAAGATGAAGGAGGGTTATAGAGAGTCAAACAAGATGAAGGAGGGTTAAAGAGAGTGAAACAAGATGAAAGAGGGTGAAACAAGGTGAAGGAGGGTTAAAGAGAGTGAAGCAGAATGAAGGAGGGGTAAAGAGAGTGAAACAAGATGAAGGAGGGTTAAAGAGAGTGAAACAAGATGAAGGAGGGTCGAAGACAGTGAAACAAGATGAAGGAGGGTTCAAGAGAGTGAAACACGATGAAGGAGGGTTCAAGAGAGTGAAGCAGAATGAAGGAGGGGTAAACTGAGTGAAACAAGATGAAGGAGGGTTAAAGAGAGTGAAACAATATGAAGGAGGGGTAAAACGAGTCGAAGAAGATGAAGGAGGGTTAAAGAGAGTCAAACAAGATGAAGGAGGGTTAAAGAGAGTGAAACAAGATGAAGGAGGGTTAAAGAGAGTGAAACAAGATGAAGGAGGGTTAAAGAGAGAGAAGCAGAATGAAGGAGGGGTAAAGAGATTGAAACAAGATGAAGGAGGGTTAAAGAGAGTCGAACAAGATGAAGGAGGGTTAAACAGACTCGAAGACGATGAAGGAGGATTAATGAGAGTGAAACACGATGAAGGAGGGTTAAAGAGAGTCAAACAAGATGAAGGAGGGTTAAATAGAGTCAAACAAGATGAAGGAGGGTTAAAGAGAGTGACACAAGATGAAGGAGGGTTAAAGAGAGAGAAACACGATGAAGGAGGGTTAAAGAGAGTGAAACAAGATGCAGGAGGGTTAAAGGGAGTGAAACAAGATGCAGGAGGGTTAAAGGGAGTGAACCAAGGTGAAGGGGATTGAAAGAGAGTGAAACAAGATGAAGGACGGTTAAAGAGAGTGAAACAAGATGAAGGAGGGTTAAAGAGAGTGAAGCAGAATGAAGGAGGGGTAAAGCGAGTGAAACAAGATGAAGGAGGGTTAAAGAGAGTAAAACAAGATGAAGGAGGGGTAAAAAGAGTCGAAGAAGATGAAGGAGGGTTAAAGAGAGTCAAACAAGATGAAGGAGGGTTAAAGAGAGTGAAACAAGATGAAGGAGGGTTAAAGAGAGTGAAGCAGAATGAAGGAGGGGTAAAGAGATTGAAACAAGATGAAGGAGGGTCGAAGACAGTGAAACAAGATGAAGGAGGGTTAAAGAGAGTCGAACAAGATGAAGGAGGGTTAAACAGACTCGAAGACAATGAAGGAGGATTAATGAGAGTGAAACACAATGAAGGAGGGTTAAAGAGAGTCAAACAAGATGAAGGAGGGTTAAAGAGAGTCAAACAAGATCAAGGAGTGATAAAGAGAGTCAAACAAGATGAAAGAGGGTTAAAGAGAGTGAAACAAGATGAAGGAGGGTTAAAGAGAGTGAAATAAGATGCAGGACGGTTAAAGAGAGTGAAACAAGATGAAGGAGGGTTAAAGAGAGTGAAACAAGATGAAGGAGGGTTAAAGATAGTGAAACAAGATGAATGAGGGTTAAAGAGAGTCGAACAAGATGAAGGAGGGTTAAAGAGAGAGAAACAAGACGAAGGAGGGTTAAAGAGAGTGAAACAAGACGAACGAGGGTTAAAGAGAGTGAAACAAGACGAAGGAGGTTTGAAGAGAGGGAAACAAGACGAAGGAGGGTTAAAGAGAGAGAAACAAGATGAAGGAGGGTCTAAGAGAGTGCAACAAGCTGAAGGATGGCTAAAGAAAGTCAAACAAGATGAAAGAGGGTTAAAGAGAGTGAAACAAGATGAAGGAGGGTCTAAGAGAGTGCAACAAGCTGAAGGATGGCTAAAGAGAGTGAAACAAGATGAAAGAGGGTTAAAGAGAGTGAAACAAGATGAAGGAGGGTTAAAGAAAGTGAAACAAGATGAAGGAGGGTTGAAGAGAGTGAAACAAGATGAAGGATGTTTAAAGAGAGGGAAACAAGATGCATGAGGGTTAAAGAGAGTGTAACAAGATGAAGGACGGTTAATGAGAGTCAAACAAGATTAAGGAGGGTTAAAGAGAGTGAAACAAGATGAAGGAGGGTTAAAGCGAGTCGAACAAGATGAAGGAGGGTTAAAGAGAGTGAAACAAGACGAACGAGGGTTAAAGAGAGTGAAACAAGACCAAGGAGGTTTGAAGAGAGGGAAACAAGATGAAGGAGGGTAAAAGAGAGTGAAACAAGATGAAGGAGGGTTAAAGAGAGTGAAACAAGATGAAGGAGGGTTACAGAGAGTGAAAGAAGGTGAAGGAGGGTAAGAGAGAGTGAAGCAGGATGAAGGAGGGGTAAAGAGAGTGAAACAAGATGAAGGAGGGTTAAAGAGAGTGAAACAAGACGAAGGAGGGTTAAAGAGAGTGAAACAAGACGAAGGAGGGTTAAAGAGAGTGAAACAAGACGAACGAGGGTTAAAGAGAGGGAAACAAGACGAAGGAGGTTTGAAGAGAGGGAAACAAGACGAAGGAGGGTTAAAGAGACAAACAAGATGAAGGAGGGTTAAAGAGAGTGCAACAAGCTGAAGGATGGCTAAAGAGAGGGATACAAGATGAAGGAGGGTTAAAGAGAGGGATACAAGATGAAGGAGGGTTAAAGAGAGTGAAACAAGATGAAGGAGGGTCAAAGAGAGTGAAACAAGATGAAGGAGGGTCAAAGAGAGTGAAAGAAGGTGAAGGAGGGTTAAAGAGAGTGAAGATGGATGAAGGAGGTTAAAGAGAGTGAAACTAGATGAAGGAGGGTTTAAGGGAGTGAAACAAGATGAAGGAGGGTTAAAGAGAGTGAAACAAGATGAAGGAGGGTTAAAGAGAGTGAAACAAGGTAAAGGAGGGTTAAAGAGAGTGAAACAAGATGAAGGAAGGTTAAAGAAAGTGAAACAAGATGAAGGACGGTTAAAGAGAGTGAAACAAGATGAAGGAGGGTTAAAGCGAGTGAAACAAGATGAAGGAGGGTTAAAGCGAGTCGAACAAGATGAAGGAGGGTTAAAGAGAGTGAAACAAGACGAACGAGGGTTAAAGAGAGTGAAACAAGACCAAGGAGGTTTGAAGAGAGGGAAACAAGATGAAGGAGGGTAAAAGAGAGTGAAACAAGATGAAGGAGGGTTAAAGAGAGTGAAACTAGATGAAGGAGGGTTCAAGAGAGTGAAACAAGATGAAGGAGGGTTCAAGAGAGTGCAACAAGATGAAGGAGGGTTAAAGAGAGTGAAACAAGATAAAGGAGGGTTAAAGAGGGTGAAACAAGATAAAGGAGGGTTAAAGAGAGTGAAACAAGATGAAGGAGGGTTACAGAGAGTGAAAGAAGGTGAAGGAGGGTAAGAGAGAGTGAAGCAGGATGAAGGAGGGGTAAAGAGAGTGAAACAAGATGAAGGAGGGTTAAAGAGAGTGAAACAAGACGAAGGAGGGTTAAAGAGAGTGAAACAAGACGAATGAGGGTTAAAGAGAGTGAAACAAGACGAACGAGGGTTAAAGAGAGGGAAACAAGATGAAGGAGGGTTAAAGAGAGTGCAACAAGCTGAAGGATGGCTAAAGAGAGGGATACAAGATGAAGGAGGGTTAAAGAGAAGGATACAAGATGAAGGAGGGTTAAAGAGAGTGAAACAAGATGAAGGAGGGTTAAAGAGAGTGAAACAAGATGAAGGAGGGTTCAAGAGAGTGAAACAAGACGAACGAGGGTTAAAGAGAGTGAAACAAGACGAAGGAGGTTTGAAGAGAGGGAAACAAGACGAAGGAGGGTTAAAGAGAGAGAAACAAGATGAAGGAGGGTCTAAGAGAGTGCAACAAGCTGAAGGATGGCTAAAGAGAGTCAAACAAGATGAAAGAGGGTTAAAGAGAGTGAAACAAGATGAAGGAGGGTCTAAGAGAGTGCAACAAGCTGAAGGATGGCTAAAGAGAGTGAAACAAGATGAAAGAGGGTTAAAGAGAGTGAAACAAGATGAAGGAAGGTTAAAGAAAGTGAAACAAGATGAAGGACGGTTAAAGAGAGTGAAACAAGATGAAGGAGGGTTAAAGCGAGTGAAACAAGATGAAGGAGGGTTAAAGCGAGTCGAACAAGATGAAGGAGGGTTAAAGAGAGTGAAACAAGACGAACGAGGGTTAAAGAGAGTGAAACAAGACCAAGGAGGTTTGAAGAGAGGGAAACAAGATGAAGGAGGGTAAAAGAGAGTGAAACAAGATGAAGGAGGGTTAAAGAGAGTGAAACTAGATGAAGGAGGGTTCAAGAGAGTGAAACAAGATGAAGGAGGGTTCAAGAGAGTGCAACAAGATGAAGGAGGGTTAAAGAGAGTGAAACAAGATAAAGGAGGGTTAAAGAGGGTGAAACAAGATAAAGGAGGGTTAAAGAGAGTGAAACAAGATGAAGGAGGGTTACAGAGAGTGAAAGAAGGTGAAGGAGGGTAAGAGAGAGTGAAGCAGGATGAAGGAGGGGTAAAGAGAGTGAAACAAGATGAAGGAGGGTTAAAGAGAGTGAAACAAGACGAAGGAGGGTTAAAGAGAGTGAAACAAGACGAATGAGGGTTAAAGAGAGTGAAACAAGACGAACGAGGGTTAAAGAGAGGGAAACAAGATGAAGGAGGGTTAAAGAGAGTGCAACAAGCTGAAGGATGGCTAAAGAGAGGGATACAAGATGAAGGAGGGTTAAAGAGAAGGATACAAGATGAAGGAGGGTTAAAGAGAGTGAAACAAGATGAAGGAGGGTTAAAGAGAGTGAAACAAGATGAAGGAGGGTTCAAGAGAGTGAAACAAGATGAAGGAGGGTTAATGAGAGTGAAACAAGATGAAGGAGGGTTAAAGAGGGTGAAACAAGATAAAGCAGGGTTAAAGAGAATGAAACAAGATAAAGGAGGGTCAAAGAGAGTGAAACAAGATGAAGGAGGGTCGAAGAGAGTGAAAGAAGGTGAAGGAGGGTTAAAGAGAGTGAAGATGGGTGAAGGAGGTTAAAGAGAGTGAAACTAGATGAAGGAGGGTTAAAGGGAGTGAAACAAGATGAAGGAGGGTTAAAGGGAGTGAAACAAGATGAAGGAGGGTTAAAGAGAGTGAAACAAGGTAAAGGAGGGTTAAAGAGAGTGAAACAAGATGAAGGAGGGTGAAAGAAAGTGAAACAAGATGAAGGAGGGTTAAAGAGAGTGAAACAAGATGAAGGAGGGTTAAAGAGAGTGAAACAAGATGAAGGAGGGTTGAAGAGAGTGAAACAAGATGAAGGAGGGTTAAAGAGGGTGAAACAAGTTAAAGGAGGTTTAAAGAGAGTGAAACAAGATGAAGGAGGGTTACAGAGAGTGAAAGAAGGTGAAGGAGGGTTAAAGAGAGTGAAGCAGGATGAAGGAGGGGAAAAGAGAGTGAAACAAGATGAAGGAGGGTTAAAGAGCGTGCAACAAGATGAATGAGGATTAAAGAGAGTGTAACAAGATGAAGGAGGGTGAAAGAGAGTGAAACAAGACGAAGGATGGTTAAAGAGAGTGAAACAAGACGAACGAAGGTTAAAGAGAGTGAAACAAGACGAAGGAGGTTTGAAGAGAGGGAAACAAGACAAAGGAGGGTTAAAGAGAGAGATACAAGGTGAAGGAGGGTTAAAGAGAGTGCAACAAGCTGAAGGATGGCTAAAGAGAGTGAAACAAGATGAAGGAGGGTTAAAGAGAGTGAAACAAGATGAAGGAGGTTTGAAGAGAGTGAAACAAGATGAAGGAGGGTTCAAGAGAGTGAAACAAGATGAAGGAGGGTTAATGAGAGTGAAACATGATGAAGGAGGGTTAAAGAGGGTGAAACAAGATAAAGCAGGGTTAAAGAGAATGAAACAAGATTAAGGAGGGTCAAAGAGAGTGAAACAAGATGAAGGAGGGTCAAAGAGAGTGAAAGAAGGTGAAGGAGGGCTAAAGAGAGTGAAGATGGATGAAGGAGGTTAAAGAGCGTGAAACTAGATGAAGGAGGGTTAAAGGGAGTGAAACAAGATGAAGGAGGGTTAAAGAGAGTGAAACAAGATGAAGGAGGGTTAAAGAGAGTGAAACAAGGTAAAGGAGGGTTAAAGAGAGTGAAACAAGATGAAGGAGGGTTGAAGAGAGTGAAACAAGATGAAGGAGGGTTAAAGAGGGTGAAACAAGATAAAGGAGGTTTAAAGAGAGTGAAACAAGATGAAGGAGGGTTACAGAGAGTGAAAGAAGGTGAAGGAGGGTTAAAGAGAGTGAAGCAGGATGAAGGAGGGGAAAAGAGAGTGAAAGAAGATGAAGGAGGGTTAAAGAGCGTGAAACAAGATGAAGGAGGGTTAAAGAGGGTGAAACAAGTTGAATGAGGGTTAAAGAGAGTGTAACAAGATGAAGGAGGGTTAAAGAGAGTGAAACAAGACGAAGGAGGGTTAAAGAGAGTGAAACAAGACGAACAAAGGTTAAAGAGAGTGAAACAAGACGAAGGAGGTTTGAAGAGAGGGAAACAAGACGAAGGACGGTTAAAGAGAGAGATACAAGATGAAGGAGGGTTAAAGAGAGTGCAACAAGCTGAAGGATGGCTAAAGAGAGGGATACAAGATGAAGGAGGGTTAAAGAGAGGGATACAAGATGAAGGAGGGTTAAAGAGAGTGAAACAAGATGAAGGAGGGTTAAAGAGAGTGAAACAAGATGAAGGAGGGTTCAAGAGAGTGAAACAAGATGAAGGAGGGTTAATGAGAGTGAAACAAGATGAAGGAGGGTTAAAGAGGGTGAAACAAGATAAAGCAGGGTTAAAGAGAATGAAACAAGATAAAGGAGGGTCAAAGAGAGTGAAACAAGATGAAGGAGGGTCAAAGAGAGTGAAAGAAGGTGAAGGAGGGTTAAAGAGTGTGAAGATGGATGAAGGAGGCTAAAGAGTGAAACAAGATGAAGGAGGGTTAAAGTGAGTGAAACAAGATGAAGGAGGGTTAAAGAGAGTGAAACAAGATGAAGGAGGGTTAAAGAGAGTGAAACAAGGTAAAGGAGGGTTAAAGAGAGTGAAACAAGATGAAGGAGGGTTAAAGAGAGTCAAACAAGACGAAGGAGGGTTAAAGAGAGTGAAACAAGACGAACGAGGGTTAAAGAGAGTGAAACAAGACGAAGGAGGTTTGAAGAGAGGGAAACAAGACGAAGGAGGGTTAAAGAGAGTGAAACAAGACGAACGAGGGTTAAAGAGAGTGAAACAAGACCAAGGAGGTTTGAAGAGGGGGAAACAAGATGAAGGAGGGTAAAAGAGAGTGAAACAAGATGAAGGAGGGTTAAAGAGAGTGAAACAAGATGAAGGAGGGTTCAAGAGAGTGAAACAAGATGAAGGAGGGTCGAAGAGAGTGAAAGAAGGTGAAGGAGGGTTAAAGAGAGTGAAGATGGGTGAAGGAGGTTAAAGAGAGTGAAACTAGATGAAGGAGGGTTAAAGGGAGTGAAACAAGATGAAGGAGGGTTAAAGAGAGTGAAACAAGATGAAGGAGGGTTAAAGAGAGTGAAACAAGGTAAAGGAGGGTTAAAGAGAGTGAAACAAGATGAAGGAGGGTTAAAGAGAGTGAAACAAGATGAAGGAGGGTTGAAGAGAGTGAAACAAGATGAAGGAGGGTTAAAGAGGGTGAAACAAGATAAAGGAGGTTTAAAGAGAGTGAAACAAGATGAAGGAGGGTTACAGAGAGTGAAAGAAGGTGAAGGAGGGTTAAAGAGAGTGAAACAAGATGAAGGAGGGTTAAAGAGAGTGAAACAAGATGAAGGAGGGTTGAAGAGAGTGAAACAAGATGAAGGAGGGTTAAAGAGGGTGAAACAAGATAAAGGAGGTTTAAAGAGAGTGAAACAAGATGAAGGAGGGTTACAGAGAGTGAAAGAAGGTGAAGGAGGGTTAAAGAGAGTGAAGCAGGATGAAGGAGGGGAAAAGAGAGTGAAACAAGATGAAGGAGGGTTAAAGAGCGTGCAACAAGATGAATGAGGATTAAAGAGAGTGTAACAAGATGAAGGAGGGTGAAAGAGAGTGAAACAAGACGAAGGATGGTTAAAGAGAGTGAAACAAGACGAACGAAGGTTAAAGAGAGTGAAACAAGACGAAGGAGGTTTGAAGAGAGGGAAACAAGACGAAGGAGGGTTAAAGAGAGAGATACAAGGTGAAGGAGGGTTAAAGAGAGTGCAACAAGCTGAAGGATGGCTAAAGAGAGTGAAACAAGATGAAGGAGGGTTAAAGAGAATGAAACAAGATGAAGGAGGGTTGAAGAGAGTGAAACAAGATGAAGGAGGGTTCAAGAGAGTGAAACAAGATGAAGGAGGGTTAATGAGAGTGAAACATGATGAAGGAGGGTTAAAGAGGGTGAAACAAGATAAAGCAGTGTTAAAGAGAATGAAACAAGATTAAGGAGGGTCAAAGAGAGTGAAACAAGATGAAGGAGGGTCAAAGAGAGTGAAAGAAGGTGAAGGAGGGCTAAAGAGAGTGAAGATGGATGAAGGAGGTTAAAGAGCGTGAAACTAGATGAAGGAGGGTTAAAGGGAGTGAAACAAGATGAAGGAGGGTTAAAGAGAGTGAAACAAGATGAAGGAGGGTTAAAGAGAGTGAAACAAGGTAAAGGAGGGTTAAAGAGAGTGAAACAAGATGAAGGAGGGTTGAAGAGAGTGAAACAAGATGAAGGAGGGTTCAAGAGAGTGCAACAAGATGAAGGAGGGTTAAAGAGAGTGAAACAAGATAAAGGAGGGTTAAAGAGGGTGAAACAAGATAAAGGAGGGTTAAAGAGAGTGAAACAAGATGAAGGAGGGTTACAGAGAGTGAAAGAAGGTGAAGGAGGGTAAGAGAGAGTGAAGCAGGATGAAGGAGGGGTAAAAAGAGTGAAACAAGATGAAGGAGGGTTAAAGAGAGTGAAACAAGACGAAGGAGGGTTAAAGAGAGTGAAACAAGACGAAGGAGGGTTAAAGAGAGTGAAACAAGACGAACGAGGGTTAAAGAGAGGGAAACAAGACAAAGGAGGGTTAAAGAGAGGGAAACAAGACGAAGGAGGGTTAAAGAGACAGAAACAAGATGAAGGAGGGTTAAAGAGAGTGCAACAAGCTGAAGGATGGCTAAAGAGAGGGATACAAGATGAAGGAGGGTTAAAGAGAAGGATACAAGATGAAGGAGGGTTAAAGAGAGTGAAACAAGATGAAGGAGGGTTAAAGAGAGTGAAACAAGATGAAGGAGGGTTCAAGAGAGTGAAACAAGATGAAGGAGGGTTAATGAGAGTGAAACAAGATGAAGGAGGGTTAAAGAGGGTGAAACAAGATAAAGCAGGCTTAAAGAGAATGAAACAAGATAAAGGAGGGTCAAAGAGAGTGAAACAAGATGAAGGAGGGTCAAAGAGAGTGAAAGAAGGTGAAGGAGGGTTAAAGAGAGTGAAGATGGATGAAGGAGGTTAAAGAGAGTGAAACTAGATGAAGGAGGGTTAAAGGGAGTGAAACAAGATGAAGGAGGGTTAAAGAGAGTGAAACAAGATGAAGGAGGGTTAAAGAGAGTGAAACAAGGTAAAGGAGGGTTAAAGAGAGTGAAACAAGATGAAGGAGGGTGAAAGAAAGTGAAACAAGATGAAGGAGGGTTAAAGAGAGTGAAACAAGATGAAGGAGGGTTAAAGAGAGTGAAACAAGATGAAGGAGGGTTAAAGAGGGTGAAACAAGATAAAGGAGGTTTAAAGAGAGTGAAACAAGATGAAGGAGGGTTACAGAGAGTGAAAGAAGGTGAAGGAGGGTTAAAGAGAGTGAAGCAGGATGAAGGAGGGGAAAAGAGAGTGAAACAAGATGAAGGAGGGTTAAAGAGCGTGCAACAAGATGAATGAGGATTAAAGAGAGTGTAACAAGATGAAGGAGGGTTAAAGAGAGTGAAACAAGACGAAGGATGGTTAAAGAGAGTGAAACAAGACGAACGAAGGTTAAAGAGAGTGAAACAAGACGAAGGAGGTTTGAAGAGAGGGAAACAAGACGAAGGAGGGTTAAAGAGAGAGATACAAGATGAAGGAGGGTTAAAGAGAGTGCAACAAGCTGAAGGATGGCTAAAGAGAGTGAAACAAGATGAAGGAGGGTTAAAGAGAGTGAAACAAGATGAAGGAGGGTTGAAGAGAGTGAAACAAGATGAAGGAGGGTTCAAGAGAGTGAAACAAGATGAAGGAGGGTTAATGAGAGTGAAACATGATGAAGGAGGGTTAAAGAGGGTGAAACAAGATAAAGCAGGGTTAAAGAGAATGAAACAACATTAAGGAGGGTCAAAGAGAGTGAAACAAGATGAAGGAGGGTCAAAGAGAGTGAAAGAAGGTGAAGGAGGGCTAAAGAGAGTGAAGGTGGATGAAGGAGGTTAAAGAGAGAGAAACTAGATGAAGGAGGGTTAAAGGGAGTGAAACAAGATGAAGGAGGGTTAAAGAGAGTGAAACAAGATGAAGTAGGGTTAAAGAGAGTGAAACAAGGTAAAGGAGGGTTAAAGAGAGTGAAACAAGATGAAGGAGGGTGAAAGAAAGTGAAACAAGATGAAGGAGGGTTAAAGAGAGTGAAACAATATGAAGGAGGGTTAAAGAGAGTGAAACAAGATGAAGGAGGGTTGAAGAGAGTGAAACAAGATGAAGGAGGGTTAAAGAGGGTGAAACAAGATAAAGGAGGTTTAAAGAGAGTGAAACAAGATGAAGGAGGGTTACAGAGAGTGAAAGAAGGTGAAGGAGGGTTAAAGAGAGTGAAGCAGGATGAAGGAGGGGAAAAGAGAGTGAAAGAAGATGAAGGAGGGTTAAAGAGCGTGAAACAAGATGAAGGAGGGTTAAAGAGGGTGAAACAAGTTGAATGAGGGTTAAAGAGAGTGTAACAAGATGAAGGAGGGTTAAAGAGAGTGAAACAAGACGAAGGAGGGTTAAAGAGAGTGAAACAAGACGAACAAAGGTTAAAGAGAGTGAAACAAGACGAAGGAGGTTTGAAGAGAGGGAAACAAGACGAAGGACGGTTAAAGAGAGAGATACAAGATGAAGGAGGGTTAAAGAGAGTGCAACAAGCTGAAGGATGGCTAAAGAGAGGGATACAAGATGAAGGAGGGTTAAAGAGAGGGATACAAGATGAAGGAGGGTTAAAGAGAGTGAAACAAGATGAAGGAGGGTTAAAGAGAGTGAAACAAGATGAAGGAGGGTTCAAGAGAGTGAAACAAGATGAAGGAGGGTTAATGAGAGTGAAACAAGATGAAGGAGGGTTAAAGAGGGTGAAACAAGATAAAGCAGGGTTAAAGAGAATGAAACAAGATAAAGGAGGGTCAAAGAGAGTGAAACAAGATGAAGGAGGGTCAAAGAGAGTGAAAGAAGGTGAAGGAGGGTTAAAGAGAGTGAAGATGGATGAAGGAGGCTAAAGAGAGTGAAACAAGATGAAGGAGGGTTAAAGTGAGTGAAACAAGATGAAGGAGGGTTAAAGAGAGTGAAACAAGATGAAGGAGGGTTAAAGAGAGTGAAACAAGGTAAAGGAGGGTTAAAGAGAGTGAAACAAGATGAAGGAGGTTTAAAGAGAGTCAAACAAGATGAAGGAGGGTTAAAGAGAGTCAAACAAGATCAAGGAGGGATAAAGAGAGTCAAACAAGATGAAAGAGGGTTAAAGAGAGTGAAACAAGATGAAGGAGGGTTAAAGAGAGTGAAACAAGACGAAGGAGGGTTAAAGAGAGTGAAACAAGACGAACGAGGGTTAAAGAGAGTGAAACAAGACGAAGGAGGTTTGAAGAGAGGGAAACAAGACGAAGGAGGGTTAAAGAGAGAGAAACAAGATGAAGGAGGGTCTAAGAGAGTGCAACAAGCTGAAGGATGGCTAAAGAGAGTCAAACAAGATGAAAGAGGGTTAAAGAGAGTGAAACAAAATGAAGGAGGGTCTAAGAGAGTGCAACAAGCTGAAGGATGGCGAAAGAGAGTGAAACAAGATGAAAGAGGGTTAAAGAGAGTGAAACAAGATGAAGGAAGGTTAAAGAAAGTGAAACAAGATGAAGGAGGGTTGAAGAGAGTGAAACAAGATGAAGGATGTTTAAAGAGAGGGAAACAAGATGCATGAGGGTTAAAGAGAGTGTAACAAGATGAAGGACGGTTAATGAGAGTCAAACAAGATTAAGGAGGGTTAAAGAGAGTGAAACAAGATGAAGGAGGGTTAAAGCGAGTCGAACAAGATGAAGGAGGGTTAAAGAGAGTGAAACAAGACGAACGAGGGTTAAAGAGAGTGAAACAAGACCAAGGAGGTTTGAAGAGAGGGAAACAAGATGAAGGAGGGTAAAAGAGAGTGAAACAAGATGAAGGAGGGTTAAAGAGAGTGAAACAAGATGAAGGAGGGTTCAAGAGAGTGAAACAAGATGAAGGAGGGTTCAAGAGAGTGCAACAAGATGAAGGAGGGTTAAAGAGAGTGAAACAAGATAAAGGAGGGTTAAAGAGGGTGAAACAAGATAAAGGAGGGTTAAAGAGAGTGAAACAAGATGAAGGAGGGTTACATAGAGTGAAAGAAGGTGAAGGAGGGTAAGAGAGAGTGAAGCAGGATGAAGGAGGGGTAAAGAGAGTGAAACAAGATGAAGGAGGGTTAAAGAGAGTGAAACAAGACGAAGGAGGGTTAAAGAGAGTGAAACAAGACGAAGGAGGGTTAAAGAGAGTGAAACAAGACGAACGAGGGTTAAAGAGAGGGAAACAAGACGAAGGAGGTTTGAAGAGAGGGAAACAAGACGAAGGAGGGTTAAAGAGACAGAAACAAGATGAAGGAGGGTTAAAGAGAGTGCAACAAGCTGAAGGATGGCTAAAGAGAGGGATACAAGATGAAGGAGGGTTAAAGAGAGGGATACAAGATGAAGGAGGGTTAATGAGAGTGAAACAAGATGAAGGAGGGTTAAAGAGGGTGAAACAAGATAAAGCAGGCTTAAAGAGAATGAAACAAGATAAAGGAGGGTCAAAGAGAGTGAAACAAGATGAAGGAGGGTCAAAGAGAGTGAAAGAAGGTGAAGGAGGGTTAAAGAGAGTGAAGATGGATGAAGGAGGTTAAAGAGAGTGAAACTAGATGAAGGAGGGTTAAAGGGAGTGAAACAAGATGAAGGAGGGTTAAAGAGAGTGAAACAAGATAAAGGAGGGTTAAAGAGAGTGAAACAAGGTAAAGGAGGGTTAAAGAGAGTGAAACAAGATGAAGGAGGGTGAAAGAAAGTGAAACAAGATGAAGGAGGGTTAAAGAGAGTGAAACAAGATGAAGGAGGGTTAAAGAGAGTGAAACAAGATGAAGGAGGGTTGAAGAGAGTGAAACAAGATGAAGGAGGGTTAAAGAGGGTGAAACAAGATAAAGGAGGGTTAAAGAGAGTGAAACAAGACGAAGGATGGTTAAAGAGAGTGAAACAAGACGAACGAAGGTTAAAGAGAGTGAAACAAGACGAAGGAGGTTTGAAGAGAGGGAAACAAGACGAAGGAGGGTTAAAGAGAGAGAGACAAGATGAAGGAGGGTTAAAGAGAGTGCAACAAGCTGAAGGATGGCTAAAGAGAGTGAAACAAGATGAAGGAGGGTTAAAGAGAGTGAAACAAGATGAAGGAGGGTTCAAGAGAGTGAAACAAGATGAAGGAGGGTTAATGAGAGTGAAACATGATGAAGGAGGGTTAAAGAGGGTGAAACAAGATAAAGCAGGGTTAAAGAGAATGAAACAAGATTAAGGAGGGTCAAAGAGAGTGAAACAAGATGAAGGAGGGTCAAAGAGAGTGAAAGAAGGTGAAGGAGGGTTAAAGAGAGTGAAGATGGATGAAGGAGGTTAAAGAGAGTGAAACTAGATGAAGGAGGGTTAAAGGGAGTGAAACAAGATGAAGGAGGGTTAAAGAGAGTGAAACAAGATGAAGGAGGGTTAAAGAGAGTGAAACAAGGTAAAGGAGGGTTAAAGAGAGTGAAACAAGATGAAGGAGGGTGAAAGAAAGTGAAACAAGATGAAGGAGGGTTAAAGAGAGTGAAACAAGATGAAGGAGGGTTAAAGAGAGTGAAACAAGATGAAGGAGGGTTGAAGAGAGTGAAACAAGATGAAGGAGGGTTAAAGAGGGTGAAACAAGATAAAGGAGGTTTAAAGAGAGTGAAACAAGATGAAGGAGGGTTACAGAGAGTGAAAGAAGGTGAAGGAGGGTTAAAGAGAGTGAAGCAGGATGAAGGAGGGGAAAAGAGAGTCAAACAAGATGAAGGAGGGTTAAAGAGCGTGAAACATGATGAAGGAGGGTTAAAGAGGGTGAAACAAGTTGAATGAGGGTTAAAGAGAGTGTAACAAGATGAAGGAGGGATAAAGAGAGTGAAACAAGACGAAGGAGGGTTAAAGAGAGTGAAACAAGACGAACGAAGGTTAAAGAGAGAGATACAAGATGAAGGAGGGTTAAAGAGGGTGCAACAAGCTGAAGGATGGCTAAAGGGAGTGAAACAAGATGAAGGAGGGTTAAAGAGAGGGATACAAGATGAAGGAGGGTTAAAGAGAGTGAAACAAGATGAAGGAGGGTTAAAGAGAGTGAAAGAAGGTGAAGGAGGGTTAAAGAGAGTGAAGATGGATGAAGGAGGTTAAAGAGAGTGAAACAAGATGAAGGAGGGTTAAAGGGAGTGAAACAAGATGAAGGAGGGTTAAAGAGAGTGAAACAAGATGAAGGAGGGTTAAAGAGAGTGAAACAAGGTAAAGGAGGGTTAAAGAGAGTGAAACAAGATGAAGGAGGGTGAAAGAAAGTGAAACAAGATGAAGGAGGGTTAAAGAGAGTGAAACAAGATGAAGGAGGGTTAAAGAGAGTGAAACAAGATGAAGGAGGGTTGAAGAGAGTGAAACAAGATGAAGGAGGGTTAAAGAGGGTGAAACAAGATGAAGGAGGGTTACAGAGAGTGAAAGAAGGTGAAGGAGGGTTAAAGAGAGTGAAGCAGGATGAAGGAGGGGAAAAGAGAGTGAAACAAGATGAAGGAGGGTTAAAGAGCGTGAAACAAGATGAAGGAGGATTAAAGAGGGTGAAACAAGTTGAATGAGGGTTAAAGAGAGTGTAACAAGATGAAGGAGGGATAAAGAGAGTGAAACAAGATGAAGGAGGGTTAAAGAGAGTGAAACAAGACGAACGAAGGTTAAAGAGAGTGAAACAAGACGAAGGAGGTTGAAGAGAGGGAAACAAGACGAAGGAGGGTTAAAGAGAGAGACACAAGATGAAGGAGGGTTAAAGAGAGTGCAACAAGCTGAAGGATGGCTAAAGGGAGTGAAACAAGATGAAGGAGGGTTAAAGAGAGTGAAACAAGATGAAGGAGGGTTCAAGAGAGTGAAACAAGATGAAGGAGGGTTAAAGAGGATGAAACAAGATAAAGCAGGGTTAAAGAGAATGAAACAAGATGAAGGAAGGTTAAAGAGGGTGAAACAAGATGAAGGAGGGTTAAAGAGAGTGAAACAAGGTAAAGGAGGGTTAAAGAGAGTGAAACAAGATGAAGGAGGGTGAAAGAAAGTGAAACAAGATGAAGGAGGGTTAAAGAGAGTGAAACAAGATGAAGGAGGGTTAAAGAGAGTGAAACAAGATGAAGGAGGGTTGAAGAGAGTGAAACAAGATGAAGGAGGGTTAAAGAGGGTGAAACAAGATAAAGGAGGTTTAAAGAGAGTGAAACAAGATGAAGGAGGGTTACAGAGAGTGAAAGAAGGTGAAGGAGGTTTAAAGAGAGTGAAGCAGGATGAAGGAGGGGAAAAGAGAGTGAAAGAAGATGAAGGAGGGTTAAAGAGCGTGAAACAAGATGAAGGAGGGTTAAAGAGGGTGAAACAAGTTGAATGAGGGTTAAAGAGAGTGTAACAAGATGAAGGAGGGTTAAAGAGAGTGAAACAAGACGAAGGAGGGTTAAAGAGAGTGAAACAAGACGAACAAAGGTTAAAGAGAGTGAAACAAGACGAAGGAGGTTTGAAGAGAGGGAAACAAGACGAAGGACGGTTAAAGAGAGAGATACAAGATGAAGGAGGGTTAAAGAGAGTGCAACAAGCTGAAGGATGGCTAAAGAGAGGGATACAAGATGAAGGAGGGTTAAAGAGAGGGATACAAGATGAAGGAGGGTTAAAGAGAGTGAAACAAGATGAAGGAGGGTTAAAGAGAGTGAAACAAGATGAAGGAGGGTTCAAGAGAGTGAAGCAGGATGAAGGAGGGGAAAAGAGAGTGAAACAAGATGAAGGAGGGTTAAAGAGCGTGCAACAAGATGAAGGTGGGTTAAAGAGGGTGAAACAAGTTGAATGAGGATTAAAGAGTGTGTAACAAGATGAAGGAGGGTTAAAGAGAGTGAAACAAGACGAAGGATGGTTAAAGAGAGTGAAACAAGACGAACGAAGGTTAAAGAGAGTGAAACAAGACGAAGGAGGTTTGAAGAGAGGGAAACAAGACGAAGGAGGGTTAAAGAGAGAGAGACAAGATGAAGGAGGGTTAAAGAGAGTGCAACAAGCTGAAGGATGGCTAAAGAGAGTGAAACAAGATGAAGGAGGGTTAAAGAGAGTGAAACAAGATGAAGGAGGGTTGAAGAGAGTGAAACAAGATGAAGGAGGGTTCAAGAGAGTGAAACAAGATGAAGGAGGGTTAATGAGAGTGAAACATGATGAAGGAGGGTCAAAGAGAGTGAAACAAGATGAAGGAGGGTCAAAGAGAGTGAAAGAAGGTGAAGGAGGGTTAAAGAGAGTGAAGATGGATGAAGGAGGTTAAAGAGAGTGAAACTAGATGAAGGAGGGTTAAAGGGAGTGAAACAAGATGAAGGAGGGTTAAAGAGAGTGAAACAAGATGAAGGAGGGTTAAAGAGAGTGAAACAAGGTAAAGGAGGGTTAAAGAGAGTGAAACAAGATGAAGGAGGGTGAAAGAAAGTGAAACAAGATGAAGGAGGGTTAAAGAGAGTGAAACAAGATGAAGGAGGGTTAAAGAGAGTGAAACAAGATGAAGGAGGGTTGAAGAGAGTGAAACAAGATGAAGGAGGGTTAAAGAGGGTGAAACAAGATAAAGGAGGTTTAAAGAGAGTGAAACAAGATGAAGGAGGGTTACGGAGAGTGAAAGAAGGTGAAGGAGGGTTAAAGAGAGTGAAGCAGGATGAAGGAGGGGAAAAGAGAGTCAAACAAGATGAAGGAGGGTTAAAGAGCGTGAAACAAGATGAAGGAGGGTTAAAGAGGGTGAAACAAGTTGAATGAGGGTTAAAGAGAGTGTAACAAGATGAAGGAGGGATAAAGAGAGTGAAACAAGACGATGGAGGGTTAAAGAGAGTGAAACAAGACGAACGAAGGTTAAAGAGAGTGAAACAAGACGAAGGAGGTTTGAAGAGAGGGAAACAAGACGAAGGAGGGTTAAAGAGAGAGATACAAGATGAAGGAGGGTTAAAGAGAGTGCAACAAGCTGAAGGATGGCTAAAGGGAGTGAAACAAGATGAAGGAGGGTTAAAGAGAGGGATACAAGATGAAGGAGGGTTAAAGAGAGTGAAACAAGATGAAGGAGGGTTAAAGAGAGTGAAACAAGATGAAGGAGGGTTCAAGAGAGTGAAACAAGATGAAGGAGGGTTAATGAGAGTGAAACAAGATGAAGGAGGGTTAAAGAGGGTGAAACAAGATAAAGCAGGGTTAAAGAGAATGAAACAAGATAAAGGAGGGTCAAAGAGAGTGAAACAAGATGAAGGAGGGTCAAAGAGAGTGAAAGAAGGTGAAGGAGGGTTAAAGAGAGTGAAGATGGATGAAGGAGGTTAAAGAGAGTGAAACAAGATGAAGGAGGGTTAAAGAGGGTGAAACAAGATAAAGGAGGTTTAAAGAGAGTGAAACAAGATGAAGGAGGGTTACAGAGAGTGAAAGAAGGTGAAGGAGGGTTAAAGAGAGTGAAGCAGGATGAAGGAGGGGAAAAGAGAGTCAAACAAGATGAAGGAGGGTTAAAGAGCGTGAAACAAGATGAAGGAGGGTTAAAGAGGGTGAAACAAGTTGAATGAGGGTTAAAGAGAGTGTAACAAGATGAAGGAGGGATAAAGAGAGTGAAACAAGACGATGGAGGGTTAAAGAGAGTGAAACAAGACGAACGAAGGTTAAAGAGAGTGAAACAAGACGAAGGAGGTTTGAAGAGAGGGAAACAAGACGAAGGAGGGTTAAAGAGAGAGATACAAGATGAAGGAGGGTTAAAGAGAGTGCAACAAGCTGAAGGATGGCTAAAGGGAGTGAAACAAGATGAAGGAGGGTTAAAGAGAGGGATACAAGATGAAGGAGGGTTAAAGAGAGTGAAACAAGATGAAGGAGGGTTAAAGAGAGTGAAACAAGATGAAGGAGGGTTCAAGAGAGTGAAACAAGATGAAGGAGGGTTAATGAGAGTGAAACAAGATGAAGGAGGGTTAAAGAGGGTGAAACAAGATAAAGCAGGGTTAAAGAGAATGAAACAAGATAAAGGAGGGTCAAAGAGAGTGAAACAAGATGAAGGAGGGTCAAAGAGAGTGAAAGAAGGTGAAGGAGGGTTAAAGAGAGTGAAGATGGATGAAGGAGGTTAAAGAGAGTGAAACAAGATGAAGGAGGGTTAAAGGGAGTGAAACAAGATGAAGGAGGGTTAAAGAGAGTGAAACAAGATGAAGGAGGGTTAAAGAGAGTGAAACAAGGTAAAGGAGGGTTAAAGAGAGTGAAACAAGATGAAGGAGGGTGAAAGAAAGTGAAACAAGATGAAGGAGGGTTAAAGAGAGTGAAACAAGATGAAGGAGGGTTAAAGAGAGTGAAACAAGATGAAGGAGGGTTGAAGAGAGTGAAACAAGATGAAGGAGGGTTAAAGAGGGTGAAACAAGATAAAGGAGGTTTAAAGAGAGTGAAACAAGATGAAGGAGGGTTACAGAGAGTGAAAGAAGGTGAAGGAGGGTTAAAGAGAGTGAAGCAGGATGAAGGAGGGGAAAAGAGAGTGAAACAAGATGAAGGAGGGTTAAAGAGCGTGAAACAAGATGAAGGAGGGTTAAAGAGGGTGAAACAAGTTGAATGAGGGTTAAAGAGAGTGTAACAAGATGAAGGAGGGATAAAGAGAGTGAAACAAGATGAAGGAGGGTTAAAGAGAGTGAAACAAGACGAACGAAGGTTAAAGAGAGTGAAACAAGACGAAGGAGGTTGAAGTGAGGGAAACAAGACGAAGGAGGGTTAAAGAGAGAGACACAAGATGAAGGAGGGTTAAAGAGAGTGCAACAAGCTGAAGGATGGCTAAAGGGAGTGAAACAAGATGAAGGAGGGTTAAAGAGAGTGAAACAAGATGAAGGAGGGTTCAAGAGAGTGAAACAAGATGAAGGAGGGTTAAAGAGGATGAAACAAGATAAAGCAGGGTTAAAGAGAATGAAACAAGATGAAGGAAGGTTAAAGAGGGTGAAACAAGATGAAGGAGGGTTAAAGAGAGTGAAACAAGGTAAAGGAGGGTTAAAGAGAGTGAAACAAGATGAAGGAGGGTGAACGAAAGTGAAACAAGATGAAGGAGGGTTAAAGAGAGTGAAACAAGATGAAGGAGGGTTAAAGAGAGTGAAACAAGATGAAGGAGGGTTGAAGAGAGTGAAACAAGATGAAGGAGGGTTAAAGAGGGTGAAACAAGATAAAGGAGGTTTAAAGAGAGTGAAACAAGATGAAGGAGGGTTAAAGAGCGTGAAACAAGATGAAGGAGGGTTAAAGAGGGTGAAACAAGTTGAAAGAGGGTTAAAGAGAGTGTAACAAGATGAAGGAGGGTTAAAGAGAGTGAAACAAGACGAAGGAGGGTTAAAGAGAGTGAAACAAGACGAACAAAGGTTAAAGAGAGTGAAACAAGACGAAGGAGGTTTGAAGAGAGGGAAACAAGACGAAGGACGGTTAAAGAGAGAGATACAAGATGAAGGAGGGTTAAAGAGAGTGCAACAAGCTGAAGGATGGCTAAAGAGAGGGATACAAGATGAAGGAGGGTTAAAGAGAGGGATACAAGATGAAGGAGGGTTAAAGAGAGTGAAACAAGATGAAGGAGGGTTAAAGAGAGTGAAACAAGATGTAGGAGGGTTCAAGAGAGTGAAGCAGGATGAAGGAGGGGAAAAGAGAGTGAAACAAGATGAAGGAGGGTTAAAGAGCGTGCAACAAGATGAAGGTGGGTTAAAGAGGGTGAAACAAGTTGAATGAGGATTAAAGAGAGTGTAACAAGATGAAGGAGGGTTAAAGAGAGTGAAACAAGACGAAGGATGGTTAAAGAGAGTGAAACAAGACGAACGAAGGTTAAAGAGAGTGAAACAAGACGAAGGAGGTTTGAAGAGAGGGAAACAAGACGAAGGAGGGTTAAAGAGAGAGAGACAAGATGAAGGAGGGTTAAAGAGAGTGCAACAAGCTGAAGGATGGCTAAAGAGAGTGAAACAAGATGAAGGAGGGTTAAAGAGAGTGAAACAAGATGAAGGAGGGTTGAAGAGAGTGAAACAAGATGAAGGAGGGTTCAAGAGAGTGAAACAAGATGAAGGAGGGTTAATGAGAGTGAAACATGATGAAGGAGGGTTAAAGAGGGTGAAACAAGATAAAGCAGGGTTAAAGAGAATGAAACAAGATTAAGGAGGGTCAAAGAGAGTGAAACAAGATGAAGGAGGGTCAAAGAGAGTGAAAGAAGGTGAAGGAGGGTTAAAGAGAGTGAAGATGGATGAAGGAGGTTAAAGAGAGTGAAACTAGATGAAGGAGGGTTAAAGGGAGTGAAACAAGATGAAGGAGGGTTAAAGAGAGTGAAACAAGATGAAGGAGGGTTAAAGAGAGTGAAACAAGGTAAAGGAGGGTTAAAGAGAGTGAAACAAGATGAAGGAGGGTGAAAGAAAGTGAAACAAGATGAAGGAGGGTTAAAGAGAGTGAAACAAGATGAAGGAGGGTTAAAGAGAGTGAAACAAGATGAAGGAGGGTTGAAGAGAGTGAAACAAGATGAAGGAGGGTTAAAGAGGGTGAAACAAGATAAAGGAGGTTTAAAGAGAGTGAAACAAGATGAAGGAGGGTTACAGAGAGTGAAAGAAGGTGAAGGAGGGTTAAAGAGAGTGAAGCAGGATGAAGGAGGGGAAAAGAGAGTCAAACAAGATGAAGGAGGGTTAAAGAGCGTGAAACAAGATGAAGGAGGGTTAAAGAGGGTGAAACAAGTTGAATGAGGGTTAAAGAGAGTGTAACAAGATGAAGGAGGGATAAAGAGAGTGAAACAAGACGAAGGAGTGTTAAAGAGAGTGAAACAAGACGAACGAAGGTTAAAGAGAGTGAAACAAGACGAAGGAGGTTTGAAGAGAGGGAAACAAGACGAAGGAGGGTTAAAGAGAGAGATACAAGATGAAGGAGGGTTAAAGAGAGTGCAACAAGCTGAAGGATGGCTAAAGGGAGTGAAACAAGATGAAGGAGGGTTAAAGAGAGGGATACAAGATGAAGGAGGGTTAAAGAGAGTGAAACAAGATGAAGGAGGGTTAAAGAGAGTGAAACAAGATGAAGGAGGGTTCAAGAGAGTGAAACAAGATGAAGGAGGGTTAATGAGAGTGAAACAAGATGAAGGAGGGTTAAAGAGGGTGAAACAAGATAAAGCAGGGTTAAAGAGAATGAAACAAGATAAAGGAGGGTCAAAGAGAGTGAAACAAGATGAAGGAGGGTCAAAGAGAGTGAAAGAAGGTGAAGGAGGGTTAAAGAGAGTGAAGATGGATGAAGGAGGTTAAAGAGAGTGAAACAAGATGAAGGAGGGTTAAAGGGAGTGAAACAAGATGAAGGAGGGTTAAAGAGAGTGAAACAAGATGAAGGAGGGTTAAAGAGAGTGAAACAAGGTAAAGGAGGGTTAAAGAGAGTGAAACAAGATGAAGGAGGGTGAAAGAAAGTGAAACAAGATGAAGGAGGGTTAAAGAGAGTGAAACAAGATGAAGGAGGGTTAAAGAGAGTGAAACAAGACGAACGAAGGTTAAAGAGAGTGAAACAAGACGAAGGAGGTTTGAAGAGAGGGAAACAAGACGAAGGAGGGTTAAAGAGAGAGACACAAGATGAAGGAGGGTTAAAGAGAGTGCAACAAGCTGAAGGATGGCTAAAGGGAGTGAAACAAGATGAAGGAGGGTTAAAGAGAGTGAAACAAGATGAAGGAGGGTTCAAGAGAGTGAAACAAGATGAAGGAGGGTTAAAGAGGATGAAACAAGATAAAGCAGGGTTAAAGAGAATGAAACAAGATGAAGGAAGGTTAAAGAGGGTGAAACAAGATGAAGGAGGGTTAAAGAGAGTGAAACAAGGTAAAGGAGGGTTAAAGAGAGTGAAACAAGATGAAGGAGGGTGAAAGAAAGTGAAACAAGATGAAGGAGGGTTAAAGAGAGTGAAACAAGATGAAGGAGGGTTAAAGAGGGTGAAACAAGATAAAGGAGGTTTAAAGAGAGTGAAACAAGATGAAGGAGGGTTACAGAGAGTGAAAGAAGGTGAAGGAGGGTTAAAGAGAGTGAAGCAGGATGAAGGAGGGGAAAAGAGAGTGAAACAAGATGAAGGAGGGTTAAAGAGCGTGAAACAAGATGAAGGAGGATTAAAGAGGGTGAAACAAGTTGAATGAGGGTTAAAGAGAGTGTAACAAGATGAAGGAGGGATAAAGAGAGTGAAACAAGATGAAGGAGGGTTAAAGAGAGTGAAACAAGACGAACGAAGGTTAAAGAGAGTGAAACAAGACGAAGGAGGTTGAAGAGAGGGAAACAAGACGAAGGAGGGTTAAAGAGAGAGATACAAGATGAAGGAGGGTTAAAGAGAGTGCAACAAGCTGAAGGATGGCTAAAGAGAGGGATACAAGATGAAGGAGGGTTAAAGAGAGGGATACAAGATGAAGGAGGGTTAAAGAGAGTGAAACAAGATGAAGGAGGGTTAAAGAGAGTGAAACAAGATGAAGGAGGGTTCAAGAGAGTGAAGCAGGATGAAGGAGGGGAAAAGAGAGTGAAACAAGATGAAGGAGGGTTAAAGAGCGTGCAACAAGATGAAGGTGGGTTAAAGAGGGTGAAACAAGTTGAATGAGGATTAAAGAGAGTGTAACAAGATGAAGGAGGGTTAAAGAGAGTGAAACAAGACGAAGGATGGTTAAAGAGAGTGAAACAAGACGAACGAAGGTTAAAGAGAGTGAAACAAGACGAAGGAGGTTTGAAGAGAGGGAAACAAGACGAAGGAGGGTTAAAGAGAGAGAGACAAGATGAAGGAGGGTTAAAGAGAGTGCAACAAGCTGAAGGATGGCTAAAGAGAGTGAAACAAGATGAAGGAGGGTTAAAGAGAGTGAAACAAGATGAAGGAGGGTTGAAGAGAGTGAAACAAGATGAAGGAGGGTTCAAGAGAGTGAAACAAGATGAAGGAGGGTTAATGAGAGTGAAACATGATGAAGGAAGGTTAAAGAGGGTGAAACAAGATAAAGCAGGGTTAAAGAGAATGAAACAAGATTAAGGAGGGTCAAAGAGAGTGAAACAAGATGAAGGAGGGTCAAAGAGAGTGAAAGAAGGTGAAGGAGGGTTAAAGAGAGTGAAGATGGATGAAGGAGGTTAAAGAGAGTGAAACTAGATGAAGGAGGGTTAAAGAGAGTGCAACAAGCTGAAGGATGGCTAAAGAGAGTGAAACAAGATGAAGGAGGGTTAAAGAGAGTGAAACAAGATGAAGGAGGGGTCAAGAGAGTGAAACAAGATGAAGGAGGGTTCAAGAGAGTGAAACAAGATGAAGGAGGGTTAATGAGAGTGAAACATGATGAAGGAGGGTTAAAGAGGGTGAAACAAGATAAAGCAGGGTTAAAGAGAATGAAACAAGATTAAGGAGGGTCAAAGAGAGTGAAACAAGATGAAGGAGGGTCAAAGAGAGTGAAAGAAGGTGAAGGAGGGTTAAAGAGAGTGAAGATGGATGAAGGAGGTTAAAGAGAGTGAAACTAGATGAAGGAGGGTTAAAGGGAGTGAAACAAGATGAAGGAGGGTTAAAGAGAGTGAAACAAGATGAAGGAGGGTTAAAGAGAGTGAAACAAGGTAAAGGAGGGTTAAAGAGAGTGAAACAAGATGAAGGAGGGTGAAAGAAAGTGAAACAAGATGAAGGAGGGTTAAAGAGAGTGAAACAAGATGAAGGAGGGTTAAAGAGAGTGAAACAAGATGAAGGAGGGTTGAAGAGAGTGAAACAAGATGAAGGAGGGTTAAAGAGGGTGAAACAAGATAAAGGAGGTTTAAAGAGAGTGAAACAAGATGAAGGAGGGTTACAGAGAGTGAAAGAAGGTGAAGGAGGGTGAAAGAGAGTGAAGCAGGATGAAGGAGGGGAAAAGAGAGTCAAACAAGATGAAGGAGGGTTAAAGAGCGTGAAACAAGATGAAGGAGGGTTAAAGAGGGTGAAACAAGTTGAATGAGGGTTAAAGAGAGTGTAACAAGATGAAGGAGGGATAAAGAGAGTGAAACAAGACGAAGGGGGGTTAAAGAGAGTGAAACAAGACGAACGAAGGTTAAAGAGAGTGAAACAAGACGAAGGAGGTTTGAAGAGAGGGAAACAAGACGAAGGAGGGTTAAAGAGAGTGAAACAAGACGAAGGAGGTTTGAAGAGAGGGAAACAAGACTAAGGAGGGTTAAAGAGAGAGAGACAAGATGAAGGAGGGTTAAAGAGAGTGCAACAAGCTGAAGGATGGCTAAAGAGAGTGAAACAAGATGAAGGAGGGTTAAAGAGAGTGAAACAAGATGAAGGAGGGTTGAAGAGAGTGAAACAAGATGAAGGAGGGTTCAAGAGAGTGAAACAAGATGAAGGAGGGTTAATGAGAGTGAAACATGATGAAGGAGGGTTAAAGAGGGTGAAACAAGATAAAGCAGGGTTAAAGAGAATGAAACAAGATTAAGGAGGGTCAAAGAGAGTGAAACAAGATGAAGGAGGGTCAAAGAGAGTGAAAGAAGGTGAAGGAGGGTGAAAGAGAGTGAAGATGGATGAAGGAGGTTAAAGAGAGTGAAACTAGATGAAGGAGGGTTAAAGAGAGTGCAACAAGCTGAAGGATGGCTAAAGAGAGTGAAACAAGATGAAGGAGGGTTAAAGAGAGTGAAACAAGATGAAGGAGGGTTCAAGAGAGTGAAACAAGATGAAGGAGGGTTCAAGAGAGTGAAACAAGATGAAGGAGGGTTAATGAGAGTGAAACATGATGAAGGAGGGTTAAAGAGGGTGAAACAAGATAAAGCAGGGTTAAAGAGAATGAAACAAGATTAAGGAGGGTCAAAGAGAGTGAAACAAGATGAAGGAGGGTCAAAGAGAGTGAAAGAAGGTGAAGGAGGGTTAAAGAGAGTGAAGATGGATGAAGGAGGTTAAAGAGAGTGAAACTAGATGAAGGAGGGTTAAAGGGAGTGAAACAAGATGAAGGAGGGTTACAGAGAGTGAAAGAAGGTGAAGGAGGGTTAAAGAGAGTGAAGCAGGATGAAGGAGGGGAAAAGAGAGTCAAACAAGATGAAGGAGGGTTAAAGAGCGTGAAACAAGATGAAGGAGGGTTAAAGAGGGTGAAACAAGTTGAATGAGGGTTAAAGAGAGTGTAACAAGATGAAGGAGGGATAAAGAGAGTGAAACAAGACGAAGGGGGGTTAAAGAGAGTGAAACAAGACGAACGAAGGTTAAAGAGAGTGAAACAAGACGAAGGAGGTTTGAAGAGAGGGAAACAAGACGAAGGAGGGTTGAAGAGAGTGAAACAAGACGAAGGAGGTTTGAAGAGAGGGAAACAAGACTAAGGAGGGTTAAAGAGAGAGAGACAAGATGAAGGAGGGTTAAAGAGAGTGCAACAAGCTGAAGGATGGCTAAAGAGAGTGAAACAAGATGAAGGAGGGTTAAAGAGAGTGAAACAAGATGAAGGAGGGTTGAAGAGAGTGAAACAAGATGAAGGAGGGTTCAAGAGAGTGAAACAAGATAAAGGAGGGTTAAAGAGAGTGAAACAAGATGAAGGAGGGTTGAAGAGAGTGAAACAAGATGAAGGAGGGTTAAAGAGGGTGAAACAAGATAAAGGAGGTTTAAAGAGAGTGAAACAAGATGAAGGAGGGTTACAGAGAGTGAAAGAAGGTGAAGGAGGGTTAAAGAGAGTGAAACAAGTTGAATGAGGGTTAAAGAGAGTGTAACAAGATGAAGGAGGGATAAAGAGAGTGAAACAAGACGAAGGAGGGTTAAAGAGAGTGAAACAAGACGAACGAAGGTTAAAGAGAGTGAAACAAGACGAAGGAGGTTTGAAGAGAGGGAAACAAGACGAAGGAGGGTTAAAGAGAGAGATACAAGATGAAGGAGGGTTAAAGAGAGTGCAACAAGCTGAAGGATGGCTAAAGGGAGTGAAACAAGATGAAGGAGGGTTAAAGAGAGGGATACAAGATGAAGGAGGGTTAAAGAGAGTGAAACAAGATGAAGGAGGGTTAAAGAGAGTGAAACAAGATGAAGGAGGGTTCAAGAGAGGGAAACAAGATGAAGGAGGGTTAATGAGAGTGAAACAAGATGAAGGAGGGTTAAAGAGGGTGAAACAAGATAAAGCAGGATTAAAGAGAATGAAACAAGATAAAGGAGGGTCAAAGAGAGTGAAAGAAGGTGAAGGAGGGTTAAAGAGAGTGAAGATGGATGAAGGAGGTTAAAGAGAGTGAAACAAGATGAAGGAGGGTTAAAGGGAGTGAAACAAGATGAAGGAGGGTTAAAGAGAGTGAAACAAGATGAAGGAGGGTTGAAGAGAGTGAAACAAGATGAAGGAGGGTTAAAGAGGGTGAAACAAGATAAAGGAGGTTTAAAGAGAGTGAAACAAGATGAAGGAGGGTTACAGAGAGTGAAAGAAGGTGAAGGAGGGTTAAAGAGAGTGAAGCAGGATGAAGGAGGGGAAAAGAGAGTGAAACAAGATGAAGGAGGGTTAAAGAGAGTGTAACAAGATGAAGGAGGGATAAAGAGAGTGAAACAAGATGAAGGAGGGTTAAAGAGAGTGAAACAAGACGAACGAAGGTTAAAGAGAGTGAAACAAGACGAAGGAGGTTTGAAGAGAGGGAAACAAGACGAAGGAGGGTTAAAGAGAGAGACACAAGATGAAGGAGGGTTAAAGAGAGTGCAACAAGCTGAAGGATGGCTAAAGGGAGTGAAACAAGATGAAGGAGGGTTAAAGAGAGTGAAACAAGATGAAGGAGGGTTCAAGAGAGTGAAACAAGATGAAGGAGGGTTAAAGAGGATGAAACAAGATAAAGCAGGGTTAAAGAGAATGAAACAAGATGAAGGAAGGTTAAAGAGGGTGAAACAAGATGAAGGAGGGTTAAAGAGAGTGAAACAAGGTAAAGGAGGGTTAAAGAGAGTGAAACAAGATGAAGGAGGGTGAAAGAAAGTGAAACAAGATGAAGGAGGGTTAAAGAGAGTGAAACAAGATGAAGGAGGGTTAATGAGAGTGAAACAAGATGAAGGAGGGTTGAAGAGAGTGAAACAAGATGAAGGAGGGTTAAAGAGGGTGAAACAAGATAAAGGAGGTTTAAAGAGAGTGAAACAAGATGAAGGAGGGTTACAGAGAGTGAAAGAAGGTGAAGGAGGGTTAAAGTGAGTGAAGCAGGATGAAGGAGGGGAAAAGAGAGTGAAAGAAGATGAAGGAGGGTTAAAGAGCGTGAAACAAGATGAAGGAGGGTTAAAGAGGGTGAAACAAGTTGAATGAGGGTTAAAGAGAGTGTAACAAGATGAAGGAGGGTTAAAGAGAGTGAAACAAGACGAAGGAGGGTTAAAGAGAGTGAAACAAGACGAACAAAGGTTAAAGAGTGTGAAACAAGACGAAGGAGGTTTGAAGAGAGGGAAACAAGACGAAGGACGGTTAAAGAGAGAGATACAAGATGAAGGAGGGTTAAAGAGAGTGCAACAAGCTGAAGGATGGCTAAAGAGAGGGATACAAGATGAAGGAGGGTTAAAGAGAGGGCTACAAGATGAAGGAGGGTTAAAGAGAGTGAAACAAGATGAAGGAGGGTTAAAGAGAGTGAAACAAGATGAAGGAGTGTTCAAGAGAGTGAAACAAGATGAAGGAGGGTTAATGAGAGTGAAACAAGATGAAGGAGGGTTAAAGAGGGTGAAACAAGATAAAGCAGGGTTAAAGAGAATGAAACAAGATAAAGGAGGGTCAAAGAGAGTGAAACAAGATGAAGGAGGGTCAAAGAGAGTGAAAGAAGGTGAAGGAGGGTTAAAGAGAGTGAAGATGGATGAAGGAGGTTAAAGAGAGTGAAACAAGATGAAGGAGGGTTAAAGTGAGTGAAACAAGATGAAGGAGGGTTAAAGAGAGTGAAACAAGATGAAGGAGGGTTAAAGAGAGTGAAACAAGGTAAAGGAGGGTTAAAGAGAGTGAAACAAGATGAAGGAGGGTGAAAGAAAGTGAAACAAGATGAAGGAGGGTTAAAGAGAGTGAAACAAGATGAAGGAGGGTTAAAGAGAGTGAAACAAGATGAATGAGGGTTGAAGAGAGTGAAACAAGATGAAGGAGGGTTAAAGAGGGTGAAACAAGATAAAGGAGGTTTAAAGAGAGTGAAACAAGATGAAGGAGGGTTACAGAGAGTGAAAGAAGGTGAAGGAGGGTTAAAGAGAGTGAAGCAGGATGAAGGAGGGGAAAAGAGAGTCAAACAAGATGAAGGAGGGTTAAAGAGCGTGAAACAAGATGAAGGAGGGTTAAAGAGGGTGAAACAAGTTGAATGAGGGTTAAAGAGAGTGTAACAAGATGAAGGAGGGATAAAGAGAGTGAAACAAGACGAAGGAGGGTTAAAGAGAGTGAAACAAGACGAACGAAGGTTAAAGAGAGTGAAACAAGACGAAGGAGGTTTGAAGAGAGGGAAACAAGACGAAGGAGGGTTAAAGAGAGAGATACAAGACGAAGGAGGGTTAAAGAGAGAGATACAAGATGAAGGAGGGTTAAAGAGAGTGCAACAAGCTGAAGGATGGCTAAAGGGAGTGAAACAAGATGAAGGAGGGTTAAAGAGAGGGATACAAGATGAAGGAGGGTTAAAGAGAGTTAAACAAGATGAAGGAGGGTTAAAGAGAGTGAAACAAGATGAAGGAGGGTTCAAGAGAGTGAAACAAGATGAAGGAGGGTTAATGAGAGTGAAACAAGATGAAGGAGGGTTAAAGAGGGTGAAACAAGATAAAGCAGGGTTAAAGAGAATGAAACAAGATAAAGGAGGGTCAAAGAGAGTGAAACAAGATGAAGGAGGGTCAAAGAGAGTGAAAGAAGGTGAAGGAGGGTTAAAGAGAGTGAAGATGGATGAAGGAGGTTAAAGAGAGTGAAACAAGATGAAGGAGGGTTAAAGGGAGTGAAACAAGATGAAGGAGGGTTAAAGAGAGTGAAACAAGATGAAGGAGGGTTAAAGAGAGTGAAACAAGGTAAAGGAGGGTTAAAGAGAGTGAAACAAGATGAAGGAGGGTGAAAGAAAGTGAAACAAGATGAAGGAGGGTTAAAGAGAGTGAAACACGATGAAGGAGGGTTAAAGAGAGTGAAACAAGATGAAGGAGGGTTGAAGAGAGTGAAACAAGATGAAGGAGGGTTAAAGAGGGTGAAACAAGATAAAGGAGGTTTAAAGAGAGTGAAACAAGATGAAGGAGGGTTACAGAGAGTGAAAGAAGGTGAAGGAGGGTTAAAGAGAGTGAAGCAGGATGAAGGAGGGGAAAAGAGAGTGAAACAAGATGAAGGAGGGTTAAAGAGCGTGAAACAAGATGAAGGAGGGTTAAAGAGGGTGAAACAAGTTGAATGAGGGTTAAAGAGAGTGTAACAAGATGAAGGAGGGATAAAGAGAGTGAAACAAGATGAAGGAGGGTTAAAGAGAGTGAAACAAGACGAACGAAGGTTAAAGAGAGTGAAACAAGACGAAGGAGGTTTGAAGAGAGGGAAACAAGACGAAGGAGGGTTAAAGAGAGAGACACAAGATGAAGGAGGGTTAAAGAGAGTGCAACAAGCTGAAGGATGGCTAAAGGGAGTGAAACAAGATGAAGGAGGGTTACAGAGAGTGAAAGAAGGTGAAGGAGGGTTAAAGAGAGTGAAGCAGGATGAAGGAGGGGAAAAGAGAGTGAAACAAGATGAAGGAGGGTTAAAGAGCGTGAAACAAGATGAAGGAGGGTTAAAGAGGGTGAAACAAGTTGAATGAGGGTTAAAGAGAGTGTAACAAGATGAAGGAGGGATAAAGAGAGTGAAACAAGATGAAGGAGGGTTAAAGAGAGTGAAACAAGACGAACGAAGGTTAAAGAGAGTGAAACAAGACGAAGGAGGTTTGAAGAGAGGGAAACAAGACGAAGGAGGGTTAAAGAGAGAGACACAAGATGAAGGAGGGTTAAAGAGAGTGCAACAAGCTGAAGGATGGCTAAAGGGAGTGAAACAAGATGAAGGAGGGTTAAAGAGAGTGAAACAAGATGAAGGAGGGTTCAAGAGAGTGAAACAAGATGAAGGAGGGTTAAAGAGGATGAAACAAGATAAAGCAGGGTTAACGAGAATGAAACAAGATGAAGGAAGGTTAAAGAGGGTGAAACAAGATAAAGGAGGGTCAAAGTGAGTGAAACAAGATGAAGGAGGGTTAAAGAGAGTGAATGAAGGTGAAGGAGGGTTAAAGAGAGTGAAGATGGATGAATGAGGGTTAAAGAGAGTGAAACTAGATGAAGGAGGTTTAAAGAGAGTCAAACAATATGAAGGAGGGTTAAAGAGAGTGAAACAAGATGAAGGAGGAGGGTTAAAGAGAATGAACCAAGATGAAGAAGGAGGGTTAAAGAGAGTGAAACAAGATGAAGGAGGGTTAAAGAGAGTGAAGCAAGATGGAGGGAGGGTTAATGATACTGAAACAAGATGAAGGAGGGTTTATGAGAGTGAAACAAGATGAAGGAGGGTTAAAGAGGGTGAAACAAGATAAAGGAGGTTTAAAGAGAGTGAAACAAGATGAAGGAGGGTTACAGAGAGTGAAAGAAGGTGAAGGAGGGTTAAAGAGAGTGAAGCAGGATGAAGGAGGGGAAAAGAGAGTGAAACAAGATGAAGGAGGGTTAAAGAGCGTGAAACAAGATGAAGGAGGATTAAAGAGGGTGAAACAAGTTGAATGAGGGTTAAAGAGAGTGTAACAAGATGAAGGAGGGATAAAGAGAGTGAAACAAGATGAAGGAGGGTTAAAGAGAGTGAAACAAGACGAACGAAGGTTAAAGAGAGTGAAACAAGACGAAGGAGGTTGAAGAGAGGGAAACAAGACGAAGGAGGGTTAAAGAGAGAGATACAAGATGAAGGAGGGTTAAAGAGAGTGCAACAAGCTGAAGGATGGCTAAAGAGAGGGATACAAGATGAAGGAGGGTTAAAGAGAGGGATACAAGATGAAGGAGGGTTAAAGAGAGTGAAACAAGATGAAGGAGGGTTAAAGAGAGTGAAACAAGATGAAGGAGGGTTCAAGAGAGTGAAGCAGGATGAAGGAGGGGAAAAGAGAGTGAAACAAGATGAAGGAGGGTTAAAGAGCGTGCAACAAGATGAAGGTGGGTTAAAGAGGGTGAAACAAGTTGAATGAGGATTAAAGAGAGTGTAACAAGATGAAGGAGGGTTAAAGAGAGTGAAACAAGACGAAGGATGGTTAAAGAGAGTGAAACAAGACGAACGAAGGTTAAAGAGAGTGAAACAAGACGAAGGAGGTTTGAAGAGAGGGAAACAAGACGAAGGAGGGTTAAAGAGAGAGAGACAAGATGAAGGAGGGTTAAAGAGAGTGCAACAAGCTGAAGGATGGCTAAAGAGAGTGAAACAAGATGAAGGAGGGTTAAAGAGAGTGAAACAAGATGAAGGAGGGTTGAAGAGAGTGAAACAAGATGAAGGAGGGTTCAAGAGAGTGAAACAAGATGAAGGAGGGTTAATGAGAGTGAAACATGATGAAGGAAGGTTAAAGAGGGTGAAACAAGATAAAGCAGGGTTAAAGAGAATGAAACAAGATTAAGGAGGATCAAAGAGAGTGAAACAAGATGAAGGAGGGTCAAAGAGAGTGAAAGAAGGTGAAGGAGGGTTAAAGAGAGTGAAGATGGATGAAGGAGGTTAAAGAGAGTGAAACTAGATGAAGGAGGGTTAAAGAGAGTGCAACAAGCTGAAGGATGGCTAAAGAGAGTGAAACAAGATGAAGGAGGGTTAAAGAGAGTGAAACAAGATGAAGGAGGGGTCAAGAGAGTGAAACAAGATGAAGGAGGGTTCAAGAGAGTGAAACAAGATGAAGGAGGGTTAATGAGAGTGAAACATGATGAAGGAGGGTTAAAGAGGGTGAAACAAGATAAAGCAGGGTTAAAGAGAATGAAACAAGATTAAGGAGGGTCAAAGAGAGTGAAACAAGATGAAGGAGGGTCAAAGAGAGTGAAAGAAGGTGAAGGAGGGTTAAAGAGAGTGAAGATGGATGAAGGAGGTTAAAGAGAGTGAAACTAGATGAAGGAGGGTTAAAGGGAGTGAAACAAGATGAAGGAGGGTTAAAGAGAGTGAAACAAGATGAAGGAGGGTTAAAGAGAGTGAAACAAGGTAAAGGAGGGTTAAAGAGAGTGAAACAAGATGAAGGAGGGTGAAAGAAAGTGAAACAAGATGAAGGAGGGTTAAAGAGAGTGAAACAAGATGAAGGAGGGTTAAAGAGAGTGAAACAAGATGAAGGAGGGTTGAAGAGAGTGAAACAAGATGAAGGAGGGTTAAAGAGGGTGAAACAAGATAAAGGAGGTTTAAAGAGAGTGAAACAAGATGAAGGAGGGTTACAGAGAGTGAAAGAAGGTGAAGGAGGGTTAAAGAGAGTGAAGCAGGATGAAGGAGGGGAAAAGAGAGTCAAACAAGATGAAGGAGGGTTAAAGAGCGTGAAACAAGATGAAGGAGGGTTAAAGAGGGTGAAACAAGTTGAATGAGGGTTAAAGAGAGTGTAACAAGATGAAGGAGGGATAAAGAGAGTGAAACAAGACGAAGGGGGGTTAAAGAGAGTGAAACAAGACGAACGAAGGTTAAAGAGAGTGAAACAAGACGAAGGAGGTTTGAAGAGAGGGAAACAAGACGAAGGAGGGTTAAAGAGAGTGAAACAAGACGAAGGAGGTTTGAAGAGAGGGAAACAAGACTAAGGAGGGTTAAAGAGAGAGAGACAAGATGAAGGAGGGTTAAAGAGAGTGCAACAAGCTGAAGGATGGCTAAAGAGAGTGAAACAAGATGAAGGAGGGTTAAAGAGAGTGAAACAAGATGAAGGAGGGTTGAAGAGAGTGAAACAAGATGAAGGAGGGTTCAAGAGAGTGAAACAAGATGAAGGAGGGTTAATGAGAGTGAAACATGATGAAGGAGGGTTAAAGAGGGTGAAACAAGATAAAGCAGGGTTAAAGAGAATGAAACAAGATTAAGGAGGGTCAAAGAGAGTGAAACAAGATGAAGGAGGGTCAAAGAGAGTGAAAGAAGGTGAAGGAGGGTGAAAGAGAGTGAAGATGGATGAAGGAGGTTAAAGAGAGTGAAACTAGATGAAGGAGGGTTAAAGAGAGTGCAACAAGCTGAAGGATGGCTAAAGAGAGTGAAACAAGATGAAGGAGGGTTAAAGAGAGTGAAACAAGATGAAGGAGGGTTCAAGAGAGTGAAACAAGATGAAGGAGGGTTCAAGAGAGTGAAACAAGATGAAGGAGGGTTAATGAGAGTGAAACATGATGAAGGAGGGTTAAAGAGGGTGAAACAAGATAAAGCAGGGTTAAAGAGAATGAAACAAGATTAAGGAGGGTCAAAGAGAGTGAAACAAGATGAAGGAGGGTCAAAGAGAGTGAAAGAAGGTGAAGGAGGGTTAAAGAGAGTGAAGATGGATGAAGGAGGTTAAAGAGAGTGAAACTAGATGAAGGAGGGTTAAAGGGAGTGAAACAAGATGAAGGAGGGTTACAGAGAGTGAAAGAAGGTGAAGGAGGGTTAAAGAGAGTGAAGCAGGATGAAGGAGGGGAAAAGAGAGTCAAACAAGATGAAGGAGGGTTAAAGAGCGTGAAACAAGATGAAGGAGGGTTAAAGAGGGTGAAACAAGTTGAATGAGGGTTAAAGAGAGTGTAACAAGATGAAGGAGGGATAAAGAGAGTGAAACAAGACGAAGGGGGGTTAAAGAGAGTGAAACAAGACGAACGAAGGTTAAAGAGAGTGAAACAAGACGAAGGAGGTTTGAAGAGAGGGAAACAAGACGAAGGAGGGTTGAAGAGAGTGAAACAAGACGAAGGAGGTTTGAAGAGAGGGAAACAAGACTAAGGAGGGTTAAAGAGAGAGAGACAAGATGAAGGAGGGTTAAAGAGAGTGCAACAAGCTGAAGGATGGCTAAAGAGAGTGAAACAAGATGAAGGAGGGTTAAAGAGAGTGAAACAAGATGAAGGAGGGTTGAAGAGAGTGAAACAAGATGAAGGAGGGTTCAAGAGAGTGAAACAAGATAAAGGAGGGTTAAAGAGAGTGAAACAAGATGAAGGAGGGTTGAAGAGAGTGAAACAAGATGAAGGAGGGTTAAAGAGGGTGAAACAAGATAAAGGAGGTTTAAAGAGAGTGAAACAAGATGAAGGAGGGTTACAGAGAGTGAAAGAAGGTGAAGGAGGGTTAAAGAGAGTGAAACAAGTTGAATGAGGGTTAAAGAGAGTGTAACAAGATGAAGGAGGGATAAAGAGAGTGAAACAAGACGAAGGAGGGTTAAAGAGAGTGAAACAAGACGAACGAAGGTTAAAGAGAGTGAAACAAGACGAAGGAGGTTTGAAGAGAGGGAAACAAGACGAAGGAGGGTTAAAGAGAGAGATACAAGATGAAGGAGGGTTAAAGAGAGTGCAACAAGCTGAAGGATGGCTAAAGGGAGTGAAACAAGATGAAGGAGGGTTAAAGAGAGGGATACAAGATGAAGGAGGGTTAAAGAGAGTGAAACAAGATGAAGGAGGGTTAAAGAGAGTGAAACAAGATGAAGGAGGGTTCAAGAGAGGGAAACAAGATGAAGGAGGGTTAATGAGAGTGAAACAAGATGAAGGAGGGTTAAAGAGGGTGAAACAAGATAAAGCAGGATTAAAGAGAATGAAACAAGATAAAGGAGGGTCAAAGAGAGTGAAAGAAGGTGAAGGAGGGTTAAAGAGAGTGAAGATGGATGAAGGAGGTTAAAGAGAGTGAAACAAGATGAAGGAGGGTTAAAGGGAGTGAAACAAGATGAAGGAGGGTTAAAGAGAGTGAAACAAGATGAAGGAGGGTTGAAGAGAGTGAAACAAGATGAAGGAGGGTTAAAGAGGGTGAAACAAGATAAAGGAGGTTTAAAGAGAGTGAAACAAGATGAAGGAGGGTTACAGAGAGTGAAAGAAGGTGAAGGAGGGTTAAAGAGAGTGAAGCAGGATGAAGGAGGGGAAAAGAGAGTGAAACAAGATGAAGGAGGGTTAAAGAGAGTGTAACAAGATGAAGGAGGGATAAAGAGAGTGAAACAAGATGAAGGAGGGTTAAAGAGAGTGAAACAAGACGAACGAAGGTTAAAGAGAGTGAAACAAGACGAAGGAGGTTTGAAGAGAGGGAAACAAGACGAAGGAGGGTTAAAGAGAGAGACACAAGATGAAGGAGGGTTAAAGAGAGTGCAACAAGCTGAAGGATGGCTAAAGGGAGTGAAACAAGATGAAGGAGGGTTAAAGAGAGTGAAACAAGATGAAGGAGGGTTCAAGAGAGTGAAACAAGATGAAGGAGGGTTAAAGAGGATGAAACAAGATAAAGCAGGGTTAAAGAGAATGAAACAAGATGAAGGAAGGTTAAAGAGGGTGAAACAAGATGAAGGAGGGTTAAAGAGAGTGAAACAAGGTAAAGGAGGGTTAAAGAGAGTGAAACAAGATGAAGGAGGGTGAAAGAAAGTGAAACAAGATGAAGGAGGGTTAAAGAGAGTGAAACAAGATGAAGGAGGGTTAATGAGAGTGAAACAAGATGAAGGAGGGTTGAAGAGAGTGAAACAAGATGAAGGAGGGTTAAAGAGGGTGAAACAAGATAAAGGAGGTTTAAAGAGAGTGAAACAAGATGAAGGAGGGTTACAGAGAGTGAAAGAAGGTGAAGGAGGGTTAAAGTGAGTGAAGCAGGATGAAGGAGGGGAAAAGAGAGTGAAAGAAGATGAAGGAGGGTTAAAGAGCGTGAAACAAGATGAAGGAGGGTTAAAGAGGGTGAAACAAGTTGAATGAGGGTTAAAGAGAGTGTAACAAGATGAAGGAGGGTTAAAGAGAGTGAAACAAGACGAAGGAGGGTTAAAGAGAGTGAAACAAGACGAACAAAGGTTAAAGAGTGTGAAACAAGACGAAGGAGGTTTGAAGAGAGGGAAACAAGACGAAGGACGGTTAAAGAGAGAGATACAAGATGAAGGAGGGTTAAAGAGAGTGCAACAAGCTGAAGGATGGCTAAAGAGAGGGATACAAGATGAAGGAGGGTTAAAGAGAGGGCTACAAGATGAAGGAGGGTTAAAGAGAGTGAAACAAGATGAAGGAGGGTTAAAGAGAGTGAAACAAGATGAAGGAGTGTTCAAGAGAGTGAAACAAGATGAAGGAGGGTTAATGAGAGTGAAACAAGATGAAGGAGGGTTAAAGAGGGTGAAACAAGATAAAGCAGGGTTAAAGAGAATGAAACAAGATAAAGGAGGGTCAAAGAGAGTGAAACAAGATGAAGGAGGGTCAAAGAGAGTGAAAGAAGGTGAAGGAGGGTTAAAGAGAGTGAAGATGGATGAAGGAGGTTAAAGAGAGTGAAACAAGATGAAGGAGGGTTAAAGTGAGTGAAACAAGATGAAGGAGGGTTAAAGAGAGTGAAACAAGATGAAGGAGGGTTAAAGAGAGTGAAACAAGGTAAAGGAGGGTTAAAGAGAGTGAAACAAGATGAAGGAGGGTGAAAGAAAGTGAAACAAGATGAAGGAGGGTTAAAGAGAGTGAAACAAGATGAAGGAGGGTTAAAGAGAGTGAAACAAGATGAATGAGGGTTGAAGAGAGTGAAACAAGATGAAGGAGGGTTAAAGAGGGTGAAACAAGATAAAGGAGGTTTAAAGAGAGTGAAACAAGATGAAGGAGGGTTACAGAGAGTGAAAGAAGGTGAAGGAGGGTTAAAGAGAGTGAAGCAGGATGAAGGAGGGGAAAAGAGAGTCAAACAAGATGAAGGAGGGTTAAAGAGCGTGAAACAAGATGAAGGAGGGTTAAAGAGGGTGAAACAAGTTGAATGAGGGTTAAAGAGAGTGTAACAAGATGAAGGAGGGATAAAGAGAGTGAAACAAGACGAAGGAGGGTTAAAGAGAGTGAAACAAGACGAACGAAGGTTAAAGAGAGTGAAACAAGACGAAGGAGGTTTGAAGAGAGGGAAACAAGACGAAGGAGGGTTAAAGAGAGAGATACAAGACGAAGGAGGGTTAAAGAGAGAGATACAAGATGAAGGAGGGTTAAAGAGAGTGCAACAAGCTGAAGGATGGCTAAAGGGAGTGAAACAAGATGAAGGAGGGTTAAAGAGAGGGATACAAGATGAAGGAGGGTTAAAGAGAGTTAAACAAGATGAAGGAGGGTTAAAGAGAGTGAAACAAGATGAAGGAGGGTTCAAGAGAGTGAAACAAGATGAAGGAGGGTTAATGAGAGTGAAACAAGATGAAGGAGGGTTAAAGAGGGTGAAACAAGATAAAGCAGGGTTAAAGAGAATGAAACAAGATAAAGGAGGGTCAAAGAGAGTGAAACAAGATGAAGGAGGGTCAAAGAGAGTGAAAGAAGGTGAAGGAGGGTTAAAGAGAGTGAAGATGGATGAAGGAGGTTAAAGAGAGTGAAACAAGATGAAGGAGGGTTAAAGGGAGTGAAACAAGATGAAGGAGGGTTAAAGAGAGTGAAACAAGATGAAGGAGGGTTAAAGAGAGTGAAACAAGGTAAAGGAGGGTTAAAGAGAGTGAAACAAGATGAAGGAGGGTGAAAGAAAGTGAAACAAGATGAAGGAGGGTTAAAGAGAGTGAAACACGATGAAGGAGGGTTAAAGAGAGTGAAACAAGATGAAGGAGGGTTGAAGAGAGTGAAACAAGATGAAGGAGGGTTAAAGAGGGTGAAACAAGATAAAGGAGGTTTAAAGAGAGTGAAACAAGATGAAGGAGGGTTACAGAGAGTGAAAGAAGGTGAAGGAGGGTTAAAGAGAGTGAAGCAGGATGAAGGAGGGGAAAAGAGAGTGAAACAAGATGAAGGAGGGTTAAAGAGCGTGAAACAAGATGAAGGAGGGTTAAAGAGGGTGAAACAAGTTGAATGAGGGTTAAAGAGAGTGTAACAAGATGAAGGAGGGATAAAGAGAGTGAAACAAGATGAAGGAGGGTTAAAGAGAGTGAAACAAGACGAACGAAGGTTAAAGAGAGTGAAACAAGACGAAGGAGGTTTGAAGAGAGGGAAACAAGACGAAGGAGGGTTAAAGAGAGAGACACAAGATGAAGGAGGGTTAAAGAGAGTGCAACAAGCTGAAGGATGGCTAAAGGGAGTGAAACAAGATGAAGGAGGGTTACAGAGAGTGAAAGAAGGTGAAGGAGGGTTAAAGAGAGTGAAGCAGGATGAAGGAGGGGAAAAGAGAGTGAAACAAGATGAAGGAGGGTTAAAGAGCGTGAAACAAGATGAAGGAGGGTTAAAGAGGGTGAAACAAGTTGAATGAGGGTTAAAGAGAGTGTAACAAGATGAAGGAGGGATAAAGAGAGTGAAACAAGATGAAGGAGGGTTAAAGAGAGTGAAACAAGACGAACGAAGGTTAAAGAGAGTGAAACAAGACGAAGGAGGTTTGAAGAGAGGGAAACAAGACGAAGGAGGGTTAAAGAGAGAGACACAAGATGAAGGAGGGTTAAAGAGAGTGCAACAAGCTGAAGGATGGCTAAAGGGAGTGAAACAAGATGAAGGAGGGTTAAAGAGAGTGAAACAAGATGAAGGAGGGTTCAAGAGAGTGAAACAAGATGAAGGAGGGTTAAAGAGGATGAAACAAGATAAAGCAGGGTTAACGAGAATGAAACAAGATGAAGGAAGGTTAAAGAGGGTGAAACAAGATAAAGGAGGGTCAAAGTGAGTGAAACAAGATGAAGGAGGGTTAAAGAGAGTGAATGAAGGTGAAGGAGGGTTAAAGAGAGTGAAGATGGATGAATGAGGGTTAAAGAGAGTGAAACTAGATGAAGGAGGTTTAAAGAGAGTCAAACAATATGAAGGAGGGTTAAAGAGAGTGAAACAAGATGAAGGAGGAGGGTTAAAGAGAATGAACCAAGATGAAGAAGGAGGGTTAAAGAGAGTGAAACAAGATGAAGGAGGGTTAAAGAGAGTGAAGCAAGATGGAGGGAGGGTTAATGATACTGAAACAAGATGAAGGAGGGTTTATGAGAGTGAAACAAGATGAAGGAGGGTTAAAGAGAGTGAAACAAGATGAAGGAGGGTTAATGAAAGTGAAACAAGATGAAGGAGGGTTAAAGAGAGTGAAACAAGATGAATGAGGGTTAAAGAGAGTGTAACAAGATGAAGGAGGGTTAAAGAGAGTCAAACAATATGAAGGAGGGTTAAAGAGAGTGAAACAAGATGAAGGAGGGTTAAAGGGAATGAAACAAGATGAAGGAGGGTTAAAGAGGGTGAAACAAGATGCATGAGGGTTAAAGAGAGTGTAACAAGTTGAAGGAGGGTTAAAGAGAGTGAAACAAGATGAAGGAGGGTTAAAGAGAGTGAAACAAGACGAAGGAGGTTTGAGGAGAGGGAAACAAGACGAAGGAGGGTTAAAGAGAGAGAAACAAGATGAAGGAGGGTTAAAGAGAGTGCAACAAGCTGAAGGATGGCTAAAGAGAGTGATACAAGATGAAGGAGGGTTAAAGAGAGTGAAACAAGATGAAGGAGGGTTAAAGAGAGTGAAACAATATGAAGGAGGGTTAAAGAGAGTGAAACAAGATGAATGAGGGTTAAAGAGAGTCGAACAAGATGAAGGAGGGTTAAAGAGAGTGAAACAAGATGAAGGAGGGTTAAAGAGAGTGAAACAAGACGAAGGAGGGTTAAAGAGAGTGAAACAAGATGAAGGAGGGTTGCAGAGAGTGAAAGAAGGTGAAGGAGGGTTAAAGAGGGTGAAGCAGGATGAAGGAGGGGTAAAGAGAGTGAAACAAGATGAAGGAGGGTTAAAGAGCGTGAAACAATATGAAGGAGGGTTAAAGAGGGTGAAACAAGATGAAGGAGGGTTAAAGAGAGTGAAACAAGATTAAGGAGGGTTAAAGAGAGTGAAACAAGATTAAGGAGGGTTAAAGAGAGTGAAACAAGATGAAGGAGGGTTAAACAGAGTGAAACAAGATGAAGGAGGGTTAAAGAGAGTGAAACAAGATGAATGAGGGTTAAAGAGAGTTAAACAAGATGAAGGAGGGTTAAAAAGAGTGAAACAAGATGAAGGAGGGTTAAAGAGAGTGAAACAAGATGAAAGAGAGTTAAAGAGAGTGAAACAAGACGAAGGAGTGTTAAAGAGAGAGACACAAGATGAAGGAGGGTTAAAGAGAGTGCAACAAGCTGAAGGATGGCTAAAGGGAGTGAAACAAGATGAAGGAGGGTTACAGAGAGTGAAAGAAGGTGAAGGAGGGTTAAAGAGAGTGAAGCAGGATGAAGGAGGGGAAAAGAGAGTGAAACAAGATGAAGGAGGGTTAAAGAAAGTGAAACAAGATGAAGGAGGGTTAAAGAGAGGGAAACAAGATGAAGGAGGTTTAAACAGAGGGAAACAAGATGCATGAGGGTTAAAGAGAGTGTAACAAGTTGAAGGAGGGTTAAAGAGAGTCAAACAAGATTAAGGAGGGTTAAAGAGAGTGAAACAAGACGAAGGAGGTTTGAAGAGACGGAAACAAGATGAAGGAGGGTAAAAGAGAGTGAAACAATATGAAGGAGGGTTAAAGAGAGTGACACAATATGAAGGAGGGTTCAAGAGAGTGAAACAAGATGAAGGAGGGTTCAAGAGAGTGAAACAAGATGAAGGAGGGTTAAAGAGAGTGAAACAAGATGAAGGAGGGTTAAAGAGGGTGAAACAAGATAAAGGAGGGTTAAAGAGAGTGAAACAAGATGAAGGAGGGTTACAGAGAGTGAAAGAAGGTGAAGGAGGGTTAAAGAGAGTGAAAGAAGGTGAAGGAGGGTTAAAGAGAATGAACCAAGATGAAGAAGGAGGGTTAAAGAGAGTGAAACAAGATGAAGGACGGTTAAAGAGAGTGAAGCAAGATGGAGGGAGGGTTAAAGATACTGAAACAAGCTGCAGGAGCGTTTATGAGAGTGAAACAAGATGAAGGAGGGTTAAAGAGAGTGAAACAAGATGAAGGAGGGTTAATGAAAGTGAAACAAGATGAAGGAGGGTTAAAGAGAGTGAAACAAGATGCATGAGGGTTAAAGAGAGTGTAACAAGTTGAAGGAGGGTTAAAGAGAGTGAAACAAGACGAAGGAGGGTTAAAGAGAGTGAAACAAGACGAAGGAGGTTTGAAGAGAGGGAATCAAGACGAAGGAGGGTTAAAGAGAGAGAAACAAGATGAAGGAGGGTTAAAGAGAGTGCAACAAGCTGAAGGATGGCTAAAGAGAGTGATACAAGATGAAGGAGGGTTAAAGAGAGTGAAACAAGATGAAGGAGGGTTAAAGAGAGTGAAACAAGACGAAGAAGGGGTAAAGAGAGTGAAACAAGACGAACGAGGGTTAAAGAGAGTGAAACAAGACGAAGGAGGTTTGACGAGAGTGAAACAAGATGAAGGAGGGTTAAAGAGAGTGAAACAAGATGAAGGAGGGTTAAAGAGAGTGAAAGAAGGTGAAGGAGGGTTAAAGAGAGTGAAACAAGACGAAGGAGGTTTGAAGAGAGGGAAACAAGATGAAGGAGGGTAAAAGAGAGTGAAACAAGATGAAAGAGGGTTAAAGAGAGTGAAACAAGATGAAGGAGGGTTAAAGAGAGTGAAACAAGATGAAGGAGGGTTACAGAGAGTGAAAGAAGGTGAAGGAGGGTTAAAGAGAGTGAAGCAGGATGAAGGAGGGGTAAAGAGAGTGAAACAAGATGAAGGAGGGTTAAAGAGCGTGAAACAAGATGAAGGAGGGTTAAAGAGGGTGAAAAAAGATGAAGGAGGGTTAAAGAGAGTGAAACAAGATTAAGGAGGGTTAAAGAGAGTGAAACAGGATGAAGGAGGGTTAAAGAGAGTGAAACAAGATGAAGGAGGGTTAAAGAGAGTGAAACAAGATGAATGAGGGTTAAAGAGAGTTAAACAAGATGAAGGAGGGTTAAAAAGAGGGAAACAAGATGCATGAGGGTTAAAGAGAGTGTAACAAGTTGAAGGAGGGTTAAAGAGAGTCAAACAAGATTAAGGAGGGTTAAAGAGAGTGAAACAAGATGAAGGAGGTTTGAAGAGAGGGAAACAAGATGAAGGAGGGTAAAAGAGAGTGAAACAAGATGAAGGAGGGTTAAAGGGAGTGAAACAATATGAAGGAGGGTTCAAGAGAGTGAAACAAGATGAAGGAGGGTTCAAGAGAGTGAAACAAGATGAAGGAGGGTTAAAGAGAGTGAAACAAGATGAAGGAGGGTTCAAGAGAGTGAAACAAGATGAAGGAGGGTTCAAGAGAGTGAAACAAGATGAAGGAGGGTTAAAGAGAGTCAAACAAGATGAAGACGGGTTAAAGAGAGTGAAACAAGATGAAGGAGGGTTAAAGAGAGTGCAACAAGCTGAAGGATGGCTAAAGGGAGTGAAACAAGATGAAGGAGGGTTAAACAGAGGGATACAAGATGAAGGAGGGTTAAAGAGAGTGAAACAAGATGAAGGATGGTTAAAGAGAGTGAAACAAGATGAAGGAGGGTTCAAGAGAGTGAAACAAGATGAAGGAGGGTTAATGAGAGTGAAACAAGATGAAGGAGGGTTAAAGAGGGTGAAACAAGATAAAGCAGGGTTAAAGAGAATGAAACAAGTTAAAGGAGGGTCAAAGAGAGTGAAACAAGATGAAGGAGGGTCAAAGAGAGTGAAAGAAGGTGAAGGAGGGTTAAAGAGAGTGAAGATGGATGAAGGAGGTTAAAGAGAGTGAAACAAGATAAAGGAGGGTTAAAGGGAGTGAAACAAGATGAAGGAGGGTTAAAGAGAGTGAAACAAGATGAAGGAGGGTTAAAGAGAGTGAAACAAGGGAAAGGAGGGTTAAAGAGAGTGAAACAAGATGAAGGAGGGTGAAAGAAAGTGAAACAAGATGAAGGAGTGTTAAAGAGAGTGAAACAAGATGAAGGAGGGTTAAAGAGAGTGAAACAAGATGAAGGAGGGTTGAAGAGAGTGAAACAAGATGAAGGAGGGTTAAAGAGGGTGAAACAAGATAAAGGAGGTTTAAAGAGAGTGAAACAAGATGAAGGAGGGTTACAGAGAGTGAAAGAAGGTGAAGGAGGGTTAAAGAGGGTGAAACAAGTTAAATGAGGGTTAAAGAGAGTGTAACAAGATGAAGGAGGGATAAAGAGAGTGAAACAAGATGAAGGAGGGTTAAAGAGAGTCGAACAAGATAAAGGAGGGTTAAAGAGAGTGAAACAAGATGAAGGAGGGTTAAAGAGAGTGAAACAAGACGAAGGAGGGTTAAAGAGAGTGAAAGAAGGTGAAGGAGGGTTAAAGAGGGTGAAGCAGGATGAAGGAGGGGTAAAGAGAGTGAAACAAGATGAAGGAGGGTTAAAGAGCGTGAAACAAGATGAAGGAGGGTTAAAGAGGGTGAAACAAGATGAAGGAGGGTTAAAGAGAGTGAAACAAGATGAAGGAGGGTTAATGAAAGTGAAACAAGATGAAGGAGGGTTAAAGAGAGTGAAACAAGATGAAGGAGGGTTAAAGAGCGTGAAACAAGATGAAGGAGGGTTAAAGAGGGTGAAACAAGTTAAATGAGGGTTAAAGAGAGTGTAACAAGATGAAGGAGGGATAAAGAGAGTGAAACAAGATGAAGGAGGGTTAAAGAGAGTGAAACAAGACGAACGAAGGTTAAAGAGAGTGAAACAAGACGAAGGAGGTTTAAAGAGAGGGAAACAAGACGAAGGAGGGTTAAAGAGAGAGAAACAAGATGAAGGAGGGTTAAAGAGAGTGCAACAAGCTGAAGGATGGCTAAAGAGAGTGATACAAGATGAAGGAGGGTTAAAGAGAGTGAAACAATATGAAGGAGGGTTAAAGAGAGTGAAACAAGATGAATGAGGGTTAAAGAGAGTCGAACAAGATGAAGGAGGGTTAAAGAGAGTGAAACAAGATGAAGGAGGGTTAAAGAGAGTGAAACAAGACGAAGGAGGGTTAAAGAGAGTGAAACAAGATGAAGGAGGGTTGCAGAGAGTGAAAGAAGGTGAAGGAGGGTTAAAGAGGGTGAAGCAGGATGAAGGAGGGGTAAAGAGAGTGAAACAAGATGAAGGAGGGTTAAAGAGCGTGAAACAAGATGAAGGAGGGTTAAAGAGGGTGAAACAAGATGAAGGAGGGTTAAAGAGAGTGAAACAAGATGAAGGAGGGTTAATGAAAGTGAAACAAGATGAAGGAGGGTTAAAGAGAGTGAAACAAGATGAATGAGGGTTATAGAGAGTGTAACAAGATGAAGGAGGTTTAAAGAGAGTCAAACAATATGAAGGAGGGTTAAAGAGAGTGAAACAAGATGCATGAGGGTTAAAGAGAGTGTAACAAGTTGAAGGAGGGTTAAAGAGAGTGAAACAAGACGAAGGAGGTTTGAAGAGAGGGAATCAAGACGAAGGAGGGTTAAAGAGAGAGAAACAAGATGAAGGAGGGTTAAAGAGAGTGCAACAAGCTGAAGGATGGCTAAAGAGAGTGATACAAGATGAAGGAGGGTTAAAGAGAGTGAAACAAGATGAAGGAGGGTTAAAGAGAGTGAAACAATATGAAGGAGGGTTAAAGAGAGTGAAACAAGATGAATGAGGGTTAAAGAGAGTCGAACAAGTTGAAGGAGGGTTAAAGAGAGTGAAACAAGACGAAGGAAGGTTAAAGAGAGTGAAACAAGATGAAGGAGGGTTAAAGAGAGTGAAACAAGACGAAGGAGGTTTGACGAGAGTGAAACAAGATGAAGGAGGGTTAAAGAGAGTGAAACAAGACGAAGAAGGGGTAAAGAGAGTGAAACAAGACGAACGAGGGTTAAAGAGAGTGAAACAAGACGAAGGAGGTTTGACGAGAGTGAAACAAGATGAAGGAGGGTTAAAGAGAGTGAAAGAAGGTGAAGGAGGGTTAAAGAGAGTGAAACAAGACGAAGGAGGTTTGAAGAGAGGGAAACAAGATGAAGGAGGGGAAAAGAGAGTGAAACAAGATGAAAGAGGGTTAAAGAGAGTGAAACAAGATGAAGGAGGGTTAAAGAGAGTGAAACAAGATGAAGGAGGGTTAAAGAGAGTGAAACAAGATGAAGGAGGGTTACAGAGAGTGAAAGAAGGTGAAGGAGGGTTAAAGAGAGTGAAGCAGGATGAAGGAGGGGTAAAGAGAGTGAAACAAGATGAAGGAGGGTTAAAGAGCGTGAAACAAGATGAAGGGGGGTTAAAGAGGGTGAAACAAGATGAAGGAGGGTTAAAGAGAGTGAAACAAGATTAAGGAGGGTTAAAGAGAGTGAAACAGGATGAAGGAGGGTTAAAGAGAGTGAAACAAGATGAAGGAGGGTTAAAGAGAGTGAAACAAGATGAATGAGGGTTAAAGAGAGTTAAACAAGATGAAGGAGGGTTAAAAAGAGGGAAACAAGATGCATGAGGGTTAAAGAGAGTGTAACAAGTTGAAGGAGGGTTAAAGAGAGTCAAACAAGATTAAGGAGGGTTAAAGAGAGTGAAACAAGATGAAGGAGGTTTGAAGAGAGGGAAACAAGATGAAGGAGGGTAAAAGAGAGTGAAACAAGATGAAGGAGGGTTAAAGAGAGTGAAACAATATGAAGGAGGGTTCAAGAGAGTGAAACAAGATGAAGGAGGGTTCAAGAGAGTGAAACAAGATGAAGGAGGGTTAAAGAGAGTGAAACAAGATGAAGGAGGGTTAAAGAGGGTGAAACAAGATAAAGGAGGGATAAAGAGAGTGAAACAAGATGAAGGAGGGTTAAAGAGAGTGAAACAAGATGAATGAGGGTTAAAGAGAGTCGAACAAGATGAAGGAGGGTTAAAGAGAGTCAAACAAGATGAAGGCGGGTTAAAGAGAGTGAAACAAGATGAAGGAGGGTTAAAGAGAGTGCAACAAGCTGAAGGATGGCTAAAGGGAGTGAAACAAGATGAAGGAGGGTTAAAGAGAGGGATACAAGATGAAGGAGGGTTAAAGAGAATGAAACAAGTTAAAGGAGGGTCAAAGAGAGTGAAACAAGATGAAGGAGGGTCAAAGAGAGTGAAAGAAGGTGAAGGAGGGTTAAAGAGAGTGAAGATGGATGAAGGAGGTTAAAGAGAGTGAAACAAGATAAAGGAGGGTTAAAGGGAGTGAAACAAGATGAAGGAGGGTTAAAGAGAGTGAAACAAGATGAAGGAGGGTTAAAGAGAGTGAAACAAGGGAAAGGAGGGTTAAAGAGAGTGAAACAAGATGAAGGAGGGTGAAAGAAAGTGAAACAAGATGAAGGAGTGTTAAAGAGAGTGAAACAAGATGAAGGAGGGTTAAAGAGAGTGAAACAAGATGAAGGAGGGTTGAAGAGAGTGAAACAAGATGAAGGAGGGTTAAAGAGGGTGAAACAAGATAAAGGAGGTTTAAAGAGAGTGAAACAAGATGAAGGAGGGTTACAGAGAGTGAAAGAAGGTGAAGGAGGGTTAAAGAGGGTGAAACAAGTTAAATGAGGGTTAAAGAGAGTGTAACAAGATGAAGGAGGGATAAAGAGAGTGAAACAAGATGAAGGAGGGATAAAGAGAGTGAAACAAGATGAAGGAGGGTTAAAGAGAGTCGAACAAGATAAAGGAGGGTTAAAGAGAGTGAAACAAGATGAAGGAGGGTTAAAGAGAGTGAAACAAGACGAAGGAGGGTTAAAGAGAGTGAAACAAGATGAAGGAGGGTTGCAGAGAGTGAAAGAAGGTGAAGGAGGGTTAAAGAGGGTGAAGCAGGATGAAGGAGGGGTAAAGAGAGTGAAACAAGATGAAGGAGGGTTAAAGAGCGTGAAACAAGATGAAGGAGGGTTAAAGAGGGTGAAACAAGATGAAGGAGGGTTAAAGAGAGTGAAACAAGATGAAGGAGGGTTAATGAAAGTGAAACAAGATGAAGGAGGGTTAAAGAGAGTGAAACAAGATGAAGGAGGGTTAAAGAGCGTGAAACAAGATGAAGGAGGGTTAAAGAGGGTGAAACAAGTTAAATGAGGGTTAAAGAGAGTGTAACAAGATGAAGGAGGGATAAAGAGAGTGAAACAAGATGAAGGAGGGTTAAAGAGAGTGAAACAAGACGAACGAAGGTTAAAGAGAGTGAAACAAGACGAAGGAGGGTTAAAGAGAGAGAAACAAGATGAAGGAGGGTTAAAGAGAGTGCAACAAGCTGAAGGATGGCTAAAGAGAGTGATACAAGATGAAGGAGGGTTAAAGAGAGTGAAACAATATGAAGGAGGGTTAAAGAGAGTGAAACAAGATGAATGAGGGTTAAAGAGAGTCGAACAAGATGAAGGAGGGTTAAAGAGAGTGAAACAAGATGAAGGAGGGTTAAAGAGAGTGAAACAAGACGAAGGAGGGTTAAAGAGAGTGAAACAAGATGAAGGAGGGTTGCAGAGAGTGAAAGAAGGTGAAGGAGGGTTAAAGAGGGTGAAGCAGGATGAAGGAGGGGTAAAGAGAGTGAAACAAGATGAAGGAGGGTTAAAGAGCGTGAAACAAGATGAAGGAGGGTTAAAGAGGGTGAAACAAGATGAAGGAGGGTTAAAGAGAGTGAAACAAGATGAAGGAGGGTTAATGAAAGTGAAACAAGATGAAGGAGGGTTAAAGAGAGTGAAACAAGATGAATGAGGGTTATAGAGAGTGTAACAAGATGAAGGAGGTTTAAAGAGAGTCAAACAATATGAAGGAGGGTTAAAGAGAGTGAAACAAGATGCATGAGGGTTAAAGAGAGTGTAACAAGTTGAAGGAGGGTTAAAGAGAGTGAAACAAGACGAAGGAGGTTTGAAGAGAGGGAATCAAGACGAAGGAGGGTTAAAGAGAGAGAAACAAGATGAAGGAGGGTTAAAGAGAGTGCAACAAGCTGAAGGATGGCTAAAGAGAGTGATACAAGATGAAGGAGGGTTAAAGAGAGTGAAACAAGATGAAGGAGGGTTAAAGAGAGTGAAACAATATGAAGGAGGGTTAAAGAGAGTGAAACAAGATGAATGAGGGTTAAAGAGAGTCGAACAAGTTGAAGGAGGGTTAAAGAGAGTGAAACAAGACGAAGGAAGGTTAAAGAGAGTGAAACAAGATGAATGAGGGTTAAAGAGAATGAAACAAGACGAAGGAGGTTTGACGAGAGTGAAACAAGATGAAGGAGGGTTAAAGAGAGTGAAACAAGACGAAGAAGGGGTAAAGAGAGTGAAACAAGACGAACGAGGGTTAAAGAGAGTGAAACAAGATGAAGGAGGGTTAAAGAGAGTGAAAGAAGGTGAAGGAGGGTTAAAGAGAGTGAAACAAGACGAAGGAGGTTTGAAGAGAGGGAAACAAGATGAAGGAGGGGAAAAGAGAGTGAAACAAGATGAAAGAGGGTTAAAGAGAGTGAAACAAGATGAAGGAGGGTTAAAGAGAGTGAAACAAGATGAAGGAGGGTTAAAGAGAGTGAAACAAGATGAAGGAGGGTTACAGAGAGTGAAAGAAGGTGAAGGAGGGTTAAAGAGAGTGAAGCAGGATGAAGGAGGGGTAAAGAGAGTGAAACAAGATGAAGGAGGGTTAAAGAGCGTGAAACAAGATGAAGGGGGGTTAAAGAGGGTGAAACAAGATGAAGGAGGGTTAAAGAGAGTGAAACAAGATTAAGGAGGGTTAAAGAGAGTGAAACAGGATGAAGGAGGGTTAAAGAGAGTGAAACAAGATGAAGGAGGGTTAAAGAGAGTGAAACAAGATGAATGAGGGTTAAAGAGAGTTAAACAAGATGAAGGAGGGTTAAAAAGAGGGAAACAAGATGCATGAGGGTTAAAGAGAGTGTAACAAGTTGAAGGAGGGTTAAAGAGAGTCAAACAAGATTAAGGAGGGTTAAAGAGAGTGAAACAAGATGAAGGAGGTTTGAAGAGAGGGAAACAAGATGAAGGAGGGTAAAAGAGAGTGAAACAAGATGAAGGAGGGTTAAAGAGAGTGAAACAATATGAAGGAGGGTTCAAGAGAGTGAAACAAGATGAAGGAGGGTTCAAGAGAGTGAAACAAGATGAAGGAGGGTTAAAGAGAGTGAAACAAGATGAAGGAGGGTTAAAGAGGGTGAAACAAGATAAAGGAGGGATAAAGAGAGTGAAACAAGATGAAGGTGGGTTAAAGAGAGTGAAACAAGATGAATGAGGGTTAAAGAGAGTCGAACAAGATGAAGGAGGGTTAAAGAGAGTCAAACAAGATGAAGGCGGGTTAAAGAGAGTGAAACAAGATGAAGGAGGGTTAAAGAGAGTGCAACAAGCTGAAGGATGGCTAAAGGGAGTGAAACAAGATGAAGGAGGGTTAAAGAGAGGGATACAAGATGAAGGAGGGTTAAAGAGAGTGAAACAAGATGAAGGAGGGTTAAAGAGAGTGAAACAAGATGAAGGAGGGTTCAAGAGAGTGAAACAAGATGAAGGAGGGTTAATGAGAGTGAAACAAGATGAAGGAGGGTTAAAGAGGGTGAAACAAGATAAAGCAGGGTTAAAGAGAATGAAACAAGTTAAAGGAGGGTCAAAGAGAGTGAAACAAGATGAAGGAGGGTCAAAGAGAGTGAAAGAAGGTGAAGGAGGGTTAAAGAGAGTGAAGATGGATGAAGGAGGTTAAAGAGAGTGAAACAAGATAAAGGAGGGTTAAAGGGAGTGAAACAAGATGAAGGAGGGTTAAAGAGAGTGAAACAAGATGAAGGAGGGTTAAAGAGAGTGAAACAAGGTAAAGGAGGGTTAAAGAGAGTGAAACAAGATGAAGGAGGGTGAAAGAAAGTGAAACAAGATGAAGGAGGGTTAAAGAGAGTGAAACAAGATGAAGGAGGGTTAAAGAGAGTGAAACAAGATGAAGGAGGGTTGAAGAGAGTGAAACAAGATGAAGGAGGGTTAAAGAGGGTGAAACAAGATAAAGGAGGTTTAAAGAGAGTGAAACAAGATGAAGGAGGGTTACAGAGAGTGAAAGAAGGTGAAGGAGGGTTAAAGAGAGTGAAGCAGGATGAAGGAGGGGAAAAGAGAGTGAAACAAGATGAAGGAGGGTTAAAGAGCGTGAAACAAGATGAAGGAGGGTTAAAGAGGGTGAAACAAGTTAAATGAGGGTTAAAGAGAGTGTAACAAGATGAAGGAGGGATAAAGAGAGTGAAACAAGATGAAGGAGGGTTAAAGAGAGTGAAACAAGACGAACGAAGGTTAAAGAGAGTGAAACAAGACGAAGGAGGTTTAAAGAGAGGGAAACAAGACGAAGGAGGGTTAAAGAGAGAGAAACAAGATGAAGGAGGGTTAAAGAGAGTGCAACAAGCTGAAGGATGGCTAAAGAGAGTGATACAAGATGAAGGAGGGTTAAAGAGAGTGAAACAATTTGAAGGAGGGTTAAAGAGAGTGAAACAAGATGAATGAGGGTTAAAGAGAGTCGAACAAGATGAAGGAGGGTTAAAGAGAGTGAAACAAGATGAAGGAGGGTTAAAGAGAGTGAAACAAGACGAAGGAGGGTTAAAGAGAGTGAAACAAGATGAAGGAGGGTTGCAGAGAGTGAAAGAAGGTGAAGGAGGGTTAAAGAGGGTGAAGCAGGATGAAGGAGGGGTAAAGAGAGTGAAACAAGATGAAGGAGGGTTAAAGAGCGTGAAACAAGATGAAGGAGGGTTAAGGAGGGTGAAACAAGATGAAGGAGGGTTAAAGAGAGTGAAACAAGATTAAGGAGGGTTAAAGAGAGTGAAACAAGATGAAGGAGGGTTAAAGAGAGTGAAACAAGATGAAGGAGGGTTAAAGAGAGTGAAACAAGATGAATGAGGGTTAAAGAGAGTTAAACAAGATGAAGGAGGGTTAAAAAGAGTGAAACAAGATGAAGGAGGGTTAAAGAGAGTGAAACGAGATGAAAGAGAGTTAAAGAGAGTGAAACAAGATGAAGGAGGGTTAAAGAAAGTGAAACAAGATGAAGGAGGGTTAAAGAGAGGGAAACAAGATGAAGGAGGTTTAAACAGAGGGAAACAAGATGCATGAGGGTTAAAGAGAGTGTAACAAGTTGAAGGAGGGTTAAAGAGAGTCAAACAAGATTAAGGAGGGTTAAAGAGAGTGAAACAAGACGAAGGAGGTTTGAAGAGACGGAAACAAGATGAAGGAGGGTAAAAGAGAGTGAAACAATATGAAGGAGGGTTCAAGAGAGTGAAACAAGATGAAGGAGGGTTCAAGAGAGTGAAACAAGATGAAGGAGGGTTAAAGAGAGTGAAACAAGATGAAGGAGGGTTAAAGAGGGTGAAACAAGATAAAGGAGGGTTAAAGAGAGTGAAACAAGATGAAGGAGGGTTACAGAGAGTGAAAGAAGGTGAAGGAGGGTTAAAGAGAGTGAAAGAAGGTGAAGGAGGGTTAAAGAGAATGAACCAAGATGAAGAAGGAGGGTTAAAGAGAGTGAAACAAGATGAAGGACGGTTAAAGAGAGTGAAGCAAGATGGAGGGAGGGTTAAAGATACTGAAACAAGATGCAGGAGGGTTTATGAGAGTGAAACAAGATGAAGGAGGGTTAAAGAGAGTGAAACAAGATGAAGGAGGGTTAATGAAAGTGAAACAAGATGAAGGAGGGTTAAAGAGAGTGAAACAAGATGAATGAGGGTTATAGAGAGTGTAACAAGATGAAGGAGGTTTAAAGAGAGTCAAACAATACGAAGGAGGGTTAAAGAGTGAAACAAGATGCATGAGGGTTAAAGAGAGTGTAACAAGTTGAAGGAGGGTTAAAGAGAGTGAAACAAGACGAAGGAGGGTTAAAGAGAGTGAAACAAGACGAAGGAGGTTTGAAGAGAGGGAATCAAGACGAAGGAGGGTTAAAGAGAGAGAAACAAGATGAAGGAGGGTTAAAGAGAGTGCAACAAGCTGAAGGATGGCTAAAGAGAGTGATACAAGATGAAGGAGGGTTAAAGAGAGTGAAACAAGATGAAGGAGGGTTAAAGAGAGTGAAACAATATGAAGGAGGGTTAAAGAGAGTGAAACAAGATGAATGAGGGTTAAAGAGAGTCGAACAAGATGAAGGAGGGTTAAAGAGAGTGAAACAAGACGAAGGAGGGTTAAAGAGAGTGAAACAAGATGAAGGAGGTTTAAAGAGAGTGAAACAAGACGAAGGAGGTTTGACGAGAGTGAAACAAGATGAAGGAGGGTTAAAGAGAGTGAAACAAGACGAAGAAGGGGTAAAGAGAGTGAAACAAGACGAACGAGGGTTAAAGAGAGTGAAACAAGACGAAGGAGGTTTGACGAGAGTGAAACAAGATGAAGGAGGGTTAAAGAGAGTGAAACAAGATGAAGGAGGGTTAAAGAGAGTGAAAGAAGGTGAAGGAGGGTTAAAGAGAGTGAAACAAGACGAAGGAGGTTTGAAGAGAGGGAAACAAGATGAAGGAGGGTAAAAGAGAGTGAAACAAGATGAAAGAGGGTTAAAGAGAGTGAAACAAGATGAAGGAGGGTTAAAGAGAGTGAAACAAGATGAAGGAGGGTTACAGAGAGTGAAAGAAGGTGAAGGAGGGTTAAAGAGAGTGAAGCAGGATGAAGGAGGGGTAAAGAGAGTGAAACAAGATGAAGGAGGGTTAAAGAGCGTGAAACAAGATGAAGGAGGGTTAAAGAGGGTGAAACAAGATGAAGGAGGGTTAAAGAGAGTGAAACAAGATTAAGGAGGGTTAAAGAGAGTGAAACAGGATGAAGGAGGGTTAAAGAGAGTGAAACAAGATGAAGGAGGGTTAAAGAGAGTGAAACAAGATGAATGAGGGTTAAAGAGAGTTAAACAAGATGAAGGAGGGTTAAAAAGAGGGAAACAAGATGCATGAGGGTTAAAGAGAGTGTAACAAGTTGAAGGAGGGTTAAAGAGAGTCAAACAAGATTAAGGAGGGTTAAAGAGAGTGAAACAATATGAAGGAGGTTTGAAGAGAGGGAAACAAGATGAAGGAGGGTAAAAGAGAGTGAAACAAGATGAAGGAGGGTTAAAGAGAGTGAAACAATATGAAGGAGGGTTCAAGAGAGTGAAACAAGATGAAGGAGGGTTCAAGAGAGTGAAACAAGATGAAGGAGGGTTAAAGAGAGTGAAACAAGATGAAGGAGGGTTAAAGAGGGTGAAACAAGATAAAGGAGGGCTAAAGAGAGTGAAACAAGATGAAGGAGGGTTAAAGAGAGTGAAACAAGATGAAGGAGGGTTAAAGAGAGTGAAACAAGATGAATGAGGGTTAAAGAGAGTCGAACAAGATGAAGGAGGGTTAAAGAGAGTCAAACAAGATGAAGGCGGGTTAAAGAGAGTGAAACAAGATGAAGGAGGGTTAAAGAGAGTGAAATAAGATGAAGGAGGGTTAAAGAGAGTGAAACAAGATGAAGGAGGGTTAAAGAGAGTGAAACAAGATGAATGAGGGTTAAAGAGAGTCGAACAAGATGAAGGAGGGTTAAAGAGAGTGAAACAAGACGAAGGAGGGTTAAAGAGAGTGAAACAAGACGAAGGAGGTTTGAAGAGAGGGAAACAAGACGAAGGAGGGTTAAAGAGAGAGAAACAAGATGAAGGAGGGGCAAAGAGAGTGCAACAAGCTGAAGGATGGCTAAAGAGAGTAAAACAAGATGAAGGAGGGTTAAGGAGAGTGAAACAAGATGAAGGAGGGTTAAAGAGAGTGAAACAAGATGAAAGAGGGTTAAAGTGAGTGGAACAAGATGAAGGAGGGTTAAAGAAAGTGAAACAAGATGAAGGAGGGTTAAAGAGAGTGAAACAAGATGAAGGAGGGTTAAAGAGGGTGAAACAAGTTGAATGAGGGTTAAAGAGAGTGTAACAAGATGAAGGAGGGATAAAGAGAGTGAAACAAGATGAAGGAGGGTTAAAGAGAGTGAAACAAGTCGAACGAAGGTTAAAGAGAGTGAAACAAGACGAAGGAGGTTTGAAGAGAGGGAAACAAGACGAAGGAGGGTTAAAGAGAGAGATACAAGATGAAGGAGGGTTAAAGAGAGTGCAACAAGCTGAAGGATGGCTAAAGGGAGTGAAACAAGATGAAGGGGGGTTAAAGAGAGTGAAACAAGATGAAGGAGGGTTCAAGAGAGTGAAACAAGATGAAGAAGGGTTAAAGAGGGTGAAACAAGATAAAGCAGGGTTAAAGAGAATGAAACAAGATGAAGGAAGGTTAAAGAGGGTGAAACAAGATAAAGGAGGGTCAAAGTGAGTGAAACAAGATGAAGGAGGGTTAAAGAGAGTGAAAGAAGGTGAAGGAGGGTTAAAGAGAGTGAAGATGGATGAATGAGGGTTAATGAAAGTGAAACAAGATGAAGGAGGTTTAAAGAGAGTCAAACAATATGAAGGAGGGTTAAAGAGAGTGAAACAAGATGAAGGAGGGTTAAAGGGAATGAAACAAGATGAAGGAGGGTTAAAGAGGGTGAAACAAGATGCATGAGGGTTAAAGAGAGTGTAACAAGTTGAAGGAGGGTTAAAGAGAGTGAAACAAGATAAAGCAGGGTTAAAGAGAATGAAACAAGATGAAGGAGGGTTAAAGAGAGTGAAACAAGATGAATGAGGGTTAAAGAGAGTGTAACAAGATGAAGGAGGTTTAAAGAGAGTCAAACAATATGAAGGAGGGTTAAAGAGAGTGAAACAAGATGAAGGAGGGTTAAAGGGAATGAAACAAGATGAAGGAGGGTTGAAGAGGGTGAAACAAGATGCATGAGGGTTAAAGAGAGTGTAACAAGTTGAAGGAGGGTTAAAGAGAGTGAAACAAGATGAAGGAGGGTTAAAGAGAGTGAAACAAGACGAAGGAGGTTTGAAGAGAGGGAAACAAGACGAAGGAGGGTTAAAGAGAGAGAAACAAGATGAAGGAGGGTTAAAGAGAGTGCAACAAGCTGAAGGATGGCTAAAGAGAGTGATACAAGATGAAGGAGGGTTAAAGAGAGTGAAACAAGATGAAGGAGGGTTAAAGAGAGTGAAACAATAGGAAGGAGGGTTAAAGAGAGTGAAACAAGATGAATGAGGGTTAAAGAGAGTCGAACAAGATGAAGGAGGGTTAAAGAGAGTGAAACAAGATGAAGGAGGGTTGCAGAGAGTGAAAGAAGGTGAAGGAGGGTTAAAGAGGGTGAAGCAGGATGAAGGAGGGGTAAAGAGAGTGAAACAAGATGAAGGAGGGTTAAAGAGAGTTAAACAAGATGAAGGAGGGTTAAAAAGAGTGAAACAAGATGAAGGAGGGTTAAAGAGAGTGAAACAAGATGAAAGAGAGTTAAAGAGAGTGAAACAAGATGAAGGAGGGTTAAAGAAAGTGAAACAAGATGAAGGAGGGTTAAAGAGAGGGAAACAAGATGAAGGAGGTTTAAACAGAGGGAACCAAGATGCATGAGGGTTAAAGGGAGTGTAACAAGTTGAAGGAGGGTTAAAGAGAGTCAAACAAGATTAAGGAGGGTTAAAGAGAGTGAAACAAGACGAAGGAGGTTTGAAGAGACGGAAACAAGATGAAGGAGGGTAAAAGAGAGTGAAACAATATGAAGGAGGGTTAAAGAGAGTGAAACAATATGAAGGAGGGTTCAAGAGAGTGAAACAAGATGAAGGAGGGTTCAAGAGAGTGAAACAAGATGAAGGAGGGTTAAAGAGAGTGAAACAAGATGAAGGAGGGTTAAAGAGGGTGAAACAAGATAAAGGAGGGTTAAAGAGAGTGAAACAAGATGAAGGAGGGTTACAGAGAGTGAAAGAAGGTGAAGGAGGGTTAAAGAGAGTGAAAGAAGGTGAAGGAGGGTTAAAGAGAATGAACCAAGATGAAGAAGGAGGGTTAAAGAGAGTGAAACAAGATGAAGGAGGGTTAAAGAGAGTGAAACAAGATGAACGAGGGTTAAAGAGAGTGAAACAAGACGAAGGAGGTTTGAAGAGAGGGAAACAAGACGAAGGAGAGTTAAAGAGAGAGAAACAAGATGAAGGAGGGGCAAAGAGAGTGCAACAAGCTGAAGGATGGCTAAAGAGAGTGAAACAAGATGAAGGAGGGTTAAAGAGAGTGAAACAAGATGAAGGAGGGTTAAAGAGAGTGAAACAAGATGAAAGAGGGTTAAAGTGAGTGGAACAAGATGAAGGAGGGTTAAAGAAAGTGAAACAAGATGAAGGAGGGTTAAAGAGAGTGAAACAAGATGAAGGATGTTTAAAGAGAGGGAAACAAGATGCATGAGGGTTAAAGAGAGTGTAACAAGATGAAGGACGGTTAATGAGAGTCAAACAAGATTACCGAGGGTTAAAGAGAGTGAAACAAGATGAAGGAGGGTTAAAGAGAGTGAAACAAGATGAAGGAGGGTTAAAGAGAGTGAAACAAGACGCACGAGGGTTAAAGAGAGTGTAACAAGACCAAGGAGGTTTGAAGAGAGGGAAACAAGATGAAGGACGGTAAAAGAGAGTGAAACAAGATGAAGGAGGGTTAAAGAGAGTGAAACAAGATGAAGGAGGGTTCAAGAGAGTGAAACAAGTTGAATGAGGGTTACAGAGAGTGAAAGAAGGTGAAGGAGGGTTAGAGAGAGTGAAGCAGGATGAAGGAGGGGTAAAGAGAGTGAAACAAGATGAAGGAGGGTTAAAGAGAGTGAAACAAGATGAAGCAGGGTTAAAGAGGGTGACACAAGTTGAATGAGGGTTAAAGAGAGTGTAACAAGATGAAGGAGGGTTAAAGCGAGTGAAACAAGATGAATGAGGGTTAACGAGAGTGTAAGAAGATGAAGGAGGGTTAAAGAGAGTGAAACAAGATGAAGGAGGGTTAAAGAGAGTGAAACAAGATGAAGGAGGGTTAAAGAGAGTGAAACAAGATGAAGGAGGGTTAAAGAGAGGGATACAAGATGAAGGAGGGTTAAAGAGAGTGAAACAAGATGAAGGAGGGTGAAAGAGAGTGAAACAAGATGAAGGAGGATTCAAGAGAGTGAAACAAGATGAAGGAGGGTTAAAGAGGGTGAAACAAGATAAAGCAGGGTTAAAGAGAATGAAACAAGATAAAGGAGGGTCAAAGAGTGTGAAACAAGATGAAGGAGGGTCAAAGAGAGTGAAAGAAGGTGAAGGAGGGGTAAAGAGAGTGAAGATGGATGAAGGAGGGTTAAAGAGAGTGAAACAAGATGAAGGAGGGTTAAAGAGGGTGAAACAAGATAAAGCAGGGTTAAAGAGAATGAAACAAGATAAAGGAGGGTCAAAGAGAGTGAAACTAGATGAAGGAGGGTTAAAGGGAGTGAAACAAGATGAAGGAGGGTTAAAGAGAGTGAAACAAGATGAAGGAGGGTTAAAGAGAGTGAAACAAGATGAAGGAGGGTTAAAGAGAGGGATACAAGATGAAGGAGGGTTAAAGAGAGTGAAACAGGATGAAGGAGGGTTAAAGAGAGTGAAACAAGATGAAGGAGGGTTAAAGAGAGTGAAACAAGATGAAGGAGGGTTAAAGAGAGTGAAACAAGATGAATGAGGGTTAAAGAGAGTTAAACAAGATGAAGGAGGGTTAAAAAGAGGGAAACAAGATGCATGAGGGTTAAAGAGAGTGTAACAAGTTGAAGGAGGGTTAAAGAGAGTCAAACAAGATTAAGGAGGGTTAAAGAGAGTGAAACAAGATGAAGGAGGTTTGAAGAGAGGGAAACAAGATGAAGGAGGGTAAAAGAGAGTGAAACAAGATGAAGGAGGGTTAAAGAGAGTGAAACAATATGAAGGAGGGTTCAAGAGAGTCGAACAAGATGAAGGAGGGTTAAAGAGAGTCAAACAAGATGAAGGCGGGTTAAAGAGAGTGAAACAAGATGAAGGAGGGTTAAAGAGAGTGAAACAAGATGAAGGAGGGTTAAAGAGAGTGAAACAAGATGAAGGAGGGTTAAAGAGAGTGAAACAAGATGAATGAGGGTTAAAGAGAGTCGAACAAGATGAAGGAGGGTAAAAGAGAGTGAAACAAGACGAAGGAGGGTTAAAGAGAGTGAAACAAGACGAACGAGGGTTAAAGAGAGTGAAACAAGACGAAGGAGGTTTGAAGAGAGGGAAACAAGACGAAGGAGGGTTAAAGAGAGAGAAACAAGATGAAGGAGGGGCAAAGAGAGTGCAACAAGCTGAAGGATGGCTAAAGAGAGTGAAACAAGATGAAGGAGGGTTAAAGAGAGTGAAACAAGATGAAGGAGGGTTAAAGAGGGTGAAACAAGTTGAATGAGGGTTAAAGAGGGTGAAACAAGTTGAATGAGGGTTAAAGAGAGTGTAACAAGATGAAGGAGGGTTAAAGCGAGTGAAACAAGATGAATGAGGGTTAACGAGAGTGTAAGAAGATGAAGGAGGGTTAAAGAGAGTGAAACAAGATGAAGGAGGGTTAAAGAGAGTGAAACAAGATGAAGGAGGGTTAAAGAGAGGGATACAAGATGAAGGAGGGTTAAAGAGAGTGAAACAAGATGAAGGAGGGTGAAAGAGAGTGAAACAAGATGAAGGAGGGTGAAAGAGAGTGAAACAAGATGAAGGAGGGTTCAAGAGAGTGAAACAAGATGAAGGAGGGTTAAAGAGGGTGAAACAAGATAAAGCAGGGTTAAAGAGAATGAAACAAGATAAAGGAGGGTCAAAGAGAGTGAAACAAGATGAAGGAGGGTCAAAGAGAGTGAAAGAAGGTGAAGGAGGGTTAAAGAGAGTGAAGATGGATGAAGGAGGGTTAAAGAGAGTGAAACAAGATGAAGGAGGGTTAAAGAGGGTGAAACAAGATAAAGCAGGGTTAAAGAGAATGAAACAAGATGAAGGAGGGTTAAAGAGAGTGAAACAAGACGAAGGAGGGTTAAAGAGAGTGAAACAAGACGAACGAGGGTTAAAGAGAGTGAAACGAGACGAAGGAGGTTTGAAGAGAGGGAAACAAGACGAAGGAGGGTTAAAGAGAGAGAAACAAGATGAAGGAGGGGCAAAGAGAGTGCAACAAGCTGAAGAATGGCTAAAGAGAGTGAAACAAGATGAAGGAGGGTTAAAGAGAGTGAAACAAGATGAAGGAGGGTTAAAGAGAGTGAAACAAGATGAAGGATGTTTAAAGAGAGGGAAACAAGATGCATGAGGGTTAAAGAGAGTGTAACAAGATGAAGGACGGTTAAAGAGAGTGAAACAAGATGAAGGAGGGTTAAAGAGAGTGAAACAAGATGAAGGAGGGTTAAAGAGAGTGAAACAAGACGCACGAGGGTTAAAGAGAGTGAAACAAGATGAAGGAGGGTTAAAAAGAGGGAAACAAGATGCATGAGGGTTAAAGAGAGTGTAACAAGTTGAAGGAGGGTTAAAGAGAGTCAAACAAGATTAAGGAGGGTTAAAGAGAGTGAAACAAGATGAAGGAGGTTTGAAGAGAGGGAAACAAGATGAAGGAGGGTAAAAGAGAGTGAAACAAGATGAAGGAGGGTTAAAGAGAGTGAAACAATATGAAGGAGGGTTCAAGAGAGTGAAACAAGATGAAGGAGGGTTCAAGACAGTGAAACAAGATGAAGGAGGGTTAAAGAGAGTGAAACAAGATGAAGGAGGGTTAAAGAGGGTGAAACAAGATAAAGGAGGGTTAAAGAGAGTGAAACAAGATGAAGGAGGGTTAAAGAGAGTCGAACAAGATGAAGGAGGGTTAAAGAGAGTCAAACAAGATGAAGGCGGGTTAAAGAGAGTGAAACAAGATGAAGGAGGGTTAAAGAGAGTGAAACAAGATGAAGGAGGGTTAAAGAGAGTGAAACAAGATGAAGGAGGGTTAAAGAGAGTGAAACAAGATGAATGAGGGTTAAAGAGAGTCGAACAAGATGAAGGAGGGTTAAAGAGAGTGAAACAAGACGAAGGAGGGTTAAAGAGAGTGAAACAAGACGAACGAGGGTTAAAGAGAGTGAAACAAGACGAAGGAGGTTTGAAGAGAGGGAAACAAGACGAAGGAGGGTTAAAGAGAGAGAAACAAGATGAAGGAGGGGCAAAGAGAGTGCAACAAGCTGAAGAATGGCTAAAGAGAGTGAAACAAGATGAAGGCGGGTTAAAGAGAGTGAAACAAGATGAAGGAGGGTTAAAGAGAGTGAAACAAGATGAAAGAGGGTTAAAGTGAGTGGAACAAGATGAAGGAGGGTTAAAGAAAGTGAAACAAGATGAAGGAGGGTTAAAGAGAGTGAAACAAGATGAAGGATGTTTAAAGTGAGGGAAACAAGATGCATGAGGTTTAAAGAGAGTGTAACAAGATGAAGGACGGTTAATGAGAGTCAAACAAGATTACCGAGGGCTAAAGAGAGTGAAACAAGATGAAGGAGGGTTAAAGAGAGTGAAACAAGATGAAGGAGGGTTAAAGAGAGTGAAACAAGATGAAGGAGGGTTAAAGAGAGTGAAACAAGACGCACGAGGGTTAAAGAGAGTGAAACAAGACCAAGGAGGATTGAAGAGAGGGAAACAAGATGAAGGACGGTAAAAGAGAGTGAAACAAGATGAAGGAGGGTTAAAGAGAGTGAAACAAGATGAAGGAGGGTTCAAGAGAGTGAAACAAGATGAATGAGGGTTACAGAGAGTGAAAGAAGGTGAAGGAGGGTTAGAGAGAGTGAAGCAGGATGAAGGAGGGGTAAAGAGAGTGAAACAAGATGAAGGAGGGTTAAAGAGAGTGAAACAAGATGAAGCAGGGTTAAAGAGGGTGAAACAAGTTGAATGAGGGTTAAAGAGAGTGTAACAAGATGAAGGAGGGTTAAAGCGAGTGAAACAAGATGAATGAGGGTTAACGAGAGTGTAAGAAGATGAAGGAGGGTTAAAGAGAGTGAAACAAGATGAAGGAGGGTTAAAGAGAGTGAAACAAGATGAAGGAGGGTTAAAGAGAGGGATACAAGATGAAGGAGGGTTAAAGAGAGTGAAACAAGATGAAGGAGGGTGAAAGAGAGTGAAACAAGATGAAGGAGGGTTCAAGAGAGTGAAACAAGATGAAGGAGGGTTAAAGAGGGTGAAACAAGATAAAGCAGGGTTAAAGAGAATGAAACAAGATAAAGGAGGGTCAAAGAGAGTGAAACAAGATGAAGGAGGGTTAAAGAGAGTGAAGATGGATGAAGGAGGGTTAAAGAGAGTGAAACAAGATGAAGGAGGGTTAAAGAGAGTGAAAGAAGGTGAAGGAGGGTTAAAGAGAGTGAAACAAGATGAAGGAGGTTTGAAGAGAGGGAAACAAGATGAAGGAGGGTAAAAGAGAGTGAAACAAGATGAAGGAGCGTTAAAGAGAGTGAAACAAGATGAAGGAGGGTTTAAGAGAGTGAAACAAGATGAAGGAGGTTCCAAGAGAGTCAAACAAGATGAAGGCGGGTTAAAGAGAGTGAAACAAGATGAAGGAGGGTTAAAGAGAGTGAAACAAGATGAAGGAGGGTTAAAGAGAGTGAAACAAGATGAAGGAGGGTTAAAGAGAGTGAAACAAGATGAATGAGGGTTAAAGAGAGTCGAACAAGATGAAGGAGGGTTAAAGAGAGTGAAACAAGACGAAGCAGGGTTAAAGAGAGTGAAACAAGGCGAACGAGGGTTAAAGAGAGTGAAACAAGACGAAGGAGGTTTGAAGAGAGGGAAACAAGACGAAGGAGGGTTGAAGAGAGAGAAACAAGATGAAGGAGGGTCAAAGAGAGTGAAACAAGATGAATGAGGGGCAAAGAGAGTGCAACAAGCTGAAGGATGGCTAAAGAGAGTGAAACAAGATGAAGGAGGGTTAAAGAGAGTGAAACAAGATGAAGGAGGGTTAAAGAGAGTGAAACAAGATGAAAGAGGGTTAAAGTGAGTGGAACAAGATGAAGGAGGGTTAAAGAAAGTGAAACAAGATGAAGGAGGGTTAAAGAGAGTGAAACAAGATGAAGGATGTTTAAAGTGAGGGAAACAAGATGCATGAGGGTTAAAGAGAGTGTAACAAGATGAAGGACGGTTAATGAGAGTCAAACAAGATTACCGAGGGCTAAAGAGAGTGAAACAAGATGAAGGAGGGTTAAAGAGAGTGAAACAAGATGAAGGAGGGTTAAAGAGAGTGAAACAAGACGCACGAGGGTTAAAGAGAGTGAAACAAGACCAAGGAGGATTGAAGAGAGGGAAACAAGATGAAGGACGGTAAAAGAGAGTGAAACAAGATGAAGGAGGGTTAAAGAGAGTGAAACAAGATGAAGGAGGTTTCAAGAGAGTGAAACAAGATGAATGAGGGTTACAGAGAGTGAAAGAAGGTGAAGGAGGGTTAGAGAGAGTGAAGCAGGATGAAGGAGGGGTGAAGAGAGTGAAACAAGATGAAGGAGGGTTAAAGAGAGTGAAACAAGATGAAGCAGGGTTAAAGAGGGTGAAACAAGTTGAATGAGGGTTAAAGAGAGTGTAACAAGATGAAGGAGGGTTAAAGCGAGTGAAACAAGATGAATGAGGGTTAACGAGAGTGTAAGAAGATGAAGGAGGGTTAAAGAGAGTGAAACAAGATGAAGGAGGGTTAAAGAGAGTGAAACAAGATGAAGGAGGGTTAAAGAGAGGGATACAAGATGAAGGAGGGTTAAAAAGAGTGAAACAAGATGAAGGAGGGTGAAAGAGAGTGAAACAAGATGAAGGAGGGTTCAAGAGAGTGAAACAAGATGAAGGAGGGTTAAAGAGGGTGAAACAAGATAAAGCAGGGTTAAAGAGAATGAAACAAGATAAAGGAGGGTCAAAGAGAGCGAAACAAGATGAAGGAGGGTTAAAGAGAGTGAAGATGGATGAAGGAGGGTTAAAGAGAGTGAAACAAGATGAAGGAGGGTTAAAGAGAGTGAAAGAAGGTGAAGGAGGGTTAAAGAGAGTGAAACAAGATGAAGGAGGTTTGAAGAGAGGGAAACAAGATGAAGGAGGGTAAAAGAGAGTGAAACAAGATGAAGGAGCGTTAAAGAGAGTGAAACAAGATGAAGGAGGGTTTAAGAGAGTGAAACAAGATGAAGGAGGGTTCAAGAGAGTCAAACAAGATGAAGGCGGGTTAAAGAGAGTGAAACAAGATGAAGGAGGGTTAAAGAGAGTGAAACAAGATGAAGGAGGGTTAAAGAGAGTGAAACAAGACGAAGCAGGGTTAAAGAGAGTGAAACAAGGCGAACGAGGGTTAAAGAGAGTGAAACAAGACGAAGGAGGTTTGAAGAGAGGGAAACAAGACGAAGGAGGGTTGAAGAGAGAGAAACAAGATGAAGGAGGGTCAAAGAGAGTGAAACAAGATGAATGAGGGTTAAAGAGAGTGAAAGAAGGTGAAGGAGGGTTAAAGAGAGTGAAACAAGACGAAGGAGGTTTGAAGAGAGGGAAACAAGATGAAGGAGGGTAAAAGAGAGTGAAACAAGTTGAAAGAGGGTTAAAGAGAGTGAAACAAGATGAAGGAGGGTTAAAGAGAGTGAAACAAGATGAAGGTGGGTTACAGAGAGTGAAAGAAGGTGAAGGAGGGTTAAAGAGAGTGAAGCAGGATGAAGGAGGGGTAAAGAGAGTGAAACAAGATGAAGGAGGGTTAAAGAGCGTGAAACAAGATGAAGGAGGGTTAAAGAGGGTGAAACAAGATGAAGGAGGGTTAAAGAGAGTGAAACAAGATTAAGGAGGGTTAAAGAGAGTGAAACAGGATGAAGGAGGGTTAAAGAGAGGGATACAAGATGAAGGAGGGTTAAAGAGAGTGAAACAGGATGAAGGAGGGTTAAAGAGGGTGAAACAAGATGAAGGAGGGTTAAAGAGAGTGAAACAAGATGAAGGAGGGTTAAAGAGAGTGAAACAAGATGAATGAGGGTTAAAGAGAGTTAAACAAGATGAAGGAGGGTTAAAAAGAGGGAAACAAGATGCATGAGGGTTAAAGAGAGTGTAACAAGTTGAAGGAGGGTTAAAGAGAGTCAAACAAGATTAAGGAGGGTTAAAGAGAGTGAAACAAGATGAAGGAGGTTTGAAGAGAGGGAAACAAGATGAAGGAGGGTAAAAGAGAGTGAAACAAGACGAAGGAGGGTTAAAGAGAGTGAAACAAGACGAACGAGGGTTAAAGAGAGTGAAACAAGACGAAGGAGGTTTGAAGAGAGGGAAACAAGACGAAGGAGGGTTAAAGAGAGAGAAACAAGATGAAGGAGGGGCAAAGAGAGTGCAACAAGCTGAAGGATGGCTAAAGAGAGTGAAACAAGATGAAGGAGGGTTAAAGAGAGTGAAACAAGATGAAGGAGGGTTAAAGAGGGTGAAACAAGTTGAATGAGGGTTAAAGAGGGTGAAACAAGTTGAATGAGGGTTAAAGAGAGTGTAACAAGATGAAGGAGGGTTAAAGCGAGTGAAACAAGATGAATGAGGGTTAACGAGAGTGTAAGAAGATGAAGGAGGGTTAAAGAGAGTGAAACAAGATGAAGGAGGGTTAAAGAGAGTGAAACAAGATGAAGGAGGGTTAAAGAGAGGGATACAAGATGAAGGAGGGTTAAAGAGAGTGAAACAGGATGAAGGAGGGTTAAAGAGAGTGAAACAAGATGAAGGAGGGTTAAAGAGAGTGAAACAAGATGAAGGAGGGTTAAAGAGAGTGAAACAAGATGAATGAGGGTTAAAGAGAGTTAAACAAGATGAAGGAGGGTTAAAAAGAGGGAAACAAGATGCATGAGGGTTAAAGAGAGTGTAACAAGTTGAAGGAGGGTTAAAGAGAGTCAAACAAGATTAAGGAGGGTTAAAGAGAGTGAAACAAGATGAAGGAGGTTTGAAGAGAGGGAAACAAGATGAAGGAGGGTAAAAGAGAGTGAAACAAGATGAAGGAGGGTTAAAGAGAGTGAAACAATATGAAGGAGGGTTCAAGAGAGTCGAACAAGATGAAGGAGGGTTAAAGAGAGTCAAACAAGATGAAGGCGGGTTAAAGAGAGTGAAACAAGATGAAGGAGGGTTAAAGAGAGTGAAACAAGATGAAGGAGGGTTAAAGAGAGTGAAACAAGATGAAGGAGGGTTAAAGAGAGTGAAACAAGATGAATGAGGGTTAAAGAGAGTCGAACAAGATGAAGGAGGGTAAAAGAGAGTGAAACAAGACGAAGGAGGGTTAAAGAGAGTGAAACAAGACGAACGAGGGTTAAAGAGAGTGAAACAAGACGAAGGAGGTTTGAAGAGAGGGAAACAAGACGAAGGAGGGTTAAAGAGAGAGAAACAAGATGAAGGAGGGGCAAAGAGAGTGCAACAAGCTGAAGGATGGCTAAAGAGAGTGAAACAAGATAAAGGAGGGTTAAAGAGAGTGAAACAAGATGAAGGAGGGTTAAAGAGGGTGAAACAAGTTGAATGAGGGTTAAAGAGGGTGAAACAAGTTGAATGAGGGTTAAAGAGAGTGTAACAAGATGAAGGAGGGTTAAAGCGAGTGAAACAAGATGAATGAGGGTTAACGAGAGTGTAAGAAGATGAAGGAGGGTTAAAGAGAGTGAAACAAGATGAAGGAGGGTTCAAGAGAGTGAAACAAGATGAAGGAGGGTTAAAGAGGGTGAAACAAGATAAAGCAGGGTTAAAGAGAATGAAACAAGATAAAGGAGGGTCAAAGAGAGTGAAACAAGATGAAGGAGGGTCAAAGAGAGTGAAAGAAGGTGAAGGAGGGTTAAAGAGAGTGAAGATGGATGAAGGAGGGTTAAAGAGAGTGAAACAAGATGAAGGAGGGTTAAAGAGGGTGAAACAAGATAAAGCAGGGTTAAAGAGAATGAAACAAGATAAAGGAGGGTCAAAGAGAGTGAAACAAGATGAATGAGGGTTAAAGAGAGTCGAACAAGATGAAGGAGGGTTAAAGAGAGTGAAACAAGACGAAGGAGGGTTAAAGAGAGTGAAACAAGACGAACGAGGGTTAAAGAGAGTGAAACGAGACGAAGGAGGTTTGAAGAGAGGGAAACAAGACGAAGGAGGGTTAAAGAGAGAGAAACAAGATGAAGGAGGGGCAAAGAGAGTGCAACAAGCTGAAGGATGGCTAAAGAGAGTGAAACAAGATGAAGGAGGGTTAAAGAGAGTGAAACAAGATGAAGGAGGGTTAAAGAGAGTGAAACAAGATGAAGGATGTTTAAAGAGAGGGAAACAAGATGCATGAGGGTTAAAGAGAGTGTAACAAGATGAAGGACGGTTAAAGAGAGTGAAACAAGATGAAGGAGGGTTAAAGAGAGTGAAACAAGATGAAGGAGGGTTAAAGAGAGTGAAACAAGACGCACGAGGGTTAAAGAGAGTGAAACAAGATGAAGGAGGGTTAAA